>NC_092716.1:62888160-63507676 GCF_047496885.1 Scyliorhinus torazame | reverse complement strand
TAGGGAACATCGCAACCAAGCACCCCGTAGTTTTAGTTGATCTGCCCCAGACAACAGAACACATCCTTGGGATCGACTTCATGAGCTCCCATAACCTTTCTTTCGACCCAATGAACAAGTGTGTATGGAAAATGGCTAAGGTGAGCCCCCGCCATGCTCACAGTAGGAGAATACGTAAATAGGATTAGCTCAGTAGGAGACTTCTGGTTCAACCCTCGAGCTGAGAATATGGCTCAAGCTATAGAATGTCAAACAGAGTTGTAGTCTGGAGCTAGAATCAAGCTTGATGGGAAAATGAAATGTCAAAGAGAGTTTTTGGTCTAATGGAATTTCAAGGCATTTTTGTTATCTCTTGACTTCCGGGTGCGGCGATGACCAGCTGAGTCGCACGTTTCGGCAGCTCCCGGTGGAACGGACCTTTGGGCTCTTGATAGGAGCCCCAACGGCAATTTTAACGGCTAAAAACATCGTGCGGTAAACCAGGAGGGAATTCCCCCTGGACACGGATGGAAAAAGGAGAGGAAAGTGGCCGGATTGCAGCGGATCCTTTGGAACAGCGGCAAGGAAGGCAAGCAAAAACCAAGATGGCGTCGGAAGGTGGCAGTTTCATATGGGGCCCTGAACAACAAGAGTTCTTGAAATGCTGCGTGGAGGAGATAAAAAAGGAAATGAAGAAAGAGCTGTTGGCCCAGATACTACAGGCGATCGAAGGGCTAAAGGAGGAACAAAAGACCCAGGAGCAGGAGCTTCGGGTCGTGAAGGCGAAGGCAGCCGAGAATGAGGACGATATACAGGGCCTGGTGGTGAAGACGGAGATACAGGAGGCACATCAGAAACAATGTGTGGAGAGGTTGGAGGCACTGGAAAACAACGCAAGGAGGAACAACCTGAGGATTCTTGGTCTTCCTGAAGGTGTGGAGGGGGCGGACGTCGGGGCATATGTGAGCACGATGCTGCACTCGTTAATGGGAGCGGAGGCCCCGACGGGTCCGTTGGAGGTGGAGGGAGCGTACCGAGTTATGGTGCGAGGATCGAGAGCAGGAGAAACTCCCAGAGCCATAGTGGTGAGATTCCTCCGTTTTAAGGATAGAGAAATGGTCCTTGGATGGGCGAAGAAAACTCGGTGCAGTAAATGGGAGAACGCGGTGATCCGCGTTTATCAAGACTGGAGTGCGGAGGTGGCGAGAAGGAGGGCGAGCTTTAATCGGGCCAAGGCGGTGCTTCATAAAAGGAAGATAAAATTTGGAATGCTGCAACCGGCAAGACTGTGGGTCACATATCAAGGGAGGCACCACTACTTTGAGACGGCGGATGAAGCGTGGACTTTTATTGTAGAAGAAAAACTGGAATGAGTGGACTATTAAAAAGAACGTTTGGACAAAGTGGTGGGGCGAATGTGGGGGGCGAAGAGGGGTTTTATGTTCTAATCCTGCGGTATGGTAACTTTTCTCTCTCCCACAGGTGGTGATGGGGGGAGGTGGGGAGGGAGAGGAGATGGGGCGTTGGCCATGGGGGGCGGGGCCAAGGGAGAAGCGCGGGCTTGGTTCCCGCGCTATGATAATTATGGCGGGAATAGAGAAGCAGGAAGGAGGGGGCGTCGCACGGTGCGAGCCGTGGTCACGGGGGGAAGCCGAGGTCAGCCAGAGTTTGCTGACTTCTGGGAGCAACATGGGGGGAGTAATTACGCTAGCGGGGGGTCTAGCGGGGGGGGTGGGAGGGGGGAATTACTGGGTTGCTGCTGCTGGGGAAAGGGGGGAGTGGGTACGGGAGAGGATGGGCGGGGGGGCACCGCCTGGGGGAGATACAGCTGCGTGGGAACTGGGTGAGAAGCTGGAAAAAGATGATGGCTAATCGGCAAGGGGGGGGGGGGGGTCACGTGGAACGTGAGAGGGCTCAACGGGCCGATAAAGAGGGCACGGGTACTCGCACACCTTAAGAAACTTAAAGCAGATGTGGTTATGTTACAGGAAACGCACCTGAAACTGATAGACCAGGTTAGGCTGCGCAAAGGATGGGTGGGGCAGGTGTTCCATTCGGGGCTGGATGCGAAAAACAGGGGGGTGGCTATATTAGTGGGGAAGCGGGTAATGTTCGAGGCAAAGACTATAGTGGCGGATAACGGGGGCAGATACGTGATGGTGAGTGGCAAACTACAGGGAGAGATGGTGGTTTTGGTAAACGTGTATGCCCCGAACTGGGATGATGCCAATTTTATGAGGTGAATGCTAGGACGCATTCCGGACCTAGAGACGGGAAAGCTGATAATGGGGGGAGACTTTAACACGGTGTTGGAACCAGGGCTGGATAGGTCGAAGTCCAGGACTGGTAGGAGGCCGGCAGCAGCCAAGGTGCTTAAGGATTTTATGGAGCAGATGGGAGGTGTGGACCCGTGGAGATTCAGTAGACCTAGGAGTAAGGAGTTCTCGTTTTTCTCCTATGTCCATAAAGTCTATCCGCGCATAGACTTTTTTGTGCTGGGTAGGGCATTGATCCCGAAGGTGAGGGGAACGGAATATACGGCTATAGCCATTTCGGATCATGCCCCACATTGGGTGGACTTGGAGATAGGGGAGGAAACAGGAGGGCGCCCACCCTGGAGAATGGACACGGGACTAATGGCGGATGAGGGGGTGTGTCTCAGGGTGAGGGGATGTATTGAAAAGTACTTGGAACTCAATGATAATGGGGAGGTCCAGGTGGGAGTGGTCTGGGAGGCGTTGAAGGCGGTGGTTAGGGGGGAGCTGATATCAATAAGGGCACATAAAGGGAAGCAGGAGAGTAAGGAACGGGAGCGGTTGCTGCAAGAACTTTTGAGGGTGGACAGACAATATGCGGAAGCACCGGAGGAGGGATTGTACAGGGAAAGGCAAAGGCTGCATGTGGAATTTAACTTGCTGACTACAGGCACTGCAGAGGCACAATGGAGGAAGGCGCAGGGTGTACAGTATGAATATGGGGAGAAGGCGAGCAGATTGTTGGCACACCAATTGAGGAAAAGGGGAGCAGCGAGGGAAATAGGGGGAGTGAGGGACGAGGAAGGAGAGATGGAGCGGGGAGCGGAGAGAGTGAATGGAGTGTTCAAGACATTTTATAAAAAATTATATGAAGCTCAACCCCCGGATGGGAGGGAGAGAATGATGGGCTTCTTGGATCGGCTGGAATTTCCCAAGGTGGAAGAGCAGGAAAGGGTGGGACTGGGAGCACAGATCGAGGTAGAAGAAGTGGTGAAAGGAATTAGGAGCATGCAGGCGGGAAAGGCCCCGGGACCGGATGGATTCCCAGTCGAATTCTATAGAAAATATGTGGACTTGCTCGCCCCGGTACTGACGAGGACCTTTAATGAGGCAAAGGAAAGGGGACAACTGCCCCCGACTATGTCTGAAGCAACGATATCGCTTCTCTTAAAGAAGGAAAAGGACCCGCTACAATGCGGGTCCTACAGACCAATTTCCCTCCTAAATGTGGATGCCAAAGTCCTGGCCAAGGTAATGGCAATGAGAATAGAGGAATGTGTCCCGGGGGTGGTTCACGAGGACCAAACTGGGTTTGTGAAGGGGAGACAGCTGAACACGAATATACGGAGGCTGTTAGGGGTAATGATGATGGCCCCACCAGAGGGTGAAACGGAGATAGTAGTGGCGATGGACGCCGAGAAAGCATTTGATAGAGTGGAATGGGATTATTTGTGGGAGGTGTTGAGGAGATTTGGTTTTGGAGAGGGGTATGTTAGATGGGTGCAGCTATTGTATAGGGCCCCAGTGGCGAGTGTGGTCACGAATGGACGGGAATCGGCATATTTACGGCTCCATAGAGGGACAAGGCAGGAATGTCCTCTGTCCCCATTACTGTTTGCACTGGCGATTGAGCCACTGGCGATAGCGCTGAGGGGTTCCAAGAGATGGAGGGGAGTACTTAGGGGAGGAGAAGAACACCGGGTATCTTTGTATGCGGATGATTTGCTACTATATGTGGCGGATCCGGCGGAGGGGATGCCAGAAATAATGCGGATACTTGGGGAGTTTGGGGATTTTTCAGGGTATAAATTGAACATGGGGAAGAGTGAGCTGTTTGTGGTGCATCCAGGGGAGCAGAGTAGAGAAATAGAGGACCTACCGTTGAGGAAGGTAACAAGAGACTTTCGTTACCTGGGGATCCAGATAGCTAAGAACTGGGGCACATTGCACAGGCTAAATTTAACGCGGTTGGTGGAACAGATGGAGGAAGATTTCAAGAGATGGGATATGGTAGCCCTGTCAATGGCAGGGAGGGTGCAGGCGGTTAAGATGGTGGTCCTCCCGAGATTCCTCTTTGTGTTTCAGTGCCTCCCGGTGGTGGTCACGAAGGCTTTTTTTAAAAGGATAGAAAAGAGTATCATGGGTTTTGTTTGGGCCGGGAAGACTCCGAGAGTGAGGAAGGGATTCTTACAGCGTAGTAGGGATAGGGGGGGGCTGGCACTACCGAGCCTAAGTGAGTACTATTGGGCCGCTAATATTTCAATGGTGAGTAAGTGGATGGGAGAGGAGGAGGGAGCGGCGTGGAAGAGATTAGAGAGGGCGTCCTGTAGGGGGACTAGCCTGCAGGCTATGGTGACAGCCCCATTGCCGTTCTCACCGAGGAACTACACCACAAGCCCGGTGGTGGTAGCTACACTGAAGATTTGGGGACAGTGGCGACGACATAGGGGAAAGACTGGAGCATTGGGGGGGGTCCCCGATAAGAAACAACCAGAGGTTTGCCCCGGGGGGAATGGATGGGGGATATGGAATGTGGCAAAGAGCAGGAATAACGCAACTGAAAGATCTATTTGTGGATAGGAAGTTCGCAAGTCTGGGAGCGCTGACCGAGAAATATGGGTTGCCCCAAGGGAATGCATTCAGGTATATGCAATTGAGGGCTTTTGCGAGGCAACAGGTGAGGGAATTTCCGCAGCTCCCGACACAAGAGGTGCAGGACAGAGTGATCTCAAAGAAATGGGTGGGGGATGGTAAGGTGTCAGATATATATAGGGAAATGAGGGACGAAGGGGAGACTATGGTGGATGAACTAAAAGGGAAATGGGAAGAAGAGCTAGGGGAGGAGATCGAGGAGGGGCTGTGGGCAGATGCCCTCAGCAGGGTAAACTCGTCGTCCTCGTGTGCCAGGCTAAGCCTGATTCAGTTTAAGGTATTACACAGGGCACATATGACTGGAACACGGCTCAGTAAATTTTTTGGGGTGGAGGATAGGTGTGCGAGGTGCTCGAGAAGCCCAGCGAACCATACCCATATGTTTTGGTCATGCCCGGCACTACAGGGGTTTTGGATGGGGGTGACAAAGGCGCTTTCAAAAGTAGTAGGAGTCCGGGTCGAACCAAGCTGGGGGTTGGCTATATTTGGGGTTGCACAAGAGCCGGGAGTGCAGGAGGCGAGAGAGGCCGATGTTTTGGCCTTTGCGTCCCTAGTAGCCCGGCGCAGGATATTGTTAATGTGGAAAGAAGCCAAGCCCCCGGGGGTGGAGACCTGGATAAATGACATGGCGGGGTTCATAAAGCTAGAGCGGATTTAGTTTGTCCTAAGGGGGTCGGCTCAAGGGTTCACCAGGCGGTGGCAACCGTTTGTCGAATATCTTGCGGATAGATAGATGGGGGAAAAAAGAAGGCAGCAGCAGCAGCCCAGGGTTTGCGGGGGGGGGGGGGGGGGGGGGGGGGATGGGGGCGGGGGGAGGTGTAGCTTGTGACAAGGCAGTTGCCAATTAGGGCTAGTTTTCATTTTTGTTATTTAATATTTATTTATTTTTTGTTTTTTGTTTATATAAAATAGGTCATTGTTATCTGTGTTGTTATAAGGTTGTGTAAAGGATGCACAATGTACTGTGTTGGTTGACCAAAAATTTTCAATAAAATATTTATAAAAAAAAAAAATTTTTGTTATCTCTTATGTTTTTGCGCTAGACAGTTTGCAGTAACAAAACATGGCCTTGGGAATCGTTTCTAATTCTACAGATAACTATATTTTAGCTGAGAGCCACAGAGTGCTGTAATTCTCAGGCCTCCTCTAAGGGGGCTGTCCTTAGGAAGGAAACATTGTCATTTAATTATATAAGTAATTGTCTGCTGTATTAACTTCGACTTATTACTGTAGACACTCTGATGTACAGTGCTCAAGTCCCGGCCGTGAATAAACGTACGTTGAAGTAACTTGGTGTTCGATTGATCATTTCATCCGGACTGAAGGGAAACGAAAATTCACATTTGGTAGCAGAGAATGGTTCTCACAGAGCCTTGCCAGGAGTAGACGGTGTAACTGGCAGATCGTGTCCGGAGGCGAAGGAGGAATTGGGCCCCCAAATGTGAGTACCCTTGTTACCACTTTGGTTTCCCCCTCCGCTGTACCGAGCGCGACCTCGTCCTACCATCTGTTTCTGGAGAGACTCTTACGAGATCAGGTCAGTCCGGCGAACCCGTTACAGTCCGGGTTAGAGGCCCGGGAAGGGTTGGAGTCCCGTAGGAGGTTAGAGTCCTCCTCAAATTCCAGGGTTGGAGTCCCGTAGGAGGTTAGAGTCCTCCTCAAATTCCTGGGTTAGAGGCCCGTAAGAGGTTAGAGTCCTCTTCGAATTAGAAAGGTGCTTGGCTGTTGATGATCCTTCTGGTTGCTTGATACCTTCGCGATAAAAGGTTGCCCTTAAAACAAGTGATTGTCTCAACCAGTGTCTCGACTTGGTCGACACTCCGGATTGACGATTGGCTACAGCGGAGAACGGATAACTCCGTCTAAATTATAGTACTTCTCACCAGGTGCGGATGACGCCTTAAACTCCACAATAAACAGGGTTTCACCATTGCGTACCCTGTCGGAACACTCAAACAATTTCTTAAATCTGTTAGTTCTGTCTTTAATTCTCTGAGTCTGTCTGTCTGTTGTTCTGTCTTTGATTCCCTGAGTCTGTCAGTCTGTTTAAATCAGTCCTCTATCTCTCTCTTTTCATGTTTCATTTCCAGACTTTGACCTTCTAAAAGTCACTTTCGAACAATTGCCTAAGCCTCCTGATTGGGTAACGGGGCAGGATAAACCCGTTTAAATTCTTGATTGAATAGGCGATTTAGGATCGCTACCAAAATTAAATAGGTAACCACAAGGATCATCCGAGGATAGGAGACAATGGGTAATACTCTGGATAGCACCTCTGATAGTGGAAGCACGCTTCAGACTCTTTGTGAACAGTATTCGGAACATTCTCAGCAGCTGCGGCAGTTATCGTGAGAATTGCATAAGAATTTGGGAAAGGGGAAATGGCCCCTGGGAGGATTAAAAGATTTGCCTACGGTTATAGAGGCACAGCAGATTATTTGGCAACATAACCGTAGCTCCACGGCTAAGAAATTGATTGAGTTATGGCGTGAGTACTGCCAAAAATTAAAAGCTACATCTTTATTGGCTAGTTGGCAGGCTAACGCTTTAAAATTGGGTATTGAATTAACAGAAGGGGGAATTGTTAAGACTGCGGAGGTTTTGAGAAAGGAATGTGCCCACCATAGAAAAAGACCCAAGTCTGTAAAACCCCCCATTTCTAAATCGTGTACGGTCAAATGGCCGGCCTTGCCTTGACCGAGGGAGACGATGAGGATGACCCTGAAAATTGGCAATATAGGGGACGACCGACCGTTACATCGCCACTACGACCGCCTCCACCTTACATTCAAGCCCTTTATCCACCACTTCCACCGCCAGCACCTCCACCGTCGCAAGGAGGTCCGGCGACTCGCACTCGTTCTAAAACCCATGCTAATCAATTCCCACAGATGAATCAAGAGTTAGTCCTGGGAAAAGAGGGGGCACCAGAGGTGGATTTCCCTGATTACCCAGACGATTATCAACCGCAGTGTCAGTTCCCCGCTCGGCAAGTTCCCAATATAGCATACAACCCTGCCAACCCCCGAGGCCCAACAACCAGGCATTTCAAAATAATTATTATAATTAATAAATTAATCAAATTTGATACTACTGATTCAGTATTAATAAATTATACAATATGTTAATAATACAGTCAAACAGTTGATTGATCAGTAACATTTCAATAATAGTATTTCAGCTCAAATTCATCAATTGGGGGTACAGTTGGGTTAGTTTGAATCATTCTAAAAGTTGGTCCCCTGCGTTTAGCGAAGTTTTTTATGCACTTAGCACATTGGTATGTAATGTAAATGATGAATACAGCTATACAGGAGAATAAGATTATTCTTATTGTGGACATTCCAGTGTGTCCAAGCCACCCACAAATTTTATCCCAGAGAAAGATAAATTGGGGTGGATCAAGTTTTTTGATTTCTTTTTGGATATGTAATGCCAAATCTTTAACTTCTTTCGAGTTATTGGGAATGAAAGTGCAACATTCTGCACTTTGACATCTTCTGGATTATACACAAAAGCTTGTTTGACGAATGTGATATAAAATAGTTACTTTAGAGATATTAGTTACTGTAATGTAGAGATAGGCCAGTCTCATTCTGGTGAGTTCACAGACAAAGAATTTCAGACCGCATGGCAAAGCAAGGAGGAGGTGTGTCCACCAAAGGAGGAGAAAAGGATGCTGGGTAATAGGGGCCAGAGGAAGGGATTGGAAGTGAGCCAATCAGAATGTATGACCAGGTCAGGAGGGGTATAGGATGACCTATGGGAATCGTGTATGTGAAACTTGATACCATTTGAATTGATTTGCAGAGATCCCTTTGTCTCTTTGTTCATTCGCTTTCCGGGGTGTAGGAGACTGGATGTGCCTTATGCCTCTGTGAAATGAATCAGGCTTGCAAGCCAAATAAAATAACTAATGCTGTACCTGCAAATCCATCTCGACTTTTATTGAGGCCAGACTGACGGGTAAAGAAATTTGTATTTTGTCATTTGGTGCCGAAAACCCGGGACTTCTCAAGACGGTTCTGACCAACCGCGAAATCAGAATTAGACTGATTATGAACAGGGAGAGTGGGAAGAAGGGGCCCACAATGTATAGCTGGAAAATTACCGCGCATTGCTTTTTCCCCTCTTCTTATCGTCTGATTAGTCTGGTCACTCGCGGTTGGTACGGAAAGATCGTCTCGACGAAATCAAAGGTCAGTCTGGGGACTAGCAAATTAAACTGATGGGATATCATAATTGATAGTTCAGTTTTGGGTTAATTGTGTTGTTGACGACTGATGTGACTTCAGCAGATGAGGGTTCAGTTAAATAAGTGTTTCTAAATCTGAAGATGGTTCAATTCCATGTGTCAGTTCTGATTCGGCTTGGGTTAGGTTATGGGTTGATGTGACATCTAAATCTGAAGATGGTTCAACTCCATGTGTGAGTTCTGATTTGGCTTGGGTTAGGTTATGGGGTGATGTGACATCTAAATCTGAAGATGGTTCAACTCCATGTGTGAGTTCTGATTCGGCTTGGATTAGGTTATGGGTTGATGTGACATCTAAATCTGAAGATGGTTCAACTCCATGTGTGAGTTCTGATTCGGCTTGGGTTAGGTTATGGGTTGATGTGACATCTAAAACAGATGATTCAATTCCATGTGTGAGTGTTTTAAATCTATAGTTGATTAAGCTAAAATTGTACCCTTGGACTGTGGTGGCGAAGGGCGCAGTTCTGAGGACTAGTTGAGATTGTGGGGAATTGCTTGGATAAATTTCAAGACAAAGAACATCCATAGAGCTGGATGCTGCATGTTGGTTGAAGCAGAAGTCTCTCAAAGGGTTAACAGCAGCAGCCGAAGTTAAAGACGACAGACAGTGCTTCTCACTCAGGCCTTGAGATAACAGCAGCAGCCTGTAGTGTAATCGGATACCTTTCCTTTGAGTCAGTGAACTCCAGCAAAGTTACGTTTTGAATTAATTAAAGGAAACCAGTGGGTTTCTCCACCTCTTTGATAAAAGTTATTATTTTCGAAAGCAATTGATTGAAATTGCCAGAATCTTAAGTTTTACTTACTTGAAATAATGTTTATCTCATTTTATTTGTGAATTAATAGAAACTTAAAGAAGATCACTGACACCATTTTAAAAAGTGTAAATCTGGAGATGACAGTTGACTTTGCTCCGGTATACATCACCTCCCTCATTGATAGCAGCCAACATTTTTGAGAATGTAAGAAAAACTTGTTAAAAGAAAAATTGTTAAGATAAAGAATTAATTAAGTTGTAAATGTTAATTAGATTATGGAGACAATATTGTCAAGAGGAAAGAGATAGGATCATGTTATCAAGTTGGCAGGACAATGCCCTTAAAATGGGAATTCCAATTAGTGAACAGGGAAAAAAAAACATTACAGGTCTTGAAAAAGGAATGTGCATTCAAAAAAAAACGCGCAAGTAAAGACAGGAAAGGCTCGGGTCAAACAAAAGATGGGCTACATAGTTCAATGGCTGGTCTTGAATTGACAGGAAATGATCAATTCGATGATTTAAAAATGTCAGTAAAAGTTCCGACTGCACCTGTAGCATTGTCTGCACTAATTCCAGGACCACCAGAGTATAATAATTTATATCCAGTCACTGCTCCCCAGATTCCAATCATGCCAGTAACTCCAGCCCTTTTGGTTGATAGCGTGGGTCCCGATTTACCATCTTCACGATCAGTAGGGGAAGAGGAGCTCTGTTCCGCAAGCCCAGTTAGCTCTAGGACCCGATCTCGGACAGCGAGAGAAGGGCTTGATCCTAACCAGAAACAATTAAGCATACCACCTAAATCCCTTCAGACCAAGGGGAAACCGCAAATTGAGAACAAAGGGAGATGCCAGGATTGAAAGAGAAAGAACTCCCTCTAGTGACAGGGAGGGACGTCGAAGTCTTGGAAGAACCAGAGGAAATAGCTAGAGTGCCCCCTGGTGAGACTCGGAGACAGTTGCCGATTAGGAAGATACCAATCACCTGAATTATGCTAGCCACGCCGCACTTCAGCAAGCCCATGCGTTAGACTACGATAGAGGAACACAAATCCTGAATGCGTTGAATAGCACATTTCAAAAGCCCATAAATATTTCTGCTATCTTAGAACTAAAACCTAAGAAGATTGAAGAGCCAGAGGAATTTCTGGAACGTTTTAATGAAATCTACCATGGGCAGTCAGGCGACTTGCCATATCAAAATGGTCAGAATTCCCCTCAATATTGTGCTATGTTAGTGCATTGCCTACCACCTTCCGTGGCTACTGCTGTGAAATGTAATAACATGAATTGAACAGAGAACGACCCTTCCCAGATGGCAAGGGCAGTCAGATTTTATTGGAAGGAGGGTGTGGGCCAGGAAGGAGGCTCAGTTACAAGAATTAAGACTGAGTATGTAATGAAAAAGGATGATCTGCGACCCCAACAAGCGGCAGAAACGGTAGCTTACCAGCTGGAGCCCCAATATTGTGACTTTGGGTGAGTGGATCAGCGAGGGGGAGGATATCAAACCCACCCAAAGGGACCCTCAGCTCCTTTTTATGGCCCACCATATGCACCAACAGCTTTACAACCGCCGTCCCCTCTGAGGGGCCATTGGTCTACTGGGAGAAGAGGACGGGGCAGATATAGAGGGAGCAATGCATGTTTTAATTGCAGCCGTGCAGATCACTGGCAACAGGAATGCCCCTTTAAAAGACAGGCAGCAGAAGGAGGGGGTACCCACCAAGGGGAGGACAGACGAGATACACTGACTTCTCCTAGGCAAACCCTTTCCCAACACAGGATTGACTAGCTAATTTAGTCATAAGGACTCTCCAATCGGACAGGGAACCGATTAACTCTCTGCAGATAGGAGATGAACATCACCCATTTGTAATCGACACTGGAGCAGCCATGTCTTCTCTGTAATCAGAACTTCGCCTACCACTATCTGACCACACCCAGCATTTGTCGGGGTTCCAAGGACAGGTGTGTGAGTATCCTATTTCTGAACCTGTGACAGTCACTTACGAGAATAAATCTGCAGATCATCAGTTTGTAGTGACTACTGGATTGGACTGTAAATTGTTGGCCCGAGATTTACTGTGTATCTTCCAGCTACAGCTAGAGTACGGAGACGAAGGGGTAACGGTCCAATCATGGAGGATGAGACAACAGTGCTATATTTCTATCACCCCCAGTGGTGGACATTAGACATTGAACATTCACTGCATCACGTTACCCTGGCCTATGACAGAACCGGACAAAACAGGGAGTTAGAGGAGAAATACCGGCAATTAATTGGGACCGAATGGCCAGTCAAAGTTACAGCCACAGTCACGGGAAAAGAAGGTACAGCCGATTTTGTTACAATACCACCACATTTATGGCCACAGTCAGCTTCGGTAAGCCCTCATATTACACGTCAGGTCCACGACCAGTACCATGCCAGGGATTTGGGGCCTATGGTAAGGAGGGCAGTGGATCATTCAGATCCAACAGAGTACGCACTTCAAGTCACGCCAGACGGCACTGCCATAAAATATTTTGAGGTCCCTGAAACGATTAACACTCGACTGCAGCCCCGTCTATGGACAAAATTAATCCGAGAGCTGTTGCAACAGGGTATTTTGGTCCCTTGCCAATCAGAATGTAACACCCCCATACTTGCTGTGCCTAAACCAGCCAAGCCAGACCAGTACTGATTTGTACAGGATTTACGTTCAATCAATGCCATCGCATAGCCGTTACATGCTCTCACTCTCCAACAGGATATTACGGTGTATAGCTTCCACTCGGTCATCGCACTACTGAGGCAACTGCAGACTCAGCATCTTACCGCAGCTCGTCAGAATAGGTATGAGATATACCTTTTGAACAATCCACGTCTGACATTTAAACACTGTACCACTATCAATCCAGCCTGTTTTCTTAGTGGTCCCCCTGTCCATGAAGACGCACCTGGCCACGACTGTTTAGCCTTGATTCAGGAAACTACACCAATAAGGGACGATTTGAGTGATATTTCGTCAGAACAACCTGACATGATTATGTGTGGTCAAATATCCCACCGGGGTTTAGTTAATGACTTACTGCAGGCCCTCCTTATGCCCGTGCAGATTTGTCGTCATTAAATGCGCTGCCCACACAAATGGTAAGACCCCAGTTGACGCTGGTAATGAACAAGCAGATTGTGCAGCGCGGACAGCCGTGCAAATTCAGCAAGAGATGGTGCCTAAAATGTTACGTCAGACTAAACGATCTACTATAAATATGTCTGCTTCTGACAAGTCAATGCCAACCATCCAAGACGTCATAAGGTTACAGGAGGACACTCCTGAGAATGATAAACAAATGTGGAAACGGTTAGGTTGTACATATGATTCTGTTTCCTCTTTATGGACCACGCCAGCACATCAGACTTGTATGTCTGATGTACTGGCTTTATGGGTCATCGAATGTGTACACTTTGCAACTCATTGTGGGGCTCGGGGGACTAGTGATTTGTTGCTGGACACTTGGTGGCACCCTAAAATGCAGGGGTTGGCCCAGAGTATCAGTAATCGGTGTTTGATTTGTCAGCAATATAACACCGGAAAAGGTATCCCTTGTGGGATGGGGCAAACCCCGTTGCCCAGTGGTCCCTTTGAGACGCTACAAATGGATTACATTGAGTTGGAAAGGTGTCAATGTTATAAATATGTTTTGGTCATTGTGGATGGGTTCAGCAGATGGGTTGAGGCGTATCCGACTACCGATAATAAAGCTGCTACTGTGGTTAAAGTTCTGATGCGGGAAATCATTCCCCGGTACAGTATACCAGCTCAGTAGAGTTCTGATAACGGGCCTCATTTTCTTGGACAGATTAACCTGCCTCCCTTCCCCAGTGCTATTTTACAGGTGTGGAGCATGATGGGGTGGCTACGTACCGTCTGTGTGATATTCGGCCTCACCTCGCTTGGAGTGTTATTGGCGACGGACATGGAAAAGGGAAATTTGATTTTGGATGTGTTAAGATTGGTGCGATAAAGGTAACATCAGACCGTCAGGAGAGCGTAGGAAGAGGCTGTGAGAGAGAGAGAGGGACTAGAGAGAGGACGGGGCGTGTGAGAAGGGAAGTACAGCTAGAACGTAGGTTATCGGGAGATACACTTAATTTAGTTAAAGGCCAAACTGAGGAAAACCTGGGTAGTATGAATCACTTCTACCAGATTTACCACCGCTTGTCTGGCCACGGACGGGTTGTCTGCTACCCGAACCCCGCCGCGGTGTCTAGGTTATTTTCTGTTTCACCGCTTTGGGGCACTCCCCAAACGGTGGTTCATTGTCAGCGTTCCGAGCCACTGCCTGAGCAAGTCTCTTCCTTACGATCCGGGTTCAGCATCACCAGTTATTTGCCTTCCCCTTCCTCGGGATAATCCCCACTCACAGTATGATAGGCTGCAACGGTGGAGGGCGTACATACCTAGCCACTTCGCTCCCAATAGGGATTCCAGGTCGTACGAGAATTGTTTCAGCAGTGAAGGATACGGCTGTTTGCTGGTAGAGGTGGAAACAAATATAACATGTCTGTTCCCCACCTGTACGGACAGGAGGTGTCATATCACCCAGGCGTCATATCACCCAGGTGTCTGGCCAATGCGTTTGTTACAACACCACTGGCGTTCTATTGAACGCCGGCCTCCAGCTCCTTTGTGGCTGGGCGAATGTTTCTCATATCACTGTTGGGACTAGGGCTTTCCGCATTGCTAGGCGGCCCGAATGGGCGTTCCAAAGCTGGATAAACTGGGCTACTGGGGGATCCTTATGCAACCGATATGCTGATTGTGATGCTAGCCTGCACACGGAGCAAGGATACTACTTTTTAGTAAATGGCACAGCGACCAATGTTTTGTCACCCCCATTTCCCCGCCAAATTGCTATTGGGACTCTAGTCCCTACCACAGTCCCCTGCCCTTCGGCGTGGATGCTGCATAATCAGTTAGCATGCCGGGCAGTCTCAGCTGAATTCTGCGAGAACTGGAAAAAACCTCAGGTTCTCGCACCCAACCGGGGCCCCTCAGCCTGGTGGGGAATTCGGAGCGTCTTGACACTGGGAGGTGTGGGGGTTCCTTGGCTGTCAGCGATAGGAATTATTTTATTTGTGGCCTTACCATCTTGGGAAATGAAACCTTGGGAGTCCTCGGGGCAATAACCAAGGAATTGTCTCAGCTGCGGTTGTTTGCAATGCAGAACCGGTATGCTCTTGACTATCTTCTGGCCCGTGAGGGTGGGGTATGCGCCATAGTACAGGGCAAGTGTATCATGGGAGTTCAAGACTTAACCGCTAACATCACTAAATTTATGGATCACATACGGGATCACCTGGACGGAATGCAGGATCCTGGCTCTTGGGGAAACTGGGGATTTGGAGGTTGGAAGGACTGGTTGGTAAATATGGTCATGTATTTAGCAGTGGCTATTGGCTGCATCTTTGTGGGCCCAGCCATCCTTAAATGTGTGATGGGTAGAATGCGGGGTACACTGGAACAGATCAACACCCCTAAAATCTTAGCTGTCAAAATCCATGAGGGTGCAGCAGATGAAGGGGGGCTACGCCAGGAATTGGAAATGCAGTGACGGATCTTTTTAGATGAGGGACCGTAGCTATGGATTGGATAGTTCGGTTATCATGGAATGAAAAAAGGAGAGAATGACGAATGTGATATAAAATAGTTACTTTAGAGATATTAGTTACTGTAATGTAGAGATAGGCCAGTCTCATTCTGGTGAGTTCACAGACAAAGGATTTCAGACCGCATGGCAAAGCAAGGAGGAGGTGTGTCCACCAAAGGAGGAGAAAAGGATGCTGGGTAATAGGGGCCAGAGGAAGGGATTGGAAGTGAACCAATCAGAATGTATGACCAGGTCAGGAGGGGTATATGATGACCTATGGGAATCGTGTATGTGAAACTTGATACCATTTGAATTGATTTGCAGAGATCCCTTTGTCTCTTTGTTCATTCGCTTTCCGGGGTGTAGGAGACTGGATGTGTCTTATGCCTCTGTGAAATGAATCAGGCTTGCAAGCCAAATAAAATAACTAATGCTGTACCAGCAAATCCATCTCGACTTTTATTGAGGCCAGACTAACGGGTAAAGAAATTTGTATTTTGTCATGTTGAAAGGGTTAATTTTCTTGCAGAGACAAAAAGAGGCGTATAGCTAGGAATGATGCCATTCGCATCTCTAAACTTAAAAAAAAAAATATTTGTCACTCAAATGGACTAGGAGTAAAAGTTGGATTGCTGCCAAATTCCCGTTATCAAATGTCTTTGAACGATCTGTTCTTTTGGAATATAGATTTGCTTTTAATCAGAGCTGTTTTGGTTTTTTTTTTAAAAACCAGCTTCCACATTGTTTGAAGTTTTAATTCCCAGGCTAATTCTAAACATTTATTTTAAAATATCAAACACAATAACTTATTAAACATATAACTGAACCATGCTGTCTCTTGGTTTTCTGTAGATTAATTTGTTGATTCTATTAAAGAAGGCACTACTAAGATATGTTAATTTCTTAAAATTAATAAAGCAATATTCAGAATAATGACAGTTCTCTTAAATTGACAGTTCTTGACTATCCCGCCTGCACTCAGATCCTTGCTTCTATTTACAACAGCCTCCAGTCAGCGGGTAACCTTACCCTCCAGCAGGACATTGTGGTTTACAGTTCCCACTCTGTCACGGCACTGCTCGGACAGCTCCAAACCCAACATTTAACCATGGCTCGGCAGAACAAATAAGACCATAAGACATAGGAGTGGAAGTAAGGCCATTCGGCCCATCGAGTCCACTCCACCATTCAATCATGGCTGATTTCAACTCCATTTACCCGCTCTCTCTCCATAGCCCTTAATTCCTCGAGAAATCAAGAATTTATCAACTTCTGCCTTAAAGACACTCAACGCCCCGGCCTCCACCGCCCTCTGTGGCAATGAATTCCACAGACCCACCACTCTCTGGCTGAAGAAATTTCTCCTCATCTCTGTTCTAAAGTGACTCCCTTTTATTCTAAGGCTGTGCCCCCGGGTCCTAGTCTCCCCTGTTAATGGAAACAACTTCCCTACATCCACCCTATCTAAGCCATTCATTATCTTGTAAGTTTCTATTAGATCTCCCCTCAACCTCCTAAACTCCAATGAATATAATCCCAGGATCCTCAGACGATAAATACGAGATTTATCTCCTGAATAATCTCAAGCTCCAATTTCGCCACTGCACCACTATCAATCCAGCAAGTTTTCTCTCCGAACCACCCTCGGAATGCTCACAGCCGGGCCACGATTGTCTGACGCTCCTCAGAGAGGAAGCCTCCGTGCGCGATGATCTCACTGACACTCCCCAGCCCGATGTAGACTTAACTGTTTTCACCGACGGCAGTGCTTCCGTCAGCGAAAGGGGGGAGATAGATTATCAGGGTACACTATAGTTAATCAGCAGGGAGAAACCCTGGAAGCAGCAGCATTTGAAATGCCGTTCTCCGCCCAACAAGCCGAGCTATTTGCACTTATCCGAAAGTGCGTGTTAGGAGAAAATAAGAAAATAAACATTTACACAGACTCCAGATACGCATTTGGAGTCACACACGACTTTGGTCATATGGAAGAACAGGGGATTTCTTACATCTGCAGGCACTCAGATATCCCACAAACAGTTAGTTACACAATTACTATAGGCTTTAATGCTCCCTAAACAAATAGCCGTAATAAATTGCGCTGCCCATACGACACTGGTGGACGCAGGTAATCGGCAAGCGGATCACCAAGCCAAAGAGGCTTCTCGCTTAAAAGACATGGTGGTACCAAAATGATGAGCCAGACTAAAAGCTCTAAGGGTCAGTCTCCCTCTGAAAAACCAATGCCGACCATCACTGACGTCATTCAGTTACAGGAGGATGCTCCTGCCTGTGTAAAAAGACTATGGGAAGAATTGGGATGTTGTTATGGTCCTGTAAACAAATTGTGGGTCACCCCGGCAGGGCAAACTTGTATGCCCGATGCATTAGCAGCCTGGGTCACCGAATGTGTTCACTTTGCAACTCAATGTGGTGCGCGAGCTACGGGTGATGTATTGCTCAAAACTTGGTGGCATCCAAGACTGCAGGATATAGCGCAAAACATTAGCAGTCGTTGCCTAGTATGTCAGCAGTATAATCCTGAAAAAGCAATACCCTGTGAAATGGGTAAAACCCCGCTACCGGAAGGTCCCTTTGAGACACTCCAGATGGATTACATTGAGTTGGAAAGATGCCAATGTTATAAACATGTATTGGTTATTGTTGATGTATTTAGCAAATGGATAGAAGCTTACCCCACTGTAGATAACAAAGCTTCCACGGTAGTAAAAGTTTTGATGCGAGAAATTGTTCCTAGATTTGGGATTCCATATCGATTAAGCTCTGATAATGGACCTCATTTTGTGGGACAGATCAATGAGGAATTTTGTACTCCGCTGGGAATAAAACAACAATTACATTGCGCATACCGACCCCAAGCAGCGGGAATGGTAGGAAGGGCTAATCAGACATTAAAAACAAAACTGGCAAAACTACAGGCAGAGACTGGACCCACTTGGCTCAAATTATTGCCTATTGCCCTCTTCCAAATACATGCAACCCCAGCTGGAAAGACACGACTGAGTCCCGCCGAAATTTTATACGGAAGACCATTGCGTACTCCTTGGGATCAAGGGAAACATAAGGAAGTACAGTTTCACCATATGACCACTGAAATGGCCAACTATGTGATAGCCTTGACTAAAGTACTAAAAGGCCTCCATTCACGGGTACGAGCTGCTTATGAGGAGATACCTCCCTTGTCTAGTTCTGTCACTATTAATCCGGGGGAGTATGTTCTGATTCGTAATTGGGTTAGGAAAGGATTAGAACCCCGATGGGAAGGATCACACCAGGTCCTACTCACTACTCCCACTGCTGTAAAAGTGGAAGGCAGAAATGCCTGGATCCACATCCACCATTGTAAGGTTGTGAAAATGCAATAGAGAATAACCCTCTGTTTCGAGCCCTAGGTAATAACTTCAGCATCATTCACGGGATGAAGGACAGCCTTATTATCGTAACCCTGCTGGGACTTTTGGAAACTGGAGGAGAGGCCAAGCGAAGAACCTATGGCCCCAAGGGAAGACGGACTCATCACCTCTGTCGAGGAGACACCTTACAATGCACCAGTCAAAGCCCAGGAGACGGACCTTGGAACGCGACCCCTGCGGACGGATGTTCGGCCTACGTACAACGATGCAATTGGACCATACTCATCAGGGGAGTGACTAAGGGCAACCTACCCTGTCATCCGGTCAACTGTAAATGGGACTATAGCTGCAGAAACAAAAAAAAGGCTTTACCCTTGGGATGCGTTGACCAAGGGAGGGTAAGGCTGCGGAAAAAAAGGGAATTACATGTAAACACGTATCTGTATATGTCATATGTGTACGCAAAGGACATGAATGTTTCTGGTTGCTGGGTATGTACACATATCCCGACCCATGCTAAGGGAGGGATCCCCCTCAGACCTGTCCGCTTAACCTGTCAGAAACAGTAGAATGGTATATTTACCAGAATGGTACTCGTCAATCCCCCAGGACTATAAGAATTGCATCTATGGTAAGACACCCAGACGGCGGGGCAGCTTCTAGTTTATCGTTTCTCCCCATATCCCCAAGACCTTGGAAAGAGGGGGGCTATCCAATGAACACCTTTGAGATGTGGTACCAACCAAGTTATAACAAATCTCACCAGCCTCCGTTTCTTACCCTCACTAATACCACCAACATGGGAAGACCACTGGGAATAATATGTTTAGTAAGGAATATGGTTAAAGGGATATTTGTAGGTGCTAGTCAATGCGAGCACAGATTTGTGGTGGCCAACATATCCGAGGTCTATCCCGTATATATGTCTCCTCAGTTTTATGGGTGTACACTGGACGTCCCCTACGCTAACGGGATAGGTACCTTCAAGTACTCCTTGATGGCTGAAGGGTTTGATGTGGACAAACTCACTTCGTACAATGGGACGTAGTTTATTTGTGGCCACAAGGCATATCCCTGGCTGCCAGAGAATTGGACGGGATCTGTTATCTGGGGTATGTAGTCCCCTTTATACACCACCTCGCCAATTTAGGCAACCATTACCAAATGATGAAGTGACAAAAGAGAGAAATAACCAAAACGCAATGATACTTTGGGATCCTGCTTCCCCCTATCGGGGTAGCTCTTGCAATGAAGGAAATAAGGAAGACAGCAAAAATCCTGGAGGAGGTAGCAAATGACACCACTGAAGTATTGACTGAGATAAATAATGAAATGGTGGCAATAAGAACCGTAGCCCTACAAAACCGAATGGCCCTCGATTACCTCCTTGCAAACAAAGGTGGGACTTGTGCCATGATCGGTTCGGAATGTTGCACCTACATTCCCGATAGTTCGGAGAACATCACTCACCTCATGGATCATATCCACAAAGTGGTTAAGAAACTGCATGAAACATCAAGGGATGGGTGGTTAGATTGGTTATTTGCCGGATCATGGGGGTCTTACCTGGTGCATGGATTAATAATCCTGGTAGTTGTAATACTTGTAATAATTATGCTTAGCTTCCTAATGAAATGCTTGTGTAAAAGTGTCAGTGCAGCAGTAATTTCTCAACAGTTAATGCAGCACCATGAAGTGCGCCTTGAAGAGTTAATGGATGTGAAAGAAAGTGCAGAGGAACGTAAGAAAATGATAGAAGTACAGATAGAATGGGAGAGACTGAGACGATTGGCTATGGATTAGAAGTTATCATGAAATGATAAAAGGGGGGAATGAGAATATGGCTCAAGCTATAGAATGTCAAACAGAGTTTTAGTCTGGAGCTAGAATCAAGCTTGATGGGAAAATGAAATGTCAAAGAGAGCTTTTGGTCTAATGGAATTTCAAGGCATTTTTGTTATCTCTTATGTTTTTGCGCTAGACAGTTTGCAGTAACAAAACATGGCCTTGGGAATCGTTTCTAATTCTACAGATAACTATATTTTAGCTGAGAGCCACAGAGTGCTGTAATTCTCAGGCCTCCTCTAAGGGGGCTGTCCTTAGGAAGGAAACATTGTCATTTAATTATATAAGTAATTGTCTGCTGTATTAACTTCGACTTATTACTGTAGACACTCTGATGTACAGTGCTCAAGTCCCGGCCGTGAATAAACGTACGTTGAAGTAACTTGGTGTTCGATTGATCATTTCATCCGGACTGAAGGGAAACGAAAATTCACAGAGCCATTAGTGTAGACAAACAGGTTAGGGCAGTCCTGCAGGAACACAAAGCAGCATTTGCACAGCACAAGCACAACTGTGGCAGTTTGACTGGCTTTGTGAACGTTACAGGTCCCTACCCTAAACCCCAGAAGCAGTACGGATTTCCCCAGGAGGCAGAGGGAGAAATCTCCAAAGTGATAGAGTTTGTTGGATCAAGGCAAACTCAGATCAGTAGCCTCCACAAACAACGCACCGATTTGGCCCGTCAGGAAACCGGATGGATCATGGCGATTGACCATCGATTACCGGGAATTGAACAAAGTAACCCCAGCAGCAGCCCCCATCATAGCCACGAGTCCCGAGACCATGCTCAAACAGGGACTCCAGTCAAAATTGTTTTCGGTTTTGGACATTAGTAATGGCTTCTGGTCCATTCCATTGGCTAAAGCGAGCCAGTACAAATTCGTCTTTACATTCCAAGGGCAACAATACACGTGGACGTGCCTTCCACAAGGCTTCCACAACTCCCCCTCCATTGTCCACCGACAGCTGGCAAATGGATTAGCAAAATTGTCCCGCCCAGATTGTCTGGTCCAGTATGTAGACGATTTGTTACTACAGACAGACACAAAGGGAGAGCACATTTTGCTTCTCGCCGAGCTCCCAGCACTCCTAAAAGAAATTGGTTGTAAAGTCAACCCCAAGAAGGCCCAGATTCTGAAAGAAAAAGTGATTTACTTAGGAACAGTGATCACTCATGGTAAGCGCGAGATCGAGCACAAGAGGACTGACTCGATCGTCAAATTGCCCCTTCCCAACGCAATTGCTGCCAACTCTGCTGCATGCGAGGCTAAGTGTCCTGGCAACTTCAAGGAAATTTCATCCATGGCGCGTCCCTGCGCGTCCTCTACATATATACCGCAACCGGTAATTCTCTCTCCGTTTAACACTGTGGATGAGCCATCCACATATATCTTCAGGGGTGCGCACGTGTCTGTGGGCTGGGGTCTCTGGGGTGTACTACCTGTTTTCCTGGGAGGTGTTTTGGGAATAAATGGGCCTGTGTTGTGTTTAGTGGTGATGATCTCACATTCGTGGGGGGTGCCTGCATACTGCAGATTATCGGCAAGGAATGTGTGGGTTTTGGTTCTCTTTACCGTGATGTCCCGTCCCTAGCTCATCTCAGACCGCTTTGCTGGTGGCCTGATTTAAAAATCGATGTCACACACTACGTAGAGAATTGTTTAATCTGTGCCCAGAACAATCCGGACAGATATGCTAAAAAGGCTCAACTTAGCCATACCCGCCCCGTTAATGGACTCTGGACAAATCTCCAGATAGATTATATAGGACCCCTACCCCCGTGCAGAAATGGTTACAAGTATGTGTTAGTGGTCATAGATACCTTCACAAAATGCCGTTTCTCCACTGCCTGAGCAACCGGCAAGAACGTGTAAGAATGTGATCGTCGTGAGGGGCTGCCTCTCGAATTAGGAGAGCAACTATGAAGCATTTCCGTCACGAACTAATACAGCCAAGATGACGGCTAAAATATTAACACACCACACCTTTACAAGATGGGGCCTCCCACGCAGTATAGAGTCCGACCAAGGCTCCCATTTCACCGGACGTGTAATGAAAAACGTCCTCACGATTTTCGGAATTACAAAAAAGTTCCATATCGCATATCACCCCCAGTCAAGTGGTATAGTAGAACGAATGAATAGGACATTGAAAGCCACCCTCAGGAAAATGGTTCAGCAAAATAATAGTACCTGGGATTCAGTACTCCCATTTGCTTTGATGTTTTTAAGAAACACAGTATCTACATCCACAGGTTACACCGCCCACACCCTCATGACCGGACGCCCCATGAAAGGCACTGAGTATTTACTAGGACTGGATTTGGCCAGCCCCGCAGTTACAGCCCTCACACATGAAAACGCGGTCACACAACTAGTACAGAACATAAAGGCAGCCCAACGCGCCGCAGCAGTGAGACTTGGAACCAGGAAGAAACAGAGCAAGGCTTGTTTCGACAAAACAGTACATGCCACTGAGTTTACAGTAGGGCAACAAGTTATGCTTTCCCTTTACAACCCCAGTTCATACCTCTCCCCAAAGTTTTCCGGACCGTACTCAATTTCGGACAAAGTCAGCCCCTCAGTATACAAAATAACTTATCCCAATGGTAAGTCTGCGTGGTTTCAGGTAAACCAGTTCAAGGCTTATGGCTCGCAGAATAACCACACACACATCCTGCTCGCAGCAGCAGACGATCACGCCCCGCCCACAGATGAAGTATTCCTACCCTCCCCCAACAACTCAATCCCGTCCTCAGACAAAACTTCAACTCCGCCCCCAGAGGCACGACTCCGCCTCTCCCTTTCCTCAACCAGCAGCAACAGCGACAATGATAGCGATCACAATGACGACAGCCACAGCACACCACGATACGACTACACCCTTGCACCAGGCCCCACTCCCAGTGAATCTGAGCATGATTCTACCGACCCATTTGAGATCACTTATATCAAAGCCCCTGACCCAGACCCACCGCCCGACGATTACGGATTGAAGCATAGTAGCTCCAACCACGACACACGATTCTGGCACCGAGACAATTCGTTCAGGCTCATCCGGACTGATGAGGTGGACCCCAATTCGCCCCAAGCAGCTTTAGCACGGTTACTACAGACAAGAGTTTGGCAGCTGGGAGGAGATGGTGACTTAGAGTCTGACTCCCACCAAACAAATCCCTTTGCGACCCTGTTCGCTATTGAGCAGTGAGATGTCCAGATGATGCAGAAAAAGGAACCGATGGAGAGATACGGTGTCCTGTCTGATGGAACCTGCACCATGGGCATCATTCTCCGACCCCCCGCCGGGTTGGAGAATCGCCGGGGGCTGCCGTGAATCCCGCCCCCGCCGGTTGCCAAAGTCTCCGGCACCGGATATTCGGCGGGGGCGGGAATCGGGCCGCGCCGGTTGGCGGGACCCCCGCTCGATTCTCCGGCTCGGATGGGCCGAAGTCCCGCCGATAAATTGCCTGTCCCGCCGGCGTGGATTAAACCACCTTTTGAACGGCGGGACAAGGCGGCGTGGGCGGGCTCCGGGGTCCTGGGGGGGCGCGGGGCGATCTGGCCCCGGGGGGTGCCCCCACGGTGGCCTGGCCCGCGATCGGGGCCCACCGATCCGCGGGCGGGCCTGTGCCGCGGGGGCACTCTTTCCCTTCCGTCTCCACCACGGTCTCCACCATGGCGGAGGCGGAAGAGACTCCCTCCGCTGCGCATGCGTGGGAAACTCAGCGGTCGCTGACGATCCCGCGCATGCGCCGCCCGGGGATGTCATTTCCGCGCCAGCTGGCGGGGCAACAAAGGCCGTTTCCGCCAGCTGGCGGGGCGGAAATTCCTCCGGCGTCGGCCTAGCCCCTCAATGTTGGGGTTCGGCCCCCAAAGATGCGGAGCATTCCGCACCTTTGGGGCGGCGTGATGCCCGTCTGATTGGCGCCGTTTTGGGCCCATACGCACCCCATTTTGTCTCGTTACGTTCAAAATTCTTTTGTTTCGTTTTGGCAACCCTCAGGTTGCTTCCCTATGCTATTTACATCCTCAAACACTGGGATGGTAAATCACACAGGCTGCGAGACGGCTCGCAGTACTGCAGTATTTTTTTGAGATGTCTTGTCCAAATATTCGTTTTTTTTTTTTAAATGAGGGAGTCACAGATGGTGACCAATTATAAAGGGAAATTGGCAGTAAAGGACAGATAGACAGACATACGAGATCTTAAGCAAGATAATAACAGAAATTATGCTTGTGTTCACAGAACTCCAGAAACCACAGAGGAAGACAAAGAAGTCCGACAAAGATGAAGACATCCTTCGTGTTCACATGGATCTTAGCGGGATCCCTTCAGTTGCGCGCGGACGCTACCCCCCTGACCCCTACCACACAAACCATAAGTGACCCTCACCCCTGTAATACACGGAACCCCGAGTTAACTAGCCCAGCGACAGCTAGCAATACCTCGACCTGGTGTGATAAGTTTATCACCTGGTACTCACTCTCATATGTAGTTGAAGCACTCTTAGTGCTGGCGATACTTTGGAGTGTCGTGCAAACGTTTAGAGTCAGGAAATGGCGAAACAGAGCATATCGCTCTCGCACCCCGGTATACAGATTTAGGTCCCCCATTTTCGGATTTCACCAGACCCCCGAACCCATTGGGACTGATTAAAGAGCATCCATTTTGTGTAATGTATTCTATGGAATAAAGAGATGTAAACCTCTGTGTCTGACTGCCAGGCCAGAGAAATTTGCGTGCTGCTATTTTGTACAGTTTAAGATGTGTAGATTAGTTTTGGAATATTTGTATTTTTGGATTGTTTAAATAAGGATAGTTTATTGAGAATAGTTAGGAAGTTCCAGTTTTTTTATTTTTCTGTAATACATGTATTGTCATAGCGTCCCGTAGAATTTTTTGATAATGAACGTATTTAAAATGGTTAAGGTAAAATTGTGTTGCATAGGATAGGTCAGTGTAGAGCCTAAGTATGGGTGCCCCGGGGATCAGAGGATGAAGACGCCATGGTAATGTGATCCTTCACGCTTCGCGTTGAGGATCACAAGGAGGGTGTGTAGCCATCTGGGATGGCCACGTCCCGATTACAAAATGGACACTTGCAAAGACTGCAGGGAAAATTGGACAATGCTAAGAAACAAGCAGGTGCAAGCCCGGTCTGTTGATTAGAACCTTGAACACTCAGCCAGGACAGAAACTACCAAGCAATTTACATACTAATGAGCCATCTCCAGGGACAAAAGGGAAACATTTAGATACACAATGTTAGGACAGACCCCCCCGGCGCCAGAAGAAGCTAAGACAAAGCTGACTGACAGTCACCAGGACACGCCCAGCGATCAGGGAAGCACCCCTCTATTGGAGGAAAACCGATACCGATGATTGGGAAAGACCCAATTAGTTGAGGCTAAGTTCAAGGCCCGCCCAAAAGAGCGCGAAGCCCTTTTGGGTATAAAAGGTATCCCTCAAGGGAGAACGCCCTCCTTTGGCTTTGGCTCTCACCGAAGAGAGAGACCAGCCTAGCAGCTGCAGCAGACCAAGTAAGTTCCAAGTCAATACACGCTACAAGATAGAAGCTCCTAGTTGCTACCATGTAAACAGCTCAACCCAGCAGCCTCAAAACCGAGCAATGGCCATTGTTCCTCTGACTGAGTGGGCGCCCAAAGCTAAGTACAGGCTTTAGTAATAGTGGTAGTTTAGTTTGTAGAGTTTATGCATGAGTAGATTTGACTGTGTGTGAATAAATGAGCATTGCTTTTGAACTTACTAACTGGTGTATTGAGTCATTGATCAGTATTCGGTTCTGAACCTTCTGGCGCTGTCGAAAGATAGCTGGCGACTCTTGAGCAAACATGATTAAATAGAGCCAAATTAAGAACCAACCAAAGGTTAGCAACACTTTACAGACTCCTTAAGTCCTCTACACAACTTACTTGCCTCTCAATCTTTGTGTCACCAGAAAATTTAGCAACTGGTCCCTTTATCCAAGTCATGGATAGCAATGATCTCTGTGGCACTCGGCACATCTTGCCAATGACCCATTTATGCTTACTCTCTGTCTCCTGTAAGCTAACCAATCCTCTATTCATACTAATATCTTACCCCCTACAGCATGAGCTCTTATTTTGCTTTGTGAACTTTGATGTGGCACCTTGTCAAATGCTTTTTGGTAATCTAAGTACAGAACATCCCTCTTTTTTTAAATATGTTTATTCAAGGAATTTTCGATTTTATACAGAAAACAATAAGAGATATTACATCAAAAATCAACCTTCACAAATCATCCCCAAACCTCCCCGACCCAGCCCCTGCCCCGTTTTAACTGTAATAACAAAAGAAAACCCCCAAAACCCATCCCCTTACAACCCCACACAATGCTGATGCTTCACCACTCATTAAAGAAGTCGATGAACAACCTCCACCTCGAGAAGAATCCCTCATCTGTGCCTCTAATCTCAAACTTTATCTTTTCCAGGTGCAGAAACTCTGCTAAGTCACTCAGCCACACCGTCACTTTAGACGGCTCCGAGTACCACCACCCTAACAATATTTGGCTCCGGGCTATCAGGGAGGCAAACGCCGACACCATCTGCACTCCTGGATTCTCAGAAACTCCAAATATTGCCACCCATGGGCTTAGAGCCACTCCCCCCCACCGCCAGCAGTTTCAACAGAGTTCCTGCAAAGGCCTCCTAAAACTCCTCCAACTTTGGACATTGGACAAAAATTTGCTGATCTCCTTGTACAACGCCCGCATCAATGTTCTACTCCTGAAAAGAACGGACTCATCCTTGACATTGTCATGCGCATCCTGTGCACAACCTTAAATTGGATGAGACTCAATCTCACACAGGAGGACGCGTTTATCCTCCGTAGAGCCTCGCTCCATAGCCCAACCTCTACAACCCCCCTCCCCCCCAGCTCCTCTTCCCATTTCCGTTTTATTTCCTCCACCGAAGACCGCCTTCTCTCCATCAACTTCCCATACATGTCCGAGATCCTTCTCTCCCCAAACTCGTCCTTGGATAAAAGTTTTTCCTACAGGGCTGAGGGGACGATAGCTTCGCAAATGCAACCAAATCCTTCCAAACAAAGTGCCTAACCTGCAAACATCAAAACCCATTCCCCCCTTGGTAGCTACCTCTAGCTCTCCCAACTCTGCAAATGTCCCCTCCACAAACAGGTCCCTAAAGCACTCTATCCCCACCCTCTCCCACACCCGAAACGTGGAATATAGGCCTGTCAGAACAAAATGTGATTGCCACAGTTACATCCCCTCCATCTTAAAATGCTGCTGGGGTAGACTTCCGGGTGCGGCGATGACCAGCTGAGTCGCACGTTTCGGCAGCTCCCGGTGTAACGGACTTTTGGGCTCTTAATAAGAGCCCCAACTGCAATTTTAACGGCTAAAAGTACTGTGCGGTGAACCAGAAGGGAATCCCCCCTGGATACGGATGGAAAAAGGAGAGGAAGGTGGCCGGATTGCGGTGGATCCTTTAGAGCAGCGGCAAGGAAGGCAAGCAAAAACCAAGATGGCGTCGGAAGGTGGCAGTTTAATATGGGGCCCTGAACAACACGAGTTTTTGAAACGCTGCGTGGAAGAACTCAAAAAGGAAATGAAGAAGGAGCTGTTGGCCCCGATATTACAGGCGATCGAAGGGCTAAAGGAGGAGCAAAAGACCCAGGAGCGGGAGCTTCGGGTCGTGAAGGCAAAGGCTGCCGAGAATGAGGACGACATACAGGGCCTGGTGGTGAAGACGGAGATGCACGAGGCACACCATAAACGATGTGTGGAAAGGCTGGAGGCGCTGGAGAACAACGCGTGGAGGAACAACCTAAGGATTCTTGGCCTTCCTGAAGGTGCGGAGGGAGCGGACGTCGGGGCATATGTGAGCACGATGCTGCACTCGTTAATGGGAGCGGAGGCCCCGGCGGGTCCGCTGGAGGTGGAGGGAGCATACCGAGTGATGGCGCAAGGACTGAGAGCAGGAGAAATTCCTAGAGCCATAGTGGTGAGATTCCTCCGTTTTAAGGACAGAGAGATGGTCCTTAGATGGGCAAAGAAAATGCGGAGCAGTAAGTGGGAGAACGCGGTGATCCGCGTATACCAAGACTGGAGTGCGGAGGTGGCGAGAAGGAGGGCGAGCTTTAATCGGGCCAAGGTGTGCTTCACAAAAAGAAGATAAAATTCGGAATGCTGCAACCGGCAAGACTGTGGGTCACATATCAAGGGAGGCACCACTACTTTGAGACGGCGGATGAGGCGTGGACTTTTATCGTGGAAGAAAAATTGGAATGAGCGGGTTATTAAAAAAAAAGAACGTTTGAAACAAAGTGGTGGGGCGAGTATGGGGGGCGAAGAAGGGGGGAAAGAGGAGTTTTATGTTATTAATCCTGCGATGTGGTAACTTTTCTCTCTTCCACAGGAGGTGGTGGGGGGAGGAAAGGAGGTGGAAGAGATGGGGCGTTGGCCATTGGGGGCGGGGCCAAGGGGGAAGCGCGGGCTCGGTTCCCGCGCTATGATAATCATGGCGGGAATAGGGAAGCAGGAAGGAGGGGGCATTGCACGGTGCGAGCCGAGGTCACGGGGGGAAGCCGAGGTCGGCCAGAGTTTGCTGACTTCTGGGAGCAACATGGGGGGTGTAACTACGCTAGTGGGGGATCTAGCGGGGGGGGTGGGGGTGGGAGGGGGGAATTATTGGGCTGCTGCTGCTGGGGAGAGGGGGGAGCTGGTATGGGGTGGGATGGGCGGGGGGCACCACCTGGGGGGGGACACAGCTGCGTGGGAACCGGGTGAGGAGCTGGAAAAAGGGGATGGCTAATCGATAAGGGGGGGTGGTAAAAAGCCCCCCAACCCGGCTGTTCACGTGGAACGTGAGAGGGCTGAACGGGCCGATAAAGAGGGCACGGGTACTCGCACACCTTAAGAAACTTAAGGCAGACGTGGTTATATTACAGGAAACGCACTTGAAACTGATAGACCAGGTGAGACTACGCAAAGGTTGGGTGGGGCAGGTGTTCCATTCGGGGCTAGATGCAAAAAACAGGGGGGTGGCTATATTAGTGGGGAAGCGGGTAATGTTTGAGGCAAAGACTACAGTGGCGGATAGCGGGGGCAGATACGTGATGGTGAGTGGCAAACTACAGGGGGAGACGGTGGTTTTGATAAACGTATATGCCCCGAACTGGGATGATGCCAATTTTATGAGGCGTATGCTAGGACGCATCCCGGACCTAGAGGTGGGAAAGTTGGTAATGGGGGGAGATTTCAATATGGTGTTGGAACCAGGGCTGGACAGGTCTAGGTCCAGGACTGGAAGGAGGCCGGCAGCAGCCAAGGTGCTTAAAGATTTTATGGAGCAGATGGGAGGAGTAGACTCGTGGAGATTTAGCAGACCTAGGAGTAAGGAGTTTTCGTTTTTCTCCTCTGTCCACAAAGTCTATTCGCGAATAGACTTTTTTGTTTTGGGAAGGGCGTTGATCCCGAAGGTGAGGGGAACGGAGTATACGGCTATAGCCATTTTGGATCACGCTGCACATTGGGTGGACTTAGAGATAGGGGAGGAAACAGAAGGGCGCCCACCCTGGAGAATGGACATGGGACTAATGGCAGATGAGGGGGTGTGTCTAAGGGTGAGGGGGTGCATTGAAAAGTACTTGGAACTCAATGACAATGGGGAGGTCCAGGTGGGAGTGGACTGGGAGGCGCTGAAGGCAGTGGTTAGAGGGGAGCTGATATCAATAAGGGCACATAAAGGAAAGCAGGAGAGTAGGGAACGGGAGCGGTTGCTGCAAGAACTTCTGAGGGTGGACAGGCAATATGCGGAGGCACCGGAGGAGGGACTGTACAGGGAAAGGCAAAGGCTACACGTAGAATTTGACTTGCTGACAACGGGTACTGCAGAGGCACAGTGGAGGAAGGCACAGGGTGTACAGTACGAATATGGGGAGAAGGCGGGCAGGTTGCTGGCCCACCAATTGAGGAAAAGGGGAGCAGCGAGGGAAATAGGGGGAGTGAGGGATGAGGAAGGAGAGATGGAGCGGGGAGCGGAGAGAGTGAATGGAGTGTTCAAGGCATTTTATAAAAAATTATACGAAGCTCAACCCCCGGATGGGAGGGAGAGAATGATGGGCTTTCTGGACCGGCTGGAATTTCCCAAGGTGGAGGAGCAGGAAAGGGTGGGACTGGGAGCACAGATTGAAATAGAGGAAGTAGTGAAAGGAATTAGGAGCATGCAGGCGGGGAAGGCTCCGGGACCGGATGGATTCCCAGTTGAATTTTACAGGAAATATGTGGACTTGCTCGCCCCGCTACTGATGAGGACCTTTAATGAGGCAAAGGAAAGGGGACAGCTGCCCCCGACTATGTCAGAGGCAACGATATCGCTTCTCCTAAAGAAGGAAAAGGACCCGCTGCAATGCGGGTCCTATAGACCTATTTCCCTCCTAAATGTAGACGCTAAGATTCTGGCCAAGGTAATGGCAATGAGGATAGAGGATTGTGTCCCGAGGGTGGTCCATGAGGACCAAACTGGGTTTGTGAAGGGGAGACAGCTGAATACGAATATACGGAGGCTGCTAGGGGTAATGATGATGCCCCCACCAGAAGGGGAAGCGGAGATAGTGGTGGCGATGGATGCCGAGAAAGCATTTGATAGAGTGGAGTGGGATTATTTGTGGGAGGTGCTGAGGAGATTTGGTTTTGGAGATGAGTATGTTGGATGGGTGCAGCTGTTGTATAGGGCCCCAGTGGCGAGTGTGGTCACGAATGGACGGGGATCTGCATACTTTCGGCTCCATAGAGGGACAAGGCAGGGATGCCCTCTGTCCCCATTAGTGTTTGCACTGGCGATTGAGCCCCTGGCAATAGCATTGAGGGGTTCCAAGAAGTGGAGGGGAGTACTTAGAGGAGGAGAAGAACACCGGGTATCTCTGTATGCAGATGATTTGTTGTTATATGTAGCGGACCCGGCGGAGGGGATGCCAGAGATAATGCGGACACTTCGGGAGTTTGGAGAATTCTCAGGATATAAACTGAACATGGGGAAAAGTGAGTTGTTTGTGGTGCATCCAGGGGAGCAGAGCAGAGAAATAGAGGACTTTCCGCTGAGGAAGGTAACAAGGGACTTTTGTTACTTGGGGATCCAGATAGCCAAGAATTGGGGTACATTGCATAGGTTAAATTGAACGCGATTGGTGGAACAAATGGAGGAGGACTTCAAGAGATGGGACATGGTATCCCTGTCACTGGCAGGGAGGGTGCAGGCAGTTAAAATGGTAGTCCTCCCGAGATTCCTCTTTGTGTTTCAGTGCCTCCCGGTGGTGATCACGAAGGCTTTTTTCAAAAGGATCGAAAAGAGTATCATGAGTTTTGTGTGGGCCGGGAAGACCCCGAGAGTGAGGAAGGGATTCTTACAGCGTAGTAGGGATAGGGGGGGGCTGGCACTACCGAGCCTAAGTGAGTACTACTGGGCCGCCAATATCTCAATGGTGAGTAAGTGGATGGGGGAAGTGGAGGGAGTGGCGTGGAAGAGATTGGAGAGGGCGTCCTGTAGGGGGACTAGCCTACAAGCTATGGTGACGGCCCCATTGCCGTTCTCACCGAAGAAATACACCACACGCCCGGTGGTGGTGGCGACTTTGAAAATTTGGGGACAGTGGAGACGGCATAGGGGAAAGACGGGAGCCTTGGGGGGGTCCCCGATAAGAAACAACCATAGGTTTGCCCCGGGGAGAATGGATGGGGGATTTGGAATATGGCAAAGAGCAGGAGTAACGCAACTGAAAGATCTGTTTGTGGATGGGAAGTTCGCAAGTCTGGGAGCGCTGACCGAGAAATATGGGTTGCCCCAAGGGAATGCATTCCGGTATATGCAACTGAGGGCTTTTGCGAGGCAGCAGGTGAGGGAATTCCCGCAGCTCCCGACGCATCAGGTGCAGGACAGAGTAATCTCAAAGACATGGGTGGGGGACGGTAAGGTGTCAGATATATATAGGCAAATGAGGGACGTGGGGGAGATTATGGTAGATGAGCTGAAAGGGAAATGGGAAGAAGAGCTGGGGGAGGAGATTGAGGAGGGGCTGTGGGCGGATGCCCTAAGTAGGGTAAACTCATCGCCCTCGTGTGCCAGGCTAAGCCTGATTCAATTTAAGGTGTTACACAGGGCGCATATGACTGGAGCACGGCTCAGTAAATTTTTTGGGGTAGAGGATAGGTGTGCGAGATGCTCGAGAAGCCCTGCGAATCACACCCACATGTTCTGGTCATGTCCGGCACTACAGGGGTTCTGGGTGGGGGTGACAAAGGTGCTTTCGAAAGTAGTGGGGGTCCGGGTCGAACCAAGCTGGGGGTTGGCTATATTTGGGGTTGCACAAGAGCCGGGAGTGCAGGAGGCGAGAGAGGCCGATGTTTTGGCCTTTGCGTCCCTAGTAGCCCGGCGCAGGATACTGTTGATGTGGAAGGAAGCCAAGCCCCCGGGGGTGGAGACCTGGATAAATGACATGGCAGGGTTTATAAAGCTGGAACGGATTAAGTTCGTCCTAAGGGGATCGGCTCAAGGGTTCACCAGGCGGTGGCAACCGTTCGTCGAATACCTCACAGAAAGATAGAGGGAATGGAAAAGAAGAAGGCAGCAGCAGCAGCCCAGGGGGGAGGGGGGGAGGAACCAGAAGGAGTCTCAGGGTTATTAATATATATGTATAATACGTATAGGTCGTTGCTATAAATAATTGTATATTGGATTGTTAAACCATATTTTTGGAGAGTGTTTATCTGAGACAAGGCAGTTGCCATTTAGTTTTAGTTTTCGTTTTTGTTATATATTATTTATTCTTTGTTTATAAAACAGGTCATTGTTATTTATACTGTTACATTATTGTGTAAAGGATACACAATGTACTGTGATGGTCGACCAAAAATTTTCAATAAAATATTCTTAAAAAAAAAAACACCGCCAAACATAATAACCCGGCACCAACATGCAGTTCCCATCCCTCCCCAGGTGTATTCACCCAAATTCCAATGTTGTTATGAGTCCCCCAGTCCATGGTCCCTTAAGAACTTACTCGCAAAAGTGGGCTCAGGAAGGAAGGTGGCCTCACACGCGCAGGGAGGCCAAGGGTAAACGGGGGAAGCCGAGGTCAGCCAGAGTTTGCTCACTCCCGGAAGCAATATGGGGGGAGCAATCAAGCTAGAAGGGAATCTAGCAAGGGGGGGGGGGGATGATTAACTGGGTTGCTGCTGCTGAGGGTAAGGGGTAACTGATACGGGATGGGATGGTCGGGACGGGAGGGCGCCGTCTGGGGGACAAAAGGGTGCGTGGGACCCGGATGAGGAGCTTGTTTAAAAAAGGGGATGGCTAGTCGACGATTGGGGGGGGGGGGGGCGGTTTGGTGAGGCGGTGGTGCTGGTGAACGTATATGCCCCGAACTGGGATGACGCGGGTTTTATGAAGCGTATTTTGGGGCACATCCCGGACCTAGAGATGGGAAATTTGGTAATGGGGGGGGACTTCAACACGGTGCTGGACCCAGGGCTGGATCGGTCCAGATCTAGGACCGTGAGGAGGCCGGCAGCGGCCAAGGTGCTTAAGGGGTTTATGGAGCAGATGGGAGGAGTAGATCCCTGGAGATTTGCTAGACCGAGGGGTAAAGAGTTTTTCTTCTTCTCCCACGCCCATAAAGTATACTCCCGGATAGACTTTTTTGTCCTAGGAAGAGCGCTGATCCCGAAAGTGGTAGGAACGGAATATTCGGCTATAGCCGTTTCAGATCACGCCCCACATTGGGTGTATCTGGATCTAGGAGAGGAGAAGGAGCAGCGCCCACTTTGGAGATTAGACATGGGACTGTTGGCGGATGAGGGGGTATGTGGAAGGGTGAGGGGATGTATTGAAAGATACCTAGAGGTCAATGATGATGGAGCGGTCCAGGTGGGAGTAGTATGGGAGGCGCTGAAGGCGGTGGTTAGGGGGGAGCTGATTTCCATAAGAGCCCACAGGGGGAAACAAGAGGGTAAAGAAAGGGAGAGACTGATTGGGGAGATTCTGAGGGTGTATAGGCAATATGCGGAGGCCCCGGATGAAGGGCTATACAGGGAAAGACGGAGACTACAGATGGAGTTTGACCTGCTGACCACGGGTAAGGCGGAGACGCAGTGGAGGAAGGCACAGGGAATACAATACGAGTATGGGGAAAAGGCGAGCCGATTGCTGGCTCAACAACTTAGGAAGAGGGGGGCGGCGAGAGAGATCGGAGGAGTTAGGGACGGGGAGGGAAGAATGGAGCAGAGAGCGGGGAGGGTGAACGGGGTGTTTAAGTCATTTTATGAGAGGCTCATATGAGAGGCTTTTATGAGAGTCCCACCCCCCGGAGGGGAAAGAGGGAATGATACACTTCCTGGACCAGCTGGAGTTCCCGAGGGTTGAGGAGCAGGAGGTGGCAGGTTTAGGAGCGCAGATTGAGGCGGAGGAGGTGATTAAAGGAATTGGGAACATGCAGGCAGGAAAGGCCCCGGGACCAGATGGGTTCCCGGTGGAATTTTACAGGAAATATGTGGACCTACTGGCCCCACTCCTGACGAGAACCTTCAATGAGGCGAAGGAAAGGGGGACACTATCCCCGACAATGTCGGAGGCGACGATATCGTTGATCCTGAAACGAGACAAAGACTCGCTGCAGTGCGGGTCATACAGGCCCATCTCCCTCCTAAATGTAGGTGCCAAGTTACTGGCCAAAGTGATGGCGACAAGGATAGAGGACTGTGTCCCAGGGGTGGTACATGACGATCAGACAATGTTTGTTAAAGGGAGGCAATTGAATGCCAATATACGAAGGTTGCTGGGGGTGATGATGATGCCCCCACCGGAGGGGGAGGCGGAGATAGTGGTGGCGATGGATGCAGAGAAGGCATTTGATAGAGTGGAGTGGGACTACCTGTGGGAGGTACTGAAGAGATTTGGGTTTGGAGAGGGGTTCATCAGATGGGTTCAGCTCCTGTACGGGGCCCCGGTGGCAAGCGTGATTACAAACAGACAACGATCCGACTATTTCCGATTACATAGGGGCACAAGACAGGGGTGCCCCCTGTCCCCGTTACTGTTCGCGTTGGCAATCGAGCCATTGGCCATAGCGCTGAGGGGCTCTAAGAAGTGGAGGGGGGTGCTCAGAGGAGGAGAGGAACATTGGGTGTCATTATATGCGGATGATTTGCTGCTATATGTGGCGGACCCAGTGGAGGGGATGCCAGAGATAATGCAGACACTCAGGGAGTTTGGAGAGTTCTCGGGATATAAATTGAATATGGGAAAGAGTGAACTTTTTGTGATGCACCCCGGGGAACAGGGCAGGGGGATAGACGATCTGCCGCTGAGGAGAGTAGCAAGGGATTTTCGATATCTAGGGATCCAGCTGGCCAGGAACTGGGGAACCTTGCATAAACTTAACTTGACGCGACTGGTAGAGCAGATGGAGGAGGACTTTAAGAGGTGGGACATGGTGCCCCTATCATTGGCGGGCACAGTACAGGCGGTTAAAATGGTGGTCCTCCCGAGGTTTCTTTTTGTGTTTCAGTGCCTCCCCATACTGATTACAAAGGCCTTTTTCAAGAAAGTGGACAGGAGTATTATGAGCTTTGTGTGGGCTGGAAAGACCCCGAGGGTAAAGAGGGAGTTCCTGCAGCGCAGTAGGGACAGAGAGGGATGGGCACTACCGAGTCTGAGTGACTATTATTGGGCCGCCTACATGTCTATGAAATGTAAGTGGATGAGGGAAGACGAAGGGGCGGCGTGGAAAAGGCTGGAGATGGCGTCTTGTAAGGGAACAAGTTTAAAAGCACTGGCGACGGCGCCGTTACCGTTCCCCCCGAAAAAATACACCACAAACCCAGTAGTGGTGGCGACTTTGAAGATTTGGGGGCAGTGGAGATGACATAGGGGAGTGACGGGTGCCTCGGTGTGGTCCCCGATAAGGAACAGTCACAGGTTCGTCCCGGGGAGGATAGATGGGGGATTCCAATCTTGGCAGCGAGCAGGAATTGTGAAGTTGAAGGACTTGTTCTTGGACGGGACGTTCGCGAGTTTGGGAGCATTGGTAGAAAAATACGGGTTGCCACCTGGGACTGCCTTCCGATATATGCAAGTGAGGGCATTTGCGAGGCAACAGGTGGGGGAATTTCCGCAGCTCCCGGCGCAAGGGATCCAGGACAGAGTGATTTCGGGGGCATGGGTTGGTGAAGGTAAAGTGTCCGATATATACAGGGAAATGAGAGACGAGGGGGAGACGATGGTAGAGGAGCTGAAGGGTAAATGGGAATAGGAGCTGGGGGAAGAGATTGAGGAGGGGCTGTGGGCAGATGCCCTAAGTAGGGTAAATTCCTCGTCCTCGTGTGCCAGGCTTCGCCTGATCCAATTCAAGGTTCTACACAGGGCACATATGACGGGAGCAAGGCTGAGCAGATTTTTTGGAGTGGAGGATAGGTATGGGAGGTGCGCGGGAAGCCCGGCGAACCACACCCACATGTTTTGGTCATGTCCGGTATTGCATGGGTTCTGGGTGGATGTGTCAAGAGTGATCTCAAAGGTGGTGGGGGTGCGGGTCGAACCGAGCTGGGGGTTAGCTATATTTGGGGTTGCAGAAGAGCCGGGAGTGCAGGAGGCGAGAGAGGCCGATGTTTTGGCCTTTGCGTCCCTAGTAGCCCGGCGAAGGATTCTATTTATGTGGAAAGAAGCCAAACCCCTGGGCGTGGCGCCTGGATAAACGACATGGCAGGGTTTATAAAATTGGAGTGAATAAAATACGCACTAAGAGGTTCGGCTCAAGGGTTCACCAGGCGGTGGCAACTGTTCCTTGACTATCTCCAGAGTGATAAGGGAAAACAGGAAAGGCAGCAGCAGCAACCCGAGGGGTGGGGGGGGGGGGGGGGGGTGTATTCGGTGTTTGGGGGGTTTCTTTTTTTTTCTCGTTTGTTTTTTCTTTCTCTCCATGCTAGTTGTTTATATTTATTTTTTCAGTATTATTATTTTTTTTTTTCTTGTTCTTTTTCTGCACTTGTTGTTAGTTTAATATATTGTTTAAATAACAGTCAATGTACATTTTGTTACAAAGTTGTAAAAATGGAAAATTCTTTTTGATCAAAATCTTTAACAAAATATATTAAAAAAAAAAAAGAATTTACCCGCCTCATCCGGCATATCGAAATAATATTCCTGACCCACAAACGAGCAGGGTACAACACTCCAAACCGCACTTTGTTCCTGAATAGGGCTGTCTTGACCAGCTCTGCTCCCAGGTCCTGATAAATGCGCACCGCATGACCTTTCCATGTACACTCCCTTGTCTCCTTTGCCTAATGCAGCATTTTCTCCTTGTCCAAGTAGCCGTGTAGCTGCCCAATGATCCCCCACAGCAGCTCTCCCAAATGAACTAAGTATGGGTGAATATAAGTCACGATCTTGCCATTACAGCCAGCGCAAAACATTCTGTCAATTTCGCCCAAAATGAAGTGGGTAAATCGCGCCCTAGAATCTTTTTCTGTAGTGAGGAGCTAAACTCGCTGGCAAGACCAGCGGCTCAGAGATTGTAACACCGTTTTGAAAGGAAGCCCCGAACTCAAAGAGAGACCCCAAACACCCTATCCATGGACAATGCAAACCCCCGCAGACATGGGCAACACCTCCATCCTCAACCCTCGAAGGGAAACCTTCCACCTCCCCCCCTCCCATCACGAAAAGTTAGTGTGGCTCATTTAAATACAATCATCTGGATGAAGCCCAGTGAGGAGGTGATCCAGCTCACTCCGGGCATAACAAGTCGGGGGATTCATGATCGGCTCAAAACCCGTTTGGGTCTCTCCGGCAGTGCTCCCGGTGCAACGCGGTGGGAAAATCGCGGCCAGTAAGTTCAAGTTTTTCCTTTTGTTTTAGAACTGTTTAACTGGTAATTGTAAAGCTATTTTCTTTTATGTTAATGTGGTTAGTACTGTGTTTAAATTAAAATTTCTTTCAACATAAAAGATACCTATTGGTCACAGCCATCACGCCTGGGGTAAAGTACCTATTGGTCACAGCCATCACGCCTGGGGTTTGGTCACAGCCATCACGCCTGGGGTAAAGTACCTATTGGTCACAGCCATCACGCCTGGGGTAAAGTATCTTTTCCTCACAATTTTTACAAATTAAAAAAACTGTTTGGAGTTCTCGTACAGTATCCAACAACTGTTGGGGTCTGGTCTGATATCCTAACATCAGTTTCTCTGCTCTTCACCCCCTCAAATAATTGTATGAATACTGTAGAATGCCACACGAGCTCACATTTTCTTAAATTAAATTAAAAAACACAAAATTACTTTGTCACCTCTAGGTATTTAAGAATAACTTTAGAAAAGCTCAGCAGGTCTGTTAGCATTATCGGGAGAGAAACATAGTTAGCATTTAGAGTCCATTGACTCGTCGGCCTGCTGAGCTTTTCCAGTATCTTCTGTTCTTGTTTCTGGTTCCATCATCAACAGCATTTTGCTTATTTAAGAAAAACTCTTAATTTTGTAATAGGTTTTCTCTTTAGGGTTTAATACAGGAGTTCTGGGAGCTTTATCTGTCAGTTAAATCTGTTGCAAAGTAATAAAATTCTTCTTGATATTATTAGCTCTGCAGTTAATACCTTCTGGCAGCATGGCGGCACAATGGTAATCACTGCTACTTCACAGCACCAAGGACCCTGGTTCAGTTCCAGCCTCCAGTGACTATGGAGTTTGCACGTTCCCCCAGTATTTGCAAGGGGTTCCTCCGGGTGCTCCGAATTCTTCCCACAGTCTAAAGATCTGCAAGTTACGTGGATTGGCCATGCTAAATTACCCCTAAGTGTCCAAAACTTTTAGGTGGGCTGATGGGGCTAGGGTGGCCGTTTGGGGCTGGGTTGGGTGCTTGTTCGGAGGGTCGGTGCAGACTGAATAGGCCGAATGGCCTCCTTCTGCACTGTAGGGATTCTATATTATAACTAGAAATATGGAAAAATGCTTATCGCATTTTTTTTGATTACATGTGAAATAGAAGTTGGTCACTGTCCTACATTTATTTAATAACAAAAGTAAAAAATAACCCCTCCCTTCCTAGATAAAGCTTGAATCTAGTATTATTCTCCCAGGTCCTCTGGTCAATCTGAAGGCACACTCCTACCTGCCACCATACCTCACCTACCACTGTGATAGAGCTTTTCTAGGACACCTCTACAATGAACATCACAACGCAGCATAGGCAGTGTGGTACTTTACTCAAGTGGTTCTAAAACCTCAATAACATTTATTTTTAAACAGAAGTGGCTGGTAAAGTATAACTTTCTTCTTTTGAGAAAGTGGTATTTACTTCCTTCCAATTCCTTCAAATATCCAATAAGAGAGAATCTGACTATCTCCCTTTGACCTTTAATGACATTACCATCACTGAATCCCCTTCCCTCAACGTCCTTGGGGTTACCATTGCCCAGAAAATGCACTGCACCAGCCATATAAACACGGACTACAAAAGCAGGTCAGAAATTGGGAATTCTGCAGCAGGTAACTCACTCCTGACTGTCCACCATCTACAAAGCAGAAATCAAGAGTGTGATGGAATACTCTCCACTTGCCTGGATGAATGCACCGCCAGCAAGGCTCAAGAAGCCTGACACCATCTAGGTACAAAACACCGGCTTGATTGGCACCCATCCACCGCATTAAATGTTAACTCCCTCCACCACCAAATCACAGTATCAGCAATGTGTATCATCTACAAAATGTACTGCAACAATTCACCAAAGATGCTTCAACATCATCATCCAAACCAGCAACCTCTTACCACCTTGAAGGACAAGGGCAACAGATGCATGGGAACACCACCGCCTACAAGTTCCACTCAAAGCCACACACCATCTTGGATTGTAACTATATCACTGTTTCTTAAATGTCGCTGGGTCAACATTCGTAAACTTTCCCTTTTAACACCACTTTGAGTGACCTACACCATATAACCTGCAGTGTTCAATAAGGCAGCTCACTTTCTCAAGGGCGAATACAGAGAATAAATGCTGACCTGGAGGTGCCCACACCGATGAAAGAACAACAAAAACAAATATTGATTTAGAGGGGCATCTGCCTCTGGCATTCCGCCAATGATGTTCCTTTGACTGGCCACAAGAATTGCTTTTTAAAATAAATTTAGAGTACCCAATTCTTTTTCTTCCAATTAATACGGAAGGTATACGGACCCCTTAAATGTAGAAGATTTTAATTTAGACGGGCAGCATGGTCAGCGCAGGCTTGGGAGGGCCGAAGGGCCTGTTCTTGTGCTGTAGTTTTCTTCGTTCTTTGTAAGGGGCAATTTAGGGTGGTCAATCCACCTACCCTGCACATCTTTGGGCTGTGGGGTGAGACCCATGCAGACACAATGAGAATGTGCAAACTCCACACGGCCAGTGACCTGGGGCCGGGATCGAACCCGGGTTCTCATTGCCGTGAGGCAGCAGTGCTAACCACTGCTCCACCGTGCCGCCCATTGGCATGAGAATTGACTAGGTTCTTAAACATTTTCTCTCACTAAAGGAACATGCTCCTGTTTAGCGCTTTGTGTTAGCAAAACACAGTTCTAATACAATCACTTATCTCTTCATGTTCAACACCTGATACAATTCACAAAACCACACGCTGAAGAGACTTGCTCCACTGATGCATACCAAAAAATCTCTTAAACAGCTTGTTCTCATGCTAATTGTGCATTAAATGAAAGTAAATAAATGTGAAGAGCCATGCTCCACTGTAAATCAGGACGTGGAACGGGGAAGAGGAACTTGCTGAAATTAGGATCACGAGGGGTGCGGTACTGAGCAAACTGATAGAGCAGCCGGACAAGTCTCCGGTTCCAGGTGAACTTCATTCTAGGAGGTGGCTAATATGTTTGTAGATGCATTGGTGTTAATGTTGCAAAATTCCCGAGATTCAGGAAAGGCTTGCGAGGGAGGCAGAGAACAGGGAAGTCTAGGATAGTTTGCTTGGAGTCTGTCATGGGGAAGGTGTTAGAATAATCATTAAAGAGGTTATAGCTGGGCACTAAGAAAAACTCAAGGAATCGGGAAGAGTCAGCATTGTTTTTTTTTTTAAAAGGAAAATCATATTTCACCAATTTAGAGTTCTTTGAAAGAGTAACATGTGCTGTGGATAAGGGGGAGCTTGCAGACTTCTGTACTTGGATTTCCAGAACAAAATCGATAAGTTGTCACATCAAAGGTTATTGTGGAAAATAAAAGCTCATGGTGTTGGTGGTAACAATTAGCTTGGGTAGAAGATGGTTTTCTGCTAGTCAACCAGAGAGTATGGATAAATGGGCCCTTATCTGATTGACAGGATGTGACGAGTAGAGTCCCACAGGGGTCTGTGCTGGGGTCGCAACATTTTGCAATTTATATCAATGACTTAGATGAGGGGAGCAAATGCATGCTAGCTAAATTTGCAGACAACACAAAGATAGGTAGAAAAATCTATTGTGAAGACATAGGAGATTGCAGATGGATATAGATAGGTTGAGTGAGTGGGCAAAAATCTGGGGGATGAAGTATAATGTGGGAAAACATGAAGGGCAGCACGGTAGCCTTGTGGATAGCACAATTGCTTCACAGCTCCAGGGTCCCAGGTTCGATTCCGGACTTGGGTCACTGTCTGTGCGGAGTCAGCACATCCTCCCCGTGTGTGCGTGGGTTTCCTCCGGGTGCTCCGGTTTTCTCCCACAAGTCCAAAGATGTGCGGGTTAGGTGGATTGGCCATGATAAATTGTCCCTTAGTGTCCAAAATTGCCCTTAGTGTTGGGTGGGGTTACTGGGTTATGGGGATAGGGTGGAGGTGTTGACCTTGGGTAGGGTGCTCTTTCCAAGAGCCGGTGCAGACTCGATGGGCCGAATGGCCCCCTTCTACACTGTAAATTCTATGATTCTATGTTCGCGTTGGTGAAAGAATAAAAGAGCAGAGTATTATTTAAATGGACAACGACTGCAGAATTTCAAGGTGCTGAGGGATTAGGTATAATACAATGCATGAGTCACAAAAAGCTAGTTGGCAGGTACAGCATCTAATCTAGAAGGGTAAGAAGTCTGGCAACACCAGGTTAAAGTCCAACAGGTTTGTTTCAAATCACTAGCTTTCTGGAGGACTGCTGCTTCCTCAAGTGAATCATCTGAGGAAGGAGCAGTGCTCCGAAAGCTAGTGTTTGAAACAAACCTGTTGGACTTTAACCTGGTGTTGTAAGACTTCTTACTGTGCTCACCCCAGTCCAACGGCGGCATCTCCACATCATAATCTAGAAGGCTAATGGAATGCTATTCTTTATTACAAGAGGAGTTGGACAAATAAGTAAGGATGTTATGCTTCAGTTCTACAGGACATTGGTGAGACCACATCTCTAATACTGTGTGCAGTTTTGGTCTCTTATTCAAAGAAGAATGCAAATGCATTGGAGGTGGTTCAGACAGGGTTTACTAGTTTGATACTTGGAATGAGTGGGTTGTCTTCTGAAGATAGATTGGACAGGCTGGGCTTGTTTCCACTGGAACATGTATGTGATGCACAACCCACAGCAATGTGATTGACTCTTAACTGCCCTTTAAAATGACTTAGCAAACCACTCAGTTCAAGGGCAAGTAGGGATGGGCAACACTGGCTTTGCCAGTGACATCACATCTCACAAACAAATACAAATTTTGAAAGTAATTTAAAAACACAGTTTGTTCCTGATTTTCATAAATATTCTGACAATTTATCCTGGTTATTTGCTTCAGAAATATTTTCCAAGGTTTGCTAAAATAATAATTATTAAATTCAATCTTACCTCCATTTCATAGATAGGAGGTCCTAGAATGTCTTTCAGTGCGTGCCGATCAATCACAATTGGCATTTCAGGAGGCAATGCAACGTCAGTTGTGTCAGTGATGGATTCAGATTTGTTCTCCTCAGGGACACCCTCTTTTCCTATAATAAAGGGGGAAAAAGTTACTATTTTTATAAAGACATCACCTTGACCAGCTTGCTATGAAAATATATTTCTCAGCATCACAGAAATAGACATATGCTACCTTGAAAAATTGGATAAAGCCCCAAAATGGGGGTGGGGATTGTAATGGGCTGTTAATGTGCACCTGTTCACTGCAAGCAGCACATAAACCTTCTGCTGTCTGACTCATCATGATTGCAATGTTGCACACTAAGTGTGCTGCTGAGTGCCTGCATGTCTCAGTAGAGGATGCAAAATCTTGAGAGGTTAGCATTTTTTAGCTTTGTTCATTCAAGGCTTGTGGGCATCACTGACGAGGCCAGCCTTTATTGCCCACCCCTAACTGCCCTTGAGAAGGTGGTGGAGATTCACCTTCCTGAACCGCTGCAGTCCTTCTGGCAAAGGTACACCTATAATCCTGTTAGGACGAAAGGGGTTTCAGGATTTTGACACAACGACAGCGAAACAATGGCAATATAGTTCCAAGTCAAGGTGGTGTGGCTTCGAGGGAACTTGTAGGTGGTGCTATTCTCATGCATTTGCTGCCCATGTCCTTCTCAGTAGCACCGGTTGAAGGTTTGGAAGGTGCTGTTAAAGGAGCCTTAGTGAGTTGTTGTAGTGCATTTTGTAGATGTACATTAGTGGTGGAGGGAGTGAATATTTCAGGTAGTGGATGGGGTGCCAATCACGAAGGCTGTTTTGTGCTGGAAGGTGTTGAGCTTCTCGAGTCTTGCTGGAGCTACACTCATCCAGGCAAGTGGAGAGTATTCCATCACACACCTGACTTATGTCTTATAGCTGGTGGACAGGCTTTCGGGAAGCAGGTGAGTTGCCACATATTACGATCCTGGACCAAACCCCCAACAGTTGCTAGGATACTGGACAGAAACCCCAATATTTTAACTTTGTAAGACTGTGAGGAATGGATACCTCACTCCAGGTGTTATTTCATACAAAAGAGGGGTATGGTATTTTAAAACAAACTTTATTATTAACACATCACACAATAAAATAGCTTACAATTACCCCTTAACCAATGCTAATCAATACAGTGACACAATAACCTTTTACTGCACAGTGCCAATATCTGAGCTGGTGGCTGCGAATGTCAGATCGAGCAACAGTATTTCATCACTATCCAACTTTTCACAGCTTGAATACACGGATGGCACGCCAGCAAAATTGGGGTTTGTTTAAACTCAAAACCGAGTTCAAATGGCCCTGCTGGTTCAGATTTCACCACTGTGTGAATCACATCTCACCCCTTTTCGCTGCTGGCGAAAACAGGAGCTGTTGAAAATGGGAGTGAATCATCCGGATCTGGGTCCTGCCGCTATTTGGCTAAGCCACAGTCGCCACAATCACAAAAATCCAGGCTCATAACTCTGTAATGAAGTTTTGATCTAAACCATTTAACTCCTTGTACTGGGAGTTAATCTATTTTATTATAAATGCTTCGTGCATTCAGAAAAAGAGCCTTTATTTTTGTTTTACTACTATTCTTTGAATGAACCATAGGATTATAAGTCGTAGGAGTTGAAGTAGGCCATTCTGCCCATCGAGTCTGCTCCGCCATTCAATGAGATCATGACTGATTTGATATGATGATCCTCAATCCCACTTTCCCACCTTATCCCCATAACCTTTCATTCCCTTACTGATTAAAAATCTGTCTATTTCAGCCTTGAAGATACTCTTTTTTTTCTTTCTTTTTTTAAAATTTAGTGTACGCAATTAATATTTTCCAATTCAGGGGCAATTTAGCGTGACCAATCCACCTACCCTGCACATCTTTAGGGTTGTGGGGGTGAAACCCACACCAACACGGGGAGAATGTGCAAACTCCACACGGACAGTGACCCAAAGCCGGGATCGAACCTGGGACCTCGGTGCCGTGAGGCAGCAATGCTAACCACTATGCCACCGTGTTGCCCAGCCTTGAACATACCTAACGACCTAGTCGCTACAGCCCTCTGCAGTAAACAATTCCACAGATTCGCTACCCTTTGGGAGAAGAAATTCCTCCTATCTCTGTCTTAAGTGGGTGATCCCTTAGTCTGAGATGGCCCCCTCTTCCACAAGGGAAAACAATCTCTCAGCATCTACTCTGTCAAGACCCTGATAATCCTATGTCTCAATAAGATCACCTCTCATTCTTCTAAATTCCAATGAGTACAGACCCGACCAACTCAACCTCTCTTCGTAACATCCCTCCATACCCAGGATCAACCTAGTGAACCTTCTCTGTACTGCCTCCAATGCCAGCATATCGTTCCTTAGATAAGGAGACCAAAATTGTTCACAGTAGTCTAGGTGTGGTCTAACTAGTGCCTTCTAAAGTTTTAGCAAGATATCCCTATTTTTATACTCCATTCCCTTTTGAAATAAAAGGTCAACATTCCGTTTACCTTAACTATTACCTGCTGAACTTGCAAGCTAGCTTTTTGTGATTTATGCATGAGAGCTGCCAGGTCTCTCTGTGCTGCAGTTTTCTGTAATATTTCTCCATTTAAATAATATTCAGCTCCTTTATTCTTCCTACCAAAGTGCATAACTTCACATTTTCTTACATTATATTCCACCTGCCAAGTTTTTTCCCACTCGCTTAACCTATCTATATCCCTCTGCAGACTCTGTCATCCTCTACCATTTCCTGGTTCCTCATTATTCCTTCTCCTGTCTCATTCTGAGTCGCCCATGTTCACTTTGGCTTCCCTCTTCCCTTTTTACACATTTAAAGAAGTTCTTACTGTCCATTTTTATATTACTTGCTAGTTTACCGTCATAGTTTATCTTCTCCCTCATTATTAATTTTTTGGTAATCTTCTGTTGGTTTTTAAAACTTTCCCAATGCTCTGGTTCATCACTAATCCTTGCCTTTTTTACATGTTGACTGATATCACAATCTGTCTACTTTTCATATTTGTGATGCACACTCTTAACCGCCACTCTTAACGCCCTCACCAAAATAGCAACCCTGGAAGTGTACTCACACATACGAATTTCATTCAGCACCCAAAACTCCATCTGGAGCATATGGCAGTATGGGGCCAAGTTCTACAGTTCAAGCATTTAGGGAGGACCAGATTGTTAAGGGAAGGAACTTTTGCAATATTTAAATATTTTAAAAAGAGAAATACATCAAAGAACATAATAACTAGGAGCAGGAGTAGGCCATCTGGCTCCTCGAGCCTGCTCCACCATTCAATGAGATCATGGCTGATCTTTTGTGGACTCAGCTCCACTTTCCGGCCCGAACACCACAACCCTTAATCCCTTTATTCTTCAAAAAACTATCTATCTTTATCTTAAAACATTTAATGAAGGAGCCTCTACTGCTTCACTGGGCATGGAATTCCATAGATTCACAACCCTTTGGGTACAGAAGTTCCTCCTAAACTCAGTCCTAAATCTACTTCCCCTTATTTTGAGGCTATGCCCCCTAGTTCTGCTTTCACCCGCCAGTGGAAACAACCTGCCCGCATCTATCCTATCTATTCCCTTCATAATTTTATATGTTTCTATAAGATCCCCCCTCATCCTTCTAAATTCCAACGAGTACAGTCCCAATCTACTCAACCTCTCCTCATAATCCAACCCCTTCAGCTCTGGTATTAACGCAGTGAATCTCCTCTGCACACCCTCCAGTGCCAGTACGTCCTTTCTCAAGTAAGGAGACCAAAACTGAACACAATACTCCAGGTGTGGCCTCACTAACACCTTATACAATTGCAGCATAGCCTCCCTAGTCTTAAACTCCATCCCTCTAGCAATGAAGGACAAAATTCCATTTGCTTTCTTAATCACCTGTTGCACCTGTAAACCAACTTTTTGCGACTCATGCACTAGCACACCCATGTCTCTCTGCACAGCAGCATGTTTTAATATTTTATCATTTAAATAATAATCCCTTTTGCTGTTATTCCTCCCAAAATGGATAACCTCACATTTGTCAACACTGTATTCCATCTACCAGACCCTAGCCCATTCAATTCACTTAGCCTATCCAAATCCCTCTGCAGACTTCCAGTATCCTCTGCACTTTTTGCTTTACCACTCATCTTAGTGTTGTCTGCAAACTTGGACACATTGCCCTTGGTCCCAACTCCAAATCATCTATGTAAATTGTGAACAATTGTGGGCCCAACACTGATCCCTGAGGGACACCACTAGCTACTATTGCCAACCAGAGAAACACCCATTAATCCCCACTCTTTGCTTTCTATTAATTAATCAATCCTCTATCCATGCTACTACTTTCCCCTTAATGCCATGCATCTTTATCTTATGCAGCAACCTTTTGTGTGGCACCTTGTCAAAGGCTTTCTGGAAATCCAGATATACCACATCCATTGGCTCCCCGTTATCTACCGCACTGTTAATGTCCTCAAAAAATTCCACTAAATTAGTTAGGCACGACCTGCCCTTTATGAACCCATGCTGCGCCTGCCCAATGGGACAACTTCCATTCAGATGCCTCGTTATTTCTCCTTGATGATAGATTCCAGCATCTTCCCTACTACTGAAGTTAAGCTCACTGGCCTATAATTACCTGCTTTCTGTCTACCTTCTTTTTTAAACAGTGGTGTCACGTTTGCTAATTTCCAATCCGCCGGGACCACCCCAGAGTCTAGTGAATTTTGGTAAATTATCACTAGTGTATTTGCAATTTCCCTAGTCATCTCTTTTAGCACTCTGGGATGCATTCCATCAGGGCCAGGAGACTTGTCTACCTTTAGCCCCATTAGCTTGCCCATCACTACCTCCTTAGTGATAACAATCCTCTCAAGGTCCTCACCTGTCATAGCCTCATTTCCATCAGTCACTGGCATGTTATTTGTATCTTCCACTGTGAAGACCGACCCAAAAAACCTGTTCAGTTCCTCAGCCATTTCCTCATCCCCCATTATTAAATCTCCCTTATTAGGAGGATTATTAAATTGAAAATTGCTGTAAGGAGAAAAGCGTTCCCTAAAATATTCCACTTAAGTAAATACAGTATCATGCACAGACATTATTGTGTGCCTGTCTCTGAATTAAATTTCTAATTAGTAGTCACTCAGCACATAATTCATATCAGCATGTGATTTAAATAGGAAGTTATATCAGGATGCGATGAAATAAAGTTTGTATATTACAAACCTCGGTCATTGGAAACGCACGTATGCTTCTGCCACTCCTAAGTCATAGCTAGTTGAGTACATGATAGGACTAAACAATTTATAGAAATAAAATTAATGAATGGGATATAATTTTTCCCAATATATTTTTACAAATAACTAGGTTTTGTTTGAGAGGTTGCAGCATCCTAAAGATTCAGATCTAACAGGTACAGATGATATATGGATTGCTGGAGTTCTCTACATCTCTGTGAGGTATATGAGAGTCAGAGTCATAAAACTCACATTTTCATTACCCGATTATCCTAATTTTGTTCTCCCAGTCGCGGCAAAGGCTTAGACATTTGCTAGTATTCAGGGCCAGAACAACACCGCAACTTCCAGGGACCCCAATTCCACTCAAATTCAGACATTGTGGTATGCCTCAATGGATTCCAGAGAGCTTACACTCATGGTCTTACTGGATCTTGGCAGTGTAAATACTTGGTTTGACTGCCTTGCAGTTATACCTGTACTTATAATGATTTACTTACGTTATGGAGTGCAGTCCTTTAAATCAACAGGAGTATCCGCTCTTTGTAAAACTTTCAACCATTTCCAAATTATTACATCTTGTATCAGGTCTCTGGAATGTCTCAGATTGCTGGACTAAGCTACTGAGCTATTTCAATACGGTCATTATTTTACAGGAAAACGTGGTTTGTGAGGTGTTGATTAACTTCCATTACAGTAAGAGACAACTAGCCCCTCTCTGCTCGGCTCCCCAGTCCCACGACAGTCAGAGAAGAGCTGGCAGGGGTATGGGGGGAAACATGAGGAACTGGCCTACAATTTGAATAATAATAAATTTAAAAATTGACTAATCACCAAGAACACTCATGCATCAGTGAGCTGAAGGTAGTGCTCAAAGGGCATGTCTTCAACTCGTGACATTAGAAAGGGCCTGGCTTCAACATTATTGCACCATGCCACTAGGCCTCCGCACTCACCTCACCGCTGGATCCTTGTTACAGCTGCAAGGGCACGTCCTCGCTGCAGCCAATGAAAAATAATTGGCACATCGTTTTTAATGCAGCCAGCAGTGTACACCTCTGTTTCGCCACTGACTGCAAGATCCAAGCCATTTTGTGAGCAGGATACTGCCGAGGCCTATTTGTTGGGAAGCCATGTTTACTTCTGTATCTCTATGATTTGAAAACAATTTCAATACTCTGTGAAGCAGAGGTATCTAAATAAACTTTTAATCCATAACGTACACTCTTGACAAATACACAATCATTGTAGCATAATTGTTGAGCAAATAAAGCTTTGCTACAAAAAAAATCATCTCCATGACTATCTCACTGGGGTTATCTCAACTTGGTTCAGTTGGTGGCACTCTTGCTTCAGAGTCATAAGGCTGTGGTTTTGACACAATTCAAACAGACACTAAGCTGGCACTGCAGTACAACACAGAGGGAAACAAACAGTAAAAACTGGGAAATAAGAATTCTGGTTCGAACTGTTTTCTCTTTCCTGGATACAGTAAGTATTCTGCATTGTCAGAGAAGCTGCGATTCTCCTCTACTAATTCAAGTGGATTTTAAGATCCAACAGCGTTATTTAAAGAGCATAGAGTTTGCCTAGTATGCTGGCCTGCTCTTCTCCTTCAAGCAATCAACAGCATAAAAAGTATTTTATGGTTATTCATCTTATTAATGTGGAACCCTGCCACTGAATTTGTCTCTGCAATGGTCTCAACACTGAATAAAAAATTACATTTCTGAAACCTGATGAGATGCTAAAGAAATGCTATAGCTGAATTTAGTTTGTCATTCGTTGTAGCATAAGCTCATTGAGCTAGAGGATTGAGAATAGGACTTCAGTCCTCAAGGTTTCAATATTAAAAAAAAAATTTAGTGTACCCAATTATTTTTTTCTCCAATTAAGGAGCAATTTAGCATGGCCAATCCACCTAACCTGCACATCTTTGGGTTCTGTTCTTCTCTTGCAAAACTACAAAAAGAAACTTGGGTGTTCCATAAGAGTCCATGCATCTAGTCTACGGCAAAGTTCTCATTCCGGGGCCAACTCTAGCCCCTGTCTGTCTGCCCCACTAACTACCCATAACTCCCACTGACCGCTGAAGCAACTAGCCGTGCAGCTGCGGGTTATTGCTAACTGGGAATTGGCAATCGTAGATAAGTGAGCACTTCACAACTCCCAAGTGGATTCCCGTGGGTAGGCACGGCACGTAGCATTTGGGAGCCATTGCCTAGCATCCCAATCAGACCGTGGTGCCTGAATGCTGCAGGATGCAAAACCATGGGCACAGCAGCCAACATCCGAATACCTAGGGGCATATCTGCGACCAGAGAGTGGGTGTGCACAACATAGCGCCCGATCCAGATAAAGTTACATGCAGATGTCTGGGATACAGGGTGTGGGGTCCAGTGACCAAGGGCCCCCTCTGTGGCTGGATGGCAGGGGGTGGGGAGCAATGGGAGAATGGAGCGTCCCGGGGTGGAAGACATCACTGGTTGTCAGTCTCACTCTCTCTAATTCCTTACAGATATTACACGGAATGGATGATATCTTGGACCCTGCGGAAGCTGCCCTCGCGGTGCTGCTGGCAGGCCAGGCAGCCAGACGCCAGAGAAGGCAATGGGAGCAGCATCGGCAGAGGCTCACGGTGGCGGTCCATGTCGCAGATCATTTCTACGACAAAGTTCTGGAAATGATAACACATTCTCAGGCTTATCCTCCATTTCTGTTGAGGAACATGCGAGGGGTGATACCGTGTTTGTTTTCTTGAGAAAATGAGCTGATAAAGCTTTGTATTGGTACCAACATGGAACAGTGACTTTTCATTGTAGTTTAATGGTACCTGTGCTTGGTCCCTCTAATGCTTCCGGCAGGAGTCAGGGGTCTGGGGTCTAGGGGTTCCTGCTGTGACACGGGCTTCAGCTCGCTGGATGGCACTCAGAGAAGGGAGGACACATATGGGTGGGGGATGTTTGGGGGATTTGAGGGTCCAGAGGGAAGCCATAACTGGTTGTCAGTCTTGCCTTCTCCAACTCCTTCTCCTAGATAGCACGATGGATGATGTTATCGACCCTGCAGCGGCAGCTCTGACGGTGCTGGTGGTAGCCTGGGCGGCCATACACCAGAGAAGGCGGCAGCAGCGTTGACGTAGGCTAGAGGTGGCACGCCACGCACCCTGCCGTCCATCAGGCAGAGGAGGGATCCAGAGGCGGGTGCCAGCGATTACTCAAGGTGTACAGGTGTCGATGGACGTTCGAGGAGATGTTGGACAGCATGTGCCACAGGAGGCTCCATCTCAACACGGACGTGGCACCCATGGTGGAGGAGGATGCCCGCTCCCAGTGGCCATGAAGATCACCGCAGCCCTGAACCTTTATGCCACTGTATCATTCCAGGGCTCGAGTGGGGACTTGTGCAGCATATGCTGCAGGATGCAACACCATGGGCACAGCAGCCAATATCCGAATACCCAGTGGCATATCTGCGGCCAGGGAGTGGGTGTGCATAACATAGTGCCCGATCCAGGTAAAGCTACGTGCAGATGTCTGGGATACAGAATGTGGGGTCCAATGACCAAGGGTCCACACCTGCATCAGTGAGGTCACGGATGCCCTGTATGCCCGGGACACTGACAATATCATCTTTGAGATGGAACAAGCCTATCAAGATTCACGGGCAGCAGGATTCTCTGCCATCCTGGAATGTCGCAGGTCCAGGGGGTAATAGATGGCACGCATGTTGCCTTGTGCACACCAGGGTAACAGTGAGTGCCCTTCATTAACAGGAAGGGGTTCCACTCCCTGATGTTCAACTTGTGTGCCATTACTACCTCCGGATCATGAATGTGTGCCCACTTCCCAGGGAGCGTGCATCTGGGACAACTCCATCCTGGGACACTCTTGAGATCCCCGTTGTCTTACAGGATCACCCCAGGGTGACAGGTTGGCCCTTGGGGGATAAGGGGTACCCGCTGAGCTCCTGACTGATGATGCCAGTGCGGAGGTCCAGAAGGCCCATGTTGCCACACATTCTGTCATCGAGCGGTGCATTGGACAGCTCAAAAGCAATTCAGATACCTGGACCGATGCCTGGTGCACTGCAGTATATCTACCACTCATCTACTGCTTTGTGGTGGTGTGCTGGCACAGCAGCGAGGCGATGTGCTGGAGGAGGAGGGATATGTGGCCTCGTCGGAGGAGGAGTTGAACCAGGAGGGGCTGGAGGACAGGCAGCAGTGAGGATCTAGCTTGCCCAGAGGGTCAGGAAGGCCCTCATTCTCACCAACATATCGTAGGATGAGGCTTTGTCTGTCAAATCGCCTCCTCCCCCTCCCCCCCCAACTTTCACCCCATCCTTCCGACCCTCACACTCATCACCTGCACAGGGACTGCATCAGGGGCTCTTGCTCTAGGGCAGGCGGTGTGGGAGTGGAGGGCAGTTGAGGATGTGGTTGCAGGCTCCACATCAGGCTGTGATTAACGTCACAGAGGTTGCACATGCATCAGGTGGAACATGTTTTAGCAGTGAACATTCAAAACCTCCATTGTTCCTAGCTACAGATGATCTCACGGCCGTATCCCAGTATCTGTATCGGCTTTGGGATAACCTTGCCAGAGGCTCTGCATCTGGCTGGGACCCAGCTGAGTCCTGCTGACTCACTTGGATGTTTCTGTCTCCACTTGATGTGCATCAGTATCCATGTGGTGCGCAACAGACTGTGCTCCAGAAGCCTGTCCACAAATGCCGCCCACCGGGGTGTGTCTGTGCTGGTGGGGATGACAGCTGTGATGTCTACATCGTGGCATCCTCAGAGCTGACCTCCGAGGTGGTCCCTTGGTTGGCAGGGGGGTGGACGACACCGGATGGCCCTGTCCCATCAGATGGAGATCCTGCGGGAGAAGGGACATGTGGTCAGTGGCAGGGAAGGATCATTTTGTCTGACATGAACAACTCACCTGAAGCAGGTCATCTCGGTGAAGGGACAATGGATCCTCACCTCTGCAGTGCAGACCAACCTCACAGTCATTGAGGCAACCAAGCAATCTCCAGGACCCATTTCTCATAGGGGATGAGGACGGTTGTCCGGAGCTCCGCCACGCATCCGGGCCCTTTCCCGCCTTTTATGGACTAACTTCTCCTGCAGGGCAGACAGAGGGTATTGTGAGCCGCGCACTTGTTGCATTGGGGTGAGGGGATTATGGCAGGTGACATGTGTGGACACTGCACCTGAACATGAAGGGGTTGTGCTGGTGGGTGTCAGGATGTGCTGGGGCACAAGTGCGATTATCAGAGGTGAGGAGGGTGCGACATGCCAGCTGCTGACAGGGGGGTGGCAAGCGGAACTGATTCAAGGGGGCCGGTGTTAACTTACCCTTGCAGCCCAATGGAGGTTGTTGATCTTCTTCCGCCATTGGATGGCGGTCCACCTTGTCACGCTGCCCGAACTGACAGCTGCTGGCACTGTCTCCCAGGCGGTTTTGGTGGCCCTGCTGTTAGTCCTCGGACTCCTTCGGGGGAACAGGGTGTCCCGTCTCACCTCCACAGCATCCAGAGGCCTGGCCGGGTCGCAATCCCTGAAGCGTGAGCAGGTCTGTGTGGTGCAATGCTTGCGTGTTGACTGGGAGTGAGTTCGAAGAGAGTATCTAAAAACAGCTCCCCCATGTTAGTGGGGGTCAGGCGAATCAGCTGTTCCGGCCTGAGGCACATGTGGTATCACTGAATGCCGTTAAATACAGGCCGCGGTGTCGACAGGTCGGCCGGTGGGAAACACCAAGGAAGTCACGCCCAATACGACACTTAGAACCTTTTCCATTAAATCGTGCCCCTTATTTCTGGTATCAAAGAACAAAGAAAAGTACAGCACAGCAACAGGCCCTACGGCCCTCCAGGCCTGCGCCGACCATGCTGCCCGTCTGAACTAAAATCTTCTACACTTCCAGGGTCCGTATCTTTCTATTCCCATCCTATTCATGTATTTGTCAAGATGTCCCTTAAACATCACTATCGTCCCTGCTTCCACCACCTCCTCCGGCAGCGAGTTCCAGACAGCCACTACCCTCTGCGTAAAAAACTTGCCTCGTACATCTCCTCTAAACCTTGCCCCTCGCACCTTAAACCTATGCCCCCTAGTAATTGACTCCTCTACCCTGGGAAAAAGTCCCAGACTATCCATCTGTCTGTGCTCCTCATAATTTTGTAGACCTCTATCAGGTCGCCCCTCAACCTCCTTCATTCCAGTGAGAACAAACCAAGTTTATTCAACCTCTCCTCACAGCTAATGCCTTCCATACCAGGCAACATCCTGGGAAATCTCTTCTGCACCCTCTCTAAAGCCTCCAAATCCTTCTGGTAGTGCAGCGACCAGAATTGAACACTATACTCCAAGTGTGGCCTAACTAAGGTTCTATACAGCTGCAACATGACTTGCCAATTTTTATACTCAATGCCCCGGCCAATGAAGGAAAGCATGCCATATGCTTTCTTGACTACCTTCTCCACCTGTGTTGCCCCTTTCAGTGACCTGTGGACCTGACACCTAGATCTCTCTGACTTTCAATACTCTTGAGGGTTCTACCATTTACTGTATATTCCATACCTGCATTAGACCTTACAAAATGCATTACCTCACATTTGTCCGGATTAAACTCCATCTGCCATCTCTCCGCCCAGGTCTCCAAACGATCCTGCTGTATCCTCTGACAGTCCTCATTGCTATCCGCAATTCCACCAACCTTTGTGTTGTCGTCCGCAAACTTACTAATCACACAAAGGTTGTTGGAATTACGGATCAACTTTCTAATCTAGTTTTAAACTTTATCTGAACCCCAATACCCTTTTTCTAAAATGGAGATCAGAATTGATCATAGTATTCCAAATGGGTCTAACTAAGGTTCTATATAAGTTTGACATTACTTCTCGGCGTTTCAGTTTTATTCCTCTAGATGATCACTGCTGAAACTTTCACCTTCCAGTGAAGTCATGCACATAAAACAAATTATGAACCAAAAAATGAATTTGTCAGCAGAAAACTGCTGTTTAAAATCTTTCTACCGAACACATGATTAAATCATACCTGCTCTCTCAAGAAGTCAGTAGGCTTATCAAGTCAACAGCTGAACAACGGTGACAAAAAGGGAAAAGAATCATGTGTTGGATGATCTCATGAACAGCAACTGAGTGCTATGGTATAATTGTTCTTATTCTTAGCATTCCTGGTATAGAATGGAGAACGGTGGGATTGGAGTTAGGGGGGGAGGAAGGTGGAATCTGACAAGTTTCATGCTTCTGATCGCTATCAAGCACCCCTGTTGGAAGGAAATGCAAGCATGTATAGGACAGTGAAGGCAAGAGGTTCAAATATCCGAGCAAGAAATCAACAGCTACAGGAGATGGGGAATAAGTAAATTGCATGGAATAAACAGACACAGGTTATTAAGCCTAACTTTGCTTGTGTTTATACTCCAGGTGTCTCCTCCAATTCCATCTGCCTTGTCTTACCCTTCCAGTATATCTTCGTATTCCCTTTTCTCTCATTTACGTAATTAGTTTTATGTGGAAACTATTTACCTCAAGCACTTCCTGTGATACTGAGTTACACATTCTAACTGCTTTTGGAGTAAAAACATTTCTTCTTCATTCCCCATTGGATTTATTAGAAACTACCTTGTACTTATAACCAGTTAAGTGAGTCATTTCACTTGCAATGTATGATTGTGCCACTGATTGGAGTCAGAGAGAGAGAGACCATTTGAATGTGATTGCTTTCACCTGCAGCAAGGGGCTGGTGCTGCTCCTGCTGGTGCAGCATCTTTTTTGGGTGGTGCTGAAAGGCCAAGGCCTAAGACTTAACAAGCCTATAGAGAATACTGGAGCAGCAGCTTGAGGAGAACACAGTTTGAAAAGAAGAACTTACATAATATCGAGAGGTTAGTGCTTCGTGTTGAAGGGAAAAAGGTCTGTTTTCCAACTGATTGATTGTACTGAGGTGGGGATGGGTGAAGACAAGCCTTCAGTTTAGACTTAAGCCAGGCCCCTCCCGAGATGAAGACCCTCATCTCCACCCAACATGGGGCCCATGTCCATCCTGTGCCCCCTCCTCATCCTCCCTCCTATGCTCCCTTTTCACTCTCTCATTTTCTCTCCAACAATAATCCTAACACCTGGAGGAAAGAGTTCTTCTAATTCCTCGCACTCCCCCAACATCAACAACTAGAAAAATCACTTAGAATGGGTGTAACACCACCGGAATGGCGGGCGTCACCATCTTTGTTAGTGGCAGGGCCACCTATATAGGAGTGGCGGCTTCTTAGGCCCCGGTCCTCCTTGGGCCCATCACCCTTCAAATTAGCAACAAAAAAACTAGAAGTGAAATGCTACACCCATCCTAATATGAGAATAGAGGCATGTGTCAAGGCAATGGCCGGGGTTGTTGGCCCCGAGGCTATTGTTGCAATCTCCAAAATGTATGGCAAAGCCATCTTTTTTGTGAAGGTCAAGCAGACGGTCAACTTCGTCCTAGAAATGGCGCTCACAGTGGGTGGGGCCTTCCTGGTGATGGACCCATTGGAGGCCACTGCTCAGAGACTCATAATATTCAATGTCCCACCCTTCATCCCCATTGAGCTCCACCTCCCCCACTTCCATCAACTGGGAGGTATGGTCCGTGGTGGCGCCGATCCCGCACGGCCTGAAGGAAGCCTCCCTCCAGCATACCTACTCTTACCGGTGCCATTGTCTACCTGAAGGAGTGCACGGAGGAAGGCTTTGATGTTATCTACAAAAGGGCCATCTGCCACAAAGAACAAAGAAATGTACAGCACAGGAACAGGCCCTTTGGCCCTCCAAGCCCGTGCATACCATGCTGCCCGACTAAACTACAATGTTCTACACTTCCTGGGTCCATATCCCTCTATTCCCATCCTATTCATGTATTTGTCAAGATGCCCCTTAAATGTCACTATCGTCCCTGCTTCCACCACCTCCTCCGGTAGCGAGTTCCAGGCACCCACTACCCTCTGTATAAAAAACTTGCCTCGTACATCTACTCTAAACCTTGCCCCTCTCACCTTAAACCTATGCCCCCTAGTAATTGACCCCTCTACCCTGGGGAAAAGCCTCTGACTATCCACTCTGTCTATGCCCCTCATGATTTTGTAGACCTCTATCAGGTCTCCCCTCAACCTCAGTCGTTCCAGTGAGAACAAACTGAGTTTATTCAACCGCTCCTCATAGCTAATGCCCTCCATACCAGGCAACATTCTGGTAAATCTCTTCTGCACCCTCTCTAAAGCCTCCACATCCTTCTGGTAGTGTGGCGACCAGAATTGAACACCATACTCCAAGTGTGGCCTAACTAAGGTCCTATACAGCTGCAATATGACTTGCCAATTCTTATACTCAATGCCCCGGCCAATGAAGGCAAGCATGCCGTATGCCGTCTTCACTACCATCTCCACCTGTGTTGCCCCTTTCAGTGACCTGTGGACCTGTACTCCTAGATCTCTCTGACTTTCAATACTCTTGAGGGTTCTACCATTCACTGTATATTCCCTACCTGCATTAGACCTTCCAAAATGCATTACCTCACATTTGTCCAGATTAAACTCCATCTGCCATCTCTCCGCCCAAGTCTCCAAACAATCTAAATCCTGCTGTATCCTCTGACAGTCCTCATCGCTATCCGCAATTCCACCAACCTTTGTGTCGTCTGCAAACTTACTATTCAGACCAGTTACATTTTCCTCCAAATCATTTATATATACTACAAACAGCAAAGGTCCCAGCACTGATCCCTGCGGAACACCACTGGTCACAGCCCTCCAAGTAGAAAAGCATCCTTCCATTGCTACTCTCTGCCTTCGATGACCTAGCCAGTTCTGTATCCACCTTGCCAGCTCACCCCTGATCCCGTGTGACTTCACCTTTTGTACTAGTCTACCATGAGGGACCTTGTCAAAGGCCTTACTGAAGTCCATATAGACAACATCCACTGCCCTACCTGCATCAATCATCTTTGTGACCTCCTCGAAAAACTCTATCAAGTTAGTGAGACACGACCTCCCCTTCACAAAACCATGCTGCCTCTCACTAATACGTCCATTTGCTTCCAAATGGGAGTAGATCCTGTCTCGAAGAATTCTCTCCAGTAATTTCCCGACCACTGAAGTAAGGCTCACCGGCCTGTAGTTCCCTGGATTATCCTTGCTACCCTTCTTAAACAGAGGAACAACATTGGCTATTCTCCAGTCCTCCGGGACATCACCTGAAGGTTGTGAGGATCCAAAGATTTCTGTCAAGGCCTCAGCAATTTCCTCTCCAGCCTCCTTCAGTATTCTGGGGTAGGTCCCATCAGGCCCTGGGGACTTATCTACCGTAATATTTTTTAATACAACCAACACCTCATCTTTTTGGATCTCAATGTAACCCAAGCTATCTACACACCCTTCCCCAGACTCAACATCTACCAATTCCTTCTCTTTGGTGAATACTGATGCAAAGTATTCATTTAGTACCTCGCCCATTTCCTCTGGCTCCACAGATTCCCTTGCCTATCCTTCAGTGGGCCAACCCTTTCCCTGGCTACCCTCTTGCTTTTTATGTACGTGTAAAAAGCCTTGGGATTTTCCTTAACCCAATTTGTCAATGACTTTTTGTGACCCCTTCTAGCCCTCCTGGCTCCTTGCTTAAGTTCCTTCCTACTTTCCTTATATTCCACACAGGCTTCGTCTGTTCCCAGCCTTTTAGCCCTGACAAATGCCTCCTTTTTCTTTTTGACGAGGCCTACAATATCTCTCGTTATCCAAGGTTCCCGAAATTTGCTGAATTTATCCTTCTTCCTCACAGGAACATGCCGGTCCTGAATTCCTTTCAACTGACACTTGAAAGCCTCCCACATGTCAGATGTTGATTTGCCCTCAAACATCCGCCCCCAATCTAGGTTCTTCAGTTCCCGCCTAATATTGTTAGAATTAGCCTTCCCCCAATTTAGCACATTCATCCTAGGACCACTCTTATCCTTGTCCACCAGCACTTTAAAACTTACTGAATTGTGGTCACTGTTCCCAAAATGCTCCCCTACTGAAACTTCTACCACCTGGCCGGGCTTATTCCCCTTCCCTAGTTGGACTGTCTACATATTGTTTTAAGAAGCCCTCCTGGATGCTCCTTACAAACTCTGCCCCGTCTAAGCCCCTGGCACTAAGTGAGTCCCAGTCAATATTGGGGAAGTTGAAGTCTCCCATCACCACAACCCTGTTGTTTTTACTCTTTTCCAAAATCTGTCTACCTATCTGCTCCTCTATCTCCCGCTGGCTGTTGGGAGGCCTGTAGTAAACCCCCAACATTGTGACTGCACCCTTCTTATTCCTGATCTCTACCCATATAGCCTCACTGCCCTCTGAGGTGTCCTCCCGTAGTACAGCTGTGATATCCTCCCTAACCAGTAGCGCAACTCCGCCACCCCTTTTACATCCCCCTCTATCCCGCCTGAAATATCTAAATCCTGGAACATTTAGCTGCTAATCCTGCCCTTCCCTCAACCAGGTCTCTGTAATGGCAACAACATTATAGTTCCAAGTACTAATCCAAGCTCTAAGTTCATCTGCCTTACCCGTAATACTTCTTGCATTAAAACATATGCACTTCAGGCCACCAGACCCGCTGTGTTCAGCAACTTCTCCCTGTCTGCTCTGCCTCAGAGCCACTGTCCTTATTCCCTAGTTCTCCCTCAATGCTCTCACCTTCTGACCTATTGCTCCCGTGCCCACCCCCCTGCCATACTAGTTTAAACCCTCCCGTGTGACACTAGCAAACCTCGCGGCCAGGATATTTATGCCTCTCCAGTTTAAATGCAACCCGTCCTTCTTATATAGGTCACACCTGCCCCGGAAGAGCTCCCAGTGGTCCAGATAACAGAAACCCTCCCTCCTACACCAGCTGTTTAGCCACGTGTTTAACTGCTCTATCTTCCTATTTCTAGCCTCACTGGCACGTGGCACAGGGAGTAATCCCGAGATTACAACCCTAGAGGTCCTGTCTTTTAACTTTCTGCCTAGCTCCCTGAACTTCTGCTGCAGGACCTCATGCCCCTTCCTGCCTATGTCGTTAGTACCAATATGTACAACGACCTCTGCCTGTTTGCCCCCCCCTTCAGGATGCCCTCTACCCGTTCGGAGACATCCTGGACCCTGGCACCAGGGAGGCAACATACCATCCTGGAGTCTCTTTCACGTCCACAGAAGCGCCTATCTGTGCCCCTGACTATAGAGTCCCCTATTACTATTGCTCTTCTGCGCTTTGACCCTCCCTTCTGGCTGCTGCTGTTTTCCCCTGATATCCCCCCAGACAGTATCCAAAGGGGTATACCTGTTCGAGAGGGGGACAACCACAGGGGATTCCTGCACTGACTGCCTGCCCTTTCTGGTGGTCACCCATTTCTCTGTCTGCACCTTGGGTGTGAGCACATTTATATAACTGCGATCTATGACGCTTTCCGCCACCTGCATGCTCCTAAGTGCATCCAATTGCTGCTCCAACCGAACCATGTGGTCTGTGAGGAGCTCCAGTTGGGTGCACTTTCTGCAGATGAAGCCATCCGGGACGCTGGAAGCCTCCCGGACCTGCCACATCTCACAGTCAGAGCACTGCACCCCTCTAACTGACATTGCGTCAATTAATTAGTAAATTAAAATTAAAAGTTAAACATTTTTTTTTTTTAAAGTTACTGTTAACTATCTGTTTCCTAGCACTAGATTTCTACTATAAATGTGAAAGCTAAATATAGTACTAAATTATAATTAAGTAATTATGTTTAATTAGTTACCAATGCTTAATTTTTTAAAATTTAGTGTAGCTTCCTAACCAGCCACTCAGGTCACAGCTTTTCTGTGATGTCACTTCAGTTTCCACCCCCCCACACACAATTTGAAAAGGTAATAAAAATAAAAATGAGTAAAAATCACTTACTTACCTTCTTACCTTCTGAGGGTCTCAGATGTTCTCAGGTTCTCTCCCTGACAGAGACTGCTCCTCCTCCTCCGAACGGCTCCCGAAACTAGGCCATGATCTTTTTAAATCTCCGCTCCGACTCGCAGCTCCAGCGCTTTTTAAATCTCCGCTCCGACTCGCAGCTCCCGCGCTTCTTAAATCTTCTGGTCTGTAGACAGTGTGCCTGTCAGAAAGAACTGCCCCACCTCCAAGGCTGAAGATACCCGGTCGGCTGCAGCTGGTACCCCCGCACCTCCCTCCACCATCTCTCGATCTCCACCTTGTAAGGAGGACTGATAATGACAGCAAATGAGACCAAAACAAAGCCTAAACCACAGCAGCCGAGAATTCAAGCTGAGGGGAGCGAGGGTGGAACAACCCCTCCCTATCGTGGTCTCCCTGACTTCACCCGGAAGAGGTGCCACTCGCGGGGCGGCGGGGGGCTTTCCAACCAGGAAGGACAATAAAACATGTCCCAACCTTGCCAAACCCCATGAAAGAGACATGGCGTCGCTTTCCGGTGGGTCAGAGATGCTCCGCCGATCCGCAGTGTCCTAAGCAGAGCCCTTCGGGGGTCGAGGAGAGCAATGGCCCTGGGCCACACCCCCAGAAACTCCAGCTTGTGACACTGAGACCCAATGATTCGCCGGGGGAACTGTGGCAGTGTCACAGATTTTGGGTCATTGGATGGTGGCAGCGAGGAGGGCTCCCCTCTCCACCCCAACCTTTAATGTTGGGCACCTTTGTCATGGGTCCGCAGCTTTTTCCAGACTCACCAGGTGGCCCGGCGTCTGGTGGGTAGAGTGGGTCTGAGCCACTCTTCTGGCTCAGAGCCTCGAGAGGAGCCCAAGGAGGATCCCTCTGTCATCAATCTTAGGTGTGGGATTGGGACGGAGTCAGGGCTGGTTGGCGGATCCATGCCATTCGTCGTACTCACTGTGGCGGAGGCCTCTGACCTGGATGGCGACTGCCCAGAGGAGGACGGCTGCTCAGAGGTAGGCACGGGCGATGAGCTCGAGTTCATCTGGAGCGAGACAGTGAATTCCCTCGTGCCCCCTGCCAAGTCACTCCTCATCCCACCGGGGGAACTCCAGGACTTCCAGTTCCTCAACCGCCATTGCTGGAAGAGAGTCCACCTGGCCTTTGTCAAGCTAGTTGGAGCTGCCGCTGTTAGTCCAGTCCGCGAGTGCCTATGCAAAAGGGGCGCTGGACATGGACCAGAACAAGTGGCGCTGGCTGAATGGCTTCCTCACCGGGCTCCTGAAGGCGTGGAGGGGCACATGCCTCCTCTCCATTTGAGCATTAAAAAGTGGTGATTATGAAGGTGACCATAGCCAGTCTCAACATCAACGGCAGCAAAGGGGCACTATGCAGGTTCCAGATCTTCTCAGTGCTCCAGCGCATGAAATATGTGGAGTGCTTCCCCGAAACCCATACCGTTCCGGAAGACAAAACCACATGGCTCCTGGAGTCGCGAAGTGGGAGGTCTACAAGAGTCATCTGGCCTCTCATTCTGGCAGGGTTTCTATCTTGTTGGCCCTGCATTTTCAGCCGGCGTGGGGGTCAAGGAGCCTGTGCCAGGCCGATTGCTGCACCCAAAGGTCCGCAAAGGGGGCGTGGTGATTGACTTTGTGAATGTCTACCCTCCTCTGCCTAGCCAAATGACGTTCGTTGAACAGCACGGTGACAGTGGTTAGAACTGTTGCCTCACAGCACCAGGGATCCGGGTTCAATTTGGGCCTCGTCTGTGTGGGGGTTTACACATTCTCCACGTGTGTGCGTGCATTTCCTCGGGTTGCTCCGGTCTCCTCCCACAGTTCAAAGATGTGTGGATTAGGTGGATTGGCCATGCTAATCACAAATTCACAGAATAATACAGTGCAGAAGAGGCCATAGGCCCATCGAGTCGGCACCGAATCATGAATGACACCTGACCTGCCTACCTAATCCCATTTGTCAGCACTTGGCCCATAGCAGTGTCCAAAGATGTGAAGGTTAGGTGGGGTGACGGGGATAGGGTGGGGGTGTGGACCTAGGGTTGAACTTGATGGGCCAAATGGCCTTCATCTGCACTGTAACAAGTCTATGGAACAAGTGTCCACTTTTCTCGGCTTCATCAACGCAAACGAGTGCATCATCCTCGAAGCCAGGGACTGCCTTGGTACTCAGCGCTGCACATTGGGGGACCTGGTCGGTTCCCTTGACTTGGTTGATGTATGGTGACATCTTCATCCTGACTCCAGCATGTTCACTTACGTGAGGCCTGGAGTCAGAGCATCCAGAATCAACTGCCTGAGCATCCAGAATTGACTATACATTTCAAGGAAGTACCTGGCCTGCATTCTGTTGGCTTCTGTGCAGCAGGTGCCATGCTCGGAATGCCGTCTGGTGTGGGTGGAACTTGTTTCAGAAATCCAAGGTCAAGGACTTGGAGAAGGGGGGTTTGATCTGGTGTCATGTCTTGGTCAGCCCGATGAGGACCCGGCCCTGCTGCTGGTGTATGAAGAGAAGAAGGGGCAGGCTGAGGGACCGGAAACTCGTTGGGTCCTGCAGTGTGTACGTGAGGTCGCGGATTTGTTTCCTTCTGAATTTGGACCATGGCTCCCCTTTCTATTGCTGAAAAAAGCCATTGGGTCCGCCAGCAGCTCTCTATGCTGCAGGCCGATGACGGATCCCGTGTCTCAGATCCGGAGGGCGTCAGCGCCCATATCCAAAGTTTCCACACTGCCGTTTTCTCTCTGTATCTGTCCAGCGAGGATGCTTGCAGAGTTCAGTGGGAGGGCATGCCACAAGTTGACCCGGACAGTCCCATAAAGCTCAATGCCCCAATCAGCCTGAAACAGCTGACTGATGCCCTCACCAGTCTCTCCAGGAGCAAGACCCCAGGGCTGGATTGGCTGACCATGGGGTTCTTCACGGTGTTCTCAGACATCCTGGCGAACAACTACGCGGCGGTCTTGGGGGAGACTATCGTGAACGGAGAGATACCCCTTTCATGGTACAGGGTTTATTATTGACCTGCTGCCCAAGAAGGGGGTCTCTGCCTGCTAAAAGACTGGCACCCGGTCTGCCTCCTCAGCACGGACTATAAGATTTTTGCCAGGGCACTGCTTTCCTACTTTGGCACGGAGCTGGACGATCCATTCTGACCAGTCCTACACGGTCTCGACCATTGGCGATAACATTCATCTGGTCCAGGAACTGATCCACCTTTCCCAGAGGGCTGGGCTGTCAAGCGTCTTCCTGTCTCTCGGCCTTGAGGATCACGAATACTTACTCAGAACACAATGGGCTTGCGAGTTGGGGGTCGCACTTGGTCACCTAGATCAGACTTCTCTACACTTCCACAGAATGTCTCATTAAGGTTAATGGGTAGCTGACAGTGCCCCTTAGGACAGGAGTGGATCAGGGCTGCCTCTTGTCTGGCCAACTGTATTCTGCGCTTCTTGCGGAGGGTGTTGTCGGGAATGGTTCCGAGCCGGGCATTGGGGTGGTCCTTTCGGTCTATGCTGATTACGTGATCCTCATGTTCACAGACCCTGCTGACTGTGGAGGGTGCGTGAGTACCAGGATGTGTACTCTGCTGCGTCCTCTGCCAGGATCAACTGGGCCAAGTGTTCCAGGCTCCTGGTCGGTCCATGGCGGATGGATCCCCACCCAGAGGAACTTATGCCTTTCACCTGGAGCAGGACCACCCTCCTCAACCTGGGAGTCCATCTTTGCCTGGCTAAGGAATACTGGCTGACGAATTGGCAGGAGATGGAGGCCAAGGTCACCGCTTGCCCGAGACATTGGGCCAGGACTATTCTGAGTGTTGTCTTACAGGTTCTGGCCATAGCCCAGCTGGTTGCCTCAATATTGTGGTACCGGCTGCTCACTGACCCCTCCCCTTGTCACAGAAATCTAGAGAATGCTCATACAGTTCTTCTGAGACAAAAGACTACTGGGTGGCTGCTGAGGTTCTGAATCTCCCGCTCAGGAAGGGTGATCAAGTGATGGTATGCCTTTATACCCAGGTGGCAACCTTCTGCCTTCAGCCTCTGCAATGATCCTTCTATGTCGAGCTCCCTCCTAGATGGTGTGCCCTGGCAAAGTATTTTTTCCACCAGGTTCAGGACCTGAATTATGTATGATGTGCAGATCCTGCGCATAGACCGGACAGGCCTTCGTAATTCCTTGCAGGCATTGCCCATCTTTTACCAGGGCCTACTTAAAGGCTGAAACATGGCCTCCGCGTGTCACAGCTCCCTCCCGTCTGGAGTAGCGGCAGTCACCAGGGAGCTGCTGTTCAGGAATCCGCACCTCCATCAATACTATTGGCTGGCGGGAGAGGGGGTTCCTGTATGGATTGTTGCAACCTGTATCTTTAACTCAAGCAGAAGCAGTGACCCATGACTTTAAGAAAGCAGTCTGCATGAAGCAGTCTTTAATTCAAACAAGCAGATTGCAGAGGGCTATGCTGCCTTTAGTTCAAACAAGCAGATTCCAGAATGATTTGACCGACTTGGCTGGTGGTCAATGGACTGGCTCAAACTGCTGGCCTATGCCAATAGCCTGTAATAATTGGTTCTGATTTCTCTAGAATATCTTTCTCCAGTAAGGCAGTGTTGGCGTTTCACTTTCAGTTCAGAAGCTCGAAGGACCTTCTCTGATTATGATGAAATCTCTCTGAAAAATCCAGTGCAAGATCTCTTTTCTTTCCCCAGGAAGGCTGAATGCCATTCCAGTCAAATTGCAAAGTTTCAGATTGAAACTTAGGCTGGATGCTGGGTTTGATTCGAGAACATGGGGCGAGATTCTCCGACCCCCTGCCGGGTCGGAGAATCGCCGGGGGCTGGCATGAATCCCGCCCCTGCCGGTTGCCGAAGTCTCCGGCACCAGAGATTCGGCGGGGGCGGGAATCGCGCCGCGCCGGTTGGCGGGCCCCACCGCTCGATTCTCTGGTTGCCGAAGTCCCGCCGCTAAAATGCCTGTCCCGCCGGCGTAAATTAAACCACCTACCTTACCGGCGGGAAAAGGCGGCGCGGGCGGGCTCCGGGGTCCTGGGGGGGGGCCCCCACGGTGGCCTGGCCCGCGATCGGGGCCCACCGATCCACGGGCGGGCCTGTGCCGTGGGGGCACTCTTTCCCTTCCGCCACGGTCTCCACCATGGCGGAGGCAGAAGAGACTCCCTCCACTGCGCATGCGTGGGAAGCTGTCAGCGGCCGCTGACGCTCCCGCGCATGCGCCGCCCGGAGATGTCATTTCTGCGCCAGCTGGCGGGGCACCAAAGGCCTTTTCCGCCAGCTGGCGGGGCGGAAATTCGTCCGGCGCCGACCTAGCCCCTCAATGTTGGGGCTCGGCCCCCAAAGATGCGGAGCATTCCGCACCTTTGGGGCGGCGCGATGCCCGTCTGATTTGCGCCGTTTTGGGCGCCAGTCGGCGGACATCGCGCCGTTTCCGGAGAATTTCGCCTAAGAATCTTATGAGAGAAGTAGACTCAGAGGTGGACTTTTTGAGTTGAAAGCCCACCATCACCAACTGTACATTGGGGGCTTTAATCACTCTGCCTGTGGGAGGACAGCCTACTGCAAAGAATTCAACATCAAAAGCAGGACACATCCATTTTTACCTTGATCCCTATAATTCTCACGCCTTTCCACCCCTCTGACTTTGTTTGTCTTATGTGTGTGGGTAGAGGGTGGGACAATAATCATAGAATCATAGAATTTACAGTGCAGAAGGAGGCCATTCGGCCCATCGAGTCTGCACCGGCTCTTGGAAAGAGCACCCTACCCGAGGTCCACACCTCCACCCTATCCCCATAACCCAGCAACCCCACCCAACACTAAGGGCAATTTTGGACACTATGGGCAATTTAGCATGGCCAATCCACCTAACCCGCACATCTTTGAACTGTGGGAGGAAACCGGAGCACCCGGAGGAAACCCACGCACACACGGGGAGGATGTGCAGACTCCGCACAGACAGTGACCCAAGCCGGAATCGAACCTGGGACCCTGGAGCTGTGAAGCATTTGTGCTATCCACAATGCTACTGTGCTGCCAAAGGGGGGGGGTAGTAGGTTAACTTGCGTTATTCTGTTGTAATTACTGGATATTTCATCTTTAGTTCTGTCAGTAATGGCGTCTTCTGGTGACGGGATATGCTGGGAAGTCGCACATTAGGTGGTTTGCCTCCCACAAACCCAAAAATAGGCTCTTTCACCCGAAATAGCCCACTAATACAAAGAAAATAAAAGCCCCACACCTCAAACATCAGCAACCCGAAGTGAAATGGCAAACAACAGCCACGCCAGAGGCCACGTGGAAACTAGAAGTAGAAAAAGCCAGGAGAAACAAACGGCTGAGCCAGCAGACATACGAGGCGACGAAACTAGGGCCTCGCCAGAACGAGAAGGATTGACCCGCTGCACAAAGGGGATGGGTGGAGTTTCTCAAGGAAATGGAGAGAACACAGGGAAGAGACAAAAACCGACATTCAAGCTGCAGTCAGGGGTTCAGTCGCGGAAGCTCTGGCGACCATGCTTCTGGCCTTAGACAAGGCGGAGTGACGACTGGAAGCTCAGGAAAGCACTATTAAAGAACCGGAGAAAGCCACAATGGACCATGGTGACCGGATCGTCATCCTGGAAAAAGAAACAGCAAGGTTGGTCGTGACATAGGGGGTCTGAAGGGAAATATCGACGACCAGGAAAACGAATCGAGGCGCCAAACCCTTCAGATTGTGGGCCTGCTGGAGGGGACTATGTGGCCCAAATGCTGGGCAATCTGGTGGAAAGGGATAGCGCTCCAACCCACCAGAAATAAATAGAGCCCACTGGTCGCTCCGCCCAAAGCCCAGAGTCGGGGAACAGCCGAGGGTAATAATCACTAAAATGCACGGGTACCAAGACTGGGAAAGAATCCTGCGCTGGGCGAGGCAGACAAAAAACTGCAACTAGGAAGGTCACCAGATCAGGATTTACCAGGACATTGGGGTTGACCTGGCCAAGCGGCGGGCAGAATTCAAAGGGCAAAGGCTGCCCTGTACAAGAGCGGCGTAACGTTTGGGATGCTGTACCTAGCCAATCTCTGGGTCACATTCTAAGGCAGGGAGCACTTTTTCATGGTCCCTGCAGACACGGACAAGTTTGTCCTGGAAAACGGGTTTGAGAAGCGGCAGCAGGGGCAGCGGTGAAGAGATCATCTGAAGAGACTTTTTTTGTTTATTTGTTAACTGTGAACCAACTTGATGAACACTGCGCAGGACTGCACTGCCTCGTTCTGGGGACAGGAGGTGCAATAGAAGAAGGAAAGAGCGAGGTCAGCAGAGCGCAGGAACGGGTGAGAGGAATAGCAGGCAGGGAGCTCAGAAAACAGGCGACGGGAGGACACACAACCAACCCCAGGAGGGGGGCCACCACACTCGCAGAGAAGCTAGCACCAGGAAGCGTGAAGGAAAGAGAAGCCGCGGTGCATCTTCTGCAAGGGAGTGTGTGCCTGGCAAGGGGGTCGGCAAACATCAGCAACAGGGGGATGACTGGGGGTAGAAACAGAGGGAAGGCAGCTGGGGGAGGGGGACGACGACAGCAAGCCGGCCCGGGGGGGGAAAGAGAGAGGAATACCACATGGGGAACATAGGAACAAAGAGAGAAGGGTATTAGGCTGGCTGCAATAGGCCACACAGGCGACTTGGAACAGAAAGGCACTGCAAGCAACCACTTTGAAGGGTCCCCAAACAAAGGGAAACCCTAGAGTGCAGGGGTGCATCCACCAGGTAAGTATGGTTGATCCCACATGAGCGTGGGGACAGAAACCCCCATCAAGATAGTCACCTGGAATGTCAGGGAACTTAACGGCCCAGTGAAGAGATCCAAAATCTTCATCCACCTGGAAAGTTTGAAAGCCAACATAGTCTTCCCTCCTCCAAGAGACACACCTAAGAGAGAGGGACCGACTGCTGGTAAGGAAGGCCTGGGTGGGACAGACCTACCATTCCTGTTACTGGACAAGAGCCAGGGGGGTAACCATACTACTAAATAAGAGGACGATGTTTACTGCGACGAGGACAGCAATAGACCCAGGGGAACGGTACGTCATGGTCAGCGGTGTTCTAGACGGGGCACCAGTAGTCCTGGTTAACGTGTACGCTCCCAACTGGGATGACACAGGGTTTATTAAAAAGAACATGGCAGAAATCCCCGATATAGTCATGCACCGACCAATCTTGGGGGGGGGGGGGGGGGGGGGGGACTTCAACTGTGTACAGGACCCACGGACAGACAGGTCGAATACCTAAACAGGAAAGACCTCTAACATGGCAAAAGAACATGGCATATTCATGGAGCAGATGGGGGCTGTGGACCCATGGCGGTTCACCCACCCAGGGGAGAAGGAGTTCTCACTCTTCGCCCAGGTACACAATGTACATTCACGGATCAACTTCTTTGTAATGGGGAAATCGGTGCTTCCAGGGCTAGTAAGAGCGGAATATTCCATGATCGTAATCACCTATCACACTCCACATTAGATGAATGCGAGGTTGGAGACGGGCCATGCCCAACGCTCCCATTGGAGGTTGGACATGGCCGTCCTGGCCGATAAGGCTTTCTGCGAGAGAATATCACAGGCCATAGACGAGTACATTACTAATAACCAGAATGGGGAGGTCTCATCCTCCACGTTCTGGGAGGCGTTAAAGGCTGTGATCAGGGGTGAAATTATCACCTACAAAGCACAAAGGGAAGAGAGGGTGGGTTAGGCAACAGCTTGTCGACTCCATACTGGAAGTAAACCGGCGATACTCCAAGGCCCCGACCAAAGAGCTCCTGGCGGAGAGGAAAAAGCTACAAATGGCCTTTGACCTGCTCTCCACGAAGAAAGCAGTGCACCAACTCCGCCAGGCACGGGAGACCCTGTATCAGCACGGAGACAAAGCCAGCCACCTGCTGGTTCACCAGCTGAGAAAGCAGGCAGCAAAGAGGGAAGTACCCCAGATTAGGGACAGCAAAGGCAACCTAGTAGCGGAGCCACAAAAGGTCAACAAAGTATTCAAGACCTTCCACCGGGGCTGCATACCTCCGAGCCCCCAGCAGGGGACTTGAGGATGGAACAGTTTCTCAATGGACTGGACAAACCAGTCGTGGGAAAGGACAGGAAACAGGGGTTGGAAGCTCTGCTAGAAATAGGAGAAGTCATGGAGAGCATCAACTCCATACAGGCAGGGAAGGCCCCGGGACCAGACGGATTCCCGGCAAACCTCTACCAAAAATTCTCGATGGCACTGGCCTCACACCTGCAGATGTTCACAGACTCGCTGGCGAGGGGCACTCTGCTGCCCACGCCAGCACAAGCCTCAATCTCGCTATTACCCAAGAAAGACAAAGACCTAACAGAATGCGGATCCTACAGACCCATTTGGCTGCTAAACGTAGACTCGAAAATATTGGCCAAGATCCCAGCCAAAAAGCTGGAGGACTGCGTACCAGAGTGGGCAGCAGAAGACCAAACAGTCTTTGTCAAGGGTAGACAGCTAACATCGAACATCAGGCGCCTGCTGAACATAATCATGACCCCATCTGGGGAGAGAACACCTGAAGTGATCATCTCCCTGGGCGCAGAAAAGAAAGGCCTTTGGCAGAGTCGAATGGAAGTACCTCACAGAGATGCTGGTGTGGTTCAGGCTTGGATAAGGGTTCACCACCTGGGTGAAACCCCTGTATGCTCCCACAGAGAGCATACAGACAAATACCACCAGCTCTAAGTACTTCCAGCTGCACAGAGGAAATCCCCGCTACTGTTCGCCCTAGCGATCGAGCCACTGGCGCTCGTGCTTAGGGCTGCAAAGAACTGGAAGGGGATCCGGAGAGGAGGCAAAGAGCACAATGTCTCGGTCAATGCATGTGACCTGCTCCTCTACATCTCGGACCCGCAAAACAGCATGGAAGGAATCATGGCACTCTTGAACGAGTTTGCAGACTTCTCAGGCTGCAATTCAACCTGGGCAAAAGTGAGGTCTTCCCGGTGAGCCCGCAAGGGGGAGTGGCAGAGCTGGAGGGAATAGCATTTAAACAAGCCCAATACAAATTCGCTACCTGGGGTTCCAAATCACTCATGACTGGACAGGGATCCACAAATGGAGCCTGACCAGCCTGGTGGAGGAAGTAAAGAAGGACTTGCAAAGATGGAACACACTCCCACTCTCGGGGAGAGTGCAGACGATGAAGATGAATGTACTGCCCAGGTTCCTCTTCCTGTTCAGATCCATTACGATCTACATCCCCAAGGCCTTCTTCAATTCATCAGAAAAACTAATCATGGCATTTGTGTGTGTGTGTGGCGGGGGGGGGACAGCACTTCGGGCTAACCGAAATGTCCATTAAGGCCGCCATCTGCAATAACCACAGGTTCACGCACGCGACAATGGACGCCACCTTCAAAAGGTGGAGACAGGACGGATGGACGCTGACAGTTAGGGACTTCTACACTGACAACAGATTGACAACACTCGAGGAACTAATCGAGAAGTTCCAGCTGACCTGGGGTGGGGGGTGGGGCACGAACTAAGAAACATGCAGGTCAAAAACATCTTACATAAGGAAGCGAGGATATACCCACGACCACCACAGCCATCGTTATTAGAGGACCTACCGGACGTGGACATCTTAGGGAAGGGGAACTGCAGCAACACGTATGGGCGACTATTAGGGAGGGCTAATCCACAACTGGACGAGACAAGAAAAAAGTGAGAGGAGGACTTGGGGTTCGAAATAGGGTGGGGCTCTGGAGCGAAGCACTGCATAGGGTCAACTCCACCTCCACTTGCGCAAAGCTAAACCTAATGCAGCTGAAAGGGGTACACTGAGCTCACTTAACTAGAACTCCAATGAGCAGGTTCTTCCCGGAGATGGAGGACAAATGAAACGGTGCCAAGGAGGCCCGGCCAACCACGTCTGTATGTTCTGGTCTTGCCCCAGACCTGTTGGGCTTTGGACAGCCTTCTTTGAGGCAATATCCAAGGTAGTGGGGATGAGGGTGGAGCCTTTCCCAAGATTGGCAGTCTTCAGGGTATCAGGCCAGAGCTCTTCATGGGGAGGAAGGATGACGCCCTAGTTTTTGCCTCCCTAATCGCCCGCCAGAGAATCCTGCTCGGCTGGCACAACCCAAAGATGCAGACTGGCTGTCCGACGTATCGGAATTTCTCAAGGTGGAGAAAATTAAATTCGCCACCAAGGGGTCGGGACAGGGCTTCCATAAAATATGGGAGCCTTCGCCTAGTTGTTCCAAGACCTGTTTGTAGCCAACTGCCAATAAGACAGAGGAGAGGTTAGCCACAGTATAACGACAGGGGGGAAGGTGGGGGGGGGGGGGGGGGGGGAAGGGGAATAAAGAGTCATGGAGCCCAACCATGCCCAGCAAATAACAAAATACACGGTATCACACCAACCCAACAGTAACAGGTTATAAGAGCTGATGAGGGAAGAGGGCACAGAGCCAGACGACTAGAAGGGAGAGGGGTCAGGAAGAAAAGGGTGAGAGCAAAGCAGGGGAACCAGCAAGAATAAAACACCTACTGGAGAACATAAAATAAGCTCTAGCTGTTGTAATTAACAAAAGATAACCAATGTAAATAATGGGAGACGACCGATATATTTTGTATAATATGAAAAATCCTTTAACAAAACAGTAATTGTGATTCAATTTTCAAACCTGGTGACCAAATTATTGGCCAGCCAAGGGCCAACCGTTAGGGAATTCTCACAAATTATTGGTTAATTCACTTGTGTTGGGACTCTGGGGCTGGAATCGATCGAACACTGCCCAGGGTGTCGTAACAGACTTAAGATTCACAAACCAACTGCTTCCAGAAATGGGTGGCTTTTCTTGACAAGAATCAGGGGGCACAGAAAGCAGAACAATCTGTCAGAAGAGTGAGGAGGAACGGGTTCTCAGCAGGCGTACATATCTACTGAGTGTCCTTAGGGAGAGAACAATCTCCAGGAGTGGTGTGATGTCCTGGAAGCCCCTTTGCTCTCGTATTCAGAGCCATAACAGTCTGAGTTGCCAAGAAAACAAACTGAGATTGCATGACAGCAATCTTGAGCTTCCACTGTAGCACCTGGGAGACATTGAGCAAATGGTGCTTGTGCTGCATTGAAAGCTGAGAAATCAGCCATCAGAATAATTAATGCAGCTGGCTTTACATCTCATGCCGAATAGGATGAGCTCCAAGTTCAACTTAAAGACCTGTATGAAGTTGGTACCAGATTGCTCCATGCTCCTCGACATTGAATGTAGGTTTTCTGACAGGTTTTCCAGTACTTCAGTAATTTCACTGTAAAAACCCATCAACTCTCTTCTGTAATAAAAAGAGAAAATGCTGAAAAACTCAGCAAGTCTGGCAGCATCTGTGGACAGAGGAATAGAGTTCAATATGACTCAACTTAGTTATCATCCGCACACCGCATCTGAACTAGTAAGTGATCTCCCCCTATTCTTTCCCCTTGCTCTGACTGCAGCGTACTTGTACCCGGTGTCTCATTACGTGTGGAATCCCCCCCTCTAATCCTGTATATGAGATAAGTTAGACCTCAGCTGGAATATTATGTACGGTTCTGGGCGCCACACTTGCTCATGCAGCAAACATTATGGGCAGGATTCTCCAGCTTCTGAGCCATGTGTTTCTTGGCAGCGGGAGGCAGTGCGCCATTCGCTGGCAGCGGGATCATCTGATTCCGCTGCTGTCAATGGGAATTCCCACTGAAATCACCCCATGCCGCCGGGAAACCTACGGACGGAGGTGCGCTGCCAGTGGGACCAGAGGATCCCACCACCAGTGAAAGGCCAGAAAATTCCGGCCTATGATGAACAAACGACACCAATTGGGCCTGCTAACTGAATTATACTCAGCAGGTGTGGGTTAATCATGCATCGCAATTCTCATACCTTTTCGGGGCAAAGCCAATTTAACCCCCCCCCCTCCAGAACTGCATACAGTACTTTAAGAGCCATCTAATCAGAGCTCTTTAAAGTTTAATACTTTAGTTTACTGCTTTTAAATTCTATGTCCCTAGAACAGTGCCTTGTTAGCATTTTTAATTATTCTGCTGATGATGCTGCTTTTCTTGATTTGTTCACCCATATCCATAGATGTCTTTGCATTTACTTGAACCATATTTACTACCGAATAGTGCAAGATCAGTTTCTGTTGACACAAGTTATTGTTTATTGTATTCTGGAGAGCTATTTTAAACTTCTACCTAGCAGCTTGGTCAAGAACTAACAAATACGAAGGTGAAGTCCAAGTCTGACTTGCAATCATGGACTCTGATCTCATGATTCTGAACTAATGTTCATACCGAGTGCTCTTAATCCCGTGGCAACTCTAAAAGGCCAAATGCCAGCCCAGATGAAACATGTCTCCAGGTCTCTCCTAAATAACTTGGTTTCAGTTATCCTTGGCAAAGCATGCATCCTTCCCATTCCAATTCTTGGTTTGACAGTTACCGATTTTTCATTTCATTCTCAAAACACAGCTAAGTAATCTGAATCTATCAAGACTGTATTCTATCATGGAAGGGAAGCAGTATCAATTCCCATAGAGATGTATTTTATGATTAATCAGTCAAACAAACATGAAGCACATGAAAAAGTGGAAGTTTTCATGAGGAAACAATGTTATGGGTGGCACGGTAGCACAGTGGTTAGCACTGTTGCTTCACAGCGCCCGAGTCCCAGGTACGATTCCCGGCTTGGGTCACTACCTGTGCGGATTTGCACTCTTCCCCCGTGTCTACGTGGGTTTCCTTCGGGTGCTCCAGTTTCCACCCACAAGTCCTGTAACACGTGATGTTAGGTAGTTTGGACATTGAATTCTCCCTCTGTGAACCCGAACAGGTGCCGGAGTGTGGCGACTAGGGGATTTTCACAGTAACTTCATTGCTGTTTTAATGTAAGCCTACTTGTGACAATAAAGATTATTATTATCCTATTTGACCAGCAACATGCATACATAATGGTTACAAACAAGTCAGGCACAACACATCCTACTTTCTCAACGGCAATATTGTTGCCACACAGGTTTCCTACAATAACGGATGTACAAGAAAAAAATGGGCAGAATTTTCTCAACTATGGCAATGAAACCGCCAGCCCCAAAGTCAGCTTTCCCCACCGTATTGTGAGGCACATAATAAGAAACAAAGGGGGGGGTCCAATGAAATCATTCTGGCAGGGTGGGCTCTGATTTAAGCTGCCCCATCAGCTACTTCTGTTGTAAAAGATCAGCAATACAAGAATGAAAGAATAGAAACCTCCCTCCCACCCCTCACAGCAACCCCCGGCACTTCCCGGGTATGACCTTTTCCCGTGAGCCAAGCACACACCTAAACGTCTGCGATGAGGTCTGCTCACCCAGGTGCACACTGTTGGTGACCTGTCGTGATTCACAATAGGCAGTATAATTGGTTGGGGGTGGTGGTACTATCTGGCATAAAGGACTGATAATTATATTTAAATATATTCAAATGGGAATCCCAATGTTCAATGTCAGAATTCTCGTTACATCATTGGTGGGGTGCAGGGACAATGGAATGGAAAATCCCACCTCAGTAAACTGCAGTTTGGGACTGCTTCAGGATTCCCTGTTCCCATCACCAATCCTAACCCCCTAAACAAGCACGCAAAAGCCCCCCAACATGTCTAATGTACTATTTGGACTGTTAACAATCAGTTCACCTGTACAAAATAATTAAGAATGGCAAATCATTCTCCCCATGTTTGTGTGGGTTTCGCCCCTACAACCCAAAAATGTGCAAGCTAGGTGGATTGGCCACGCTAAATTGCCCCTTAATTGGAAAATATGAACTGGGTACTCTAAATTTTTTTATTTTTTTTAAAAAAAGAATGGCAAATCATTGCAACTAACGAGTGAAAATAAATCTGATTTTGAAAGGAAAATTCAACAAAACATCCCCTGTTGATAGTTATTGCTTTCCAATCTTCTGAAGCTCTGCTGTCAAATCAACTTCAATTGATTTCAAGCATATGGCTAATCCAATCCATAGACCATGGCTGGGATTCTCCATTCCGGAATCTAAGTGCTCCCACTAGCGTAGAATCGGGACTGGACGCCGTTGGTGCAGCATCAAGGTACGGGTCACAGTCCTTGGCCATGCAGAATTTATGCGTGACAGAAGCGCACTGGTTTCCATCCAAATGCCGATATCAGGTCGCTATATTGAGCGGATGGCCCGATCCAAGTGTCCAGTGGCAGGTCCCGCTCCCCCGCCCACAATGCAAATCCAGCAATAATAGCAAGACTGTTTATGAATATTGTGGTTAGCTTCAAAGCAGGGTACTTGAGATGCATTCAAGTGCAAAGGGAAAGATAAATAAACAAACCTCCAGCAGCTGTGTCTGAATCATTGTCAATCACAGGCTAGTGAATTGTATTGCTCTGTGAAATTGAATGGATGTTTAGTTTTTCAAAGGATCTCAGGCTAGTTGAAGCCCTTTCAAGTGTTCTAGACTTTTGAGGCAGCCTCTGACACTTCAAAAAGCAGCAGTTTTAAAGGCAAAGGGCAGAGGGGGCATATGTTAGGAAAGGGAAAGTGTTCCTGCACTGATTCCTCACTGGACTGCCTGGACAGATCTTCAGCTGTCTGGCAGAGCAGCTCAGGGTGAGGAAGCCACTTCAGAGTTTAAAAAATCAGACCAGGAGGATGTTGTTGAGCAGAGGGCTGCCTGAGATCACCATGCCAAGAGTGATCTTCAGGTTGTCCAGGGCTGGAAAGGACAGTCCTGACGCGGGTCTCCCAACCCGGGGGAGGATCCAGGGGTCAGTCCCTTAGCCACAGCCCATCCAGCCTCCAAGACCCTTGGGGGGCCTCCCCCTCTGCAACTTGGCAGCGGGGCACATTAGCTATGGATCGACCCCCTTGACCCCCCATCAGGGTCCACCATGCCAGGGCTGCGCTTGGCCATAATTACACCAAAGTCCGCCTGGTGGATTTCCCGCTGTGGGGATCCAAGCAACACGCTGGGGGTAGAAGAATCAGGCTTCCAGCCTGTTAATTGCATACTCATACATGCAGATCAGCAATTTATATTTACCTGCTGGCAGAGGGCGGGTAGCCAGCTACAGGCAGCGTGGGAGCGGAGACTGGAGACAGATCTGCTGCCTGGCACTGATCCCATTTTCAGCAGATACCCCATTCTCCATCCAATCAGAATTCTTGATTGCAGCGGCAGGATATGGAGAATCCCGGCCTATGTCTTCTGTTTCACACTTCTCAATTTCCTCTCTATCGAAGCATTATCATTAAGCTCAATAATTATATCCAATAGTAGCAAATTAATAGCTTCATCCTTTTTCCAAGTCTATAAGAAGCATTGTAGAAATAAAAAAGTTATTTTTCCAAATACAGAAGCATATCAAAATGTACTTCTGCGTGCTAGCATAAACATCAGACATTTGGTAAAATAAAGATAGCTAGTTGCAAGCCGAGGAAACTGCATTCACTTATGAAGGAAAACATTAAAATATGCACAGAATACAAAAAAGTTCTCAAAACAATGACAAAATCAAAACTCAATTTACCTCCTTAACTTATCTCAATGAAATTACAAAGTCTAATTAGGAGGCTATGGAGGCTGGACAATTTCCAACACTAATACAAAAACTGAAAATTAAAGAGCCCGCATAATAAACCTCAAAATGATTTTGATTGCTATTTTTCACTGATAAACAAATAACTGAAAACTAAACACACCTCAAACCATGGAACCTTAAACGGCATTTGCAACCAAGGGGTTGCTATCTGGATTAAGCTAAATATTGAATTACACTGATAATCAGTGTAATGTCCAAAAGTGCTCCATTGTGCGCAACTGTCTCTACACTTCTAAATCAATTCCTAAAATAAGCTGGTTGACCTGCACTCATTCGCAGAAACTCAGACTGGGAAAAACCTAAAAGACCTCTGATCGAAAACAAACTCTCCCACAGCTGTGCAATAATAACAATGTTTTTTCTGACTTCAAGTTTAAAGAAAATTAGAAAAGTACGATGTATTTCAAATATTAATACTAGCAGGCATTGAGAGCTGTTTTCTGCTGTTGGTGGAATTAGCGTGTAAAAGGCTGAAATTTAATATACTGACATGTCAAATTATCGCACTGAATTGATTTGGGGAACAAATCTAATCAATATTTTGGATATTGTTGCAACAAATTTTCTCGCAGATTTCACAATCTATCAAAGTATCAGTCATGTTGATGTTCGGGGAAGAAAGAGTGATACTGAAATTTTCACGGCCAGATACAGTGTTTTAAATAAAACTCAAATTTACAAAGCACTTTCTCAACAATGAAATCCTCCCAGTGTTCAAATCCATAACTTTCACATGGAACAACAACATTACCACACTATTTGCATATGCTGTAAGAGTTGTACTAGTTTCACAGGACAATCAAATATAATTTTAACAGTAAAGAAGCTTAGAAGAATAAGGTCAGTAGTAACACATCATGGATGAATAAAGAAAGCAGGGGAAATTTGTAACTAAAAGAGGCAATTTTTTTGATTGTCTCTTTTTTCATCAGGGTGATAAAATCACATTTGCTTTTCTTACAGTCTGCTGTTTTTCTCATTACAGTCTAACATGATGATAAATGAAAAGGATGCCCTCTGGTATCTCCTTGAAGAAGTCCTTATGTAACATGAACGATAAAGGAATGGTTGACGAAAACAAAAAGATTTGGATAGAAGTCAACAAAACAATTAGAAAATCAATCAGAAAGTACGGAAATAAATGGTCAAGGAATATAAAAATAATGTAAAGTATTCTCAAAGCATATAAATAAGAAAAACCAGGTTAGGGATGGGGCCGGTAAGTTTACATTATTCCTATAAAAAAAGGTAGCACAAGACTTTAACGAAGTAACAGAAAAATGTTGATTACGGGAATTAAATGGTTGTCGCCATTATGAATTTTAAAAAGGCATGTTACAAAGCACCACACAAAAGAAAACAAAATTGAGGCTCATGGAATTGAAGAGGTTGCATCAACTTGAATAAAAGAAATTGGCTTAAGGACAAATAAAAGTGAGTGACGGCAAATAGTTGTTTTTGAGACAGAGAAGGGTAGGCAGTGATGCTCCCAGCTAGGACGACTGTTTTTGCATATAAATGACTTGGATATTGAAATACAGAGTAAAACTTCAAAATCTGCCATGATACCAAACTTGAAAGTATGGCAATTGACGGGGATGTTAATTCGCTTTCAGCTTGGTGAGATGAGGTCATTGCTGGGAGGAGCTATGGCATCAGGCATTTTGAGAAAGCATTTTCAGTTGAGTTCTGATCTGGCTGAAGCCTGGGTGGCACGGTAGCACAGTGGTTAGTACTGTTGCTTCACCGCGCCAGGGACCTGGGTTTGATTCCCAGCTTGGGTCACTGTCTGTGTGGAGTCTGCACATTCTGCCCGTGTCTACGTGGGTTTCCTCCGGGTTCTCTGGTTTCCTCCCACAAGTCCCGAAAGAAGTGCCCTTTAGGTGAATTGAACATTCTGAATTCTCCCTCAGTATACCCAAACAGGTGCCATAGTGTGGAGACTGGGGGATTTTCACAGTAACTTCATTGCAGTGTTAATGTAAGCCTACTTGTAAATATTATTATTACCAAAACAAAGTAAGGCAGTTTGTTCTCACTGTAGATTAGTTAAAAGAGATTAACTGTATTTAAAGCAGTGCAGACTTGTCTGAGGACAAGAGGGAAATGAAACAAGCTAGTTGAGACAGCTTTTGAAGACATTCAGCCAGAGTTTCTGCAGGGGTTCAGACCTGAGTCAGATCTGTTCTGTAAAGCAGCGTCAAGAGATCAAATTCTCAAAGAATAACTCTGTAAAGCAAGTATTACCCTGTGCCATTGGTATTTAAGGTGGATTGAGAGCAGAGATTGTTTATTTCCTTGTTGTTTAGGTGGGAATAAAGATAGCAAGTAAGGGTATTGTATTCAATGTGTTGGGCAGTATTGGTCATGGGGTAATTGCAAGCAATTTTCAGGTGTGATGTTAAAGATTTTAATACTGTGTTAGTAAATAACATTTTTAAAAAAAAATTCTTTGTACAATCACTCCTGGAGCAAAGTATCCTTTCCTCACAGTCTTACAAAATTAAAATAAAATATTGGGGGTTCGGTCCAGTTTCCTAGCCAAGGTTGGGGTATGGTCTGGGATTGTAATAAGCGTGATCGAACTTAACGGGATCAGCATGTTTTAAGTACTTCAGGGAGCTTCTATCACAATGTGGGAATTAAATCTGTACAAATCCTGGTGGCAACCATTAAATGCCTTCAATTATCAATTCACCTGATTCTATAAAATAATTTCATCATGTATTATTTTATGTTAATCTGCATTGAACAGATTGTCCCTAGAACTATCTCATTTTCATTTTTTCTTCCTACATTCTGACTGTGACAGTTTACACTAAGGTTTTCTTAATGCAACCTTGGCATGGGATAGGAGACAACTTTTTTTTACCCTACCCAATCTGTTCTTTATTGTGGCCCTAGAATTAATAGATTGTTGACTTATTTTCTGATTGGACTCTGACATTTTTTGAATGATTTTTATTGTGTACCTGAACAGGTGCCGGAATGTGACGACTAGGGGTTTTTCACAGTAACTTAATTGCACTGTTAATGTAAGCCTACTTGTGACAATAAAGATTATGATTATTTGGTTCCACAATTCTACTGCTCCCTTTCAAAAAAGTTGTCAAAACGTCCTTTTTCGCCCTTAACTTTATGCTATTTGCCTGCATCGCAAATCCTGAGCTCAATAAGAATTTTCCCGAATCTAAATTCGTCATATTTCTCTTCTCCCAAGAAAAAGGTCTCAAAGTAGACACTTTTTCCTCAGTTTAGCAATCAGTTCTAAAACCCTTCTTTTCCACAGTAATGAAACCATAACTGAACACAGCAACCAGTGTAGCCTCACCAAGACCACATATATTTTCAATGTTACATCCTTGGACATGCAAGTCACACCTTTAGTACGTATGTGTCCTAAGATTTTATTTGTTTCCGTCACTGCCAAAGACAGTGAACTAGAAATGTTATCCACCAAAACTCTCAGAACTCATTCATGCTCTGTTATCTCAACCATATTGTTATTTAATAAGTAATATACAATTTTTCTTATTCCACCTAATCTCATTATTCTACATTATGCTGAGGTCCAGTTTGCACCTCTCATCTCACTAATTTAGCTTGTCTATATTAGTTCAGATGAATGCATATTGGTTAGCATCAATTAATTTGACCATTGGGCACGATTCTCCGTTTGGGAGACTATTTTCTCCCACTGCAGGTGAATTGCTGGGAGTGCAGGTCAGGAAGAGATTCACTATCCTTCGCTATGCAAATTCATGGATGGTGAGGAATACGAGGGGTGGCCCCCACTCTGCTGTGCAAAGCAGCATCCCATCTGCGGATCTTCTGGGTCTGCACCCCCTGCACCCCCCCCCCCCCCACCCCAAGTATGGGGGTGGCAGTCTGGAAGTTGGATCACACACACAGCTGCATTCATGAGTAACTCTGAAGTGCTCTAACCACAATGTTTGTAAACACTTCAGAGTTAAGTGCATTCCAATCACCCCCCTTCACACTTGAGTGATTTTGAAGTGTTCAGCTGGAAATTGACAGCACTTAACTCGCTTTGGTGTGGTTGACCTTTGTAAACATTGAGGTTCAACACTTCAGAGTTAGTCAAGCGTGAAGGGAGATAAATGAAGCAAGGCTAAAGCTGTGTGTGTGTGGATGCTGTCAAACAAAGCCCAATGAGGGAAATGAACAAATGGCTTGCAGCTTTAGGATCTGAGGGATTTAAACACAGGTCACTGCTCTCTCTTTCCAGGAATTGACACATGATACTTCTTCTGTCTGAGCCAGCAGGTGTATGCCCAGGTGAGTGTTACAACTGTAATTTTTTTCACTGCCTCTGGCTGGACTGCTCTCTAGCTTCCAGACAGGGGTCTCTTTTCTGGGGAGGTACCTGACAGATTTCTCTTTTCTGGGGGGTGCATCCTGACAGGGGACTCTTTCCTGGGTGGGCTTTCTGAGAAGGGTCTCTTTTTTGGGGCGTCTCTGGGGGTCTCCCTATTTAGAGGTCTCCCTATTTTGGGGATGGTCTCTTTATTTAGCAGGGTCTTTGTGAAAGGTCTCCTTTGTGGGGGTCTCCGGGGGGGGGGGGGGGGGGAATGTCCTTCAGATGGACTTTGAGGGCAACTTCCTTAAGGAGTTACCCCCTTGGCCCATGGCGAGGTCCAACACATCAGGGCCAAGCTTGACAGGACCAGCAAGTGATCCTCAGCAACCTGATTCCCGGCCCAGAGGACTGGAGAATCACAAAGGCCTGGAGAAAATGATGCCTGGTCCATTGAAGGGATGGAAGTAGGTAATTTGTATCCTCCTGCTGGCGCATGGACGCGAACTTCAATTCCGCCACCAATGGGGGGCCAGCGCCCCGGAAATGGGGGCGCCGATCCCGATTTTCCCCTGACGCCCAATTCTCCATCACATCTACTGGTGGCAGAGAATTTTGCCCATTATCTGCCATCTTGCACACATAGAACAATACATCTGCCTCTAAAGCCATTTCTAACAATAATAATTTACAGCAGGCAGTGGCCCTAACACTGACCACTCTGACATTTCTTCACATGCATTTACATTTACTCTCTGCCTCTCAGTCACATAATAATCCATCTTTTCCACGAGTATGAACTTTGTCAATTAGTCTGTTATGGGGAACAGTACTTCCTTTGTGGTCTCCTTATATCTAAGTGTCACAGAATATTTTTGTATGATCAAAAAGATGATTTTCTTGAATAAAAAGAATTGTGAGCTCACCTTCTTTCGCAGCCACATGTGTGCTACTGGAATTTGTAACCTTGTGTTGACCTTCTGCCACTTTTACAGCCACTGCACGACAAATAGCTCCAATCTTTCTCTCAAGAGAGCGAACACCTGCCTCCCTGGTATATCTGGAAAGCATCAAAGCTTTTTACATATATAACTTGTTCTCAAGAATATTTATTATAAATTATGAATAGGAGACATTGGGTGAAATTTTCCATTTGAGAGACTAAATGTTGATGCCGGGACTGAATGACATGGAGTTTACGTTCCCGTTGGGGGCATTTGTTCTGGAGCAATTAAGGATATGCTAATGGGCCAGTAGTCTGCCCACGTGAATCTAGAGCAATTCTCATTCCCGCCGGCATTGGATTCGCTGGGGCCGGAATTGGCACTGAGAGTTTTACGAACTGGAGCTGCTTATAAGCACTCCACTCCCCAAACACACTCATTCCAGCCAACAAGATAGCTCCATGGAGAACAGCACCTCACTTTGTGGATGCCGAGTTGGATCGAATGCTGGATGCAATGGGAGAGAGGTGGGCTGGAGGCTATCGCTCACGGGCCTAGGCGGTGGTGGCAGAGGCGGCGAGTGCTGTGGGCTTCATCAGGTGGACTGACTTGCAGCATCGGAAAAAGATGAATGACCTCCTTAGGTCAAGCTCGGGTGAGTCACCACCTCTGTGCCCCTGGCATCATTCCTGTCCCTCACTCCTCAGCCACCCTACCGCCCTAAGGCCAATCAAAACCCATCTGCCCACATCTACCTCACATCCCACCCTGCAGCAAACCCCAACATCTGCACTGTCCTCTTTGACCAGGTGCTTGACACACATGCCACCAGCTACAGACCCCCCCATGTGTCTCACCATGTCCTTTATGTATCCCCGATGAAAAGACGGCCCATAATCGGCAGGAGAAAACTGGAGGGGGAGAGACAGCACCTCAGGGCTCTCACCCCTGCCGTGCAGATAGTGCTAGCCGGTGAGATGGAAGGGAAGACTATCTCTGAGGCGGAGGTCTTTAGTATTAGTATTAGAACATACAGTGCAGAAGGAGGCCATTCGGCCCATCAAGTCTGCACCGACCCATTTTTTAAGCCCTCACTTCCACCCTATCCCCGTAACCCAATAATCCCTCCTAACCTTTTTAGTCATTAAGGGCAATTTATTATGGCCAATCCACCTAACCTGCACGTCTTTGGACTGTGGGAGGAAACCGGAGCACCCGGAGGAAACCCACACAGACACGGGGAGAATGTGCAAACTCCGCACAGACAGTAACCCAGCGGGGAATCAAACTTGGGACCCTGGCGCTGTGAAGCCACAGTGCTATCCACTTGGGCTACCGTGCTGCCCACAATGGGTCTGAATGGGACAACCAAGTAAGCCCCCTAGTGTAAAGTGATGTCCCGATAGCAAGTGAGTCATTCCTGTCCCCCAGACCATTCCTTCCCGAGATCTCATACTGTGTCTTGTCTTTTGTCTTGCAGGATCACCAACAGACAAAGCAGACTCGTCTGGGATACCTCGCACCCCCCACCCACAATTCCAACACACACCAGAGGACCAGTCCAGGGCCGACACCAGCCTCTCGTCACTGCATTCACCATTAACCCAAATACTATTATCTCAGTGGGTCATTTTAGTGAAGAGGCTCCTAGGTCACCATCCGGTGCGCACGTCAGGTTCAGCATATCAGGTGGAGGGAGCGACTCCTGAGGGAGTGGGCAGTCTGTGGGTTACCTGATCCCAGGAAACAGCTGTAGTCCAGACAGGTGTATCACTTCTGAAAAGGATGATCCCATCACTGATAGAGTTGCAGACACAGAGCCAGGGCTTACACAAAGGAGTGTCAACATCCTTTCAGTGACTGCAGGCACAGCTGGAGGAGTCCAACTGCCTTCAAGAGCAGGAGACGGTGCCAACGATGCGTGGCACCTAGGTCAACATTGAATGGGTGGCAACCGCGGTGAAAGCCTTGGGTGAAAAAGTCACAGGTATGGGTCAAGACGTCCAAGGCCTGGGGTACACTGTGTGGTCGATGGCCGAGGTCCAGACAGGGGAGCTCAGTCACAGGCAGCCACATGGAAATTGATGCGGCACGCCAGATTTTGGCCCAGTCACGAAGGATCATGGCTGAGGGTGTCGAGAGCATTGGCCAGGTGCTGACTGACCTGGGCCAGGCACAGAGAAACATGACTGAGATAGAAAGGGACATGTCCCAGTTTCAGTGCAGAGGGCATCAAGATCCTGGTTGAGACAAGAGCGGACATCCAGGACGGCAGCTTTAGGTGGCGGTGGAGCCTCCAGAGTTCACTCCTGCCTCACCTGCACCCCAAAGAGAAACCGGGGACCATCCCAGGAGAGGAGGAAGTGATGGGGCCCATGCCAGTGACTCCCGTAGGGGATTTGCTGGAACACCTCATCGCTTCTGAATTCCCCCCCTCCTGACATTGGCACATCTGATGGGCAGCGGCAGAACTGTGTTGCACCTCGTCACCGTTGACATCCAAAAGTCAGCCGGGTCAAACAGGTACAGGCCCTCCAGAGGACAGCCGCCAAAAGCATCTCAGGTCAGAGGGCGAGGTACGCAGCAGGCATCCTCCACATCTGATGTGCTGTCCTGGGTCACACCTAGGGTCACACCTAGAGGAATGGTAGGCCATGTAAGATAATTGTGCAGCACGGTAGCACAGTGGATAGCACTTGGCTTCACAGCGCCAGGGTCCCAGGTTTGATTGCCCGCTGGGTCACTGTCTGTGCGGAGTCTGCACGTTCTCCCCGTGTCTGCGTGGGTTTCCTCCGGGTGCTCCGGTTTCCTCCCACAGTCCAAAGACGTGCAGGTTAGGTGGGTTGGCCATGCTAAATTGCCCTTAGTGTCTCAAAAGGTTAGGTGGGGTTATTGGGTTACGGGGATGGGGTGGAAGTGAGGACTTAAGTGGGTCGGTGCAGACTCGATGGGCCAAATGGCCTCCTTCTGCACTGTATGTTCTATGTTCTCTATATAAAGTTAGACCCAGTTAAGTTGGCACGAGTGCAGCCATAGGTTAACGGTAGGGATTAGGGCACAATACTATAAATGGTCATGATTAAGCACCTTTGCACCAAAACTGTGACCTGCCTCAATCCTCTGTCTGAAGGGTGTGAGGGGGTCGGTGGTGTGAGGTGTGGGTGCTGGAACATGGCATTGGGCAGGGCCCCCAGGACAATTGGATGTTCCACCTGGGGTCACCCTCAGAGGCAGCAGGGAACAGGGCCAGGCGTGTAAGGCCGCCTTGTAGGATAGCTTACCCTGTGAGTGACCCATTACCACTCACCATCTTTATAACACCCCCACCCCCACAAATAATGTGGGCTAGTGAGATGGAATGGCCAAGACAGATGCAGGGATCAACCGGGCAGACAGAGAATTCGGAAGGCAGGAGTAACAATGAGGAGCACCAGAGCTCATCTCACAGCGAGTCATCATCATCTTCTGTCCAGTGGACAAAACCCGCTGATACTGCCAACCAAGGGCCAACACTCTGTTGTGATGTTGGTGGCACCCTCAGAGTGGGGAGAGGGAGCTGGGGTGTTGAGATGGAGTGAAGGGAGGAGGGAAGGGATGTAACTGGCCGTGGGGAAGGGGGCACAACTTGAAAGGGGCAGCGGGTTTGGGAGAGTATGGAGAGGTGAGACTGGGTAGCGGAGCTTCTGATGGCCAGGCCTCTTAGTTTGAAAATCGGGTAGTGATTAGGTTTTTTCGCGAGTGGTGGTCTTGAAGCACATGCTGGGTGGCCTGCCATGCCAGCCCACATTCTGTGCCCAATCGTCCTGGACGCCCTCCTCACCCGAAGAGGCCTGTCGTTCTTCCTCCTCCTCCAGCATATCACTCACCTGCTGCGCGATATTATGAAGGACGCAGCAGGCAACCACGATTTTGGACACCCTCCTGGGGCTATATTGGAGCGCACCACCAGAGAGGTCCAGGCACTGGAACCGCATCTTTAGGACGCAGAAGTATTGCCCGATGACGCTCCTGGTTTCTGCGTGGGCATCAGTGGAATAGTTCTCCACCTCGGTCTGGGGCCTCTGGGCTGGCACCAATGGGTTGGCACCAATAACCACCACTTCAGCGGGTAAGTCTTGTCAGCTGGACCTGGGGCATGCCAGTTATGACAGCAAATCCCGCTGCCCAGGCATCTGGAGGGCTTAGTCCAAATTGAAGGTGATATAGTCCACTGCGCAGGCAAAGAGGGCATCCGTGGAGACTTCCAGTGACGGTGATTTGCTGAGCAGATGCACATCAGGTGGCTCTCCTCCCAACCAGAAACAAGATGGCCCCGCAAGCAGCCACCTTGGCGGATCCCTAAACAAACGGAAACCCCGGAGTGCAGGGGTGCACCCACGTGGCGTACATATAGTTGCCGACCATGTTGGGAGCCCACTGGACAAAGGGAAACCCTGGAGCGCAGGGGCTCGGCCTCAAGGTGAGAATGGTGACCGCGGCCATTTTGGACGGCCCCTAACAAAGGGAAACCCCGGAGTGCAGGGATGTGTCCACCGGGTAAGTATGGTTGATCCCGCAGGAACAGGGGACAGAAACCCCCCACCAGGATTATCACCTGGAATGTCAGGGCACTCAACGGCCCAGTGAAAAAGTCCAGAGTCTTCGCCCACTTAAGAAGTCTGAAAGCCGACATAATCGTCCTGCAGGTGACACACCTGAGGGAGAAGGACCGACTGCGGGTAACAAAGAGCTGGGTGGGACAGACAAACCATTCAAGTTATGGGAGGAGGGCTAGGGGAGTAGCCATATTGATTAGTAAGAGGACAAGGTTCACTGAGACAAAGATGGTTACGGACCAAGGGGGCCGGTACGTCATGGTCAGCGGTGTCCTGGATGGTGCAATGGTAGTACCGGCAAATGTCCCCTCGTGCCAGCCATTTCCATCCACGGGAGAAGGCTCTCACTGTCCACCCTATCCAACCCCCTGATCATTTTGTATGCCTCTATTAAGTCTCCTCTTAACCTTCTTCTCTCCAACGAAAACAACCTCAAGTCCATCAGCCTTTCCTCATAAGATTTTCCCTCCATACCAGGCAACATCCTGGTAAATCTCCTCTGCACCCGCTCCAAAGCCTCCACGTCCTTCCTATAATGCGGTGACCAGAACTGTACGCAATACTCCAAATGCGGCCGGACCAGAGTTCTGTACAGCTGCAACATGACCTCCCGACTCCGGAACTCAATCCCTCTACCAATAAAGGCCAACACTCCATAGGCCTTCTTCACAACCCTATCAACCTGGGTGGCAACTTTCAGGGATCTATGTACATGGACACCTAGATCCCTCTGCTCATCCACACTTTCAAGAACTTTACCATTAGCCAAATATTCCGCATTCCTGTTATTCCTTCCAAAGTGAATCACCTCACACTTCTCTACATTAAACTCCATTTGCCACCTCTCAGCCCAGCTCTGCAGCTTATCTATATCCCTCTGTAACCTGCTACATCCTTCCACACTGTCGACAACACCACCGACTTTAGTATCGTCTGCAAATTTACTCACCCACCCTTCTGCGCCTTCCTCTAGGTCATTGATAAAAATGACAAACAGCAACGACCCCAGAACAGATCCTTGTGGTACTCCACTTGTGACTGTACTCCATTCTGAACATTTCCCATCAACCACCACCCTCTGTCTTCTTTCAGCTAGCCAATTTCTGATCCACATCTCTAAATCACCCTCAATCCCCAGCCTCCGTATTTTCTGCAATAGCCTACCGTGGGGAACCTTATCAAACGCTTTGCTGAAATCCATATACACCACATCAACTGCTCTACCCTCATCTACCTGTTCAGTCACCTTCTCAAAGAACTCAATAAGGTTTGTGAGGCATGACCTACCCTTCACAAAGCCATGCTGACTATCCCTGATCATATTATTCCTATCTAGATGATTATAAATCTTGTCTCTTATAATCCCCTCCAAGACTTTACCCACTACAGACGTGAGGCTCACCGGTCTATAGTTGCCCGGGTTGTCTCTGCTCCCCTTTTTGAACAAAGGGACCACATTTGCTGTCCTCCAGTCCTCTGGCACTATTCCTGTAGCCAATGATGACATAAAAATCAAAGCCAAAGGTCCAGCAATCTCTTCCCTGGCCTCCCAGAGAATCTAGGATAAATCCCATCAGGTCCCGGGAACTTATCTATTTTCAGCCTGTCCAGAATTGCCAACACCTCTTCCCTACGTACCTCAATGCCATCTATTCTATTAGCCTGGGGCTCAGCATTCTCCTCCACAACATTATCTTTTTCCTGAGTGAATACTGACGAAAAATATTCATTTAGTATCTCGCCTATCTCTTCAGACTCCACACACAATTTCCCATCCCTGTCCTTGACTGGTCCTACTCTTTCCCTAGTCATTCGCTTATTCCTGACATACCTATAGAAAGCTTTTGGGTTTTCCTTGATCCTTCCTGCCAAATACTTCTCATGTCCCCTCCTTGCTCGTCTTAGCTGTCTCTTTAGATCCTTCCTCGCTACCTTGTAACTATCCATCGCCCCAACTGAAACTTCACACCTCATCTTCACATAGGCCTCCTTCTTCCTCTTAACAAGAGATTCCACTTCCTTGGTAAACCACGGTTCCCTCGCTCGACGCTTTCCTCCCTGCCTGACCGGTACATACTTATCAAGAACACGCAGTAGCTGATCCTTGAACAAGCCCCACTTATCCAGTGTGCCCAACACTTGCAGCCTACTTCTCCACCTTATCCCCCCCAAGTCACGTCTAATGGCATCATAATTGCCCTTCCCCCAGCTATAACTCTTGCCCTGCGGTGTATACTTATCCCTTTCCATCATTAACGTAAACGTCACCGAATTGTGGTCACTGTCCCCAAAGTGCTCTCCTACCTCCAAATCCAACACCTGGCCTGGTTCATTACCCAAAACCAAATCCAACGTGGCCTCGCCTCTAGTTGGCCTGTCAACATATTGTTTCAGGAAACCCTCCTGCACACACTGTACAAAAAACAACCCATCTATTGTACTCAAACTATATCTTTTCCAGTCAATATTTGGAAAGTTAAAGTCTCCCATAATAACTACCCTGTTACTTTCGCTCTTAACCAGAATCATCTTTGCCATCCTTTCCTCTACATCCCTAGAACTATTAGGAGGCCTATAAAAAACTCCCAACAGGGTGACCTCTCCTTTCCTGTTTCTAACTTCAGCCCATACTACCTCGGAAGAAGAGTCCCCATCTAGCATCCTCTCCACCACCGTAATACTGCTCTTGACTAGCAGCGCCACACCTCCCCCTCTTTTGCCTCCTTCTCTGAGCTTACTAAAACACCTAAACCCCGGAACCTGCAACATCCATTCCTGTCCCTGCTCTATCCATGTCTCCGAAATGGCCACAACATCGAAATCCCAGGTACCAACCCATGCTGCCAGTTCCCCTACCTTGTTTCGTATACTCCTGGCATTGAAGTAGACACACTTCAAACCACCTACCTGAACACTGGCCCCCTCCTGCGACGTCAAATCTGTGCTCCTGACCTCTATACTCTCATTCTCCCTTACCCTAAAACTACAATCCAGGTTCCCATGCCCCTGCTGCATTAGTTTAAACCCCTCCAAAGAGCACTAACAAATCTCCCCCCCAGGATATTTGTGCCCCTCAGGTTCAGATGTAGACCATCCTGTCTGTAGAGGTCCCACCTTCCCCAGAAAGAGCCCCAGTTATCCAGAAATCTGAATCCCTCCCGCCTGCACCATCCCTGTAGCCACGTGTTTAAATGCTCTCTCTCCCTATTCCTCATCTCACTATCACGTGGCACGGGCAACAACCCAGAGATAACAACTCTGTTTGTTCTAGTTCTGAGCTTCCATCCTAGCTCCCTGAAAGCCTGCCTGACATCCTTGTCCCCTTTCCTACCTATGTCGTTAGTGCCAATGTGGACCACGACTTGGGGCTGCTCCCCCTCCCCCCTAAGGACCCGGAAAACACAATCCGAGACATCACGTACCCTTGCACCTGGGAGGCAACATACCAAACGTGAGTCTCTCACGCTCCCACAAAATCTCCTATCTGTAATACCTCTACCTCTTTGAGGTACTGGAGCAGTTTGGGCAAGGAGCAGGGTTCATCTCGTGGGCGAAACTCCTGTACAGTGCCCCCCAGGGGAGCGTGCAGACCGACACCGCCAGCTCTGAATACTTCCAGTTGCACAAAGGCATACGGCAGAGATGCCCACTGTCCCTGCTCCTGTTCGCCCTAGCAATTGAACCCCTGGCAATCGCTCTACGAGACCCGAAAAGCTGGAAGGTCCTCGAAAGAGGGGCCAGAGAAGGGTCTCAATCTGTGCTGATGACCTGCTCCTCTACATCTGAGACCCAGAGAATGGCCTGAAAGCAATCATGCAGCTCCTGGAAGAGTTCGGATGAGAATAGGAGCACGGTGGACACGATGGGCTTGAACACAGCTGGTGGTCCTGCGGAATGGGCTAGCTGATAGCGCAGAGGCCTTCACCAGTGACAGGGAGAGTGACACTGTGCTAGGGAGGGTGCCAACGGCCATGGTGCATGTGTCCTTTGTTTGGGGGGAGCTCTGCTATTCACCTGTTTCCTCTGCAGTGGGGAACTGCTTCTGACGAGTGCACTGGGTGCCAGCACCTGGTGGGCCACTGATTGAGTTTGACCACACCCATCCCACTGATGGGTCAGCTGGGGCCTGAGAGTTTCCATAAGGGTGGACCAGCGGATATATGGATAGCAGTCAGCAGAGTGAGTCGCCAGGGGCCTGTAACCTGTACCAAGTGGGTGCAGCAATGGCAGCCTGAGCCAGGCCACCGCACTCCCGAGGGGAGACACCCCAAATCCACGGTGCTGTCACCAAGTCACTCCCTGCTACTCCCCACTGCCCTGGCAGCCACCTCCCAGCAAGTGATACAATTTTTAAACAGTTTTTAAAAGTTTGCTTACTTTCTCTCTCTCCCTCAGCAGCCATGGCGCCCAGTCCCAGCTTGTAAATACCTGTAGCAAACCATGCCCACATGACTTCCTATGAGGGGCGTAGAATTGCAAAGGCCGGAACATATTGGGTCCAACCCGCTAATAACATGTAAATGAGTGTAAATGCTTGTTTTGCATGCCACCAGCGGCGCAGGACGCAAACCTAGTTATTGCAACCAGCGAGGGACCAGAGCATGGCATTCGATTCGGCGCAGGGCACGAACCTCGATTTTGGTCAGATGCTCGATTCTCCACTGATCGCAGCTCGCGTTGAGGAGCAGAACATTTAGCCCATTATGAGCATAATAGTACATTGTGCATTAACATAGGTGGGATCATCCCTAAACTGTTAATTGATCTTTGCTCCCATAATCACCCCATTTCCTCTTTGCATAGGGAATTTATCAGCACCAAAGCAAAGATGAGAATGAGAAGGCCTATTTTGAATGGTCCCACTGACAGCTTCCTAAATTTGAGTTGATCATTGCAATTTTGTATCAACACCAAGAAATCTTTAGAATGGCCTTTAGAAAATAAGGTCCTGTTACTGCACTTGAAAAATATCCTACGCACCCATTCCCCATACTTCCAACCTACAGTGCTTTGACAGGCAGGAGATTGGTCTTCAGTTTGCACTGAGTTAGAAATGAGTAGCACACTCCAGCCTCATTCTTTTTTCAACAACTATTTTATAAGGTTCATGAACCAAAGTTTAATTTTTTTTGAAAGCACAAAGCAATGTTTATTGAGATATTGAACAGAAATTTCCTACAATAGCATAATTTCAAAATTACATCATAACATACAGTTTTACATTCCAATTTCCATAATATACTTTCAATCTAATTTGCATATAATGCAGCAAACTCAATAAGTCCATAAGATATGGGAGCAGAATTAGGCCATTCGGTCCATCGAGTCTGCTCCGCCATTCAATCATGGCTGATATGTTTCTCATCCCCATTCTTCTGCTTTCTCCCCCTAACCCCTGATCCCCTTATTAATCAAGAACCTATCTATCTCTGTCTTAAAGATACTCAGTGACTTGGCCTCCACAGCCTTCTGCGGCAATAAGTTCCACAGATTCACCACCCTCTGGCTGAAAACGTTCCTTCTCACCTCTGTTTTAAAAGATCATCCCTTCAGTCTGAGTGTGTGTCCTCGGGTTCCGGTTTCTCCTACTAATAGAAACATCCTCTGCGCGTCCAGTATATCTAGGCCTCTCAGTATTCTTTAAGTTTCAATCAGATCCCCCCCTCATCCTTCTAAACTCCATCGAGTACAGACCCAGATTCCTCAACCGCTCCTCATATGCTAAGTCCTTCATTCCGGGGATCATTCTTATGAACCTCCTCTGGGCGCTCACAAGGCCAGCATATCCTTCCTTAGATACGGGGCCCAAAAGTGCTTACAATATTCCAGACCAGAGCCTTATACAGCCTCAGCAGTACATCTCTGCTCTTGTGTTTTAGCTCTCTTAACATGAATAGGTACATTGAATTTGCCTTCCTAACTGTCAACTGAACCTGCATGTTAACCTTACTACTTAAGAGAATCCTTAAGTAGGTCTCTGAAGTCCCTTTGTGCTTCTGATTTCTGAAGCCTTTTCCCATTTAGAAAATAGTCTATGCCTCTATTCTTCCTATCAAGGTGCATAACCTCACACTTTTCCACATTGTATTCCATCTGCCACTTTTTGCACACTCTCCAAGCCTGTCCAGGTCCTTCTACAGCCTCCCTGCTTCCTCAACACTGCCTGTCCCTCTACATGTCTTTGCATCATCTGCAAACTTAGCAACAATGCCCTCAGATCTTCCAGATCGTTAATGTATATTGTGAATAGTAATGGTCCCAACACTGACCCCTGAGGAACACCACTAGTCACTGGCTACCATCCTGAAAAATACTTCTTTATCCCCACTCTCTGCCTTCTGCCAGTCAGCCAATCCTCTATCCATGCCAGTACCTTGCCCCTAACACGATGGGCTCTTCCCTTATTTAGCAATCTCCTGTACGGCACCTTGTCAAAGGCCTTCTCGAAATCCAAATAGATCACGACCACTTGTTCTCCTTTGTCTAACTTCCTCGTTACCTCCTTAAAGAATTCTCACAGATTTGTCAGGCATGACCTCGCCTTGACGAAACACATGCTTACTAAGTCCTATTTTACCATGCACTTCCAAGTACTCTGCAATCTCATCCTTAATAATAGACATCTTACCAATGACCGAAGTCAGGCTAATCGGCCTCTAATTTCCCATCTTCTGCCTCCCTCTCTTCTTAAACGGGATGTTACATTCACCATTTTCCAGTCCTCTGGGATCCTCCCTGCCTCCTGTGATTCCTGTAAGATCACCACCAATGCCTGCACAATTTCCTCAGCTATTTCCTTCAGAACCTTGGGGTGTAGTCCATCTAGCCCGGGTGATTTATCCACCTTCAGACCTTTGTTTCCCCAGCACCTTCTCCTTTGTGATGGCCACTCCACTCACCTCTGCCCCCTGACTCTCATGGAAGTTCTGGCATGCCACTGCTGTCTTCCACCATGAAGACTGAAGAAAAGTACCTATTCAGTTTTTCTTCCATTTCTTTGGTCCCTATTACTACTTCTTCAGCCTCACTTTCCAGTGATCCAATGTCCATTCTTGTCTTTCTCTTACCTTTTATATATCGAAAAACTCTTGCAATCTTCTTTTATATTACTAGTTATTTCATCTTCTCACCACTTATTTCTTTTTCAATTCTCCTCTGCTGGCTTTTAAAGGCTTCCCAATCTTCTGGCTTCCCACTAATCTTCACCACATTATATGTTTTTTCCTTTACTTTTATGCTGTCCTTGATTTCCCTTGTCAGCCATAGTTGCCTTCTCCTCCCCTTAGCAGTTCCTCCTCCTTGGGATGAATTTCTGTTGTGCCTCCCGAATAACCCCCAAAACTCCCTGCCATTGCTGTTTCACTGTCTTCCATGATAGGCTCCCCTTCCAATCACTCTGGCCCGCTCCTCCCTCATGTCTTTGTAGTTACCTTTACTCAATTGTAAAACAGTTACATCTGATTCCCTCTCAAACAGCAGGGTAAACTGTATCATATTGTGGTCACTGCCTCATAAGGGCTCCTTCACCTTAAGTTCCCTAATCAAGTCTGCCTCATTACACATCACCAAATCCAGAATTGCCTGTTCCCTAGTGGGCTCCACCACAAGTTGCCCACAAATCCCTTTTCTCGGGGTCTTCTACAAACCTGATTCCCAGTCCAACTGCATATTGAGGTCCCCATGATTACTGTAATATTGCCTTTTTTATATGTCTTTTCTACCTCCTGGTATATTTTCTGCCCCACATCCTGACTACTGCTGAGGGACCTGTTCACAACTCCCATCAGGGTCTTTTTTCCTTTGCAATTCCTCAATTCTACCCACAGATTCTATGCCTTCTGATCCTCTTTCACTTCTTTCTATCAATTTAATTTAATTCCTTAATAACAAGCAACTCCGTCCCCTCAGCCATTCTTTCAGTCCTTTCGATAGGACACATATCCTTGGATATTTAGATCTTAACCCTGATCGCATTGCAGCCACGTCTCTGTGATGACCATAGCATCGTACCTGCCAATTTCAATGTGCGCAAGCAGTTTACCTTGTTTCGTATATTACGCGCATTTAGGTACAACACTCTCAGTCCTGTGTTGACCGCCCCCCTTCTCATAGTTGTTCCCTTTTTGCTGTGCCTTAAGTTAGATTCCTGCCACTTTCTATACTCTCTGTTCTATTACATGTTCTGGAAACTTTACTAAGCTTCCCTGAGCCCTCAGCCCCTTTAACTAGTAAAGTCCTCATCATTAACCTGCACACCCGCCTTCTCCTTTAACTTTGATTTTCTAATTTTCCATGCAACTGAACCCTCCTCCCACAATTTATTTTAAAGCCCTGTCTACAGCCCTAGTTACGCAATTCACCAGGACTCTGGTTCCAGCATGTTTCAGGTGAAGACCATCCCATCGGAACATCTCCTTCCTTCACTAGTGCTGGTGCCAATGTCCCATGAATTCAAACTCATTTCTCCCACACCAACCTTTGAGCCACACATTTACCTCTTTAATCTTATTGATCCTGTGCCAATTAGCTCGTGGCTCAAGTAGTAATCTGGAGATAACCACCTTTTTGGTTCTGCTTTTTAATTTAGCTCCTAGCTGCTCATATTCCTTCAGCAGAACCTCTATCTTTGTTTTACCCGCCGTTGGTACCGACGTGGACCAAGCAACTGGATCTTTACCCTCCCACTCCAAGATTGGTGGCACGGTAGCACAGTGGTTAGCACTGTTGCTTCACAGCACCAGGGTCCCAGGTTCAATTCCCGCTTGGGTCCCCGTGTCTGCGAGTGTTTCCTCCGAGCGTTCCAGTTTCCTCCCACAAATCCCAAACGACGTGCTTGTTAGGTGAATTAGACATTCTGAATTCTCCCCCAGTGTATCCGAGCAGGCGCTGGAGTGTGGTAAGTAGGGGAGTTTCACAGTAACTTCATTGCAGTGTTAATGTAAGCCTACTTGTGACACTAATTAAGATTATTAATATTAAGTTCCTCTGCAGCCCAGATGAGATATCCTGCACCTGAGCACAAGGTAGGCAACATAACCTTCAGGACTCTCGATCCTGGTCAAAAAGAACAGTGTCTATACCCCTCACTATACTATCTCCAATTACAACTACATTTCTTTTTTCTCCCCCAACTTGAATGGCCCCCTATAACCACAGTACTGAGGTCAGTTTGCTCATTCTCCCCACAGTCCCCGCTCTCATCATAGGGAATAAGAATCTTGAACTTGTTGGACGACAAGGGCTGAGGCTCCTGCAACCCTGGCTCCTGAATCCTTCTACCTGCTTCATTCATAGTCATACCCTCCTGTCCCTGAACACTGGCCGAATTCAAGGTACTTAATCTAAGGGGTGTGACTGCTTCCTGAAACACAGAGTCCAGGAAATTCTCCCCCTCCCTGATGTCTCGCAGTGTCTGAAGCTCAGACTCTAGCTTATCAGCTCTGAGCCAAAGTTCCTCAGGCAGCCAATACTTGCCACTGATCTGCTCACTAGGAACCACAGTGGGATCCATCAGCTCCCACATCATGCAGACACAACACATGTAGGTACAACACATGGTGTATATGTTGTACAACTCAACGGCACAGCAGGGACCTGAGCACAATCACAATCTAAGTCCAAGGAGAGCTACCAATGACATGACCAGGATAGACAACATAACAAACTCAGCATGATCTTCAAAAGAACAGAAATGTTTATAACTAATTTTAAAATGGTTACTCAACAGCAGCTCAATTGGACATTCCCTTGCCAGGCTGTACTGGCAGAGATGGATAATACACATTTGAATTGTGGGATGAGCAGCTGCTTTCAGCAAATTAGGCACTATAAATGCCAGATGTCTCTATTTATTCATGAAGACACTGAGCAGAGTTAATAAACTCCTTAATCTCCATTGGTCAAGGAGACAGGTCTTTTACAGTGGAACACCAAAAAGCCAGTAAGGCAGCAGCAAGCAGCAAAGAGAAATCCTATTTCAAGAACACAATTCAATGATTGCATCGCTCCCTAAGAAAGCAGGAACCAAGTAGCAGAATTCTCATAGAAGCTGGTACCATTACACATGTACCTTTCACACAATAAGTCAACAGTTTGTGCAGGACCTATATTTTCCTCTTGATTTTGCACCAGAAACACAGGTCAAAAAAAACAAGTCATAAAAATGGCATACCTACCTCTTAAGTCTTGGGTTGTCATGTTTTGTTCATCAAAAATTTCACTGTCCATATCCTATCTCACACCATTAAGTATAATACCATTGTTGCACTGGCACAATTTACTTGGTAACATTTTAAAATACACATTTTTGCTTTGTTTCATTCCTGTGCTTCTAAGTAGATTCACCATTATCAAAGTTGAATCTGCCCCTTTTCATCCTGAAGCCCTCCCATGCTCCGCTGAGCAGGCTTTGAAGCGTGACCACCTTTGAGCAAATTATTTATGCTTAAGCAACTTTCATTTTGCAAAGCAAGTTAGAGTCACAGAGGTTCACAGCAGAGAAAAGGCCTTCAGCCCATCGTGTCTGTGCCGATCATAAAACCACCACCTAAGTATTCTAATCCCATTTTCTAGCACTTCCATAGCTTGTATGCCTTGGCATCACAAGTGCACATTTAAATATTTCTTAAATGTCTCTGACTCCACCACCTTTTCAGGCAGTAAATTCCTACCACCCTCTGGGTGAAAATAGCTTTCCTCACATCCACTCTAAATCTCCTGCCGCTTACCTTAAATCTATGCGCCCTGGTCATTGATCTCTCCACTAAGTGGAAAACTTTCTATCTATTCCTCTCATAATTTTATACATCTCAATCATATTCCCCCTCAGTCTCTTCTGCTTCAAGGAAAACAATCCAAGTCTTTCCAATCTCTTCATAAGTGAAACTCTCCAGCCCAGGCAACGTTCTTGTAAATTTCCTCTGCACCCTTTCCAGTGCTTTCCCATCCCTCTATAATGTGGATTCTTGAACTGCACACAATACTCTAGCTGTATCCTAACCAATGTTTTATTTTGTTTTATAATCTTAGCGTACCCAATTCATTTTTTCCAATGAAGGGACAATTTAGCACGGCCAATCTACCTAGCCTGCACATCTTTGGGTTGTGGGAGCGAAACCCACGCAAACACGGAGAATGTGCAATCTCCACACGGACAGTGACCCAGAGTCAGGATCGAACCTGGGACCTTGGCATCGTGAGGCTACAGGGCTAACCCACTGCGCCACTGTGATGCCCACCAACGTTTTATACAGTTCCAGTATAATCTCCCTGCTCACCATTGTATCCAGCGACTTGGCTGGACACACGCTTCCAGTCAGACAAACAACCCTCGACCATCACCATCTGTTTCCTGCCACTCAGCCAATACTGGATCCAAGTTGCCAAATGTCTTTGGATCCCATTCGGCTCATACCTCGCACACACACACTTACACACACACACACACACACAGTCGCTGCTTTAAGGTGGTCTATTGCAGGGTTTTTAGAAGTGCGGGTCGCAACCCACGGGTGGGTATCGGGAGGGTCGCTGAGTGATCGGTCACTCCATTTCCGCGGTGGTCCTGATCTCGGGGGAAGCACCCAACCTGGCGCCACTTCCAAGGCTTCTGTCAGTGCGGTAAATGTGAACTGCGGTAAAGTCCCGAAGGGCTAATAACTTGGAGACTGTTATTGTCAAATAGCACCCTTTCACTCTCGATGCTGAGCTGGTGTTTAGTTGGAGGCTGAGGTTAAAGAGAGCAGCCCCGTCCATCACTGCTCATCATGTCAACTCAGATCCTCCGTGGCATTGTCCCCCGTTTGCATCGTGTCATTGGGCCCCTGCTTGCACCGTGCCAAGGTGCAGCGAGGCTTTTACCCTGTTACACTGCCCCACAGCTGTCCACTCATCAAAAGTTTAAATGTCAACTGAGCACCAACAGAATGATGGAAGCAAGCGGAAAGAAGCAACAGTAAACAAGAATTAACTGCTCACAGGATCGACACCGACCTTTTGTTTTCTTTATTCACAGCCGGGGCAGCCAGAACAAGTGCAGAGTTCGCGAAAAGTCAAACGGGCAACACATTGGCCGATGCTTCAACAGTAGCTAAAGTTACAACATCAGTTCCTATAAAGCCTTTAAGGTTAGACGAGTGGAAGAAATTGAAAGTAGAATGATACAATAAAACTTGTTTTGAACATGATGGGAAAACTACTGTCTACTCGTGATGTGGCTAAATCACTTTTAGTTTTTGTGACAATGGAAACTGGTACTGTTGATTATGAACTCCTTCTGAAGTACTTGGCATTGTGTGTCCAAAAGCTACGTCTGAGCGAGATGCTTGATTTATCTGTCATTATGCAAACTAGATTCAACGTATTGGACGTTGGAGTTTCCATCCTTTTCACCAGTGGTTTTAGTATGCCAGATTATTGGAGAGAGGCTGTGATGCTTTTAGATACAATCAAAAAAATGATTAACCCATCACCACGGAATTCCGAAGATATCATTATTTCTGCACTCTCGCATAAAAGAGTACAAACTGCTTGGAGGTTATTTAAAGATATGGAAGGGATAAACTTAAAACCAAATGAAGAAACCTTACTAGCTTCTTTTGATTGTGGCAAGTCATTTTGTCATGATCAATATGAAAATAAGATGACGTATATCCTTTCTTACCTGAGAGACAATCAGATTTATCCTGGGAAACATTAAATACACAGCATTCATTCATGGTTTGCGAGGTAAATATTTAATTACAATGCCCTTTTTCAAAGTTCTGCACTGTAGGGATTCTCTGATTCAATGTATAGCCACTACATGCTTTTACATCGCGAATGGCAGCTACTGCCACCTTTTAAAGTGGAAATAAATTAGGCTGTTTGGACTCTTCCAGCCAGATGCGGCAACTGTAGCCACCTAAAGTGGCCAACTCCCGATTTAAAATGGCAAACGGCAAAGGCTGATGGGAAAGTCAGCCAACAAGACAGAACCCAGCAGCTGCAGGTTTGCTGTGTATTTACCTCAGCAAAGCCAGACAACCTCGATACCAGCGGCCATCAGCATAACAAAGTAGCAGCCATCTGCATACTGATGAGCAATCCCCGGGAACAATAAGTAACATTTTTGACACACAAAGCAAAGCCAGACTCCTCGGCGCCAGCAGGAGCCAACACAAAGGAGGTGAACAAGCACCTCAAGACCGCCCATCGATCAGGGCTCCAGTATTGGAGAAAATCGAACCAAGCGATTGCGACAAAGTCCAATCACTTGGGACCAGGTACAGGGTCCGCCCCAAAAGGCGGGAAGCCCCTGGGGACTACAAGAGTTGAGCCCCAAGTTCAAATCGCTCTCTTCTTCCTGCCCGGGTCACCCAGCAACATGAACCAACATTGACCGTGACCGGTGCAGTGACTCCAGTGATCACCGAAACCAGTAAGTCTTAATTGAACGCTCGCTACGAGATAGGCGCTCCTAGCTACCAATCCGTACCAACTTCGAATCCCGCAGACTCAGAACCCGAACGAAAGGCCATTTGTTCCCTTGACCTGGTGGGCCAGTCCAAAGTTAAGTATAGGCCTGTTAGTTGTAGAAGTAGCTTAGACGTAGAATTTGTGCATGAGTAGCGATTACTGTGTATAATAAATGTGCTTTGATTTAAATCTTACTAATCGGTGTATTGGGTTATTGATCATTACTCAGACTTGAACCTCGTGGCGGTATCATAAAGATACCTGGCGACTCGAGAGCAAAGGTAATAAAACAGAGCAATTGAACCAAGGAGAAAATCAGCAACACAACGGAGAGCATTACACGTGATGTAAAACACTCTCCAGATACGTGCTTTTGGCACCAAATTACAGAGCAGTGTTGCTTCCATTTTCCAGCTGCAGGCAAGCAAGCGAAGTGAACTGTGAAGGTGAATGGTTTTCTTAAAAGTAAGAGATGGCCAGAGACTCAAACAGGCAGTTTATCTATTGGACAAAATCTTGCAACAGAATCTACTGGAGAGCGGCACAGGAGAATCCAGGAAACTTAACCTGGGAACAAAGTAGTGTAAAGATGATTTCTTGCAGTGTGGTTTTGTCAATTATGCCAATGCAAATAAGAATGCAAAGTCCATGTGTATTAGATCCAGGTAAGTACTGGCAAATGAGAAGGGAATTTTCAGATTTTGAAAGAGAAATGGTGGATGAAAAGTTCTTTTGAGGTCGAGGCTCCAGTGTCAGTTATTAACTTGCAGCTGACTCCAACTAAAAGATTATGCTGCTGTAGCTGACCTGTGAGACCACATTAAAAACACGTCAAAAGCCCATGAGGCTTTCAGCATTCTGGTGTAGCCATCTCCCAGGTGTATCTAGTGCTGAGCAAAACAAGCATTTTGTTGCTATTGTCCTTCATGAGGAACTACACGTGCGAGGTTGGATTTTCTGTTTTCATAAACAAGAAGACGGCAGAAAGGAACTGGCTGACGTCTGCACCTGATCTGCCCATTGCCCTCTTCTCCTATGAACCTGATTCAAGTGAGATCATGAGAACCAACCAGGCTCCGCTTTCGCATTAAAGGTAAGCAAATGTGGCGTGTATCACAAAAGTCCGTTGACATGGGTCGTGAAGGTCAGACGGCATAGGTCCAGAAGGTCAGCCAGTAGGCAAAAAATGGGTCCTGGGAAAAAAAGTTTGAAAAACACTGGTCTATTGTGCCCTCCACAACCTGGCACAGCAGTGGGGCGATGTTCTGGAGGTGTTGGAGGATGAATATGCGGCCACCGAGGAGGAGGACAACGAGGAGGATGAGGCAGATCAGGAGGGGCTGGACCATGAGTCCATGGAGGACACACAGGACCATCTGGAGGATAGAGGACAGGAGGCAGCGGTGAAGTTCCGGCGTGCCCAGAGGCCCTCATTCTCACCCACCTCACATAAGACGTGGCTAATGCCCCCCCACCAATTGCCCAGGGCCGGCATTGTCAACGGGTCCATGTCGAGGGCAGGAGGGTGATGATAACCCGCTGTGAGCTGAGGACTGCTGCTACTCAGTATGCCATAGTCTAACTCCTGTCCATCTGCCAAGTGTCGCTCGTACCATCACCTGCAAGTGGTATGCCTTGGGCAAGGTGGGGATGGGGGTCAGATCCAGGACCAGATGCCTGTGGGGCTCGAGCAGGGGGTTGGAGACCGGCCCGCATTACAGAATAACGTGCTCAAGGTTTCACATGATATGGGTGTAACGTGTTTTCTTGTTGTACAATAGTGACCCCAACTGACTCCAGCCCCGATGGTGCAGCCCCCTTCCACCCTTTCCCTGCCCCCCCCCCACCCACCACCCCCCCACAAACCTCACCCCACGCCCTCACAGTGATCCTTACCGTGTCCCGTGGCTTTTAATGGCCCTGGCAGATGACCTCTGGGTGCCCTGGGACAGGAGGGTCCTAACCCACTCGCCGGTGGAACATGCAACCTTGTTTCGGATGCTGACTACGAGATGCGTGGTTGTTGGGAGTGGGCGCCTTGGGAATGCTTGTGGCCGCCGTACGGGCACTCTGGTCAGCCCCCTCTTCGCAGTCAGTGCCCTTAGAGCTCTGGGGATCACCTCGCGATGGAGCTGGACTGATCTCCGGATGCCCCTGCGTCATCTGGCTCTGGCAGCCCAGATGGCTCTCCAATGACTGCACCATAGTGTCTATGCCTTCAGTGATGCCCCTTGTGACTGGGCCACGCTCTGCAGTGCCTCGCCAATGTCCACGTGCGTTGGGACATGGTCCTCAGCGACCGGGAAATGCTTTGGTGCGCCTCAGCGATGCCCACCCGAGACTGGGACATACTCCACTACTCCCCGTCCAGGTCCAACTGAGACTAGGACATGTCCCCCAGTGACTGGGACATGCTGCCGAGGCACTTAGCCATGGCCGTCCGATTGGGCAACGCCTTGGACACCACCACTCATGGTGCTGGCATCGTGCTCCAGGCTCTCTACTCTGGTCACCACTAGTGTTTGCCTCGGTGCCATGCATTGCCGGCACTATCTCCTGCGCCCTCAGCCTTTGTGACTCTTCCAATCGGCTGTGGGCCTGCTGAAGTGTCACTGACATCTCCTTCTGAATCTCTCGGCCGCACCCTATTGACTGCCTCGGCTATGGACAAACCTGGTCCAGAGGCTCAGCATCTCACTGGGACCCAGCTGTGTCCTGGGATCCAGCAGACCTCCGGCTGCTGTCTCGATTGGATATTCCTGCCTCCAGCTGATGTGCATCAGCAACTGTGTGGTGCTCACCAGAATGTGCCCCAGATGCCTGTCCACTACTTTCGCCCACCGAGGTGTGTGTCTCTGCACTGGTGGAGTGTGAGCATGCCGCGACTATTGTGTTGGCATCCATGGAGCTGTCTTCCGTGGTATTTTCTTGGGAGGTGGGGTGGGGGTTTGGGACACCACTCTGGATGGGCCAGCCCATTGGATGGAGATTCTGTGGGAAAATGGACATGTGGTCAGTGGGGGGCAGGAATCATAGAATGCCTACAGTGAAGGAGGCCATACGGCCCATCGAGTCTGCACCGTCCTTAGAAAGAACATACTTATCACCTAACCTATTGGACACTAAGGGCCAATTTAGCATGGCCAATTCACCTAACCTGCACACCTTTGGACTGTGGGATGAAGCCAGAGCACCCAAAGGAAACACACAAAGACATGGGGAGAAAGTGCAAACGCCACACAGACAGTCACCCAAGGCCAGAATTGAACCCATGTCTCCGGAACTGTGAGGCAGCAGTGTTAACCACTGTGCCACCATGTCGCCCATGGATCCGGGATCAACATGCTGTTATGTACAACTCACATCTGAACTGTTCTCTAGTTGGGGGCTGGTGGTTACCACCTCTGTGGCGCAAGCCAATCTGCATCAGTAACAGGCGGGACTGATGCCAGGGGTCGATGCCAACTCACCCCTGCGGCCCAGTGGAGGTCATTTAGATTTTTGCAGCACTTTGTGACGATCCTCCGGGTCACGTTTCCCACCCAGGTGGCACTGGCTGCCCCTCGTGGGGCATGGTATCCTGTTGCAACACCACAGCGTCCAGCAAGCAGGCCAGGTTGACATCCCCAAATCTTGGAGCCGGTCTCCTTGGTGGCATGGCTGCATGCTATGTGGGGTTACCTCTGTGGGATCGTTGTAAGCATTGCTCCCCTTTGTTACCTGGGTGCTAGTGCGGTCCCAGCGAATCAACCGGTGGGCCAGTCAATTACAACTTGAAGCCCGTGACATGTCGTTAAGTGGAGCAAGTAACGTTTGATACCAGTGGCGGCCTCGCCGGTTCAATCATCGCGAAGCGTGCGGTAGTTCCTGTTCGCTACCGCACTGAAGAAACATCTCCATTAAATTGCGGCCCTATTGGTCTTCCGGTGGCAGTCGTGAGCGGAGCGGGCGCAGCAAAAAGGCTCCCGCAGGTCCACGAAGTCGGGGCTACTTCAGGTGATTGCGCCCGAAGCCCAAAGCAGGGGACCACCCGAAAGCAGTTATAGCTAAACTGCACCGGTACCAAGATAGGCAAACAATCCTGCGCTGGGTCAGGAAAAATAGATTCTGCAAATGGGAAGGACACGCATTAGAATTTACGAGGACATTGGGGCAGACCTAGCCAGGAGATGGGCCGAGTTTAATAGAGCAAAAGCAGCTCTTCACAAGGGCAAAGTGCGTTTTGGTATGCTGTACCCAGCGAAACTCTGGGTCACATACCAAGAAAGAGAATACTTCTTTACAGCCCCTGCTGAAGCAAACAAGTTTGTCGAAGAACACAGGCTGGAAGACCACCAACGAGGGTAGAAATGAGGGGCCCCTGGCAAGGGGCAACAACATGCCGACATGGGGGGGGGGAGGGGAGGGGTGAGGCAACACCGGGCCCCCCGCACCAGTCATGATGAGCGCACCCTGAACAAAGAGCAAACCACTGCCCGAGGGACCGCTTCAGGTGGGAGGCCAGGCCCCAGCACGAGGGAACGAGAGTAGCGGAGAAGGGAGAGCAAGCATGAGGAGTGCAGGGTAGGATAGGGGAAGAGCGGGCAGAAAACCGCAGAGGCTCGGCAGGGGAGAAGCGAGACAGTAACTCCCGAGAGGGGGGCCACCGTACTAGCAGGAAAGCTAGCGCCGGGGGCATGCAACAAAGCAGGGTTGCAGCGCGCCCCCAACAGGGGGGAAGGCGCCAGACTGGCGGTGGGGGGATCACTCAACAGAGATGGGAGAGCAAATGGGGATGGGAACAGGGAAAAGTGGGACTAAGGAGGCCTTGACAGAAATCTTTGGATCCTCACTGTCTTCAGGTGATGTCTCGGAGGACTGGAGAATAGCCAATGTTGTTCCTCTGTTTAAGAAGGGTAGCAAGGATAATCCAGGGAACTACAGGCCGGTGAGCCTTACTTCAGTGGTCGGGAAATTACTGGAGAGAATTCTTCGAGACAGGATCTACTCCCATTTGGAAGCAAATGGACGTATTAGTGAGAGGCAGCATGGTTTTGTGAAGGGGAGGTCGTGTCTCACTAACTTGATAGAGAAGGCAGAGAGTAGCAATGGAAGGATGCTTTTCTAATTGGAGGGCTGTGACCAATGGTGTTCCGCAGGGATCAGTGCTGGGACCTTTGCTGTTTGTAGTATATACAAATGATTTGGAGGAAAATGTAACTGGTCTGATTAGTAAGTTTGCAGACGACACAAAGGTTGGTGGAATTGCGGATAGCGATGAGGACTGTCAGAGGATACAGCAGGATTTAGATTGTTTGGAGACTTGGGCGGAGAGATGGCAGATGGAGTTTAATCCGGACAAATGTGAGGTAATGCATTTTGGAAAGTCTAATGCAGGTAGGGAATATACAGTGAATGGTAGAACCCTCAAGAGGATTGAAAGTCAAAGAGATCTAGGAGTACAGTTCCACAGGTCACTGAAAGGGGCAACACAGGTGAAGAAGGTAGTCAAGAAGGCATACGGCATGCTTGCCTTCATTGGCCGGGGCATTGAGTATAAGAATTGGCAAGTCATGTTGCAGCTGTATAGAACCTTAGTTAGGCCACACTTGGAGTATAGTGTTCAATTCTGGTCGCCACACTACCAGAAGGATGTGGAGGCTTTAGAGAGGGTGCAGAAGAGATTTACCAGAATGTTGCCTGGTATGGAGGGCATTAGCTATGAGGAGCGGTTGAATAAACTCGGTTTGTTCTCACTGGAACGAAGGAGGTTGAGGGGCGACCTGATAGAGGTCTACAAAATTATGAGGGGCATAGACAGAGTGGATAGTCAGAGGCTTTTCCCCGGGGTAGAGGGGTCAATTACTAGGGGGCATAGGTTTAAGGTGAGAGGGGCAAGGTTTAGAGTAGATGTACGAGGCAAGTTTTTTTACGCAGAGGGTAGTGGGTGCCTGGAACTCGCTACCGGAGGTGGTGGTGGAAGCAGGGACGATAGTGACATTTAAGGGGCATCTTGACAAATACATGAATATGATGGGAATAGAGGGATACGGACCCAGGAAGTGTAGAAGATTGTAGTTTAGTCGGGCAGCATGGTCGGCACGGGCTCGGAGGGCCGAAGGGCCTGTTCCTGTGCTGTACATTTCTTTGTTCTTTGTATATGGGAGAGGGGGAAAAAGGGCGAGACTGGGAGAGGAGGGGACACAGGGAGGGAGAGACTGGGGAGGGAGGTCACAGGGAAGGAGGGACAAATAAAGTTAGAAAAGGAATAGGGCTACAAAGTGCCACAACCAAGGGCTCAAAGCAAGGAATCGCTGCAAGCACCCACCCAGTGCGGTCTCTGGGCGAAGGGAGATCCCAGAGTGCAGGGGACTACCCGCATGGCGGACGCACAATGGGCGGCCATGTCTGGTGCCCCCGGGACAAAGGGAAATCCCGGAGAACAGGGACCCGACCGCATGGAGAGAGCAGTGACAGCGGCCATCCTGGACGGCCCCCTAACAAAGGGAAACCCCGGAGGGCAGGGGCGCGTCCACCAGGTAAGTATGGTTAATCCCACAGGAGCGAGGGGGCAGAAGCCCCCCACCAGGATAGTCATCTGGAACGTAAGGGAACTCAACAGCCCAGTGAAGAGATCCAGAGTCCTCACCCGCCTAAGAAATATGAGGGCCGACATAGTCTTCCTCCAAGAGACACACCTGAGAGAGCAGGACCGACTGCGGGTAAGAAAGGGCTGGGTGGGACAAACCTACCATTCCTGCTATGGGACAAGGGCCAGGGGGCTGGCGATATTGATCGGCAAGAGGACGATGTTTAGGGCGACAAGGACGGTTACGGACCCAGGGGGACGGTACGTCATGGTCAGCGGGGCCCTGGATGGAGCACCGGTAGTACTAGTTAACGTGTATGCACCCAACTGGGACACGAGTTTCATCAAGAAGACTATGGCAGAAATCCCCGTCATAGCGACGCATCGACTAATCATGGGGGGGGGGGGGGGGGGGGGGAACGGGGGGGACGACTTCAACTGTGTACAGGACCCAAAGACAGACAGATCAAACCCCAAAACGGGGAAAACCTCAAGCATGGCAAGGGAACTCAAGTCACTTAATGGAGCAGATGGGAGTGGTGGACCCCTGGAGGTTCGCCCACCCGGGGAGAAGGAATTCTCCTTCTTCTCCCCAGTACACAACGTATGCACCAGAATTGACTTCTTTGTGGTGGGGAAAACGGTGCTTCCGGGGATAGACAAAGTGGAATACTCCGCAATTGTGATATCAGACCACGTTACACACTACATGGACATGAGGCTGGAGACGGGCAGGGCCGAACGCCCCACATGGAGGTTGGACGTCGCCCTACTAGCTGACAAGGCCTTCAACGAAAGGATATCACGGGCCATTGCAGAGTACACAGAGAACAACCAGAACGGGGAAGTCTCACCCTCCACGTTCTGGGAAGCGCTAAAGGCCGTTCTCAGAGGGGAAATCATCGCTTTCAAAGCGTGAAGAGATTGGGAGGAAAGGGCGGCTAGGCAGCAGCTGGTCGACTCCATACTGGAGGTAGACCGTAAACACTCCAAGGCCCCGGCCGTAGAGCTCCTGGCGGAGAAGACAGAGCTACAAAGGAACTTTGACCTGGTCTCCACCAGAAAAGCAGTGCACCAACTCCGCCAGGCACGTGAGACCCTATACGAACACGGAGACAAAGCCAGCCGCCTGTTGGCACACCAGCTGAGAAAGCAGGCAGCCACCAGAGAAATTGCACAAATCAGGGATACCAGAGGCATGTTGGAATCAGAACCAGAAAAGATCAACAAAACCTTCCAAGAGCTGTACACCTCAGAGCCCCCAATAGGGGAGTCCAGGATGAAACGGTTCCTTGATGGACTGGACATACCAGTCGTGGGGGAGGGCAGAAAACAGGGCTTGGAAGCACCACTAACACTGGGAGAGATCATGGACAGCATTAGCTCCATGCAGGCGGGGAAGGCGCCGGGACCCGACGAGTTCCCGGCTGACTTCTACAAAAAATTTGCGACAGCACTTGGCCCGCATCTGTGGGAGATGTTCACAGACTCGCTAGCTAGGGGCACACTGCCACCCACGCTAGCACAGGCCTCAATCTCACTGATACCTAAGAAAGACAAAGACCCAACGGAATGTGGGTCATACAGACCCATTTAACTGCTGAATGCAGACACCAAAATACTGGCCAAATCCTAGCCAAAAGGCTAGAAGACTGTGTACCTGAGGTGGTTGCAGAGGACCAGACGGGCTTTGTCAAATGTAGACAGCTTACCTCGAACATCAGGCGCCTCCTGGGAGAGAACACCAGAGGTGATCGTCTCCCTAGATGCAGAAAAAACCTTCGACAGAGTTGAATGGAAATACCTCATAGAGGTACTGAAGCGGTTCGGGCTTGGAATAGGGTTCACCTCCTGGGTAAAGCTCCTATACAACGCTCCCATGGCAAGCGTACGGACCAACAATACCAACTCCCGATACTTCCAGCTGCACAGGGGCACGAGACAAGGATGCCCACTGTCCCCGCTACTGTTCGCTCTAGCAATCGAACCACTAGCAATCGCGCTCAGAGCAGCAAAAAGCTGGAGGGGGATCCGAAGGGGAGGCAGAGAGCACAGAGTCTCACTCTATGCAGATGACCTACTCCTCTACATTTCGGACCCAAAAAGCAGCATGGACGGAATCATCGCGCTCCTGAAAGTGTTTGGTGCCTTCTCCGCCTACAAACTCAACATGAGCAAAAGCGAGATCTTCCCGGTATACCCACAAGTAAGTGGGGCAGCACTAACGGGACTGCCGTTTAAACAAGCCCGATACAAATTCCACTACCTGGGGATCCAAATAGCCCATGACTGTAAAGGGATCCACAAATGGAACCTCACCAGTCTGACGGAGGAAGTAAAAAAGGACCTACAAAGATGGAACACACTCCCACTCTCCCTCACGGAGAGAGTCCAGACGATCAAAATGAACGTACTGCCCGGGTACCTCTTCCTACTTAGATCCATTCCGATCTATGACACCAGCACTGACTGACGCCACCTTCAAAAGGTGGGGGCAGGACGGAGGGACACTGACAGTCAGGGACCTATACACGGACGGCAGCATCGCAACATTGATGAACTGGCAGAGAAATTCCAGCTAGCCAGGGGGAACGAACTAAGGTATCTACAGCTCAAAAACTTCCTACGAAAGGAGACAAGGACGTACCCACAACCGCCACGACAGACACTACTGGAAGAACTAAAGGACGCAAACATACTAGACAAAGGAAACTGTAGTGACATGTATGACCGACTGATAGAAAGGGCCGACACTGTACTGGACGCAACAAGAAAGAAATGGGAGGAGGACCTGGGGATTGAGATAGGGTGGGGACTCTGGAGCGAAGCACTGCATAGGGTCAACTCCACCTCCACGTGCACAAGGCTCAGCCTGACGCAACTAAAGTGGTACATAGAGCCCACTTAACAAGAACCCGTATGAGTAGGTTCTTCCCGGAGGTGGAGGACAGATGTGAGCGGTGCCAAGGAGGCCCAGCCACGCCCACATGTTCTGGTTTTGCCCCAGACTTGTGGAGTACTGGACAGCCTTCTTCGAGGCAATGTCCAAAGTGGTGGGGATGAGGGTGGAGCATGCCCGAAAGTAGCGGTCTTCGGGGTTTCGGACCAGCCAGATCTATTCCTGGGGAGGAGGGCGGACCCCCTTGTCTTTGCCTCCCTGATTGCCCGCCGTAGAATTCTGTTCGGTTGGCGGTCAGCAGCACCGTCCAAAGCTGCAGACTGGCTGTCCGACCTCTCGGAATCTCTCCAAATGGAGAAAATCAATTTCACCATCCGAGGGTCAAACGACGGCTTCCACAGAACATGGGAGCCATTCACGCAATTGTTCCAGGACCGGTTTGTGGCCAATGAACGAGAGGAAGAATAGCCAGGTAGCCATGAATCAGGGGGAGTAGCCGGGGCATGGGGGGGGGGGGGGGGGGGGACGACGACAGCTAAGCCTACGAGGAAAGAAAGGTGAACCATGGGAGGGGGGGGGGGGGAGAGAGAGGGAAGGAGTGAAGAGACAGGGAACAAGAGAGGAGAATCGGGGGGGGGGGGGGGGGGGGGGGGGGGGGGGGGGGGGTGAGAGGAGGAAGGGAAATGAGAGCCGGAGGGAAGGCACGGGGTATAATAACGAACAGGGCATCTCCAGGAGTAGGGAACGAGGAGAATAAAGACGAAAGACGGAAGGACGCAGAAGTGGTGGTGAGCACGAGACGGCAGCGAGATCCGTCTGGGAGAAGCGACAACAACACCAAACTCATTCGAGTATTGCCCACTGTAATTGTCTCTCCGGCACCCAAATGTATATTTACCTCCCCGGTCTCCACCACGCCCCCCTCCTCCCTCCCCCCCGCAAACAGTCGCCTACCTATGTGTTGTAAATAATTTTGCCAGTTGTACAGAATTGCTGCTGTTGAGCTGGTGCACAATATCCTACCAGTTATCCTATTTTTTTTTTTTTAATTGTATTTTCTTTTTACTATTTACTATTTTCTTTTCTTTGGTTTGTTTGGGTGTGCCCTTCTCTTCTATATATGTGTGTATATATATATATATATATATATATATGTTTCTTATCCTGTGTACATAACAGGATATACTTTGTTCAAAAACCCAATAAAAAACATTTATTAAAAAAAGATTACGGCCCTATTTCTAATCATAGAATCATAGAATTTACAGTACAGTAGGAGGCCATTCAGCCCATCTAATCTGCAGTGGCCCTTGGAAAGAGCATCCTACCTATGCCCATACCCGCAACCCAGCAACCCCACCTACCCGTTTTTTGGACACAAAGGGCAATTTAACATGGTCAATCCACCTAATATCCATATCCACCCCATATCCTCCATTTCAATGAGTAATTTGTGTCAAGGACCTTTTCTCGGCTGTGCAGCTTTAACACTCCATAGTTATCCCATAAGAGTCAAATGAAAAGCACGTGGAACTCCTAGCTCAATGAACAGAGGGTGGGATTCTCCATTTCTGAGACTAAGTGTTGACTCCGACGCAGAACCTGTGAACTTTCACGACAGCAAAACTGGCGCTGAGGCTGAATTGAATCAGCAACTGTGGAGGGGATAGCACCGACACCACATGGAACACAATCGATTGCAATGAAAAACGGTGCAGGAATCGCCGGGTCCATGTTTGACATTCGGGAGGCTGACAGGCTGCAGCCGCATATACACATTACAATCCCCACACACACTCATCCCAGCCAACAAGATGGAGTCCGTCCATTCAGCTGATGGGTTGGCTGGGGCCAGAGGGCACCTAGGTGGTGGCCTGGGGGGACACCTATATGACCGGTGGCCCCAAGTTCACAATGGGCTATTAGCGGCATGTGCAAGCATGGCTGCCTTGCCAGCTGCAGCAATGGTGTTCCGTACTCGTCCACCCCTACCCCACAGCCCACCTCCTCTGCTACTCCCCCTGGCCCTGGCAGAAGCCTCTGCGGCCAGCGGCGCGACTGTCAGCAAACTATGGCAATGTTGGACACTCTCCGTAGTCTCTCTCTCTCCCTCAGCAGCCACGATGCCTGTTTCACGACTTTTAAAAGCAGAAGGAAACTCGGCCCATCGGAGGTAGAGCATCGCAGAGGCCCTGGAGATACTGGGTCGGGCCCGCTAATGACATGCAAATGGTGTTTCCTGTATGTGCGTTCCGGACCGCATTGACGCTGCTGTCAAGGCGACAGAGAACTGCGATTTGGCGTCAAATCGACGTCTGACGCAGTTTTAGCATCGGAACCTATTCTCCACCCAAATCGTGTTTCGATTTTCCCTGGAACCCCCCCCAATCAGTAAATGTTCACGCCACTCCTCCCAGCCCCCACACAGGCATGAGAGTGACTCAGCCCCACCCCGGCACCAGTGCTAGCCCCTCAATAGTAGCGGAATCAGTCCAGGTGTAGTGCTGGTTTATCTGTCATAGAAGTCCACGGATTCTGCGTTGGCATCAACACAGAAACAGATAATCCCGTCCCTTATCTTTTTAGGAATGGCATACGTGGTGGGTGCACTAAGACATTTAATTAATTTGATGGACATTAGTAAATTTTAAGTAATGACCAATGCTTGGATAACAAATCATGTTCTAAGTAACAGACAGTTGTTTGAATGAATCAGAAAGCCTCAGCTGAGAATTAGAACCAATGAGAGTAAATAAGGGGTTAGACCACAGATATGGATTCCCTTAAAAGACTTTGAGGAGTTCTCGAATTCCTACTTTCCTGAGTTCTTGAATCATCTATCTGTTATCTGATTTCTTTATGCTTTTATGTTTAACACTTTTCGCTATGTTCTGACTAGTTTATGTTTTATTTGATCTAAGTTCTGATTCAGTTCTTATGCTAATGTTTTTAACTGAATATTTAGTAATAAAGTGTGTTTTGGACAGGACACCTCCATCAACTGGACTAAGTACCTTATTTTTGGGAGAAAAAGAAGAAATCCGACAGGTGGGGGGGGGGGGGGGGCTGGAGCTGGCCAATCTAATGAATTACTACTGGACGGCAAATATTGCTATGGTTAGGAAATAGGTCGTGGGGGAGAATTTTCTATGCACTTTTCTCAATTCCATTCATATGGTTTACTTTAGGGCACCATATAATGCTTTAATTCATCATTTGGCTCTTTTGGATTATATTTATCAATCATTAAAATAATGTATTGTGCAGCATTCCCAACTACCTTCTCAGTTTCTTTAATTTAGCTCGATAGAAAAATTTAATGTGAAGAAAAGTAATATCCAGTTCCCCACTTGCTCCAGTAATAGTTCTCTATTACTTAATTTTGCCCAGAAATTGGAGGTGTCTGGTCATAAATTAAGCTTTTAAGCCTTTTGTTTCCGAAAGAAGTGTTTTACTTCAAATATCACTGACCTGCTGATGATACCTTCAGTTGCCTCTTTTGGAATTTGAATCTGTTGAGGTGTTAGCCCATGGAGCTCTAACTGTTTAGGAATCAAGTGTCTGTGAGCAATTTCAATCTTCTCCTCTTGAATATAACCTAGTATTTAAAGAATCAACCAATTAAAATAGTGCAAGTGGCTCCGATGGTAGGAATGAAATTTAACATATAGCTGTACAGAAAAATTAACTTCCAATTCTTATTGCTTCTATTTACTTCATAGAATTCCAGTTTGCATTGCTCCTTTGTGAAATGCAAACGTTATTCCATACTAATTTTGCAGTATAATACTCCTAATATGGTTTAGACAGCTTTTAAAATATGAGAAGAGCTGCTCCCCAAGGAAACGTTGTTTGATGAGACAGCTCAGGATCTCTGATCTCTGTGATTAATTTCACAATGTTTGTTTACACAGGTCAAGTAGTTTCAAAGGTTTGTGGTTTTTGAAATTTTAAAAGAGCTTGGATGATTGACACTTTTATTTACTTGTACTTCAGACTTTTGTTTCAATAAGAGAAACCTCTCAAAGAATAACATTTCCCAGTTTTTTTTTTTAAATACATTCAACATTACACTATAGGGTTCATTATGTGCAGTGGGACAATTGGGATAGAAGTGTCAGAGCTGGTATACAGGACATGAGGGATTTACTTTTCAAGAAGGTCCACTCATGTAGACTAAGATTCACGACTCCTCTAAGGGGACATGAACCAAAGCTCTTTCAATAATCTTGCCCATCCCCATGAAAATTACAGAGGAGTTGAAGTGCTCCTTTTACATTGTTAAAAAGTTTCACGTTTTACGTTGGCGTAACCGCATGATGCAACTGTCCCTTCCCTGGTCAGTGATGGGATGCGTTTCATCTGAATATATTAACATGAATTATCAGACCCATACACTGAAATTATCCCGTCAAAAAAACAATCCATGGCGGCATGACAGCACAATGGCATGAAGCCCAACTGGTCTCCAAAGATGTATACCTTGTGAGCAGACCTCCAGGTGGGGGGGGGGGGGGGGGGGGGGGTCTCAGGTGAATGCAGTGCTCAGGGGAGAGGGTCATGCTCAGGTAGTACCCTGGCATCCCGTGGCACTACCTGAGCAACCCAGCCCCAGAAGTGCCTGGGCAGTGCCAGGAGGTACCCAGAGTGCCCGGGGGTTTCCAGGGTTAAATGGTTTGATCATTGTGCGCTGGGGTGGCATGATCCTCACGTTTCTAAGTTGCTGGAGGGCAGGCGAATCAGAGGCCGCTCTGTCAGCAATCAGTCGTGGGACCCATCCCTTGAAGTGTGTTTGTCTCATTCCCGGACTATATGTTGGCAAAAGCTTTTCCTGTCCAAAAATGACCTTTGCTGACATCCAGGAAAACCTTGTCTCATGCTTTTCCAAGTGGCTGCTAATTTTTTCCAAAATTATTTTTCTAAAAGCTTCGCCACCACTGATGCTAAATAACTGGCCTGTAACTGCTAGCGTTTTAACCAAGGATGTAACATTTGTAATCCTACAGCCTTCTGGCACCATCCCTGTATACAAGGAGAATTTGTTGTCAGCACCTCTGCAATTTCTAGTCTTATTTCACTCAAGAACCCAGATTGCATCATACATGGGATATCAACTTTAGGAATTGTCAGCCTTTCCAGTTCCTCCACTATAGCTTTACCGTATCCCAAATCCCAGCAACCTCCCCATCTACCATATTCCTTGGTAAACATTGACACAATGTACTTGTTCAGTACCTCAGCCATGCCTTCTATCTCCAACAGCAGACCTCCATTTTGATTCCCAATCCCTCTTGTGCATCACCCCATCCTTTCACCCCACTACTGAAAGTTACACTCCTTGGTCTCCCTTCTCCTACACAGCCCTCAGTAAAACCATATTTGATCCACATTTTGGACATCTCATCTGATATCTCCTTTACCTTGCTATGTATCTTTATTTTCTGCTTCTTTGAAGTACTTTGGGACATTTTTCAACATAAAAGTCACTATATTAATAAAACATTTGGCTGCTGTTGTGTACTCAGCTGGGTAGTGTTTTTTTCTGTTCACCTTTTGGCAACAGCTGGAATACATTTGATGGTGAATAGATCAACTTTGCATTTGATTTGTAAGTAATAACATCAAAAGGCAATCCCCAAAGTAAAATGAGCATTAATCTGAATACTTAATGACTTATTAAAATAAAAATATAAAATTTTAAGTAGGTAACATGTGCCAAAATTTACTTCATCTTTATAAAAATCATATTGCCACAAATTTCAAATTTTGCAATATACTGATAGCTCTTATGATACATGTTCATTACATCAGTTAACATTTTAAAAACACATTTAAGGTAGCAGCCATCACACCAATTAAATAGAGAACAAAAAGAAAACAAAGAACATCATTATGCTGCACATGGACTGATTTTGAATCTAGTATATATTTATATCAGTGCATAGTTAGTTTACCCAAATTATAAAATCCCTCCCTACATGTTCCCCAGACCTTGGAAAATAACACAAAAAACGTAAATGTAAGCAAGAAGATTCCCACTCTGAAAGTCATTTCCCATTTCTGAAAGTCAATTAAATCCACAGGATCAGTTTTATGTTAGGAGGCATTACGAGTTATCGTAAGAACATAGGGCGGGATTCTCTGACCCCGCGCCGGGTCGGAGAATCGCCGGGGAGGGCCGCGTTGAGCGGCATCGTGTGATTCGCGGCCCCACACGATTCTCTGACCCGGCGCGGCGTCGGAGAATCCCAGCCTATGTTCTTACATTTACTCATAATGCCTCCTAACATAAAACTGATTCTCCCCGCGCGATGGGCTGAGTGCCCGCCGAGTTTGGCCGAGTCCCGCCGGCGTCGCTCTTGTGTGGTCCTACCCGGCGGGACCTCTGGCGTTCATGCTGTGGGGGGGGGGGGGCCTGGTAGGGGGAAGGGGTGATCCGACTCCGGGGGGGTCCTCCACGGTTACCTGGCCCGCGATCGGGGCCTACCGATCGGCGGGCGGGCTTATCCCCGTGGGGGCCTATGTTCCTCCGCGCCGGGCCCCAGTAGGTCTCCGCCATGTTGCGTCAGGGCCGGCACGGTGAAGGCAACCCACGCGCCTTCACAAACCCGCGCCGGCCAGGAAGTGCATGCGCAGACCCGCGCCGCCCGTGCTGGCGCCCATATCGGCAGCTGGAGTTGTGTGAGGCTCTCCAGTGCTGTGCTGGCCCCGTTGGGCACAGGTTCGCTGATCCTAGGGGCCAGATGACGGCGTCATAAAACGCTCCGGCGTTTATGACGGCGTCAGCACTTAGCCCCAGGATTGGAGAATCCCGCCCAGGGTCTAGGAGGTTCCATCTATTAATTTTAATTAATAAAAACAATGGGCTGTGTGCCTCAACTTCAAATCAATGTTCCTTGCTCCACTGCTTGCTGACAGCATAAAATCAGCCCCAAGTTAGTAGAGAGTTGATAACAGTTAATTTCCCAGTAATTTTTAAAAATTAAATCAAGAAATTCCACATATGCAAAGGAGCCACAGGAACCTTTTATTTTTTTCTTTGCACTCATGCTGCTGCTCTGTAAAAATTGTTGTTCTAATAAACAAATCTCCCGAAGTGTAACTTATCTAAAATGTTATGCTGGGCGGGATTCTCCAATCCCTCGGCAGAGTGTCCACTCCGTCGTAAACGCCGTCGCGTTTTACGACGGAGTGAACGGGCCGCTCCGACGTCTAATTCTGGCCCCTACCCTGCCAGCACGGCGCTGGAGCGGTTTGCGCGCTCATGCTGCAGATCCCGGTGCGAACTGGGCGCCGCGGGATCCGCGCATGTGCAGTTGCGCCAATGAGGACATGCTCAGTGGCGCCGGCACCAACGCGCGCATGCGCAGTGGCCTCCATCAACGCGCCGGCCCCGACGCAACATGGCGCAGGACTACAGGGGCCGGTGCGTAGGAAAGGTGGCCCCCAGCCACAGAGGCTGGCCCGCCGATCGGTGGGTCCCTATCGCGGGCCAGGTCACATCGGAGGCCCCCCCCCGGGGTCGGACCCCCTCTGCCCCCCCACAGGTTGCCACCCGACCCTTACACGCCGAGGTCCCGCCGGCTCAGAGCAGGTTAGAACGGCGCCGGCGGGACTCGGCTCCTTTCCTACGGGCATCTGGGCCGGAGAATTGGTGGGCCGGCCGCCTTGAGTGGCCCGCGACTGGTGCCGCGCCAACCATGCCGCGGAGAATCGCGTGCCGGCATCAGGGTGGCGTGGCCCGTTCACGGGGATTCTTCGGCCCGGAGCGGGGCTGGGAGAATCCCCCTCCGTGGTGTCTGAAAGTGATCATTCATTTAAAAAGTTGTCAACTCCTGCTTCAAAGCTTTGAACACTTTAGGAATTGTTTACCTGCCACCTGGATGAGTTCCATTCTATCGAGCAAGGCTGGGGGAATGGTAGCAGTAGTGTTGGCTGTCGCTATGAAAAGCACTTGGGACAGGTCAAAGGAGACATTTAGGTAGTGGTCAGTGAAACTATGATTCTGCTCAGGATCCAACACCTGATGATAAATAAGGTAAATAAATGATAAATGTAACAAACACTTTACAGGGCATTGGAAGAATAAAATGTTGACAACTGCTTTAAAACAAGCATTTCACATTAAAAAAATCCGAACCATATTGTTAGCTTTCACAACTTTTTCCACTTCTAAATGTTCACCATTGCTAGACAGACTTCATTCTCAAGCTAGTAGGAGGAAAAAATTGTTCAACAGATCCCCACAAAAGGAGTACTAAACGACACCCACGTGATTTCTTGCTGGGGAGTCGAGTAATTCTCGGGAGGCCGCTGCATTCAAATTCAAAGTAATTCATGCAAATAAGGGTTAATGATATTCTTGCCATCTTTGGGCGAGTTCCAAACTCAATATCAGGAGCAGGCCGGGTGAACTGCAAAATGGTTTATCTAGATTTTGGCTGTTCCCGCTATTTACCCGCTGCCCTGATCCACACCGGTCGCAAAGTGGTGGTTAAATAGTGCCCTCCAATGGGCCGAGTTCTGACGGCACAGTTCACGTGTGCTTTTAAATATCTTGAACCTGGCGTGGTGGCTGCTGAGAGAGCGAGAGGTAGGACACGGAGAGGAGCGACTGCGGGCTGCCGGCCCGGACACTGGCCATGCTGGCTGGGGCCCTGCCAGAGCCGCGGGGGGGGGGGGGGAAACAGGTCAAACGGCCGGAGTGACCCCCCCCCCCCCCCCCCCCCCCCCCACGGGACTGGGGCGGTGCGGTGCCCAGGCACCGACCACCATTTCAGCGACCATCTTGCCCACTGACCACTCACTTGGCCCTTCGTTCACCACAGTGACACATTTCAATGTGGACCGAGTCCATCAGGGTGCCCAGGCAGCAGGGTTCATCGCCATTGCCAGGATCCCCTGGGTCCAGGGGGCAATCAACAGGATGCATGTCGCCCTACGGGCACCTGCGGATAACAGGCCGCTCGACACAAACTGAAAGGGGTACCACTCAATGAACGTTCAGCTGGTCTTTGACCATCAGCCGCATCATACCCGTCTGCGCCTGATACCCGGGCAGTGTGCACAATGCTTTCATCCTGGCACACACGGCGATCCCCGACATGTTCGCAGGCCTCGACTGATGAGGAGGATGTGGAGGAGGGCGAGGATAGGCAGGACATGGGGCCCAGGCAGGCACGTGAGGCCACCCAACGAGTGCCAGGGCCATGCACACGTGATGCTCTGATCCCCTCCAGGTTCACCGATTAAGTGGAGGAGGGCTGGCCAGGGGCGCACGTCTTCTGGGCCGCTGCTTGGGTGACCCAGGTGGTATGGGGCTGCCCTGTTCTGCCTGCTGCCCACCTGATACGCCGGGTCAGGAGGGGGGAGGGGAAAGAGTCCGAGGTGCTGCGGTGTTCTGGCATCTCCCCTGCAGGAGTCACTGCCACGGGCCCCATCACCTCCTCCTCCCTCGGAATGCCCGATGGCCCCCGGGCTACTCATGGGATGGGAGCGGGAGCAGCGAGGGCACGAGCGGAGCTATCCCCAGAAGCTCAGCTGCCACAGGGCCTGCACGATTGCGGCCATGGAGCACAGCGAGTGGACCATCTCCGTCAGGGACTGTGCCACATCACGCTGCAATTGTGCCACCACCTTCTGTGTCTGTATCACATCAGCCAGTGACTGCACAATCTCCCTCTGGGACTGGACCACCTCCCTCTGTGCCTGTGCCACACTGGCCAGCACCTGGCAATTCTCAGCCATGGAGCACCGCAGCAAAGTCCAGGTGGCTCTGGCACATGGCTGCCTGAGGGTTAGCCCTGTCCTGGGGCTCAGCCAGCGCCTGCACAGAATGTCCCAGGCCTTGGACATCTAATCCATAGCCGAAATCGTCGCCCCAATGCCTCCACCGCAGACGCCACCCTTGCGGTGTTGGTTTGGGTGGCACACATAGTCGGCAACACCTCCTGCTCCTGCCTGAGGTTGGGCTCCTCCAACTGCACCTGCAGGTGCTGGATGCTCGCCGACATCCCTTCATGTAGTCAATGGCTCTCTAACTGCAACTCCACTCTAGTTGGGACTGGATGTTCCAGAGGCCTGGGACCCATCTGGACGACAGCTAGTTCCTGGGTTCGGTCTGCCCTCCGATCAGCCGTCCCCTTGGATGCTCCTACCTCCACCTGCTGTACCGGATCAGCCATGTGGTGCGCACCAGAGAGCGTCACAGAAGCCTCTTCAGTAAAGTGCCCAACCGAGGGGAGTGTCTCTGAATTGGTGGAGTGTGTTGGAAATTCACTGTCAACCTCCGACCCAAGCTCCGGGGTATCTGGAGTCTCAGGCAGAGGGCTAGTGTCCGACCTGCTCTCCTCGTCACTGCCTGGCTGACAGGGGGGCTCCAGCTCTGGCTGGGGCTGCCAGATGGACCCGCCCCATCTCCGGCAGGTCCTGCAAGACACAAGATAACAAGCATGATTAGACCGCAGGCCAGTGTTGGTGGTGGAGAGTGAGGACGGTGTGGGACATCGACCAACTTGTCATGGGGAACCGCAACTCAGCACTGTCTCACTTCCTCGCCTGGAGCCACACTCCACCTCGGCGACCTCCCGTTCCTCTGGGCTGCCACCCATGTCCAGGGCCCTCTACTCGGCCATGAGGGTGAGGGGCCGCAGGTCTGTTGGAACCCTCCGATCACATACAACGACAGTGTTAGACAGTCCTTCGCAACGACAGTGTTAGACAGTCCTTCGCATGCTGCCCAGGGGCTGGGTAGCTGGTGGCCTTAGTGGCCAGGGCACCCGGCCATGGCGGCTGGTATGAGTGCTAGCATATGAGGCAGGGATGGGATTCGGCCGTCCCCTTGGGGGTGGGAGGGGAAGGGGGGTTAGGGATGTGTGGGAGGCAGGGTCAGTGTCAGGGGCACGGTACTGCCTACTCACCCTGACGGTCCTGAGGAGGTCGTGAAGTTTTTTTGGCACTGCATGCCTGTCTGGACGACGTTGCCCATTACGCTCACCAACTCTGCCACCTGCGCCCAGGCACGAAAGACAGCGGTGCCTGGCAGCCACCTTCCTGAGCCAGAGTACAGGGTCATCCACCGCTCCTCCACAGCGTCCAGTAGGGTCTCCAGATCTGCGTCCGTGATGGCTGAGATGCTGAGTGTGGGAGGAGAATTGTTTATGTACTGTTGAGGCTTGTCAGCCTCCTGAGTGTCAATCATGGACCCGGCGAATCCGCACCATTTTAAATCAGGATTGTTTGTGTTCTCCATTGGCATCAACACTTAGGGCTGGGTTCTCCGATCGCTGACACCAAAATTGCAGACAATCCACTTTCACGCTGGAATCGAGGGCGCAGCCGTTTTTCTGATACTCTGCCCCCTCAAAAACATGCCGTCGGGACGGCCTCAGGACGTCACCTGAGGCTCTCCCCCGACGAGCCGAGTCCCCAACGGCGTGGGACACGTGTCCTTACAACTTTCAGAGACCTCGCATGGTGGCTGCGGACTGTGTCCAGCGCCGCCAGTCGGGGGGGGGGGGCAATTCCGCTGGCAGGGGGGCTGGAGGAACAGGTGGGGGGGGGGGGGGTCCGGGGGATTACAGGGGGGCAGTTTTTGACAGGCCGGTTCCGCTCGTGGGCGGCACCATGCTGTACGGCGCGGCCGACGCAGGCCGTCACCTTGCGCATGCGCAGCCACAGACCCGCCCATCCTGCAGCCTTATCCGCAGGTGGCTTTACGCGGTGCAGCTGCTAGCCCCACACTGGGTGGAGGATCGGTGAGGGGGCACCGCCGACTTTCTGGTCGTAAGACCAGATATATCCTGCGGGCATAGCTGCAGAATCGGAGAAGCCAGCCCATGCTCGTCTGTTTTGAAACTTCAATGGAACTCGGCGTTTATACTTAAGCCAAGAAAAATAAAAGCTCCTTTGCATAAGATTTATTCTTATTATCATTTGCAGTGTTCAATGCAGACTAACGGGTCAAGTGCACTCCTTGCCCACATCAGTCAGTGCGTAATTTAAATTCTGGAATATTCTATTTTGTACCTCCAACAGAGCAGCTGCAGGGTCTCCCTGTAGACTTTTTCCTAATTTATCTACTTCATCCAGCAGGAACACCGGATTATTCACGGCAACAGTCCTTAGCCCATTGATTATTCTGCCAGGCATGCTGCCCACATATGTTCGCCTGAAAGACACAACATTCAAGTACTGTAGAAAATAAGAGCCAAGAGGATTTTTGTTGAACAAGGAGAAATCTTAAATGCCAAGATCAATAAAAAATGGCACTAACCAAAATGAAGAGAGAGGAAATAAGGCGCGCTGTCACAGATTATGCATGGTCTCTCAACACTTGCTTTTGCTTAAAAGTGTTACATTTCCACAAACAGTTCAGGTCGATTTTGAACTAAAATTTATACTCTATTTATAATTGGGCAAGTCAGTATAATCTAATTGCGGTAATTACTCATTGTTGGACAAAGAAATGGGACTGTTGAAGGCATAAAAATAATACACTACCAGAATAATACATATGCACCAAAGTTACTTAGTCAAATTAATTTGGAATAAAAGAGTCAAAAGATGCAGAAAGATGTTCAAAAGGCACAATTCATAAGAAAAATAAAACTGGAATCAGTGCACAAGGAGTTAATATTCTCTGTTCAGAATGGTGGTTCTTCAGACTGAAGTAAATGTTTGAATGAAACTGACAGGCGTTTTCCCAGAGCTTCCTACAAACCCTCGCCCAGTGATCACAATTTTGTACTTCTACACTCAACAGCCCTCTGCTGTTCTCGCACTATAAACCCACTCTTCCCATATTCCAAGGTCACCTTCCCAGCATACTAAAACCATATCCCAATCTTAATAATTCCACTTCTCTTTCTGTCGCCAAGCTAGAGCATTTCCCCCATCATTTTGCTCTGGATTCTGGACTTTTAGAAAGGGCAAGATACAAGTTCATTCTAAACAAAAACCTAGCAATATAAATAAGCACTAAAGTTTGCTTCCACCTCTGCCATCACCTCAGCTCATCAGCTGCTGAAGCACTCGTCCATGCCTTTATTACCTCTAGACATGATTATTCAGAAGCTCTCTGGGCCAACGTTCTGTCTTCCTGCAGCTCACCCAAAACCATGCTGCCCATATTCTAACTTCTGCCTATACTCTGTACTCAATACCACCGTGCTCACTGACCTATATTGGCTGCAGATGGGGCAATGCCTCCATTTTAAAATGTTCAACTTTGTTTCCAGATTTCTCCAGGGCTTGTTCCTCCCCCAGTCCTACATGCAGAGATACTTCAGCGGGATTTGGATAGACTGAGTGACTGGGCACATGCATGGCAGATGCAGTATAATGTGGATAAATGTGAGGGTATCTGCTTTGGTAGGAGGGCAGAGTATTATTTGAATGGATGCAAATTGAGAGGGGTGGATACTCAGCGAGACCTTGGAGTCCTCGTGCATCAGTCGCTGAAAGTAAGCGGGCAGGTAGTTTGCAGTAAGAAAGCAAATGGTATGCTGGTATTCATAGCGAGAGGATTTGAGTATAGGAATAGAAATGTTTTACTGCAATTGTATAGGGCGTTGGGGAGGCCACACCTGGAGTATTGTGTGCAGTTTTGGTGTCCTTATCCGAGGAAGGATGTTCTTGCTATGGAGGGAGTGCAGCGAAGGTTTACCAGGCTGATTCCTGGGATGGCGGGACTGATATACGAGGAGAGACTAAATCGGTTAGGATTATATTCATTGGAGTTTAGAAGAGTGAGAGGGGATCCCATAGAAACTTACAAAATACAAAACTCTAACAGGATTAGACAGGGTATATTAAGAAACAATATTCCCGATGGTGGGGTGTCCAGAACTAGGGCTCATTGTTTGAGGATAAAGGGTAAACCATTTAGGACTAAGGTGAGGAGAACTTTCTTCATCCAGACAGTGGTGAATATGTGGAACACGCTACCACAGAAAGTAGTTGAGGCCAAAACGCTCTGTAATTTCAAGAAGAAAATAGATACAGCTCTTGGGGCTAAAGGGATCAGGGGCTAAAGGGATCAAGGGCTATGGGTGGGTTGGGGGGGATCAAGGTATTGAACTTGATGTTCAGCCATGATCATAATGAATGGTGGAGCAGGCTTGAAGAGCAGAATGGCCTTCGCCAGCTTCTATTTTCTATGTTTTCTGGTCTCTGCATTCATCCAATTCTTGTGCAGTCCTGACTATCACTCCACTATTAGAACAAAGACCAATACAGCACAGGAACAGGCCCTTCTGCCCTCCAAGCCTGTACCGGTCATGATGTACCGGTGGCCAAAACCCTCAGCACTTCCTAGTACCTTATCCCTCTATACCCATCCTATCCATGTGTTTGTTAAGATGCCTTTTGTACGCCATTAATGTATCTGCTTCCACAATCTCCCTTGGCAGCGTGTTCCAGACACTCACCACCCTGTGTAAAAAATCTGCCGTACACACCTCTAAACTTTGTCCCACGGACCTTAAACCTAAGCCCCCAAGTGACTGACCCCTCCACATCTGGGAAAGAGTGCCTGCCCATCCACTCTAGCCATGCCTCTCATAAGCTTGCAGACCTTCCTCTATCAGGTTGCCCCTCAACCTCCGTCGTTCGAATGAAAATAGTCTGAGTCTATTCAGCCTCCCCACAGAGCTAACACCCTCCAGACCAGACAACATCCTGGTCAACCTCCTCTGCACCCTCTCCAAAGCCTCTACATCCTTCTGGTAGTGTGGCGACCAGAATTGTGCACAATATTCCAAGTGCTGTCTTACCAAGGTTCCATACAACTGTAGCATGACTTGACAGGTTTTATACTCGATGCTCCGTCCAACAAAGGCAAGTATTCCATGTTTTCTTTACTACCTTGTCCACTTGTGTTGCCACTTTCAAAGATTTGTGGACCTGTACGCCCAGATCTCGGACTTTCTATATTCTTAAGAGTTTTGCCATTTACTGTATATTTCCCCTCTATGTTAGACCGACCAAAATGCAGGACCTTACATTTGTCCGGATTAAACTCCATTTGCCATTTATCTACCCAAGTCTCCAACCTATCTATGGCCTGCTGTATCCTCTGACAATCCTCAACACTATCTACCACTCCACCAACCTTGGTGTCATCCGCAAACTTACTAATCTCACCAGCTACATTTTCCTCCAATCGTTTATGTATACTACAAATAACAGAGGCCCCATCACCGATCCCTGTGGAACACCACAAGTCACAACTTTCCATTCAGAAAAACACCCTTCTACTGCTACCCTCTGCCTTCTGTGACCAGTTCTGTATCCATCTTGCCATCTCACCTCTGATCCGATGTGACTTTACCTTTTGTACTAGTCTGCCTTGAGGCTCCTTGAAAAGGCTTTACTGAAGTCCCCATATCAATCATCTTTGTCACCCCCTCAAAAAACTCAAATCAAGTTAGTGAGGCATGACCTCCCCCTTCACAAAACCATGCTGTCTATCGCTAATGAGTCCATTTGTTTCAAAATGGGTATAAATTCTGTCCCTGAGAATTCTCTCCAATAATTTACCTACTACCGACCTGAGACTCACCGGTCTATAGTTTCCTGGATTATCCACTTAAACAGCGGTACCACATTAGCTATTCTCCAGTCCTCTGTAGCCAATGAGGAAACAAAGATATCAGTCAAGGCCCCTGCAATTTTCTCCTTTGCTTCCCTCAGTATTCTGGGGTAAATCCCATCAGGCTCAGGAAATTTATCTACCTTAAAATCTTTTAAAACACCCAATACCTCCTCCTTTTTGATGTCAACATGACCCAGATTAACCACACACCCTACCCAAGAATCATCTTCCACAAAGCCCTTGTCTTTGGTGAACACTGACGCAAAGTACTCATTAGTAACCGCCCCCCCCCCTCTCAATTTCCTCTGGCTCAATACATTGATTCCCCCCACTGTCCTTAAGTGCTCCAATCCTTTCCCTGGCCATCCTCTTGCTTTTTACATACGAATAAAAAGCTTTGGGATTCACCTTAATCCTACTTACCAAGGACTTTTCATGGCCCCTCCTAGTCCTCCTAATTTCCCGCTTAAGTACCTTCCTACTTTCTTTATGCTCCTTAAGGGTTTTGACTGTCCATACGCTATTAGACCATACAAAAGCCTCATTTTTCTTTTTGATGAGGTTCACAATATCCCTAGTCATCCAAGGCTCCCAAAACTTCCCATACTTATCCTCCGTTCTCTCAGGAACGTGACTTTCCTCAATCCTAATCAACTGTCACTTGAAAGACTCCCACATGACCAATGTTGATTTACCCTCCAACAGCCTCACCCAATCCAAATTTTTCAATTCCTTTCTAATGTTATCGTAATTTGACTTTTCCCCAGTTCAGCACCTTAGCCTCATCCCTATCCAAAAGTATCCTAAAACCTACGGAATTGTGGTCACTACTCCCAAAAGATTCCCTGACTGAAACCTCAACCACCTGTCCAGTCTCAATCCCCAATACCTAGTCCAGTACTGCCCCTTCCCTAGTTGGACTATCTGCATATTGCATCATGAAGCCTTCCAGGATACACCTTACAAACTCTGCCCCATCCAAGTCCCTAGCACTAAGTGAGTCCCAGTAGTCACGTGAGAGTACCCTTTAAGAAATGGGTGTTTAAGAAATGTACCTTTAAGAAATGAAGCTGCTCATGTTACTGGAGTGATGTCAGAGTGTGGGTGGGGCTGAGCTCTACTTCTGTTCTTATAGTTTCAGTTTGAGAAAGCTTGGATGTGTCTGTGAGCTGCACTGCTGTTGATCTCGGCCATGAAGGACTATCTCTTAATCATTTGGTGAATTCAGAAGAATTATAAATGTTCTCAGTCTTGAACGTAAAACCTAATGTGCACCTGTTTTAAGGTTTGTTAAGTCTTTTGGATGATAAAAGGACAGCATATAGGTTACTTAGTGTTTTATTCTTTGGGGGATGTATTTGATTTACTGGTTGCTAACATGTTCACTGTTTGTTTTAGAAAGGTTAACTTGAGTTCATAGAATAAACATTGTTTTGTTTCAACAACCACTGGTCCATTTTCTGCTATACTATACCTGTAGAGTGAGCCGTGTGCTCCCCATACCACAATCTAGTAAAAGTTGTGGGTCAAGTGAACTCTATGATACACTTTGGGATTCTCTAAACCCTGGCCCATAACAATTGGGGGCTCGTGGGGGATAAAAGTCTATCTATTGGATTGGCTTAGTGAACTTAAAGACAGTGAGGGGTGAGCATATTGTGGTTGCTTTTCAGGTGTGGTATTTTCGTTTAAGTGGGGAGTGTGTTGTGGACAATGGCTCTTTCAGAGGCTCTGAGGTTTTTGGGGGTGGAGACGGTCACACGCAGTACCTTACGGATAGAGACTAAAAGCAGACTGTTAGATTTGGCAAAAACACTGCAGTTAACACTACCTGACAAAATGCAAAAAGATGAGATAATTATGGCGGTGGCTAAGCACTTAAAGTTGCCTGAGATACAGTCTGACTCATTAGAAAAAGATCCAGTTGCAGATTAAGCAACTTGAACATGAAAAAGAACTAAAGCAGCTTGAATACGAAAGAGATAGAGAGGAAAAAGAAAGAGAGAGAGGAAAAAGAAAAGGAGAGCGAAGAAAGGAGAAAAGAAAAATAGCCCTAGCAGAACAAAAAGAAAGAGAAAGGGAGATACAGATCAGGGAAAAAGATAGAGAGAGTTTGTACTTCAGAAAATGGGCATGAAACATGACAGTCAGTTAAAATTGGCAGATGTAAAGAGAAACATACAGTTGGATGATAGTGATGACGATAGTGAGAAAGTGCATCAAAGTCAGAGGCTTGGTGAGGATCTATTTAAATAGGTCCAAGCATTGCCAAGGTTTGACGAGAAGGAGGTAGAAGCCTTTTTCATTTCATTTGAGAAGGTAGCTAAACAAATGAAATGGCCACTGGACATATGGGTATTACTGATTCAAACAAAGCTGGTATGTAGGGCTAGTGAAGTGTTTGCATCACTACCGGAGGAGGTATCTGGGACGTATGAGGAGGTGAAAATATCCTTCTTAGGTGCATATGAACTAGTGCCTGAAGCTTACAAAGGATTAGAAATTTAAGGAAAGAATTTGGCCAAACATACATGGAGTTTGAAAGGCTGAAACAGAGTAATTTTGAGAGGTGGATAAGGGCTTTGAAAATAGATCAAACGTATGAAGCCCTCAGAGAAATTATACTTTTGGAGGAGTTTAAAAATTCAATTCCTGATGTAGTGAGAACTCATGTGGAAGAACAGAGGGTTAAAACTGTGAGATTCGCAGCAGAACTGGCAGATGGTTATGAATTAGTTCATAACTCAAAGCTTGGTTTCCGACATCAGTTTCAGCCTGTGAGGGATAGAAACTGGGGACATGAGAAATACTCAAGTGGGAAAGGTAAAGGTGATCTGATGGGAGATAATAGGGAGGGTGTACCTCAGATTAAAAAAGAAATCCAGGAGGGTGGAAAAGAAATGAAAAGTTTCAAATGTTTTCACTGTAATCAAATAGGCCATGTAAAGTCACTGTGTTGGTGGTTGAAGAAAAGCACTGGGAAGCCTGATGTGGTAAAACATGATAAGACAGTGAACATAGAACACAGAACATTACAGCACAGTACAGGCCCTTTGGCCTTCGATGTTGCGCCGACCTGTGAAATCAATCTAAAGCCTGTCTACACTATGGGTTTGTTAGAGTGGGATAGGAAAGCCCAAGGGAAGCAAAGGAAGTGCAAAAGATTGTACAGCCTGATGAAGAGGTGATTGATAAGAAGGTGCCAGGTCACTTTAAAGAATTTACTTGTGTAGGTAAAGATTACTCATGTGTATCAGGAGCAGGTAAAGAAGTCACAATTTTAAGAGATAGGGGAGCTAGTCAATCTTTAATGGTAAGAGATGAGGAGTTATGTAGTTTGGGAAGAATGTTGACAGAAAAGGTGGTAATATGTGGAATTCAGGGCGAGAGGAGTAGTGTTCAATTATATAAGGTAGGTTGGAAAGTCCAGTGAAGAGTGGTGAAGTGGTAGTAGGAGTAATAGAGAAACTATCTTGTCCAGGAACACAGTTTATCTTGGGTAATGATATAGCTGGATCGCAGGTGGGAGTGATGCCTACTGTGGTTGATAAGCCAGTGGAAAATCAGACAACTGAATTGTTGAAGGACGAATATCCTGGGATTTTCCCGGATTGTGTAGTAACAAGGTCGCAATGTCACAGGTTAAGACAAGAGGAAAAATCAAAGAGTGAAGATGAAGTTGAAGTGCAATTATCAGAAACGATTTTTGATCAAAACAGGTGGAGGATGAGGCGGATATTTTTAGTTCAGGAAAATTGGCGGAGTTACAACAGAAAGATGTAGAAATAAAACGGATATATCAGAAAGGATTCACGGAAGAGGAATATGTGTACCGTAAAAGTGATGTCTTGATGAGAAAATGGAGACCTTTACATATGCAGGCGGATGAAAAGTGGGGAGAGGTTCATCAAGTAGTGTTGCCGGTAGGGTATAGAAAGGAGGTGTTGCGAGTTGCACATGAGATACCAGTGGGAGGTCATTTGGGAATAAGGAAAACTCAAGTTAAAATCCAAAAACATTTTTATTGGCCTGGACAACATAAAGATGTGGTTAAATTTTGTCAATCATGTCACACATGTCAAGTGATAGGGAAACCTCAAGCAGTGATAAAGCCAGCACCCTTAATACCTATTCCAGCATTTGAGGAACCTTTTACAGGGGTCCTAATTGACTGCGTAGGACCGCTTCCGAAAATAAAAAGTGGGAATCAATATCTTTTGACTACAATGGATGTGTCTACTAGGTTTCCAGAGGCCATTCCAGTACATAATACTACAGCTAAAAAGATTGTGGCGGAATTACTTAAATTCTTTACTAGATATGGACTACCCACAGAAATACAATCAGATCAAGGATCAAATTTTACCTCGAGGTTATTCAAAGAAGTAATGGATAGCTTAGGAATAAAACAATTTAAATCAATTGCGTACCATCCAGAATCGCAGAGAGCGTTGGAAAGGTGGCATCAGACATTAAAGACAATGTTGAGGGCTTATTGTCAAGATTATCCAGAGGATTGGGATAAAGGAATTCCATTTGTACTGTTTGCAATTAGGGATGCACCTAATGAGTCAACCAAATTAGTCCTTTTGAACTAATTTTTGGTCATGAGGTAAGAGGACCACTTATATTGATTAAGGAAAAATTGGTGGGTGAGAAATCGGAAATTACATTATTGGATTACGTGTCAAATTTTAGGGAACGATTAAAGAGCAGGTGAATTGGCCAGACAACATTTGAAAATTGCACAAAATGTGAAGAAACGGGTCGCAGACAAGAAATCCAAAGTTCGTAGTTTTGCCAGTGGAGATAAAGTTTTAGTATTGTTCCCAGTGGTAGGTGAACCTTTAAAAGCTAGGTTTTGTGGACCTTATCAGATTGAAAGGAAATTAAGTGAGATGAATTATGTGGTAAAAACACCAGATGGAAGGAAGACTCACTGAGTGTGTCATGTGAATATGCTTAAAAGGTACTTTGACAGGGAAGGAGAGAAAAAGGAGGTTTTAATGATTCTAACTCAAAGTGACAAACCAAATCCAGATGACTGTGATTTCGACATACCTCAAATTAAATTGGAAAATGAGGATGTTCTTAAAAATTGGGATAAATTGTTGAATTATCTTCCAGAGGAAAAATAAACTGACCTGAAAGAGTTATTGATATCGCATGGGCAAGTTTGTGGAGATAAATTGGGAAGTACTAAAATGGCTATACATGATGTAGATGTGGGAAATGCTGTTCCAATCAAAAAAACATCCATATAGACTTAACCCTTTAAAATTGGCACAGGTTAACAAAGAGATTGAGAGTATGCTTTAAAATGGCATAATTGAAGTGGGTTGCAGCCAATGGAGCTCACCCACAGTGATGGTACCAAAACCAGATGGTACCCAACGGTTGTGTGTGCACTATAGAAAGGTTAATGCAGTTACGGACTCTTATCCTCTCCCACATTTGGAGGATTGCATTGAGAAAGTGGGACAATCAGCTTTTATTTCCAAATTGGATTTGCTTAAAGGTACCTTTATCCAAAAGGGCGAAGGAGATTTCAGCTTTTGTGACTCCAGATGGTATATATCAATTCAAGGTTATGCCATTTGGCATGAAAAACGCCCCAGCCACATTTCAACAGTTGACTAGCACAGTCATTTCAGGATTGCCCAATTGTGCAGTATACATCGCGATCTGGTAATTTTCAGCCAGACATGGACAGAACATTTGAAACATCTGATGGAGTTATTCGATCGACTTCAGGAGGCGGGTTTGGTTATAAACCTAGCCAAAAGTGAATTTGGAAAAGCCAAAGTCACTTTCCTGGAGGAGTTTCCGATACCCTCGAGCCAAAGGGAAATTATGCGATTTCTTGGCATGAGTGGATTTGATCGAACATTTGTGCAAAAGTTTTGTAGCGTGATTGCTCCACTGATGGACTTGCTGAAGAACCGTCGCAAAGTTCAATGGGCAGCGGACTTTTAACAGGCATTTGACTGCCTGAAAACTGTGATAACCAATGCTCCTGTGTTGCAGAAGTGCAAGGGACTCTATGATCAGATTGAACTAAATTATCTGACTTTAAAGAGAAATGCCGAGGCGTAGAGGAATTGATGGATCGTGCAGAGACTTTCTTGTTCAAAGAGACTGTCAATCGAGAAGGATTTCAGTTGCACGAAGAATGGAAAAAATGGACTATATTATTGTACCTGTTTGCGTGTGTTGTTTTTTTTAAAACGAAAAGTATATTTATTGTGTGCATTTCTTAAAGGATGGTGAAATGGTGAAAACTGAAACCATCTTGAAGCTGATGGGAGTTTTTTTCTTAGGGGGGCAGGTGTCACGTGAGAGTACCCTTTAAGAAATGGGTGTTTAAGAAATGTACCTTTACGAAATGGAGCTGCTCATGTTACTGGAGTGATGTCAGAGTGTGGGTGGAGATGAGCGCTACTTCTGCTTTTTTAGTTTCAGTTTGAGAAGGCTTGGATGTGTCTGTGAGCTGCACTGCTGTTGATCTCTGCCATGAAGGACTATCTCTTAATCATTTGGTGAATTCAGAAGAATTATAAATGTTTTCAGTCTTGAATGTAAACCCTAATGTGCTCCTGTTTGAAGGTTTGTTAAGACTTTTGGATGATAAAAGGACAGCATACAGGTTACTTAGTGTTTTATTCTTTGAGGGGTATATTTCATTTACTGTTTGCTAAGATGGTCACTGTTTGTTTTAGAAAGGTTAACTTGCGTTCATAGAACATTATTTTGTTTTTAACAACCACTGGTCCATTTTCTGCTATACCATACCTGCAGAGTAAGCCGTGTGCTCCCCATACTACAATCCATTAAAAATTTAGGGGGGATGCTATTTACGGTAGTGAGGGATAGGTTTAGGTATTTGGGGATTCAAGTAGCGAGGGATTGGACGGGGCTCCATAAGTGGAACTTAACAAGGCTGGTGGAGGAGGCCAGGGAGGATCTTAAGAGATGGGATACACTGCACTTAACATTGATGGAGAGGGTCCAAGTGGTGAAAATGAAAATTCTGCCGATGTTCTTGTTTATCTTTCAGGCTCTCCCGATCTTTATACCAAAGGCCTTTTTCGGAAAATGGACACGATCATGTTCGGGCTTTGTATGGGCGGGGAAGGAGCCGAGGATGGGGAGGACCCGGCTACAGAGGCAGAGGCAGCAGGGGGGGTTGGCTTTTCCAAACTTGCTACATTATTATTGGGCGAAGAATGTGGACAAGGTGCGGTGGTGGTGGGAAGGAGAAGGGGGAGAGTGGGTTAGGATGGGGGAGGAATCTTGTAAAGGGAAGATATGGAATCAGCTGAGGAGGCATTTTAGGGGGGAAAGGATGCCGGTGCCAACGCCGTTGTGCGAGAATCATGGGTTTGAGCCGGGGGGGGGGGGGAGATGGATAGTCTATACATGAGGTGGAGGGAAGTGGGGCTGGTCAAGGTGAGGGACCTGTATTTGGAGGAACGGTTCGCCAGTCTGGAGGAGCTAAGGGAGAGGGTAGAGCTGCTGAGGGGGAGTGAGTTCAGGTATCTGCAGGTTCGGGTCTTTGCGCGAAAGGTCTGGAGGGGGTTCCCTAGGTTGCCGAGATACACCCTGCTGGAGCAACTGCTGCTTCCGGATGTGGAAGGGGAAGGAAGAATTGGGGAGTTATACAATTGGCTGAGGGAGCAGGGAGGCGAGCGGGTGGTCAAGGCGAAATGGGAAGCGGAGTTGGGAGGGGAGATCAATTGGGGAGTATGGAGTGAGGCATTGCGCAGGGTAAACGGGATCTCCTTGTATGCAAGGATGAGCCTGTTACAGTTTAAGGTGGTGTACAGGGTGCATATGACTTGGGCGAGAATGAGTGTGTTCTTTCAGGGGGTAGCAGATGAGTGTGAGAGATGTGGGCGGGGGCCAACAAATCACGCACACATCTTTTGGGGTTGTGAAAAATTGGGACGATTCTGAGCAGAAGTGTCCACGGTCTTAGCCAGGATAGTGGAGGAGGAGATGGACCCGGACCCTATGGTGGCGATATTTGGGGTTTCAGAGAAGCCGGAGCTCATAGAGAGGAAGAAGGCCGATGTCGTCGCCTTCGCCTGTCTGATTTCACGGGCAGCGAATTTTGCTGGAGTACGGCATCATCACCGGGGGTAGTGGCTTGGTTGTGTGACCTGTACGACTTCCTCCGGTTAGATAAGATAAAGGATGAGTTAAGGGGCTCTGCAGGGGGTTTAGAAAACGTGGGGGATGTTTGTAACCTTGTTTGAGGGGCTGTTCATTGTTGGGGGGGGGGGGGGGGGGGGGGGAGTGAAAAAGGGGAACAATCTTTACAGACTGTATGGCTGATTGTTGGGAAGTATGTTTTTCGGGGTGTTTGTTTGCTGTAACCTGTTTTGCTACATGTCTGTAATGAAATACATTTTTAAAAAAGGTAATCGAATTAAATACTTAAACTCAAGAATATTACTGGGACATTCATAATACTTTGAACAATGGATAACTATAATTCAACAATCTGGTTAGTATAAAACAGTATATCTTCCAACACCAAAGGAAAAGACAAAAGCATGGGCCTGGTAATATCTCCAAGCAGATAGTGCAGTGGCTGGTAACAGTGTGGTGGCTGGTAACAGTGTGGACAAGTCTAGACATAGAGAACCAGTTTTCTGTCACTCTTAGACGACACCCAAAGAGCAACAGGGCATTGCGTGGTAAAGCTGCTGCTGGAATTCTATAGATTTAAAAATCTATAAGAACTGTTGCCATCAGAAATCTTCTTATAATCTTTATTGTGGGTGGCACGGTAGTATAGTGGTTAGCACTGTTGCTTCACCGCGCCAGGGTCCCAGGTTAGATTCCCGCATGGGTCACTGTCTGTGCGGAGTCTGCACGTTCTCCCCGTGTCTGTGTGAGTTTCCTCCGGGTGCTCCGGTTTCCTCCCACAAGTCCTGAAAGACGTGTTTGTTAGATGAATTGGACATTCTGAATTCTCCCTCAGTGTACCCGAACAGGCGCCGTAGTGTGGCAACTAGGGGATTTTCACAGTAACTTCACTGAAGTGTTAATGCAAGCCTACTTGTGACAATAATAATAAAGTTTATAAAGAAGAAGGCATGAACTATTAAATCCAAAATATGCCTCGAAGCTAAATGTAAATTTGAAGTAGCTTGTGTATATAACACAACAAATAGGATTGGATTTTGTTTATTGTCACGTGTACCAAGGTACAGTGAAAAGTATTTTTCTGCGAACAGCTCAACAGATGATTAAGTACATGAAAAGAAAAGGAAATAAAAGAAAATACAGGAAGAAGGATCTGTCCTTGCTGAAAACAATTCTATTCCCTGTCAGGGACCTATAGAGAGCCATAATGTAATTAAGAAACTATTTCCTGAAGTAGTTTAAAAATGATCATTTTAGAATTGGTCACTGATTTTGGAACATTTCTGTGATTCTGCAAGTTGTCACAGGTTACCAAAATAACACACATCACACAGTTAAAATACTGCAACATTCTACTCAAGCCAATTGAAATATTATTTCAGAAATCACAATTTTGTATTTGGATTAGATGTCACCTTGCCCAAGTCTGGTCAGCTGTTCTTCATTTGGTAGAGTTAACTCTACAAAGATCATGGTGGAGTGCACAAAAATGAACTTTTAACTGACTACCATTTTACTACCGAGTCTACTGAATTTTACTACTGAATTTGCCTAACACAGTGGCTGAGGGCAAATTGTTTGCAGACATCAATAATAGTAGTTTACAAGACCAATTTACTATTCAACTCAGAGCTGCACTTTCTACATTCTGACTTCTGCACAGAATGTGTGTGACTGACTGACTCAGGGAGCAAAAGATCCAGATGCATACGGTTCTCCTTCTATTTTGTCATTTTACTGGTCTATTATTGAGTTATTCAAGAGGTGACAGAAATTTCAAATAAAGAACTAGAAGGTAAGAAGCATCACTTGTAGGAGGAAAGCAAGTGTAGTTGTTTAAAGGACCACTGTAGGAAAAAGACCTGTACAAGGGGATCGCTGACAAAACACGGTAAACAGCTGTTCATGGAGCAGGTCAGCCACGACAAAATTCTATTTTTTTTAATTTTCTAATCTAATTTAATATCTGCTAGGCAAGGATCAAACTGGGCCTTACCCTGGCCTGCATGTGCCAGTACTGTACCATAATACACTGACTCCGGAGTCATAAATGACTAAACCTGCTTCAAGTTTTAAGAAATAATGTATTATTATAATTGTCCAATGGTGTAATGGAGCTAGAGATTAGGAAAGTTCCCAGACTTTGGCCTTAAGTGCTCCCGCCTGCAGAGACTCGGTCCTGGTCTCTGCTAGCGCTAGGAATGGTCCCCAGGTGCGATTCCCTCTGATTTTACATGCAAGCGTATGCATGGAGGAGAGTTTGTGGAATTCTGTCAGATTCCCGGTATCAGGCCACCATTTTGAGTAGGCGACCCGATATCGAAGCCCCCTCACAACTCAAATCCTGTTGTTCCCCCGCCCAACTCCGCTGACAAGGAGGGGCACACTCTCCCCACCACCACGGGAATAAAGGGTCACCACCCAATAGCATGCATGTATGTGGGTGACCCAAACCCACCCAAATTGACACCCCCATCAGAGACGGCCACATCAGACCCCCCCATCCTCCATCAGACCTCCAACAGAACCCCCCCCCTATCAGACCCCGAACAGATCCTCTCCGAAGACAGATGCTTGTGGATTGTTTTATTTTCCCTTCACGCTTGAATGTATTGCTATTGCCTTGCTTTGATGTTAACCACAAATGGCCTTTGCTACCCTGGATTAGCAATGGCAAAAATCAATCAGCATTGAACTTCTGATCACTACCCAGTAGCCTTTGGTGGAAGCATGCATGTGTTTATATTGAGTAATGACAGGATTGAGTACAGTTATGGTACTCCCAACCCAGGTTAGACATGTACGCGAGTAATACTAACTGGGCAAATTACCAGAGGGTGACTAAAGCTTTGAAACCTTATCATTGTAAGAGATCAACACTTCTGGGATGTGTGTGGATAAAATTGAAGCACTCATAAATATCAATGGCATAATACCTGTGACCACGAATATCAGATTGATCACATACGCCACCCAATGCTATCCTGTAAAACTCCCTGCCGACGGTCTTTGCTATAGATCTGCCCACGCTGGTCTTCCCCACACCAGGCGGTCCCACAAAGCAGAGGATAGGTCCTTTCAGGTTGTTTTTAAGTTGTCTGACTGCAAGGTACTCCAATACCCTCTGTTTGAGCTTCTGCATTGCATAATGGTCACTGTCAAGTAAAATTCTTGCAGCATGAAGATCTAGGCGATCTGTAAACCAATCAGAAATGATTTGTTGCAAACAGACATAGAGTATCTTATAATGTAATTAAACATACTGAACTATATTCCAATTTATATTTTCAATATAAGGAGAATTGTGCCCCTGAAAAACTATGGGCTCAATTCAACTAAATGGGAACAAAGTCCCATAACAAGCGTGTTTAGCAGAGTGTTTCCCGGTGCTCGCAGAGTGTTTCTCGGTGCTCGCAGTGCCAAGAAACACATGGATATTCAATGCGACTCACGCGGTATAAAATGTCTCAGCGGGGAAACGCGCGGCCGAGGCTGTACATAGCCCCGTTTTGTAGACTGGGGAGCTCCGAGGCCCCGAAGCAAACCACGATCCCCCCCACAACACGAACACACTATGGGTGGGTCAAGGCCCACCCCTGCACCTGCCCCTCAAGATCCATGCAGGGCATCCCTGCCCTAGTGCGTGCATGTAAATGCCTGCTTGGCACTTTGGCAGTGCCAACCTGGTGCCCTGCCCATGCCAGCTAGCAATGCACCCAGGTGGCACTGCCAGGGCTCGCCCAAGGTCTCCGAGGCGAAGGGATGAATCCCAAAGTCATAGGTACCTCGGGAATCTGCACGTTAGAGTGAAACTGTCTCGCTCTAATATGCAGATTTGCCAAAAAGTGATGCTGCCCACAATGTGCGAGATTTACATCGCGACGCGGCGTTGCAAGCCAGGTAGATCCCTGGAGTGGGGTCTTCCACCTTTTATCGGCTATACTGAACTCCAGTGAGCTGCTTCTCAGATGCAGTGTGGTTATTGGATTGCGCCGCATGAAAGCAAGTGGAACAAAACAGAATATTTAAAATACTTTTGAAAAATGTTGATCTCAGGAGGTGGCACAGAATGTATAGAGGTGCACAGAATGTAAGTTTTAATCCAACCAAAATAATTGGAATTTCATAAAAATTCAGGTTGATGTAATTGCACATCACCAACAATGTTAAAACTGGCAATATCTTCTTTCCCAAAAGTACCGTTGGCTGCAGGAATTTGGTTGAACAAGGATCAGTCACTCTCTGATAACTCACTTAAGTGACTTTCTTCACACGCGGGTCCTACACTATATTTAACATGTGGAGCAGCACAGTCAAACCACATTCTGTCTTATTGACATGGTCACATCTATGCATATTCCACCAGGGGTGAATGGAAAGTGACCATAAATGCCGACTGATTATTTTCCTTCTAGGCCGAGAGCACTGAAACAACAATAGAACATAATGTCACCCCAGCTGTGGCCATCCAAATCAGCTCAGGTTGGTTTAGGCACTGGTTTCCATTCCAAGATAAACCATTTAGGTTGTTTACCAGTCATATTAAATCCTGAAATACAGAATGCAGTCTTCCATGTCTGGTTTTGTGGAAACATTTTATTTTACTTCAGCAATGCCATTAATTACAAGTTGTTTCTGTATCTAAATAAATCACACTGAACACACCAATCGTTGTTTTAAGGCGTGACAAGAGTAAACGAACAATATTTTTTCTTAAAAACGTCCAAATAAGTTGGATGATCTCGCATCAGTACAAATTAATTTTGGTATTATTTTCTTGGAATTTCCAAACATCAAAAACCTCATTTTGCTTTCAATCAATTTTCTACAGTTTTGTACACTGCACTACTTTGCATTAACCAGTGAGTGAGTTTTATCACTCCAGAGACAGCTGTTTGGTGGATTGTTGATCTATATTTCCCTTTACACTTGAATGCATCTCCATTGCCCTGCTGCAATATAACACTCTTGCTAGGATTGTCAGCTCCTCACCACATCAAATACAGCCAAGCGCTTTGACCTCCCCTGGGGGGGGGGGGGGGGGGGGGGGGGGGGCAATTACTACGCCACCTCTCTTGAACGGGGAGGGGGAGCAGCAACACCAGCAGTCTGAACCGGAGGGCTGGGGCGGCACGATGGCACTCTGAACCAGGGGGCCACACTGTGAACAGGTGAGGCACTCTGAGGAGGATAGGGACTCTGATGGGAGATGGGGAACTCTGATGGGGAGATGCAGTTGGGCAGGGAGGCAACGTTTACATTTTTAACGGGGAGAGGGGGACCTTCCAATGGACTTTGGAGGGCACCATCCTTATTTATTGACCGCGTTTACCCAACGCGGGGAATACCGCGTCAGGGACATGTTCGAAAATACCAGCACCAATTCATAATAATAATAATCTTTATATGTATCACAAGGAGGCTTACATTACTGCTGCAGTGACGTTAATGTGAAAATTCCCCAGTTACCACACTCCGGAGCCTGTTCCGGTACATTGAGGGAGAATTCAGAATGCCCAATTCACCTAACAAGCCGTCTTTCGGGATTTGTGGGAGGAAACCGGAGCACCCAGAGGAAACCCACGCAGACAAGGGAAGAACGTGCAGACTCTGCACAGACAATGACCCAAGTCAGGAATCGAACCCGGGTCCCTGGAGCTGTGAAGCAACAGTGCTAACCACTGTGCTATCGTCATGCCCGTATGAATCCCAGCTGAGAGGCCTGGGGCATCAAGGTGGGGCGGAGATTTAGGTTTTCAGATCATTAATCGGATGCAAATAGTTGCAAATCACCCATTTGCTTGATGCCGCTGGTGCAAGGTGTGTATATCGCTGCCGCCGATAGCAGTGACCGGAGCGTCGGAACATGCCGAATTTGGCTGTAGCTCAATTCTCCGCCAGATCGGGAACCCTTCCACCAGCGGCGGGCAATGGAGAATCCACCCTTATGTTTCCTATTCTTTCTGGTAAATAATGTTACTTGTTTCTTAAGGCCTGACACGGTGATCAATGCAGTAGCATTTAACATATTGCAGAGAATGAAAAAATGCAAAAAATCGCTTATTGTCACAAGTAGGCTTCAAATGAAGTTACTGTGAAAAGCCCCTAGTCGCCACATTCCAGCGCCTGTTCGGGGAGGCTGTTACGGGAATCGAACCGTGCTGTTGGCCTGCCTTGGTCTACTTTCAAGGCCAGCGATTTAGCCCTGTGAAAGACGTCCGAATCTACGTTAAATCTGATGAGTAGATGATCACAACAGGACTGTTTGCAAAGGGATCGTATTGAAGAACTGTAACTTCCCAATCACAGAGTACAAAGCAATTAACTGCACTGAACCATTAGGAACATTACCAAAGCAACTTCATTCGACAAGAATGTGCATTTACACAAAACATACAAATTTGTACTTTTCAAATATACATTATGGTCAATTTTCTTCTAAAGCCAGTAAAATGCAGATAGTGAATCAGGCAATGAGAATTATTAATGGATTATCACCTATAAATAGTATAAAGCAGAGCAACAACTAACAGCAGCTTTTCAATGCATTACACATTGATTTCCACTATAAATAATTTCATGTCACTCTCGTTACCCATCAACAATTAAACAGCTGTAGCTGTACATTCCAACTACGTGAATGTAATAACATCAAGCTAGTGTGTAAATTGTGTATGAATATATCAAATGTTTTTAATAAGTTTCCAACTACAAGAAGCAGCACTTGTCCTCCATGTATTTAAAACAAATCCCCCAAGGTGGTTTAATGGGAAACATAATCGTAAATGATTTTTATGAGAGAATTTATGCAAACTTAAGCCTTTCAATTCACTTTTAACATGTTTAATCAGTAAGTAGACAACTGTTAGTATAAAAGATTAGTCAGTGAGACAAAGGCAAAAGAAGAATAAGATTGTATAAATGGTGAAATGTATGGGAAGAGCCCAAGTCAGAAAAGGAAAATACTCAAACTGGCTGAAGAAAAGAAACAACAGGTCAAAATAATAATAATCTTTATTATTGTCACAAGTAGGCTTACAGTAACACTGCAATGAAGTTACTGTGAAAGTCCCCTAGTTGCCACACTCCGGCGCCTGTTCGGGTACACAGAGGAAGAATTCAGAACACCAATTCACCTAACAAGCACGTCTTTCGGGACTTGAGGGAAGAAACCGGAGCACCCAAAGGAAACCCACGCAGACACGGGGAGAACGTGCAGACTCCACACAGACAGTGACTCAAGTGTGAATTGAACCCGGGACCCTGGTGCTGAGAAGCAACAGTGCTAACCACTGTAATAAATAAAAAGAAGCAAACCGCTTCATGGCTCTTGATGCGTATGCAATGGGTATCCAATAGGTCTGATCGTCTTGCTGGAGTAAGACTGCACCTAAGCCATTTTGACTTGCATCTGTCGAGATTTTTGTGGGCTATTTAAGCTTGGAGCTTGTATTGATTGTTGTTTGAGGTCCAGTCATTCTGCATTATGACGTGGAGTCCACTCAAAATCAGTGTTTTTCTGAATCAGGTTTCGTAGAGCAACAGTTCTTGAGGATAAGTTGGAGATGAATTTCCCGAGGAAATTTACAAAACCAAGAAACCTTAGTACAGCTTTCGTGTCATTTGGTTGCTGTATTTTCTTTATTGCTTCTATCTTTTCTTCATCCGGTCTGATACCATGGCTGAGATGGTATCACCTAGAAACTTTAACGACGAGGGAGTAAATGTGCATTTAGACTGGTTTAATTTTAAACCATACTGATGTACACGTTTGAATACTTTCCTTAGCTTAGCAATATGCTCTTCCTCAGTGGTAGACCATTTAATGATGTCATCCACATAGAGTTGAACACCATCTATGTTTTCAGTCATTTGCTCCATAATTCGATGAAAAATCTCTGAGGCAGATATGATCCCGAAGGGCATTCTATTAAAGTAGTACCTTCCATAAGGCATGTTGAATGTGCAGAGGAGTTTGCTGGAGTCGTTACCGGTAGTCTTCAGCTGTCTTGGCGCCTGCAGGTGGTCCATCGAGTCGATTTGCTGTTGAGGATCCATTTGCTGCGAGGATATTCTCAGTGGAACAGTCAGTATCGGAACTTTTCATTTTCTTTCCTAATCTTATTACCAGTTGTTCTTAAAGCTTCTTTTTACCTGGTACCATGTTATATTACAGAATTGTAATATAAATATTGCTCATTTGTCTTGCCGAGTTGTATTGAATTCTCATGATAAGCAGTCAAAACCATCCAGACGATGACAAATTATTTATTGAGTAACAAAATTATATGCTCGTGAGTTCTTTCACTTTAATACATCGACTAGTAAAACAAATAACTCAGATTGGATTAAACTAACAATTATGATAATACACAGCACTCTGATCTGGTCACGTCTTCACTCTAGCTGTCCTACACACACACAGCAAAGAAAGAGCGGGAAACTCCTTACATAGCTCCTGTTAGTGATCATCTGTCTGTACTGACTTCACATTAACTAAACATGTATTAGCACATAGAGATCACTACAGTTAGTATGGCACTTCACTTCTCTTCCTTCTATTGTAATTTTATTTCTCTGCATTATATATCAGCAAAATAAACAAAAGCTTCATGTAACTCCATATACTGAAACCCATGTAAATTCTCCCCACTAGAAAACACATCCTAGCCACTCTCCTTCTGCTCCTAGATGTGACACAGCATGATATAGTGTAAGAGGAAAAAGATTATAAGGCTTCTTTGCTTCCAAACAAACCACCATGTTATCACACAGGCCATCATTCACCTTTTCTTCCCAACACAGACCCAGAAACATCCAGTGGGTTCCCAGGGACGTTAAATAAAAATGAACTGGAGAGGCACTATTTGGAGCGCAAATGAGAAGCATGAGTTGAGACTGAGAGATGACGAAGAAAGTGCTGAGGCCACACCAGAGTATGGTGTCTAGTTTTGGTCCCCTTACCAAAGGAGGGTATACTTGCCATAGAGGGATCTTCACCAGGCTGACTCCTGGGATGGTAGGATTCTCTGATGAAGAGAGACTGGGGAGACTCTGTATTCTCTAGAATTTAGAAGAATGAGAAGTGATCTCATTGAAGCATAAACATTTTTAAAGGACTCAACAGGGTAGATGCATGAAGGATATTTCCCCTGGATGATGGCGAGTCTAGAACCAGCGTACACAGTCTCAGAATAAGAGGACAGAGATGCGGAGGAATTTCTTCACTCACAGGTTGATGAATTCTCCAAACCAGAGGTGTGTGGACTCCCAGTCCGTGAGTATGTTCAAGTCAGAGATCAACAGATATCTGGAAATTAAAAGTATCAAGGGATATGGGGATGGTGTGGAAAAATGGCATTGTGGTTGAAGATTAGCCATGATCTAGTTGAATAACGGGAACAGGCTTGAGGGGCCGAATGGCCTACACAGGTTCCTATAATCCAATGCCCAGGGGATGAGGAAATATTGGCACTTGTGATCCAGTTCGAATGGCTCCTACTTTTAAAAGAATGCTTCCAGAGTTTCAAACACTGCTGCCCAAGAACCAAGGATGGTCTCCAAGAACAGACAGCGATATCAGGTTAATAAAAGCATTCACACCTTTGGGTGCGTTCCTCTTCATCAGTTTCCATTAACAAGTCTTTTTTAAGGCAAAACAATGCTACATGCATCACAATTCCCAAATCCTTGTAACCCTAGCCAGATTATAGCCAGAGTGCAGGGTCAAAATGATGGAAAATGGAATGCACGATATTGGGTGCGATTTAACGGCCACGTTGCACCCGGCGTGGATCTGGGCCCACCGGTTAAATAACGAGAGAGGCGAAAATTGGGATCCTTGCCGGGCCCAAATCAACCGATTCGCCATCTAATCGGCCCGCTCCCGGTGGCGGGTTCCAGATTTCGCCCAAAAGTGGCGAAAAGATCATTGACACCAATTAAGATCAATCTCCATCACATTACCGAGATGCAAGTCCAATCTAACGGCCATCTGGGAACTAACCAGCTCCCCAGCGAGCTATCATGCAGGCATCGTTTAGCACTCCTTTATTAAAAAATGAGAAGCTGGGGCAATAGCTGCTGTGGATCTGAGGAGGTGAATAGCCATTTCCAATCTCCAGCATGCTGCGCCAGTGCTTGGGGTGGGGGGGGGGGCTGCACAATTGAAGGCTACTGCTAATAAGGAGTTGGCATTGTTAGTTATGTGAGCACTTCACAGCTTCTAATTACATTCTCGTGGGTACACGTGCCATGTCTCACACGAGTATTATTGTCTAGCAATCCAATCAAACGGTAAGACCTGGATACTTTGCCTGAACCCTGGAAGTGACAGCACCACAAAGGCAGCAGCCAACAGTCAAACACTCACAAGCTGGGCTTCAGCACTGGGGATATCTTCACGACCAAAAGCCTCCCTAATCTTCCCGACACAGGTCTGGAGTCTGGGGGCTCCTGTTGTGGCCAGGGTGATTGTGCAAAGCAAGGTTTTCCGACACAGTTGGACGGTGGATGGCACTGAGAGGAGGTGGGACACGCAAGGTTGTAGGAGGCTTGGGAGATTTCAGGGTCCCGGGGTGGAAGCCGTAACTGATTGTCAAGTCTCTCTCCTTCTCCAATTCCTTACAGATACAAAAATGGATGGTGTTGTTGACTCTGCACTCACACCATCCTCTGAACGGTGTCTGCATCGGGGGCTCTTAATCTTGGACCACTGTGCCCGGGGAGGGGCTGCAGGCAGGCCCGCTGTGGAGAATAATGTGACAGAGGTTTCAAATGTATCAGGTGTTATATGTTTAATGGTAAACATTTGAAACTTACATTGCCCCCAGCTACAGACCCTGGATGCACATCAGAGGTGGAGGCGGCCTGCTGCATTTGGCACCCTGTGGCCTTTGATGATTGTCCTCTGGAGGGCCTGGAGCCGAAGGGCCCCAGCAGACTTACCGGTATCATTGGTATTGCTGTGCCACCTTGTTCTGCCCACTGTCCTCGAGACGCGCCGGTGGTGGGGGGATGGATATGGATGAGGTGGTGACCGCCATCGTCTTCCTGGTGGCAGGCACCAGGTCAGCCTCCAGGCCTCCCTCCTCCTAGATGGTGCCTATAGGACCCTGGGGTCTCCATGGGACGGAGGGCAGCTAAAGTGAGCTCCAGACGCCTCAAGAGTCATCTGGCTCTGCCAGTCATGGCGGCTCCCCATTGTCTGCACCATGGTGCTGGCGCCTTTAGCGATGGTCCACAATAGCTGGGACATGCTCTGGAATGCCTCGGCAATGTCTACCTACGTCTGGGCCATGCTCCGCAGTGCTTCGGCAATGTCCACCTACATCTGGGCCATGTTCCGCAGTACCTCAGCAAAGTCTACCTACGTCTGGGCCATGTTCCGCAGTGCCTCGGCAATGTCCACCTACATCTGGGCCATGTTCCGCAGTGCCTCAGCAATGTCTACCTACGTCTGGGCCATGTTCCGCAGTGCCTCGGCAATGTCCACCTACATCTGGGACATGTCCCTCAATGACTGGGACATGATTTTGAGGCCCTCAGTCATGAAAAATTCCAGGCCCTCAGCCATGAAAAATTCCAGTCACTCTCTGATAACAGGTGTGAATTGGCCATTTAATACTCTTAATTGGCTTCCCCCTACTTACCAATAGGAAAATGGCCCCAGGTGGATTAGTAAACTAGCACACCATTTGATAGCCCAAATTTTCACAACCATCTGCCTTTGTGCACACCTCTTAAAGTGGCAAAAATAACCTTACATTGTATTACTGATATCTCAAAACAATTAAAACAAAGATATCAGAATTCAAGTGACATGGTTAATTGAGTATAACTAAAAAGAATTGGTCAACCACCTTGTGATCTACTATTTCCCGCCAGTAGTTTCATATTATATTATTATTTGTGCACAATAGCAGTCATTGTTTGTACAAAGGCAACACAGACGTAAAGCATTCTTTAGCAATCTACAGGCATGTGTAATATTCACTACGTAAGCATTTATAGAACATAGAACAAACAGTGCAGAAGGAGGCCATTCGGCCCATCGAGTCTGCACCGACCCATTAAGCCCTCACTTCCACCCTATCCCAGTAACCCAATAACCCTCCTAACCTTTTTGGTCACTAAGGGCAATTTATCATGGCCAATCCACCTAACCTGCACGTCTTTGGACTTCCTGTGAACTAACTGTTGAGTGCAAGATGAAAAGCTTTGAAAGTGATCTCTTTCTTCATCGGTAGTCAAGTTCTGTACTGCCAAACAACTATTTGTATTGGAAATTAATTATCATAGAATCCTTACAGTGCTTCGTCCTCTCAAAATAAATTATTTCAGTTCTATGAGCATTTGTTCATCTTTTTTTTGCTTCTGGGTTACTGAGAGTAGCTTCTTACCTGTTGTGCTTTTATTCCAAGGCAGTTCCACCATTAGTTCCAGGTAATTCCTGGTCAAAGCAAACTCCGGCATAGACTGAGGCATCTTCTTTAACCTGCAAAAGGAAAACCTTATTGGTCAACATAAAGAACATGAACGTGGAGTTTTCGATGAGTTCTTCTCAAACTTTTACACCCATTCTATCCAACTGAACTTGGGGTCACTTTTGTGATGGGAGAAGTGATTCAAACCACCCAAAAACAGATAGAAAATATTTTCAAATAGTTAAAATCAGAATTATCCTGGGGATGAGCTTTGAAGCATGGATAGACAATTTAATCCAAAAGATATATCTGAATCATTTACTAATTTAAAATGAAACATAGGAACATATGAAACAGTGAATGGAATCTCAAAACATTTAATCATGATCCAAGGGTGGCGCGGTGGTACAGTGGTTAGCGCTGCTGCTTCACAGCACTAGAGATCTGGGTTCAATTCTAGCATGGACATGCTTCTTCTGTCAGCAAAAGGACATGACCTTGTGTGTGAAAATATGTTGCTTCTAGCAAAGTGTCATGTGAGAGTACCTTTAAGAAATGGGTGTTTAAGAAATGTACCTTTAAGAAATGGGTGTTTATCAGTGATGTCAGAGTGTGGGTGGAGCTGGGCTGTCTGTCAGCTTTCTACTTTCATTTTAGGCTGTTTGCTGCAGGGTGTGTTTTAGTTTTGTTTTCAGTGTTGGAGCTGAAGCCAGTCCAAGCAGGTGTACTGCTGTTCTCTCTGCCATCAAAAGACTATCTCTTGATCGTTTGGTGAATTCAGAATTATAAATGTTCTCAGTAGTGAATGTAAACCTAATGTGCTTCTGTTAAAAGGTGTTTCTTTTGTCTTCTGGATGTTGTTTGGGAAGTTATTAAGGATTTCTTCGTGTTATATTCTTTGGGGGTTGTATTTGAATTAATGGTTGCTAAGATGTTCACTGTATGTTTTAAAAAGGTTAACTTGATTTCATAGAATAAACATTGTTTTGCTTTAAAAAATACTTTTCCATTTCTGCTGTACCGCACCTGGAGAGTGGGCCGTGTGCTCCCCATACCACAATCTATTAAAGGTTGTGGGTCAAGTGAACTCCATGATACACTTTGGGGTTCTCTAAACCCTGGCCCATAACAAAGGTTGTGAGCCATTCAACAAGCCCAACCAGTGTAGTTCTAGCACAATTAGCATTCTTTTATTTTTATAAATTTAGAATACCCAATTATTATTTATTTCCAATTAAGGGGCAATTTAGTGTCGCCAATCAACCTAACCTGCACATCTCTGGGTTGTGGGGGAGAAACCCACGCAGGCATGGGGAGAATGTGCAAACTCCACACAGACAGTAACCCAGGGCCGGGATTCGAACCCGGGTCCTCAGCGCCGCAGTCCCAGTGCTAACCACTGCACCACGTTCCGCCCTCCAATCAGCATTCTTTAGCAAGTGTTATCCAATTGTGGAATAATATCCAATGCCCACAGGGTGCGATGAAAAGCGGGAGAGATGCCGTTGATTTAAAAGCGGGAGAGGAGCCAGAGATTTAAGAGCGCGAGAGAGGCGCAAGAGATTTAAAAGCACGAGAGAGGAGCCGGAGATTTAAAAGAGCAGGAGAGGAGCCGGAGATTTAAAAGCGCGAGAGAGGAGCCGGAGATTTAAAAGCGTGAGAGAGGATCCGGAGATTTAAAAGCGAGAGAGAGGAGCCAGAGATTTAAAAGCACGGGAGAGGAGTCGGAGATTTAAAAGCGCGGGAGAGGAGTCGGAGATTTAAAAGCACAGGAGGGGAGCCGGAGATTTAAAAGTGCGGGAGAGGAGCCGGAGATTTAAAAGCGCAAGAGAGGAGCCAGAGATTTAAAAGCACGGGAGAGGAGTCGGAGATTTAAAAGAGCAGGAGAGGAGCCGGAGATTTAAAAGCGCGAGAGAGGAGCCGGAGATTTAAAAGCGCGAGAGAGGAGCCGGAGATTTAAAAGCGCGAGAGAGGAGCCAGAGATTTAAAAGCACGGGAGAGGAGTCGGAGATTTAAAAGCGCGGGAGAGGAGTCGGAGATTTAAAAGCACAGGAGGGGAGCCGGAGATTTAAAAGTGCGGGAGAGGAGCCGGAGATTTAAAAGCACGAGAGAGGAGCCAGAGATTTAAAAGCACGGGAGAGGAGTCGGAGATTTAAAAGTGCGGGAGAGGAGTCGGAGATTTAAGAGAGTGGGAGAGGAGCCGGAGATTTAAAAGAGCGCAAGAGGAGCCAGAGATTTAAGAGAGTGGGAAAGGAGCCAGTGATTTTAAAGCGCGAGAGAGGAGCCGGTGATTTAAAAGCGCGAGAGAGGAGCCGGAGATTTAAAAGCGCGAGAGAGGAGCCGGAGATTTAAAAGCACGGGAGAGGAGCCGGAGATTTAAAAGCACGGGAGAGGAGCCGGAGATTTAAAAGCGAGAGAGAAGCCGGAGGTTTAAAAGCGAGACAGGAATTTAAAACGAGGAGCCGGAGATTGAAAAGCGCGAGAGGAGCCGGAGATCTAAAAGCGGGCGAGTTCAGTAAGGAGCAGAGAGAAACTGAAGAGTGACGTCACAGGAGGGCTGTGATTGGATTGGCCAAGCGAGGACATGCTGGTAAGTAGTGGTGACTGGTAAGTAGTTTTTCTTAGTCTATTTTTGTTGTTGTTTTCTGGCATTGTAGTTGTATAAGTTAACCTAAGGTTTAAGACAAGGCTAGATTTCCCAGACCTGTGTCATTCTCCTCGTGTGCAATGTGGGAGCTCAGGGACACGTCCACTGACCCTGGCTCCTTCACGTGCAAGAACTGTGTCCAGCTGCAGCTCCTGTTAGATGCTTGATGGCTCTGGAGCTGCGGATGGACTCACTTTGGAGCCTCCGCGATGCTGAGGAGGTCGTGGATAGCACCTTTAGCGAGTTGGTCACACCGCAGATGAAAATTACTGAGGGAGATAGAAAATGGGTAACCAAAAGGCAGAGCAAAGGTAGGAAGGCAGTGCAGGTGTCCCCTGCGGTCATCTCCCTGCAAAACAGATATACTGATTTGGATACTGTTGGGGGAGATGGCTCACCAGGGGAAAGCAGCAGCAGTCAGGTTCATGGCACCGTGGCTGGCTCTGCTGTGCAGGACGGCAGGAAGAAGAATGGCAGGGGTATAGTGATAGGGGACTCAATCGTAAGGGGAATAGACAGGTGGTTCTGTGGACGCAATCAAGACTCCAGGACGGTGTTCCGGTGGCGGCTATGAAGGAGTAAGTCGCACATTTGGTGGTTCCCGCTCTGGTCGGACTTTTGGACCTTTCCCCCGACTTTTTTCCGGTTTTAAGTTGTAAAGTCGAAGGCTGAGGCAATTGGGCACCGTTTCCACGTATCGGTGTATGGAGGGAAGAACCAGAAGTGCATGAAAAGGCAGAAATAGAAAGATAGGCAAGAGCTGTGCTGAAGCTGCAGCAGGAGACAGCATGGCCGAGGACTGGACTCCTGGTGTGTTGGCCCAGCGATCAACGGAGCAGTTGATGCAGGTCATCCAGGACGGCTTTGCCAAGCAGAAATGGGACTGCCTGGACCCGATTAAAGAGTGGATTGATTGGGTGGAGCACAGATTGGACGCCCAAGATCGGGCAATCCAGAAGGTTGAGAAGGCGCTGGCTGAGCAGGAGGAGCATCAAACTGCCGTGGAGCTGGAGGTGGGGATGCTGCGGGACCAGCAGAAAAGGCTTCTGGAGAAGGTGGAGGACCTAGAGAATAGGTCCCACCGGCAGAACATAAGAATTGTAGGGCTCCCGGAGGGGTCGGAGGGAGCTGATGCTGGGGCATACATAGCAGGTATGTTTGAAAAGCTGCTGGGGGAGGGGACATTCACCTGACCCTTGGAGGTGGACAGGGCGTACAGAGCGCTTGCGAGGAAGCCGCGAATGGGGGAACCTCCGAGGGCAATGGTGGTGAGATTCCACAGGTTCCTGGACAAGGAATGTATTCTTCAGTGGGCCAAGCGAACGCAGAGCTGTAAATGGGACAACAGTATCCTGCGGGTGTACCAGGACCTGAGTGTGGAGGTGGCTAGGAAAAGGGCAGGCTTCAACCAAGTTAAGTCAATCTTCTTCAAGAAACAGGTGAAGTTTGGGCTGCTGCATCCGGCTCGTCTCTGGGTCACATATGAGGATCAGCATCATTATTTTGAGTCGCCCGAAGACGCGCTGGACTTCGCGAAAAGAAAAGGACTGGTGTTGGGCTGAGAACTCTCGAACTTTGATGCAACGTTTGGCTCATATTGTTTTTTTATTATTTTTTCCCTTCTGTTTTTGAGTTCTGTTTAAGAAGTGGGGGGGGGGGGGGGGGGGGAAGTTTATTCGTTTTCGGGCTTTTTTCTTTTTGGTGAATGTTGGCAATGCCTTTTTCTTTGATGTGCACTTTTGTGGGATGGAGGCGTGCTTGTTTGGGTTTTGGTGTTTTTTCTTTTCAGCTGGGTGATTGTGTGGGGATCGTTAGATGAAGGAATTTGTTTGTATGAGCGGGTGGGGAGGGGAGTGAGGGAACAATAGGTGGGAGACATTTTGGTGCCGTGACAGGGGCCACCAAGCTAACTGGATGAGCTAGCTCACGGAAGCGCAGTGTGGGGTGTGCATATGTTTAGGTTATTGTATGGGTTAGGTTTTAGAGTGGTTGCTAGGCGGGGGGGGGGGGGGGGGGGGGCTAGTTGTTCTGCTGACGAGGGAGGGACTTTGGTTGAGGGACAAAGAGGAGGTCGGTGGCGGGGGCTGCCCGGGGGCGGGTCGGAGGAGGCACGGCGCATGGGCTGGAGGCGGGCCCAAGAAAGTGGATGGCTGATCGGCAGAGGGCAGGGGGCACTTTGCCCCCCAACTAGGTTGATCACCTGGAATGTTCGAGGGTTAAATGCGCCGGTTAAGAGGACGCGTGTGTTCGCGCACCCAAGGGGACTGAAGGCGGACGTGGTAATGCTGCAGGAGACGCACCTTAGAGTAGTGCACCAGGTTAGATTGAGGAAAGGCTGGGTCAGTTAGGTCTTCCACTCGGGGCTGGACACAAAGACTAGAGGGGTTGCGATCTTGATTAATAAGCGGGTGATATTTGAGGTGGGTAGAATAGTTTTGGATGTGGGGGGTCGATATATTATGGTTAGTGGTAAGCTGGAGGGGATGAAGGTAGTGCTGGTTAATTTATATGCGCCAAATTGGGATGACGTGGAATTTATAAAGAGGATGTTGGGGAAGATACCGTACCTGGACTCGGACAAGCTGGTCATGGGAGGGGACCTTAATACAGTTATTGATCCTGGCCTGGATCAGTCATGCTCAAAAACAGGCAAGGTGCCAGAAATGGCAAAGGAACTGAAAGGGAGGGTGGATCCATGGAGATTTAGGCAGCCGAGGGTGAAGGAGTTCTCCTTCTACTCCCACATGCATAAGGTATACTCCTGGATCGATTTATTTGTTTTGGGAAGGGCCTTGCTGGCAGGGGTGGTGGACACAGGGTACTCGGCGATCACAATCTCGGACCATGCTCCACACTGGGTTGACCTGCAGGTTAGTAAAGAAAGCAATCAGCGCCCGCAATGGAGGTTAGATGTAGGGCTATTGGCGGACGAAGCGATGTGCGAGAGGTTGAGGAAATGCATACAAAATTACCTGCAGGTAAATGATACGGGGGAGGTCTCAGCAGCGTGGTTTGGGAAACGCTGAAGGCAGGGGTGAGAGGAGAGTTGATCTCGATCCGGGCTCACAGGGACAGGACGGACAGGGCAGAGACGGACCCACTGGTAAAAGAGATGTAACAAGTCGACAGGAGGTACGCGGAGACTCCAGAGATAGGGCTTTTAAGGGAACGGCGGAGGCTACAGGCAGAGTTCGGCTTGTTAACCACAGGGAGGGCAGTGGAACAGCTCAGAAAGGCAAGGGGGGGGCGATCTACGAGCATGGTGAGAAGGCTAGCAGGGTGCTTGCACAGCAACTCAGAAAGAGGGAGGTGGCTTGAGAAATAGGGAAAGTTATTGACGGGGATGGGAACTTACTTGGGGATTCGGCAGGGCTGAGTAAGGCGTTCGGGGATTTCTGCAGCAGGCTGTACAGGTCGGAACCTCCTGCGGGGACGGAGGGGATGAGGCACTTCCTGGAGGGGCTGACTTTCCCGATGGTGGACGGGGAGGTGGTAGAAGGGCTGGGGGCCCCAATCGGGTTGGAGGAGATAGTGGAGGGCTTGAACGCCATGCAGTTGGGTAAGGCCCCGGGACCGGACGGGTACCCAGCGGAGTTCTACAAAAAGTTCTCCGGGATATTGGGATCGGTGCTGATGAAGGTGTTTAATGAGGCAAGGGAAAGAGAGGTTCTGCCCCAGACGATCTCACAGGCCACAATTGCGCTTATCCTGAAACGGGACAAGAACCCGGAGTTATGTGGGTCTTACAGGCCGATTTCCCTGTTGAACGTAGACGCCAAACTGTTGGCCAAACCTTTGGCCTCCAGGATTGTGGATTGTGTACCGAACGTCATTGTGGAGGATCAGACTGTGTTCGTTAAGGGCAGGCAGCTGGTGGCCAATGTAAGAAGGCTGTTAAACGTGATCATGATGCCCCCGGAAAGTAAGGAGGTGGAGGTAGTGGTCGCGATGGATGCGGAAAAAGCTTTTGACCGGGTTGAGTGGGATTATTTATGGGAGGTTCTGGGGCGGTTCGGATTTGGGAGGGGCTTTATTGACCGGGTCAGGTTGCTGTACCAGGCCCCTGTGGCAAGTGTACGGACGAACAGGATGATTTCGGACTATTTTAGCCTGCACCGGGGAACGAGACAGGGATGCCCCCTCTCCCCACTGCTGTTTGCTCTGGCTATAGAGCCGCTGGCAATTCCTCTGTTGGCCTCAAGGGGCTGGTCCAGGGGGGGCACAGAGTCTCGCTGTATTCGGATGACCTGCTTCTGTATGTTTCAGATCCAATTGAGGGGATGGAAGAAATCATGGAAATTTTAGGGTAATTCGGCCGGTTTTCGGGGTACAAGCTTAATATGGGGAAGAGCGAGATGTATGCGGTCCAGGCGAGGGGTCAGGAGAGGCGACTGGGGGAACTGCCGTTTAGGTTGGTAGGGTCAGTTTCAGGTACCTAAGTATTCAGGTGGCGCGGGATTGGGACCGGCTACATAAATTGAACTTGGCCCGGTTGGTGGATCAGATGAAAGATGATTTCCGGAGATGGGATGCACTCCCGTTGTCTCTATCTGGGAGAGTCCAAACTATGAAAATGACGGTCCTCCCGAGATTCCTGTTTGTATTTCAATGTCTCCCCATCTTCATTCCGCGGTCCTTTTTTAAGCGGGTCAATAAAGTTATTGCAGGCTTTGTATGGGGGGCAAGTCCCCGCGAGTGAGGAGGGTAATGCTTGAGCGGAGTCGGGGAGAGGGAGGGCTGGGACTGCCGAACTTTAGCAATTATTACTGGGCGGCTAACATAGCCATGATTAGGAAGTGGCTGGTGGGGGGGGGTCGGCTTGGGTGCGTATGGAGGCGGCTTCTTGCAAGGGCAGAAGCTTGGGGGTGCTGGTAACTGCGCCTCTGCCGTTCCAGCCGGCGCGGTACTCCACCAGCCCCATGGTGGTGGCGGCCTTGAGAGTCTGGGGGCAATGGAGGAGATATGTGGGAGCACTGGGAGCATCGGTCTGGTCCCCAATCTGCGATAATCACCGGTTTGCCCCGGGGAGGATGGACAGGGGGGTTCCGAATATGGCGGAGAGCGGGGATCGAGAGGATGGGGGATTTGTTTATAGAGGGGAGCTTTCCGAGTATGAGGGCGCTGGAGGAGAAGTTTGCATTGGTGGGGGGGAACAAATTTTGTTATCTGCAGGTGTGGGACGTTCTGCGTAGACAGGTATCAACCTTCCCACTCCTGCCGCTAAGGGGGATTCAGGACAGGGTAGTTTCCAGAGGATGGATAGGTGAGGGGAGCGTTTCTGACATTTACAAGGAACTTATGGGATCAGGGGAGACGCAGACCGAGGAGCTGAAGCGAACGTGGGAGGAGCAGCTGGGGGGAGAGATAGAGGAGGGCCTTTGGGCAGACGCGTTGAGTAGAGTCAATGCGACCACAACTTGTGCCAGAGTCAGCCTGATTCAATTCAAGGTCGTTCACCGGGCCCACATGACAGTGGCCCAGATGAGCTGATTCTTTGGGATGGAAGACAGGTGCGCAAAATGTGCGGGAGGACCAGCGAACCACGTGCACATGTTCTGGGCATGTCCAAAGCCGAGGGGATTTTGGCAGGGGTTTGCTGATGCCATGTCCAAGGTATTAAAAACAAGGGTGGCATTGAGTCCAGAGGTGGCGATTTTCGGGGTGTCACAGGATCCGGGGATCCAGGAGAAAGAGGCAGACGTTCTGGCCTTTGCTTCCCTGGTAGCCCGGAGGCGGATATTACTAGCATGGAGGGACTCAAGGCCCCCGAAGTCGGAGACCTGGCTATCGGAAATGGCTAGCTTTCTCTGTTTGGAGAAAATTAAGTTCGCCTTGAGAGGGTCACTGTTAGGGTTCGCCCGGAGGTGGCAACCATTCATCGACTATCGACTTCTTCGCGGAGAATTAATCGTCGGGGGGGGGGGGTAGGTTAGCGTGGATTAGGGGGTTAATTAATGATGGGATCTGTTGGGGAGGTTGGTGGCATTTGCATTATGTTTATATTTTCATGTACATTGTTTATATTGCTGCTGTTACAATGCCAAAAAAACCCTCAATAAAATGTTTATTAAAAAAAAAGACTCCAGAACGGTATGTGGCCTCCCTGGTTCAAGGGTCAAGGATGTCTCAGAGCGGCTGCAGGACATTTGGGGGGGGGGGGGGGGGGAGCGTACTGAACAGTCAGCTGTCGTGGTGCACATAGGCATCGACGATATAGGTAAAAAACGGGATGAGGTCCTACAAGCTGAATTCAGGGAGTTAGGAGATAAACTAAAAAGAGATAGTGCAAGAGGGAGGGATGCAAATTCCTGGGACATTCAACCCTCTCTCATTCCATGTGATCGGAATGGGGGGGGGGGGGTGAGGGGTTGCTAGTGTTGTTAGGGAGGGTTTAAACTAATGTGGCAGGGGGATGGGAACTGATGCATGAAGTCCCAAGGAGGAAAAAACATGCTCAGGGGAGGACAAGGCATCCATGGCTGACGAGGGATATCAAGGACAGCATAAAAGCTAAAGAAAAAGCATTCAAAGTGGCGAGGATTACTGGGAAGCCAGAGGATTGGGAAGCCTTTAAAAGGGAGCACAGGACAACAAAAAAAGCAATAAGGGGGGAGAAGATAAAGTATGAGTGCAAGCTAGCTAGTAATATAAAGGAAGATAGGAAGAGTTTTTTTCAACATATAAAAGGTAAGAGGGAGGCAAAAATGGACATTGGACCACTGGAAATTGTGGCTGGAGAAGTAATAGTAGGAAACAAAGAAATGGCAGAAGAACTGAATAGTTACTTTGCATCAGTCTTCACGGTGGAAGACACCAGTGGGATGCCAGGGCTCCAGGAGAACCAGGGGGCAGAGGTGAGTGCAGTGACCATCACTAAAGGAGAAGGTTCTGGGGAAACTGAAAGGTCTGAAGGTGGATAAGTCACCTGGACCGGATGGACAACACCCCAGGGTCCTAAAAGAGATAGCTGAGAAAATTGTGGAGGTATTGGTGATGATCTTTCAGGAATCACTGGAGGCAGGAAGGGTCCAGAGGACTGAAAAGTGGCTAATGTAACACCACTGTTTAAGGGAGGGAGGCAGAAGACGGGAAATTATAGGCCGGTTAGCCTGACTTCGGTCATTGGTAAAATTTTAGAGTCTGTTGTTAAAGACGAGATCGCGAAGTACTTGGAAGTGCATGGTAAAATAGGACTGAGTCAGCACGGCTTTGTCAAAGGGAGGTCGTGTCTAACAAATCTGTTAGAGTTCTTTGAGGAGGTAACAAGAAAGTTAGACAAAGGAGAACCAGTGGACGTGATTTATTCAGATTTCCAGAAGCCCTTTGCCGCATAGGAGACTGTTGAATAAGTTAAAAGCCCATGATGCTAAGGGTAAGATCCTGGCATGGATAGAGCATTGGCTGACTGGCAGAAAGCAGAGAGTGGGGTAAAAGGGGTCTTTTTCAGGATGGCAGCCGGTGACTAGTGGTTTACCTCAGGGGTCTGTGCTGGGATCACAACTTTTCACAATATACATTAGTGATCTGGAAGGAGGAACTGAAGGCTAAGTTTGCAGATGATACAAAGATTTGTAGAGGGACAGGTAGTATTGAGGAAGCAAGAGGGCTGCAGAAGGATTTGGACAAGCTAGGAGAGTGGGCAATGAAGTGGCAAATGAAATACAATGTGGAAAAGTATGATATAATGCATTTTGTAAGGAAGAATTTAGTCATAGACTATTCTCTAAATGGGGAAATGCTTAAGAAATCAGAAGCACAAAGGGACTTGGGAGTCCTTGTTCACGATTCTCTTAAGGTTAACGTGCAGGTTCAGTTGGCAGTTAAGAAGGCAAATGCAATGTTAGCATTCATGTCAAGAGGGCTGGAATACAAGACCAGGGAGGTACTTATGAGGCTGTATAAACTCTGGTCAGACCCCATTTGGAGTATTATGAGCAGTTTTGGGCCCCGCATCTAAGGAAGGATGTGCTGGCCTTGGAAAAGGTCCAGAGGAGGTTCACAAGAATGATCCCTGGAATGAAGAACTTGTCATATGAGGAACGGTTGAGGACTCTGGGTCTGTACTTGTTGGAGTTTAGAAGGATGAGGGGGATCTTATTGAAACATACAGGATATTGCGAGGCCTGGATAGAATGGATGTGGAGAGGATGTTTCCACTTGTAGGAGAAATTAGAACCAGAGGACACCATCTAAGACTAAAGGATCGATCCTTTAAAACAGAGATGAGGAGGAATTTCTTCAGCCAGAGGGTGGTGAATCTGTGGAACTCTTTGCCGCAGAATGCTGTGGAGGTCAAATCACTGAGTGTCTTTAAGACAGAGATGGATAGGTTCTTGATTAATAAGGGGATCAGGGGAGAAGGCAGGAGAATGGGGATATATCAGCCATGATGGAATGGTGGAGCAGACTCGATGGGCCGAGTGGCCTAATTCTGCTATGTCTTATGGTCTTATGGATTCTCCTAAATAATCTCTTAAGTTAATTTGTGGCGGGTTTTTCAGGAAGTTTACTGCCTGCTCTGCTGGCGAGTTCCCAACCGCTATTCAATGACAGTCACTTTTCTGGGCCCCAGGGAGTTTATCTTCAGTTTAGCCCACACTTCGAATTTTTTTTAGCAGTGGGGAGCTGAACTCAAGAGATCGGGCCACCATTTTGAAAGGGTGCCCGATCTCTAAGTGAGCTTGTGGGACACCCAAACTCCCCAACCATGGGCAATGTCACCTTCCACACACCTGGACACTACCCCACGCCCTCCAAGTGAGGACACCCCGCTATGGGGCCTCTGGGGGTGGGGGACCCCCATTCCCCCTTAACCACCCTCATTTCATCGTCATGGCAGAAACGTGGACCAGCACTGAATGACACCCGGCTGCAGCCTCCCTGGGGAGGTCGAAGAATCAAGGGAGGCCAGTGGATCCCGCGCAGGTAGGTCGTAAGTAGGTTTAAGATCTACTTCCGCAAGCGTCATTTAGGCCCGCCCATTTGGGGCAGGGTTCTGACTCCGAAGTCTCACGGGACTCTGGAAAATCTCGCGAGGCGCGGTGTTTGTCGGCAGGCTCGCAGGAGGGCTTCCCTGAGATTCTTCAGCCGCGGCCGGAGATCGCACCCACTATTTATTTTTCAGCAACAAGGATTTACCAATACTGCTGCTGATGAGAAGCTAGGTAGCTCTGATGAGGAGTTAGGTAGTAGTTGAGTTATCTGCGAATGTACTCCAAATCAGAATGTTGATTTGAAACATATACATTCGTGTCATTAATTTAGTTTTACAGAGACAGAGAACAACATCAGGGTAAACTGTCAAGACATTAACCGTTACAGGATATATCATTCGTCACACATGTTGAATATATTTTCTTGTAACAGCGTACACATTCAAAAGATTAATCCAAAATATTGGGTACCTTTCCTGGTCTATAAATCAGGTTTGACCAAATGGATTAGGTTATTTTATTCTTTTAAAAATGTCACCAAGCAATTTAGGTATTTTGTTCTTCAACTTTAGCCACAACAAATGTTGATTTTACTGGTCAATAGTCATCATGTACCTTTTGATCTCCTTAATACAAACTTTCATTGCCTGCTCCGGCATATTTGTATTTTTAATCTTCTTCTCCAACATGACAATATCATCACCATCATCATCATCATCTTCAACAACATCCAAATGCAATGGTCTTCCAAGAAGTTGATTGTTTCTCCGAATTGGTCGGATGGCCACAATCTAGTGGTTGTACAGTACTTCTGGTAAGTATGACAGAATCTCTAACATCGGTTTAACAACTTACAATGCCTTTAAACATAGAAAATAATCTAAAGGCACATCACAAAGTATCATTAAATCTTCAGAACTCAAGAAACATTTTCTACTTGGTTTGATTGAGATTGTGTAGTACTGCTTGGCCATTAATCCAGTCTAGCAAATTCTTCAGACAATGTAACCAAACTAACGTTCAGATGTTTATCCCAAAATGAACATGGATGTTTACCAGACTTGTCCCCGGGATAGCAGAACTGTCCATTGAAGAGACATTGGGGAAATTGGGGCAGTGGGGCTGTATTCTCTAGAATTTGGGTAAATGAGAGGAGATCGCATTAAAAACAACAAAATACCTAAAGGGATATACGGATAGGTGCAGGTAAGATGTTTCCCCTGGCTGGAGAGTCTAGTACCAGGGAACACAATTTCAAAATAAGAGGAAAGCCACTTAGGACCGAGATAAGGAGAAACTTATTTAATGAAACGGTTGTGAATCTTTGGGATGTGTAAGCTCAGTCTTTGAGTATGTTCAAAGTAGAGATTGACCCGATTTCTAAATGCCAATGGCATAAAGAGATATGGGGATAGTGAGGGGGAGAAAGGCACTGAAGTGGATGATCAGCCATGATCATGTTGAATGGCAAAGCAGGCTCGATCGGTTGAACAGCCTACAGTTCTGCTCCTATATTCTTATGCCTTCCAAATGTTTCTGAAAATATGGTTTGTCACGTCATTATAAAATTAACACAAAACTGTAATTTTCTGGTTTTTGTAAATATCCAACGTACATTAATATCGCACCTTCGATATAGTGAAACATCCCAGAGCACTTCACAAAAGTGTAATCAGACAAAAACTGTCACAGCGCCATCGAAAGACATCTTCAGATAGATGGCTAAGATCTTAGTCAAAAAGGTAGATTTTTTCAGAGGATCTTGAAAGAAAGAGTTGCAGAGGCTTAGGGAAGGAATTCCAGAGCAGGTGGACTACTAGAGTATAGACACCACTAGAAGAGAACACAGTCTCTGTAGAAAATGTTCAAAGATCTGGACTGAACTTAATTGAATGAAGAAGTATGTAAGTGACTGACTGAATAGTTTTTTTTTAAAACTGCAGCTGCTCCATAAATGTACTTAAAATTTAAAGTCTGTGTTAAGTGCATTTGTATGTAAGTGACAGTGTTAGTAAAACTTGAGCAGGGAAGAGTGAGGAGCACGGAATGCTCTTGGGTCCAGAACCACTAGATTCTTGATTATGCTTTACACAACATGAATACAGCTTTAACATCGTCTATCATTCTACAGTACCTTAGGTTTAAAAAAATCAAGTACAGTTTGTGATCACCTAGCCTCCTTCAGCAACCTTCATCATTAACTTTCTGCAGGATTCACACCTGACTATATATTGGATTAAAATAGCTGATAATAATGAATTTATACAGGAAGTCATTCCTACCCTCATTCACACCTGACTATATATTGGATTAAAATAGCTGATAATAATGTATTTATACAGGAAGTCATTCCTACCCTCATTCACACCTGACTATATATTGGGTTAAAATAGCTGATAATAATGTATTTATACAGGAAGTCATTCCTACCCTCATTCCCAGCTGACTATATATTGGATTAAAATGCCTGAAAATAATGTATTTATACAGGAAGTGACTGATAATACAGGAATAGCTGATAATAATGTATTTATACAGGTCACATTGAGATCCAAAAAGGCGAGGTGTTGGGTGTCTTAAAAAATATTAAGGTAGAAAAGTCCCCAGGGCCTGATGGGATCTACCCCAGAATACTGAAGGAGGCTGGAGAGGAAATTGCTGAGGCCTTGACAGAAATCTTTGGATCCTCACTGTCTTCAGGGGATGTCCCGGAGGACTGGAGAATAGCCATTGTTGTTCCTCTGTTTAAGAAGGGTAGCAAGGATAATCCAGGGAACTACAGGCCGGTGAGCCTTACTTCAGTGGTAGGGAAATTACTGGAGAGAATTCTTCGAGACAGGATCTACTCCCATTTGGAAGCAAATGGACGTATTAGTGAGAGGCAGCATGGTTTTGTGAAGGGGAGGTCGTGTCTCACTAACTTGATAGAGTTTTTCGAGGAGGTCACTAAGATGATTGATGCAGGTAGGGCAGTGGATGTTGTCTATATGGACTTCAGTAAGGCCTTTGACAAGGTCCCTCATGGTAGACTAGTACAAAAGGTGAAGTCACACGGGATCAGGGGTGAGCTGGCAAGGTGGATACAGAACTGGCTAGGTCATAGAAGGCAGAGAGTAGCAATGGAAGGATGCTTTTCTAATTGGAGGGCTGTGACCAGTGGTGTTCCACAGGGATCAGTGCTGGGACCTTTGCTCTTTGTAGTATATATAAATGATTTGGAGGAAAATATAACTGGTCTGATTAGTAAGTTTGCAGACGACACAAAGGTTGGTGGAATTGCGGATAGCGATGAGGACTGTCAGAGGATACAGCAGGATTTAGATTGTTTGGAGACTTGGGCGGAGAGATGGCAGATGGAGTTTAATCCGGACAAATGTGAGGTAATGCATTTTGGAAAGTCTAATGCAGGTAGGGAATATACAGTGAATGGTAGAACCCTCAAGAGTATTGAAAGTCAAAGAGATCTAGGAGTACAGGTCCACAGGTCACTGAAAGGGGCAACACAGGTGGAGAAGGTAGTCAAGAAGGCATACGGCATGCTTGCCTTCATTGGCCGGGGCATTGAGTATAAGAATTGGCAAGTCATGTTGCAGCTGTATAGAACCTTAGTTAGGCCACACTTGGAGTATAGTGTTCAATTCTGGTCGCCACACTACCAGAAGGATGTGGAGGCTTTAGAGAGGGTGCAGAAGAGATTTACCAGAATGTTGCCTGGTATGGAGGGCATTAGCTATGAGGAGCGGTTGAATAAACTCGGTTTGTTCTCACTGGAACGAAGGAGGTTGAGGGGCGACCTGATAGAGGTCTACAAAATTATATGGGGCATAGACAGAGTGGATAGTCAGAGGCTTTTCCCCGGGGTAGAGGGGTCAATTACTAGGGGGCATAGGTTTAAGGTGAGAGGGGCAAGGTTTAGAGTAGATGTACGAGGCAAGTTTTTTACGCAGAGGGTAGTGGGTGCCTGGAACTCGCTACCGGAGGAGGTGGTGGAAGCAGGGACGATAGTGACATTTAAGGGGCATCTTGACAAATACATGAATACGATGGGAATAGAGGGATACGGACCCAGGAAGTGTAGAAGATTGTAGTTTAGTCGGGCAGCATGGTCGGCACGGGCTTGGAGGGCCGAAGGGCCTGTTCCTGTGCTGTACATTTCTTTGTTCTTTGTACCCTCATTCACACCTGACTATATATTGGATTAAAAAATAGCTGATAAGAATGTAGTTACACAGGAAGTCATTCCTACCCTCATTTCTACCTGACTATATATTGGATTAAAATGCCTGAAAATAACGTATTTATACAGGAAGTCCTTCCTACCCTCATTCACACCTGACTATATATTGGGTTAAAATAGCTGATAATAATGTATTTATACAGGAAGTCATTCCTACCCTCATTCTCACCTGACTATATATTGGGTTAAAATAGCTGATAATAATGTATTTATACAGGAAGTCATTCCTACCCTCATTCTCACCTGACTATATATTGGATTAAAATGCCTGAAAATAATGTATTTATACAAGAAGTCATTCCTACCCTCATTCACACCTGACTATATATTGGATTAAAATAATGTATTTATACAGGAAGTCATTCCTACCCTCATTCACACCTGACTATATATTGGGTTGAAATAGCTGATAATAATGTATTTATACAAAAAGTGATTCCTACCCTCTTTTCATCATTTGGCTTGGACTTTCGAGTTTTTTGAAGTAACTTTAGCCCTTCAATTTGGCGAACAAGCAATGGTATGGTCTTCTTAAATCTCTCTTCTAAACCAACAGCATCTAGTATCTGAGTGTCAGAGACAAGATGAGAACAGAAAGAAAATGAGACATTATTGAAGTTTAATACGTTAAATACGCAAACCTAAAACCACAAACAAATACAGAAAATGCTAGACAATCTCAGCAGGTCTGACAGCTTCTATGGAGAGCGAATGGAGCGAACGTTTTGAGTCTGGATGACTCTTTGTCAAACCCTAATTTCAGGCAGCAAAGCTCCAAATAATAACGTAAATTAAAAAATTATATCATGTATCATGTTGTGCGAACATAAAAATGCTAAACTTACAAGTAAAGGAGCTGCAAAGTTTCTAATAATTAAAAATAATTAAGAGTTAGCAGAGCTGCTCTTTGCTACCAGTCATGGACACAGTGACAAAAAAGGGATTTGAACAGAAGAACATAATAAAGATAAGCAGCTGTCGACCATAAGGCCCCTTTAGACGGCCCGGCCATTGAACACGATCATGGGATGATCTTCGATCTCAACCCTACTTTCCCACCCGCTCCCTATATCTCTTGATTCTCTGAGATCAAAAATATATCTCAAGCTTGAATTTACTTAACAATGGATACCTCTGGGGCAGACAATATAAAAAATTCACAACCCATAGAGAGAAGAAATCTCTCATCTCAGCTCAAAATGATCAACCCGTCACCTTGACACTATACCTGTTTTTTAGATTCCCTACACAGGAAAAACAATCTCTCTAGTGGACATGCCTAACCATTTGAAAATGAGATTACCTGTGTTTAATGTTTAACTGTTATCCCTTAAAAATGGAAAGAGAATAGTATTGGGGGAGGGGGAAATTTTAGAACTTTTTTTTAAAACTGCAACTGCTCCACATAGCAAAAATGTCCTTAAAATGTAAAGTCTATGCTTGGCATCAAGTGTAATAGCATAAACAGTCGTACCTGCAGCTTTTCATTCGTACTTGTGCGGATAATCGATGCCAAGATGTCAGGCAGTGTTTCTTTAGGAAGGCGATCCAGCAGATTCCTTAGCTTGGCAACCACTGGTACTGACATATCCAACATCTCCACCAACTGCATACATTAAGGAATTATCCATTACTACATTAGTAGTAAGTGATGTGGGTCACTTTACTATCTGATCCTGAAAAACTTTGGGAATCTCAAGGATTTCTCCATTAAATTGCAGCACCTTGCTGTTAACTCATTAGAAAACAACATCCAAGATTTCAAAATCTCAAGATCATTGGTGGGGTTTAAGCGATTGCATGTTATGAAATTCCAAGGTCAGGAACTCAAAATCCTGACGACCCTCAGAGCTGACACATGCGCAGGCTGGGAGCAGGCTGCAAATGTCCAGTTCAGCAGCATCTTCATGTTCACTCCCAGAATAGGCCCTGCACGCCTTCACATTTAAAAAAAAGAACAGCATGAAAATCCAAGTCAGGTGACCCGGCATGGAGCACCATGAGTGGCATGTGCCCTAAGTAAGGCACAAGGGAGAGGGAAGGGTGAAGGTCCCAACAAGTGTCCCAGACCCAGGGACAATGGACAGGGATAGGAACAGGTTCCAGTTGGGAGAAACAGTCTCAAATTAAAGAAAGAGCTGCGGGGAGATGGCATTAAGTGAAGTGGGCTTGGAAGAAGCCCTGATAGTTGAAGAAGGCTCAAGAGAAGGCCAGAGGGTCAGAGTGGGCAGTCGAACACCGGTAACTCTGTGCTACAGGCCGTTGAGGCAAAGGACTGTGAGATATGGCAGGTCCGGGAGGCTTCCAGCGTCCCGGATGGCTTCATCTGCAGAAAGTGCACCCAACTGGAGCTCCTCACAGACCGCATGGTTCGGTTGGAGCAGCAATTGGATGCACTTAGGAGCATGCAGGTGGCGGAAAGCGTCATAGATCGCAGTTATGTAAATGTGGTCACACCCAAGGTGCAGGCAGAGAAATGGGTGACCACCAGAAAGGGCAGGCAGTCAGTGCAGGAATCCCCTGTGGTTGTCCCCCTCTTGATCAGATATACCCCTTTGGATACTGTCGGGGGGGATAGCCTATCAGGGGAAAACAGCAGCAGCCAGAGCAGTGGCACCACGGCTGGCTCTGATGTTCAGAAGGGAGGGTCAAAGCGCAGAAGAGTAATAGTAATAGGGGACTCTATAGTCAGGGGCACAGATAGGCGTTTCTGTGGACGTGAAAGAGACTCCAGGATGGTATGTTGCCTCCCTGGTGCAAGGGTCCAGGATGTCTCCGAATGGGTAGAGGGAATCCTGAAGGGGGAGGGCAAACAGGCAGAGGTCGTTGTACATATTGGTACTAACGACATAGGCAGGAAGGGGCATGAGGTCCTGCAGCAGGAGTTCAGGGAGCTAGGCAGAAAGTTAAAAGACAGGACCTCGAGGGTTGTAATCTCGGGATTACTCCCTGTGCCACGTGCCAGTGAGGCTAGAAATAGGAAGATAGAGCAGATAAACATGTGGCTAAACAGCTGGTGTAGGAGGGAGGGTTTCCATTATCTGGACCACTGGGAGCTCTTCCGGGGCAGGTGTGACCTGTATAAGAAGGACGGGTTGCATCTAAACCGGAGAGGCATTAATATCCTGGCCGCGAGGTTTGCTAGTGTCACACGGGAGGGTTTAAACTAGTATGGCAGGGGGGTGGGCACGGGAGCAATAGGTCAGAAGGTGAGAGCATTGAGGGAGAACTAGGGAATAGGGACAGTGTGGCTCTGAGGCAGAGCAGACGGGGAGAAGTTGCTGAACACAGCGGGTCTGGTGGCCTGAAGTGCATATGTTTTAATGCAAGGAGCATTACGGGTAAGGCAGATGAACTTAGAGCTTGGATTACTACTTGGAACTATGATGTTGTTGCCATTACAGAGACCTGGTTGAGGAAAGGGCAGGTTTGGCAGCTAAACGTTCCAGGATTTAGATGTTTCAGGCGGGATAGAGGGGGATGTAAAAGGGGAGGTGGAGTTGCGCTACTTGTTCGGGAGAATATCACAGCTATACTGCGAGAGGACACCTCAGAGGGCAGTGAGGCTATATGGGTAGAGATCAGGAATAAGAAGGGTGCAGTCACAATGTTGGGGGTATACAACAGGCCTCCCAACAGCCAGCGGGAGATAGAGGAGCAGATAGGTAGACAGATTTTGGAAAAGAGTAAAAACAACAGGGTTGTGGTGATGGGAGACTTCAACTTCCCCAATATTGACTGGGACTCACTTAGTGCCAGGGGCTTAGACGGGGCGGAGTTTGTAAGGAGCATCCAGGAGGGCTTCTTAAAACAATATGTAAACAGTCCAACTAGGGAAGGGGCGGTACTGGACCTGGTATTGGGGAATGAGCCCAGCCAGGTGGTAGATGTTTCAGTAGGGGAGCATTTCGGTAACAGTGACCACAATTCAGTAAGTTTTAAAGTACTGGTGGACAAGGATAAGAGTGGACGAGGATGAATGTGCTAAATTGGGGGAAGGCTAATTATAACAATATTAGGCGGGAACTGAAGAACATAGATTGGGGGCGGATGTTTGAGGGCAAATCAACATCTGACATGTGGGAGGCTTTCAAGTGTCAGTTGAAAGGAATACAGGACCGTCATGTTCCTGTGAGGAAGAAAGATAAATACGGCAATTTTCGGGAACCTTGGATGACGAGTGATATTGTAGGCCTCGTCAAAAAGAAAAAGGAGGCATTTGTCAGGGCTAAGAGGCTGGGAACAGACGAAGCCTGTGTGGCATATAAGGAAAGTAGGAAGGAACTTAAGCAAGGAGTCAGAAGGGCTAGAAGGGGTCACGAAAAGTCATTAGCAAATAGGGTTAAGGAAAATCCCAAGGCTTTTTACACGTACATAAAAAGCAAGAGGGTAGCCAGGGAAAGGGTTGGCCCACTGAAGGATAGGCAAGGGAATCTATGTGTGGAGCCAGAGGAAATGGGCGAGGTACTAAATGAATACTTTGCATCAGTATTCACCAAAGAGAAGGAATTGGTAGATGTTGAGTCTGGAGAAGGGGGTGTAGATAGCCTGGGTCACATTGTGATCCAAAAAGACGAGGTGTTGGGTGTCTTAAAAAATATTAAGGTAGATAAGTCCCCAGGGCCTGATGGGATCTACCCCAGAATACTGAAGGAGGCTGGAGAGGAAATTGCTGAGGCCTTGACAGAAATCTTTGGATCCTCGCTGTCTTCAGGGGATGTCCCGGAGGACTGGAGAATAGCCAATGTTGTTCCTCTGTTTAAGAAGGGTAGCAAGGATAATCCCGGGAACTACAGGCCGGTGAGCCTTACTTCAGTGGTAGGGAAATTACTGGAGAGAATTCTTAGAGACAGGATCTACTCCCATTTGGAAGCAAATGGACGTATTAGTGAGAGGCAGCACGGTTTTGTGAAGGGGAGGTCGTGTCTCACTAACTTGATAGAGTTTTTCGAGGAGGTCACTAAGATGATTGATGCAGGTAGGGCAGTAGATGTTGTCTATATGGACTTCAGTAAGGCCTTTGACAAGGTCCCTCATGGTAGACTAGTACAAAAGGTGAAGTCACACGGGATCAGGGGTGAACTGGCAAGGTGGATACAGAACTGGCTAGGCCATAGAAGGCAGAGGGTAGCAATGGAGGGATGCTTTTCTAATTGGAGGGCTGTGACCAGTGGTGTTCCACAGGGATCAGTGCTGGGACCTTTGCTCTTTGTAGTATATATAAATGATTTGGAGGAAAATGTAACTGGTCTGATTAGTAAGTTTGCAGATGACACAAAGGTTGGTGGAATTGCGGATAGCGATGAGGACTGTCTGAGGATACAGCAGGATTTAGATTGTCTGGAGACTTGGGCGGAGAGATGGCAGATGGAGTTTAATCCGGACAAATGTGAGGTAATGCATTTTGGAAGGTCTAATGCAGGTAGGGAATATACAGTGAATGGTAGAACCCTCAAGAGTATTGAAAGTCAAAGAGATCTAGGAGTACAGGTCCACAGGTCATTGAAAGGGGCAACACAGGTGGAGAAGGTAGTCAAGAAGGCATACGGCATGCTTGCCTTCATTGGCCGGGGCATTGAGTATAAGAATTGGCAAGTCATGTTGCAGCTGTATAGAACCTTAGTTAGGCCACACTTGGAGTATAGTGTTCAATTCTGGTCGCCACACTACCAGAAGGATGTGGAGGCTTTAGAGAGGGTGCAGAAGAGATTTACCAGAATGTTGCCTGGTATGGAGGGCATAAGCTATGAGGAGCGATTGAATAAACTCGGTTTGTTTTCACTGGAACGAAGGAGGTTGAGGGGCGACCTGATAGAGGTATACAAAATTATGAGGGGCATAGACAGAGTGGATAGTCAGAGGCTTTTCCCCAGGGTAGAGGGGTCAATTACTAGGGGGCATAGGTTTAAGGTGAGAGGGGCAAGGTTTAGAGTAGATGTACGAGGCAAGTTTTTTACGCAGAGGGTAGTGGGTACCTGGAACTCGCTACCGGAGGAGGTAGTGGAAGCAGGGACGATATGGACATTTAAGGGGCACCTTGACAAATATATGAATAGGATGGGAATAGAAGGATACGGACCCAGGAAGTGTAGAAGATTGTAGTTTAGTCGGGCAGTATGGTCGGCACGGGCTTGGAGGGCCGAAGGGCCTGTTCCTGTGCTGTACATTTCTTTGTTCTTCTTTGAACCCCTTTGGAGCAGTGGTGTTCTGCTGGGCAAGACTGAAGATTTCAAACTATGCTTATAAGTTGATGTGGAATGTACTCGGAAATTCAGGGGAAAAGAATCTCAAAAGTCCTGCGAGGGCGTTGAAGCCGTCTGAGTGGGAGCGATTTTTGGAAAGAATTCCAAGGCAGGATCTTCCAAGGTGAAGACTGGAAACACTCATGAGAAAGACAAAGCTTCAGTGAGATTGGTTCACAATGTGACTAATGTCTGGGTGAGTTGTTGAGAAATTCATGGAATCATGTTTGGTCGCAATTGGGATTTATTATGTAGTACGGTTTGCTCAACAACAGTTTGTCTGTTAATTCACATGTACCTCATACTTACCCTGAATGTTAGAGGATAAGACAGATATTGAAAATTGTTTTATCATTCTGAACTTCTATCGTAAAGTTTTTTGTTTGTTCAAAATCTTTGGAATCTTGTGCTTTGTTGTTTTTTGCACTGGAGGGCCGACTGGGCTGCATTAGAGTGCTAAAGTGGGAGTTAGGTGACTGAGGGAGTTAGGTGAGGAGGGTGCAAGGTGCTCCTTTCAATTCTTACATTTCCTCAAAGAGCGTATGGGGAGCCGGGAGTTTACAAAGAGTGCAGCTGACTGGGAGCAGAGTCCAAGGGCAGAGTTCCAGCTGGTTCACAGGGCAGATTCCCAGCTACATTCTGCAAGGTAAGAATTGTTTTTTTTGTTTTTGTTTTTAGGGGGCAGCAAGCTATATTTGTATCATTCAGCAGAATCACCAATTTTATGAAAATTGCTTATTGTCACAAGTAGGCTTCAAATGAAGTTACTGTGAATTCCCTAGTTGCCACATTCCAGCGCCTGTTCGGGGAGGCTAGTACGGGAATTGAACCGTGCTGCTGACCTGCCTTGGTCTGCTTTAAAAGCCAGCTATTTAGCCCAGTGTGCTAAATCAGCCACTAAACCAACCTGTGGAAGGGAAATAGACCCTGCCAAGTGCTGCTAACAACCCGAACAGCCGTTAAAGTAAAAGAAAAACCAGATGGGATCCACACAACTCGTGTAAACTACATCATACGGAACTTTCAGAGTACTAGCAAAATGCTGACCTGAAGAGAATGACGGCGTTGATGTTTTAATATTATCATATTAATCCAACATCATGTAGAGGGTAAACTGCATACTAACACCTTATTATACATGTCTCACTCATACGCAGAGAGGGTAAATAAATTCAGTTGTTGGGTTTGTACACAAATTCCCAGATGCTTGGGGAGGACTTCCCTGTGCGACCCATCCCATTCACCAGTAACGAGATAGCAGGGTGGGCCCTGCGACAGAATAATACAGGGCATGGGGAAGATACACAGGATATGTTAGATTGGAGATCAGCTGGATACGATATGAATAGGTTTAAAGGATGGTGGTGGCCTAGATTTAATGTAACACGTCAGCCGCCCTGTGTGATCCTTCCCAATTATACTGGAGTCCCAAAGGGTAGCATATGCTTTAGGAAACATAAAACATATGGGACCTACCCAATCGCACGAGTCAGTGCGACCAGACTTCGAATTGGCAACCCCCTGTGCTCCGCCTTACAGTTAAAGGACTATTCATCTTTGACTGGTCAGCGGTCGAAAATCGAACTAGTGGAGGAAGGGGATCGATTAGACTAATGATGACTGATAGTAAAGGAAACCTGACCGCATATAACGGCACACATTTTATCTGTGGCCATACCAGAAAATTAGGAAGGCTCCTGCTATTTGGGATATGTAGTCCCTTATGTACATCACGTCCAGCAACTGCAGGACCATCCCCATCACAGGACGACACAAAGTGTTATGACATGGACACAAATGCTAGGAATGATACCACCATTAGGAATAGCCACTAATGCATACGACCTACGAGACATCCTTGAGCAGGTAGCTAATGACACTGCAGAAGCTGTTAACCAGATAGAAACTGAGATGGTTGCTATAAGAGCGGTTGCCCTGCTGAATAGAATGGCTCTTGATTTCTTGTTAGCTGAAAAGGGAGGCACTTGTGCCCTGATTGCAAGTGACTGTTGCACGTACATCCCTGATAACTCAGAAAAAACTAATAATCTGGTGGATCACATTCGTAGAGAGGTGACAAGATTACAAGAAAATGAGGGATGGGACTTTGGCTTTGGGAAGGTAGGATCGTCAGGACAGAGGATTGTGTTCTGGATTATAATCGCCATTGTAATCTTGATTGTCGTATGGTTACTATTTTAATGTTGCACAAGATATTTTTATTGTATTAACACGGGAAAACAGTCCTAGCCGCCTTGCCATCTTGCTACCAGCTCATAACATGCAGGGAACTGTTATACGTCCGTTCTCCTTACATTATAAACCACCCTTCTCTACGGAGGACACGATAATTTACTAAAAGGTGTTGATCAAAAGATCAACAAGGAGGGAATTGTGGAAGGAAAATTAACATAAACCAACTTCGAAGCATGCTGGGAAATGCTTGACTATAGTTCAACACTACTTTTGAATGAAAATAAGTAGGTCAGGTAACATAAATGAAATACTGCTGAAATATTCTGGTTTCGACTGATTATGAAAACACATTGTCCTCCGAAAGATAACAAAATGTGCACTCGAGTTGTTTTTAGCCAAGGGCAAGAACATACGTACTACGTATTTCATCTTGTCTACTTTCCAAGGTCTATTTAATATAAACATGCCCGTTTACTTCAAGCTGTTATTTCAGACTATGAAACATGCTGTCTTCAATCGAATCTCAGGGTGCAGTGCAATGGCTTTGCAGCTAGAACACTCTCTCTCCGCAAATATATTTGTGTAAATAAATTTCCTTAAATCGAACCTCGAGGAATTTGTCTTTATTATGATTTCCACAACACAACCAGTGCTAAACCAATTTTAGAGGGTTCACATGAGCAAGTAGCAGCAATATATATATATATATTTCTTTTTAAGGGCCTCACACGTGTTTAATCTTTAATCATTTATTTATTTCTCCTTTTAAATCTCTGTGAATTCAGATCAGAGGGGATGGAAGCTAGGGCAGTTGCATGCTCCTCCTGTAGGATGTGGGTGGTGAGGGACACCACTAGTGTCCCCGCATTCAGCAGAGGGCAGTAGAGCGGAGCTGCTGATTGGCTGTTGCGGGGGAAATTTGCATACGTCCGTGGGCTCACCCTAACTTGAAGGTGTACCTGAGCAAGAGACCCCAGCTGTTCAAGTGAAGACAAGCATCCAGTAGAGGGCAGTAAAGCGGAGCTGCTGATTGGCTGTTGTGGGAGAAATTTGCATACGTCTGTGTGCTCACCCTAACTTGAAGGTGTACCTGAGCAAGAGACCCTAGCTGTTCAAGTGAAGACAAGCATCCAGCAGAGGGCAGCAGAGCGGAGTGGCTGATTGGCTGTTGCGGGGGAAATTTGCATACATCCGTGTGCTCACCCTAACTTGAAGGTGGTTTGTGGAGGAGCTGTTGTCAAGGGACACTTAAACCCAAAACACTTCTTCAGTGTTTCCCTCCCTACCCCCTCCTCTAACCAAAAAAAACCACTGTAAAGATCAAGAAGAAGGCTCAAGGGCAGGTAGAAGTCGAAAGAAGTTGAACCGTGACGTCACAGCCTGCAGGTAAGGGACTGGCTGGTGACTGGTAAGTAGTTTTTCTTTTATTTTCCCTCAGGTGTTATCATGCAGTGCGCAGAGGTTGCTGAGAAGGGAGTGAATAACAGGTAAGCTCTTTTCCTTTTTTTATCTAGAGCGGATGGCAGGGAAGGTAGTGCAATGTTCCTCCTGCAGAATGTCAGTCAGTGTCCCTGCTGATTTCATCTGTGGGAAGTGCACCCATCTCCAGCTCCTCAGAAACCGCGTTAGGGAACTGGAGCTGGATGAACTTCGGATCATTCGGGAGGCAGAGGTGGTCATAGATAGAAGCTTCAGGTATGTAGTTACTCCGAAGAATATAGATAGATGGGTGACAGTGAGAGGGGCTGGGAGGAAGCAGTCAGTACAGGGATCCCCTGTGGTCGTTCCCCTTAGTAACAAGTATACCGCTTTGGATACTGTTGGGGGGGACGAATTACCAGGGGTAAGCCATGGGGTACAGGTCTCTGGCACAGAGTCTGTCCCTGTTGCTCAGAAGGGAAGGGGGGAGAGGAGTAGAGCATTAGTCATTGTAGACTTCATAGTTAGGGGGATAGATAGGAGATTCTGTGGGAACGAGAGAGACTCGCGGTTGGTGTGTTGCCTCCCAGGTGCCAGGGTGCGTGATGTCTCGGATCGTGTTTTCGGGATCCTTAAGGGGGAGGGGGAGAAGCCCCAAGTCGTGGTCCACATAGGTACCAATGACATAGGTAGGAAAAGGGATAGGGATGTAAGGCAGGAATTCAGGGAGCTAGGGTGAAAACTTAGATCTAGGACAAACAGAGGTATTATCTCTGGGTTGTTACCCGTGCCACGTGATAGGGAGACGAGGAATAGGGAGACAGGAGTTGAACACGTGGTGACAGGGATGGTGCAGGAGGGAGGGTTTCAGATTTCTGGATAATTGGGGCTCATTCTGGGGTCGGTGGGACCTCTACAAACGGGATGGTCTACACCTGGACGAGAGGGTACCAATATCCTGGGAGGGAAATTTACGAATGCTCTTCGGGAGGGTATAAACTAGTTCAGCAGGGGCTTGGGAACCTGCATTGTAGCTCCAGTATACAGGAGGTTGAGAGTAGTGAGGTCATGAGTAAGGTTTCAAAGTTGCAGGAGTGTACCGGCAGGCAGGAAGGTGGTTTAAAGTGTGTCTTCTTCAATGCCAGGAGCATCCCGAATAAGGTGGGTGAACTTGCGGCATGGGTTGGTACCTGGGACTTCGATGTTGTGGCCATTTTGGAGACATGGATAGAGCAGGGACAGGAATGGTTGTTGCAGTTGCCGGGGTTTAGATAGTTCAGTAAGCTCAGGGAAGGTGGTAAAAGAGGGGGAGGGGTGGCATTGTTCGTCAAGGACAGTATTATGGTGGCAGAAAGGACATTTGATGAGGACTCGTCTACTGAGGTAGTATGGGCTGAGGTTAGAAACAGGAAAGGAGAGGTCACCATGTTAGAGGTTTTCTATGGGCCTCTGAAAAGTTCCAGAGATGAAGAGGAAAGGATTGTAAAGATGATTCTGGATAGGAGCGAAAGCAACAGGGTAGTTGTTGTGGGGGACTTAACTTTTCAAATATTGACTGGAAACGCTATAGTTCGAGTACTTTAGATGGGTCTGTTTTTGTCCAATGTGTGCAGGAGGGTTTCCTGACACGGTATGTAGATAGGCCAACGAGAGGCGAGGCCATATTGGATTTGGTACTGGGTAATGAACCAGGACAGGTGTTAGATTTGGAGGTAGGTGAGCACTTTGGTGATAGTGACCACAATTCCATTACATTTACTTTAGTGATGGAAAGGGATAGGTATATACCGCAGGGCAAGAGTTATATCTGGGGGCAAGGCAATTATAATGCGATGAGGCAAGACTTAGGATGCATCGGATAGAGAGGAAAACTGCAGGGGATGGGCACAATGGAAATGTGGAGCTTGTTCAAGGAACAGCTACTGCGTGTCCTTGATAAGTATGTACCTGTCAGGCAGGGAGGAAGTGGTCGAACAAGGGAACCGTCGTTTACTAAAGCAGTCGAACCACTTGTCAAGAGGAAGGAGGAGGCTTATGTAAAAATGAGACATGAAGGTTCAGTTAGGGCGCTCGAGAGTTACAAGTTAGCTAGGAAGGACCTAAAGAGAGAGCTAAGAAGAGCCAGGAGGGGACATGAGAAGTCTTTGGCAGGTGGGATCAAGGATAACCCTAAAGCTTTCTATAGATATGTCAGGAATAAACGAATGACTAGGGTAAGAGTAGGGCCAGTCAAGGACAGTAGTGGGAAGTTGTGCTTGGAGTCCGAGGAGATAGGAGAGGTGCGAAATGAATATTTTTCGTCAGTAGTCACACAGGAAAAAGACAATGTTGTCGAGGAGAATACTGAGATTCAGGCTACTAGACTAAAAGGGCTTGAGGTTCATAAGGAGGAGGTGTTAGCAATTCTGGAAAGTGTTTAAATAGATAAGTCCCCTGGGCCGGATGGGATTTATCCTAGGATTCTCTGGGAAGCTAGGAAGGAGATTGCTGAGCCTTTGCCTTTGATCTTTAAGTCATCTTTGTCTACAGGAATAGTGCCAGAAGACTGGAGGATAGCAAATGTTGTCCCCTTGTTCAAGAAGGGGAGTAGAGACAACCCCGGTAACTATAGAACAGTGAGCCTTACTTCTGTTGTGGGCAAAATCTTGGAAAGGTTTATAAGAGATAGGATGTATAATCATCTGGAAAGGAATTATTTGATTAGAGATAGTCAACACGGTTTTGTGAAGGGTAGGTCGTGCCTCACAAACCTTATTGAGTTCTTTGAGAAGGTGACCAAACAGATGGATGAGGGTAAAGCAGTTGATGTGGTGTATATGGATTTCAGTAAAGCGTTTGATAAGGTTCCCCACGGTAGGCTACTGCAGAAAATACGGAGGCATGGGGTTCAGGGTGACTTAGCAGTTTGGATCAGAAATTGGCTAGCTGGAAGAAGACAAAGGGTGGTGGTTGATGGGAAATGTTCAGACTGGAGTCCAGGTAGTACTGGTGTACCACAAGGATCTGTTTTAGGGCCACTGCTGTTTGTCATTTTTATAAATGACCTGGAGGAGGGCGTAGAAGGATGGGTGAGTAAATTAGCAGATGACACTAAAGTCGGTGGAGTTGTGGACAGTGCGGAAGGATGTTAGAAGTTACAGAGGGACATAGATAAGCTGCAGCGCTGGGCTGAGAGGTGACAAATGGAGTTTATTGCAGAAAAGTGTGAGGTGATTCATTTTGGAAGGAATAACAGGAAGACAGAGTACTGGGCTAATGGTAAGATTCTTGGTAGTGTGGATGAGCAGAGAGATCTCGGTGTCCATGTACTAGATCCCTGAAAGTTGCCACCCAGGTTGAGAGGGTTGTTAAGAAGGCGTACGTTGTGTTAGCTTTTATTGGTAGAGGGATTGAGTTTCGGAGCCATGAGGTTATGTTGCAGCTGTACAAAACTCTGGTGCGGCTGCATTTGGAGTATTGCGTGCAATTCTGGTCGCCGCATTATAGGAAGGATGTGGAAGCATTGGAAAGGGTGCAGAGGAGATTTACCAGAATGTTGCCTGGTATGGAGGGAAGATCTTATGAGGAAAGTCTGAGGGACTTGAGGCTGTTTTCGTTAGAGAGAAGGTTAAGAGGTGACTTAATTGAGGCATATAAGATGATCAGAGGATTGGATAGGGTGGACAGTGAGAGCCTTTTTCCTCGGATGGTGATGTCTAGCACGAGGGGACATAGCTTTAAATTGAGGGGAGATAGATATAAGACAGATGTCAGAGGTAGGTTCTTTACTCAGAGAGTAGTAAGGACATGGAATGCCCTGCCTGCAACAGTAGTGCACTCGCCAACACTAAGGTCATTCAAATGGTCATTGGATAGACATATGGACGATAAGGGAATAGTGTAAATGGGCTTTAGAGTGGTTTCACAGGTCGGTGCAACATCGAGGGCCGAAGGGCCTGTACTGCGCTGTAATGTTTTTAAAAAACCTGCGGGAAGTGCACCCAACTCCAGCTCCTCGGAGGCCGTGTTAGGGAACTGGAGCTGGATGAACTTCAGATCATCCGTGAGGCAGAGGGTGTGATGGAGAGGAGTTACAGGGAGGGAGCTGGGTTACAGTCAGGGGAAGGAAAGGGAACGGGCAGACAGTGCAGAGACCGCCCATTGCCGCTCCCCTTCAAAACAAGTATACCTTTTGTTGTTTGGGGGAGGGGGGGAAAGAGAGAGAGAGAAAGAGACCTACCATAGGAAGGCCGTAGCGGCCAGGTCTCTGGCACTGAGCCTGGCTCTGTGGCTCAGAAGGGAAGGGGGAAGAATAGAAAACTGATAGGAGACCCAATGGTTAGGGGAACGGATAGGATATTCTGTGGTTGCGAACGAGACTCCAGGAAAGTATATTGCTTCCCGGATGTCAGGGTCAGGGATGTCTCGGATTGAGTCTACAGGATTCTTATGGGGAAGGGGGAGCAACCAGAAGTCGTGGTGCACATAGGCACCAATGACATAGCTAAGAAAAGGGATGAGGATCTAAAAGGTGATTTTAGGGAGTTAGGTTGGAAGCTAAAGAGCAGGACAAGCAAAGTAGCAATCTCAGGATTGCTACCGGTGCCACGTGCAAGTGAGGCAAGGAACAGAGAATGAGTGCAGCTGAACACGTGGCTACAGGGCTGGTGCAGGCCGGAAGGTTTCAGATATGTAGATAATTGGGATACCTTCTGGGAAAGGTGGGACCCATACATGAAGGACGAGTTGCACCTAAACTGGAGGGGCACCAATATCCTGGGCGGGAGGTTTGTTAGAGCTCTTCAGAAGTTTCAAACTAGTTTGGCATGGGGATGGGAACCAGAGCTACAAATGAGAGGATAGGGTAGCTGTTGAACACGCAGAAATAGTATGCAGCAAGTCTGTGAGGAAGGATAGACAGCTGATAGTGCAAAGTTGCACGCAGTGGGATGGGTTAATGTGTGTCTGTTCAATTCAAGGAGTGTCAGGAATAAGGGATCAGTACTTGGAACTACGATGTTGTGGCCATTACGGAGACATGGATTTCACAAGGGCAGGAATGATTGTTCGATGTTCTGGAGTTTAGATGTTTTAAGAAGAATAGGGAGAGAGGTGAAAGAGGAGGGGGAGCGGCACTGTTAATTAGAGACTGCATCACAGCTGCAGAAAAGGAGGTAGTCGAGGAGAGTTTGTCTACTGAGTCAGTATGGGTGGGAGTCAGAAACAAGAAAGGAGTAGTCACTTTATTGGGAGTTTTCTATAAATTCCCCAATAGCAGCAGAGAGATGGTGGAACAGATTGGGCGGCAGATCTTGGAAAGGTGCAGAAGTAACAGAGTTGTTGTCATGGGTCACTTCAACTTCCCTAATATAAACTGGAACCTCCTTTCTGCAAATGGTTTGGATGGAGCAGATTTTGTCAGGTGTGTCCAGGAAAGATTCCTGACTCAATATGTAGATAAGCCGACTAGGGGGAAGGCCATATTGGATTTGGTGCTTGGCAACGAACCAGACCAGGTGTCAGGTGTCTCAGTGGGAGAGCATTTCGGTGGCAGTTATCACAACCCCTTGACCTTTACCATAGTCATGGAGAGGGACAGGAACAGATAGTATGGGAAGGTATTTAATTGGGGGAGGGGAAATTACACTGCTATTAGACAGGAGCCGAGGAGCATAAATTGGGAACAGATGCTCTCAGGAAATGCATAACAGTAATGTGGGGGTTGTTTAAGGAGCACTTGCTGCGAGTGCTGGATAGTTTCGTTCCACTGAGACAAGTAAGGAATGGTAAAGTGAAGGAGCCTTGGATAACAAGAGAAGTAGAGCTTCTAGTTAAGAGGAAGAAGGAAGCTTACGTAAGGTTGAGGAAGCAAGGATTTGGCACGGCTCTAGGTTACAAGGTAGCCAGGAAGGAACTCAAAAATGGAGAGCTAGAAGGGGGCATGAAAAAGCCCTGGTGGGAAAGATTAGGGAAAATCCCAAGACGTTCTACACTTTTGTGAGAAATAGGAGGATAATCAAAGTGAGAGTAGGGCCGATCAGGGATAGTGGAGGGAATTGGAGTCTGAAGAGGTAGGGGAGGCCCTTAATGAATATTTTGCTTCAGTATTCACTAGAGAGGGACCTTGTTGCTCATGAGAACAACGTCAACCAGGTTAATAGACTCAAACAGGTTGATATTAAGAAGGAGGATGTGCTGAAAATTTTGAAAAGCATCAGGAAAGATAAGTCCCCTGGGCCAGACAGGATATACCCAAGGTTTCTTTGGGAAGTGAGGGAAGAGACTGCTGCCCCGTTGGTGATGATCTTTGCATCCTCACTCTCCACTGGAGTAGTACCAGATGATTGGAGGGGGGCGAATGTTGTTCCCCTGTTCAAGAAAGGGAATAGGGAAATCCCTGGGAATTACAGACCAGTCAGTCTTGCTTCAGTGGTGAGCAAAATACTGGAAAGGATTCTGAGAGATAGGATTTATGATCATTTAGAAAAACATAGTTTGATTAAAGATAGTCAGCATGGCTTTGTGAGGGGCAGGTCAAATCTCACAAGTCTCACTTAATTCTTTGAGGATGTAACGAGACACATTTATGAAGGTCGGGCAGTGCATGTGGTATATATGGATTTCAGCAAGGCATTTGATAAGGTTCCCCATGGTAGGCTCATTCAGAAAGTCAGGGGGCATGGGATACAGGGAAATCTGGCTGTCTGAATTCAGAATTGGCTGGCTGAAAGAAGACAGCGAGTGGTAGTGGATGGAAAATATTCTGCCTGGAGGTCGGTGACCAGTGGTGTCCCGCAGGGATCTGTTCTGGGACCTCTGCTCTTTGTGGATTTTATAAATAACTTGGATGAAGAAGTGGAAGGTGGGTTAGTAAGCTTGCCGATGACACGAAGGTTGGTGGAGTTGTAGACAGTGTCGAGGGCTGTTGCAGGGTACAACAGGACATTGACAGGATGCAGAGCTGGACTGAGAAGTGGCAGATGGAGTTTAACCTGGATAAACGTGAAGTGATTCATTTTGGAAGGTCGAATTTGAATGCTGAATACAGCGGTAAAGGTAGAATTCTTGGAAGTGTGGAGGAACAGAGGGATCTTGGTATCCACGTACAGTAGATCCCTCAAATTTGCCATCCAGGTTGATAGGGTTGTTAAGAAGGCGTATGGTATGTTGACTTTCATTAACAGGGGGATTGAGTTTGATAGCCGTGAGGTTTCACTGCAGATTTATAAAATCCTGGTTAGACCACACTTGGAATATTGTGTCCAGTTCTGGTTGCCTCATCATAGGAAGGATGTGGATGCTTTGGAGAGGGTACAGAGGAGATTTACCAGGATGCTGCTTGGACTGGAGGGCATGTCTTATGAAGAAAGGTTGAGGGAGCTAGGGCTTTTCTCACTGGAACGAAGGAGCAGAGGTGACTTGATAGAGACGCACAAGGTGATGAGAGGCATGGATAGAGTGGATAGCCAGAGACTTTTCCCCAGAGCAGAGTTGGCTGTCACAGCTGTCACGAGGGGATATAATTTTCAGATGATTGAAGGAAGGTATAGGGGAGATGTCAGAGGTAGATTCTTTACATAGAGAATGATGGGTGCGCGGAATGCACTGCCAGCGGAAGTAGTGGAGTCAGAGTCATTAGGGACATTGAAGCGACTCTTGGACAGGCACATGGACAGCAGTAAATTGAAGGGGTGTAGGTTAGGTTGATTTTAGATTAGGATAAATGGTCGGCACAACATCGTGGACGGAAGGGCCTGTACTGTGCTGTACTGTTCTATGTTCTAATTCACTAAATAGGAGTCTTGAATCTCAAACTTTATCTACTTTATGCAAAACGTTATTGGTCCCCAACCTGATTTCTCCCATGACCTGGGTTCTGGCCAAGGATCATAATAATGTGTTTAATTGAATGGAGGTAAGCTGGTTGAGCCTGGGGAAAACACACCTGCTCCTCTGACCCCGAAGCAGTGCAATAAAGGGACTCCTCTCACAGACCCAGTCCTTTTCACATTTTGCGCAGGATTCTCCATTCTGCAGTTGAAGTGCTTCAACCAGCAGAGAATCGAGACTGATATGCCCTAGCGCTAGGAGAAGCACCCAGGTGCGAGTCACAATCCTTTGGCAAGCAAATATATGCAGAGCAGCAAGTGCATCAGATTCCCATCACTCTCTGGCTCAGGCCACCATTCAGAACAGGAACGCTGATCCCAAGGTCCAGCATTAGGCACCACCCGCAAAGCTAAAATGTCGACCCCCTGCTGACGAGGAGCGCACCCAAACCCCTCATCATGGAGAGGCGTCCTCCACCCGCCCCCACCAGAGGAATAACTGGCAACTCTCCCACCACAGTACAAGGGTGCCCCTCAGCAAGGAGGTGCCCATCCCCCTAGCAGGGGAATAACAGGGAACCCCCACCCCCAACACACATAATGGTGATCCCCCCCCCTCCACTCAGCTACGTCCTGCCAGTCCCCACCCCCTGGCATTGCCAATGGTGCACTGCCTCCTTGCACCATGGTACTGACAACCTGGCACGATAGACCCCGAGAGGGTGAAAGGGGGTCATTACATTGCTAATGTGCCCATCTGCTGCTGCAAGGCTACAGGGGGTGATTCCCCAGAGGTCCTGGGGGTTGCATAAGCTCCCCAGGATGGGGATCCCGCATGAGGAGTCCCTCTTCCAGCTATGGGCAACCCAAAGATTACCCTTGGCATGATGATCACAAGCAGACATCTGTTGAACAGCATCATCCGGGTCAGACTTTTAAAACTCTGAAGTAGCCTCCTCACCCTGAACTGTGCTGCCTGACAGCTGATGAGCAGTCCAGGCAGTTCAGTGAAGAAGAACACTTTCCCTTTCCCAACATCGACTGCCTCAGCCCTATGCCTTTGAAACTGCAGACTTTTGAAGTGTCAGAAACTTCCTAGAAACCGCTCAACACTTGAAAGGCTTCAAATCCAGAGATCCTTTGAAATGTTAAGCATCCATTCAATTTCACAGAGCAATACCTTTCACAAGCCTGTGATTGACAGTTTAATGGTACAGACACAAACCTCCTAGTGTTTTTTTATCTTTCCTTTCACATTTTTTCAAAAAACATTTTATTGCGGCATTTACAATTTTTTAACAACAATTTCAAGAGGAAAAACAACAAAGTAACACCCACCCAACCAACAACCATACCCAGCCAACATGGCTTACATACACAGTCCCCCAGTCCCCCTTCCCCACTCACTCATCCCCCGCTATCTCCCTCCCTCCCTACCCCATTTTGTATCTGCTAACAGCTTAATTTCCCCCAAAGTCGATAAACGGCTGTGACCTCTGGGCAAACCCCAACGTCGATCCTCTCAGGGCAAACTTGATCTTCTCAAGCCTGAGAAACCAGCATGTCACGAACCCATACCCCCGATTTTGGGGGCTCAGAGTCCCTCCACGCCAATAAGATCCGTCTCCGGGCTACCAGGGAGGTAAAGGCCAAAACATCAGCCTCTCTCACCCCCTGGTCTCCCGGGTCTTCCGACACACCAAAAATCGCCACCTCTGGACTCGGAACCACCTGTACCTTCAATACCATGGACATGACATTGCCAAATCCTTGCCAGAATCCCCAAAGCTTCGGACATGCCCAAAACATAGGCTCATGGAGCACACCAGAATAACAGGGAGTGGGATAGCTTGATCTTGGTTTCGGACAATGCTCGACACACCATCGAGGGCCGAAGGGCCTGTTCTGTGCTGTACTGTTCTATGTTACTCCCGCACACCGCCCACACCTATCCTCCACCCCTTCAAAGAACCTGCTCATACCGGCCACAGTCATATGCGCCCTGTGGACCACCTGGAATTGCATCAGGCGGAGCCTGGCACACGACGAGGACGTGGTAACCCGACTCAAGGCATCCTCCAACAATCCCGCCTCTAATTCCTTGCCCAACTCTTCCCCCCCATTTTCGCTTTACCTCCCCTATCGGAGTTCCCTACCATACCATGAGCTCTTTATAAATTTCTGAGACCTTCCGCTCCCCCACTCCCGTTTTCAACACTACCTTGTCCTGTATCCCCTGGGGCGGTAGGAGCGGAAAGGTCGAAACCTGCTTCCGTACAAAGTCCCTTACCTGCAGATAGCGTAACCCATTCCCACCTGGCAGCTTAAACCCCTCCTCTTAAGTCCTCCAAGCACAAAAAACTGCCATCAATAAACAGGTCCCCTAACCGTTCAATCCCAGCTCGCTGCTACATCCGAAACCCCCCCATCTAGCTCACCTGGCACAAATCGGTGATTGCCACAAATTGGAGCCCTTACCGACGCTCCCGCCTATCCCATGTGCTTCCGCCACTGTTCCCACACCCTCAAAGCCACCACTACCAGAGGTGCCTCTACCAGTGACCCTAAACTTGTGCCCCTACACGCTGCCGCCTTCACCCGCTCCCATACCGACCCCTCCCCCACTACATGATCATTGCTATGTTCGCCGCCCAATCGTAGTTCCAGCCCGCCCCGCCCCACCCCCCTCAGCCCCACTCCAGCAGCACCTTCTTTACCCGCGGTTCACCCATACGAACCCAGAGATACTGTGTTCACCCTCTTGAAAAAAAGTATTTCGGATAAAAATAGGCAGGCATTGACATACAAACAAAAACCTCGGGAGAATAGTCATCTTTACCGTCTGCACCCTCCCCGCCAGTGACAACAGGTGCATATCCCACCTTCGAAAGTCCTCCTTCATCTACTCCACTAACCGAGCCAAATTCAAAATGTAGCTGCTCCAACCCCCGTGCCACCTGGATCCCAAATGCCGAAACCTCCCTCCCACCACCTTGAACGGCATCTCCTCTCCTGCCCCCTCGCCTGAATCGCAAACACCTCGCTTTTGCCTATATTCCATTTGTACCCCAAAAACCGACCAAATTCTCCTAGGATCCCCATAATCTGAGGTCAGAGATATACAAAAGTAGGTTGTCCGCATATAACAAGATCCTGTGCTCCACCCCCCAGTCTCCTGCCAGTCCTTTGACGCTCTCAGCGCCATCGCCAATGGCTCTATAGCCAAGGCAAACAACAGTGGGGAGAGTGGACATCCTTGCCTCGTCCCTGGAGCAGCCTAAAATAATCCGCGCTCACTTAGTTCGTCTGCACGCTCGCCACCGGTGCCTGGTGCAGGAGCCGGACCCAGTCCACAAAACCCTGCCTAAACCTAAACTGCGCCAGGACCTCCCACAGGTACTCCCATTCCACCCGATCAAAGACTTCTCCATTTCCATGGCGACCACCACCTCCTTTCCCTCGGAGGACATCATAATCACGTTTAGCAGCCTTCTAACGTTGGCCGCCCTTTCACAATCTCTGTCTGGTCCTCCCCTCTCACCCCTGGCCACAGTCCTCTATTCTCGAGGCCAAGATCTTGGCCAGCAATTTGGCATCTACATTTAGAAGGGAGATTTGCCTCTATGACCCGCATTGTTCCGGGTTCTTATCCCGCTTCAGGATAAGAGAGATCGACGCCTGTGACATTGTTGCGGGGGTGGGGGTTACCCTTCCTCCCTAGCCTCATTAAACGCCCTTACCAGCAAGAGCCCCAGCACGCCTGAAAACGTTTTATAAAATTCCACCATGTACCCGACCGTCCCTGGGGCCTTGCCAATCTGGGCCCCTAGGTCCTCCACCAGTTCTTCTTCCACCCTCGGAAACCCACTCACCATGACTTATCTGCCCCCCCCCCAACCGAGTCCGCCACAATACTTCTCACTTCAAACGCCACCCGCTGATTAATCAGAATCGTCATTCCCTTTGTTTTAGAATCTAGTCCCGAATGGAATACCTACCCTACCCACCCCTTCTTCAGTCTAGCCTGATCCACCACCCTCAGGTGTGTCTCCTGTATCATTGCCACGTCTGCCTTTAAGCTTTTCAGATGAACGAACACACGGGCCCTCTCTTGACTGGCCCATTCAACCCTCTCTCATTCCATGTGATCAGAATGGGGGGGGGAAGAGGGGGGGCTAGCGCACCCCCCCCCCCCCCCACCATCCTCCCGGTGCAAACTTTACAATCCCCAACAAACACAAAGAAGAAAAAACAACCCATTAACAATGAAACAAACCCAAAACAGAACTGAGCAACGGCCCCAAAGATAGTGCAAAAGTGGTTAAGGAAACCAAAATACAAAATATAAGCACTCCCTCCAGAGTTCAATGATCTCATTCTCCTGCCAGTCCATTTTCTTTAATAAGTTCCAACGCCTCCTCTGGCGATCCAAAGTAGAGTCCCTGGCCTCCGTACGTTACCCACAGACATGCTGGGTACAACATACCGAACTTCACCGCCTTCTATAAGAGGGCCAACTTCACCTTGTTGAAGCTCGCCCTCCTTTTGGCCAGCTCCGCACCCAGGTGCTGGTAGACACACAGCTTGCTGCCTTCCCATGTACAGCACCTTGACTGCCTGGCCCACCTCAGAATCTGTTCCTTATCCAGGAACCGGTGCAATCACACCACCATCGCCCTCGATGGCTCGTTTCTCTGCAGCTTCCTCATAAGTGCCCTGTGCGCCCGGTCCACCTCGAAGGACCGAAAATAACGCTCCTTCACCCAGCAGCTTCTCGAACACTCGCGCCACATATGCACCGGCATCCGCTCCCTCACTGCCCTCCGGCAGGCCCACGATCCTCAAATTCTGCCTGCGCAACCTATTCTCCAGGTCCTCCACTTTATCCTGCAGTCTCTTCTGTTCATATTTCATCAACCCCATTTCCACAGTCACCGAGACAAGCTGTTCCTCATGCTCTCCCACAGCCTCCTCCACCTTCCGAATTGCCTGGCACTGGGCCTCCAACCACATTTCGATGCGGTTGATCCCCGCCTTTATAGGATCCACCACCCTGGCCAGGTGCTCCAAGTTCTCCTTCCTCTGCTGGGCAAACCTCTCGTGGAGAAAGGTCACTGATTGCTCTGTCGACCACTGGGCCAGGAGGCTCGGACCCTGACCCTCCGCCATCTTCTCCTGGGTCGCAAGCTCCACACTAGCTTTCAACAGTTGTTCCCTCCTTGTTCGACCACTTCTGGTCCACAAATCCATAAACCGATGGGATACTCTATTCTTCCACCTCTCCTGCACCTTATACCATTACTCAGCTCCGCTGTTAGCCGGGGAAAAGGTTCAAAAAATCAACGAGCGGGAGCCACCAAATGTGTGACCACTCACTCCATGGTCGCCTCCGGACGTCACTTCCTTTCACGTTTGAACACATCTCAAGTACCCTATATTGATCATAACAACAATGTATATTAACACTCGTTATGACTGACAACTGCTGACCTCTTCAACAATGCCAAGTGCTTTCTGCCATTACAAAAGAGTAAGTGAAACCACTATTTAATGCATTGGTTGGTGCTCGAGCACATGGCCACTGTCTGAAATCCCCCCAATTTCTTGGAGAAAGCTGTGGAGAGACAAATTCTATACTCAGGAAGATTAAGAAAAAGAGAAAATCTTTTAGGAAATATATGAAATTTAGTGGGCCTGTTAGCCACGGGCACAAATCTTGTCATGGCTGCTAAGAACCAGGCTTTGCACTGCAGATGCCACCCTTGCAGTGTTGGCCTGGGAGCCACGCATTTCCGGCACCATCTCCTGCGACAGAAGGCTTTAAGACTCTGCCATTCGGCCTTGCAGTCGCAGGACTGTCGCTGACACCCCCTCCTGATATCCCAGGCTTTGCCTTTGCATCTCAAGTGGCTATGGGACAATCATGTCCAGAGGCATGGTAACTGGTTGGGGCACAGCTGAGTGCTACAATCCAGCAGACCTCATACTGTCCAATCCCTGGGGCGTTCCTGCCTCCACCTGATGTGCATCAGAAGCAGTGCAGTGCTCACCAGATACCGACCCAGTAGCCTGCCTGCTAAGATCGCCCACCTAGGAGTGTGTCTCTGCGCTGGTGAATGGTGCAAGTGATAGCCATGGAGCTTCCTCACTGTCCACTTCAGATATCTCCTCCAAGATCAAAGGTGGGCGAATGGACACTTCTGTAGACGGGCCAAGCTGATCGGGTGTTGTTCTTGCAAGGAAAGGGACATGGTATTAGTATATGGCGGGCAGGTCAGTGGTCTGGGATACGCAGAACTCACTTAAGACTGGTCATCTGGATAAACATGTAGTGGCTGCTAATTTCTCTCTCGCAGGTCCACCACATTCTCAGGACAGGCCCGCTCCTCCCCTGCAAGCTCTAGGGCTCTCTTCTCAAAAAGGAGTCAGGATCTTCAGCTTGGGCATCCCACCGTCCTTCTTTTCTTGCTCACAGAGGTTGTGAGAAAGCTGCTTATGCACAAACACAAATAGGGGTGATGTGAGCTGGCCACCTGGTGGGTCAGACGTCTCTGCTACCTGGCATGTGTGGGCCTGCATGTAAGCAGGGTCCCTGTTAGGTGGCAGCATATAGGATCCAGGTGACATTCAGAATGGCGATGGCAAGGTGGAGTGCAGAGATGATACGGGTAGCACTTATACTGGCAGAACAGAGTAGGTTGTTCATCTTCTTGCGACACTACACTCCCGCCCTGTTGCGCAGACTGCTGGCACTGACCAGTGCTGTGAACGTCTCTCAGGCGGGGTTTGTTATCTTGCTGATGGGTCTCCTGCCAGCCCGAGGGGATATTGTTGCCCATATCTCCTCCACAGCATCCAGCATATGGGGAAGGCTCCTCCATGAATCATGGAGCAGGCTTCCTGGCTGCCATCATCGTAGCTTGAATGAGAGCAAGTGCTGTGAAGCCATTTAAATGCAGCCCCCCCCCCCCCTTGATTAAAGTGCTCAGATGATCCCTGGGACAGGTGAATCAGATGCCTCGCTATATACTTGTAAATAAAATATTAGTATCAAAATGAGGGAAGGGAGTGGGTTGGCTAATGGGCCTAGTTTTAGAACGACCAGTGAGGACAAAGAGAGATGAGGAATCAGGAAAAGGAAGTGGGGGACGGCTTGAGTATTGACAGTGAACAAAGAAATGGTTGCCTCCCAAAGGGCAAGAAAGAGAAGGGTTAAATTGCAAATATCTAAATGCTGGAGTATAGTGTACAAAATTGGGGAACTGGAAACGGAAATTGCTCTAGAAGAAAATATGGCATAGTAGCATTGACAGAAACGCGGCTCCAACAGAACAGGACTGAATACTTAACTTCCCAAGTTATAAGGAAACAGGGAGGAAGTGTAGCATTATTGGTCAAAGATGGAATCTTGGTCCTTGAACGAGATGCAGTTCCTGAATTAGTCTCTATGGTTGGAGGTGAGAAACAGAAAGGGAGTGGTTACCTTGTTGGGTATTTATTATCAACTTCCAAATAGTGGGGAGCAAGTAGAAGAGAGCTTTTGTAGGCGGATTATGGAAATCTGCACAAAGGGTTGTGATAGTGGGAATTTCAATTACCCCAAGGTAGACTGGGAGAAGGTTTTAGTGTGGGGTACGGAAGAGGGGAAATTCCTGCAGTGTGTGTGTTGGAGAACTTTCTGGAACAGTACATTTCCAGTCCTACAAGGGAGGAAGCTGTGCTGGATATGGTACCAGGAAATGAGGCAGGCCAGGTGGAGAATGACAGAGTGGGGGAACAGTTGGAAACTGGCGATCATAATAAAATAAAGGTTCAATATTAAGTTGGAAAAGGATAAAAAAGTCACGTATTTGATCTCAGAATGGAGAAGAGCAAATTTTACGGATCTAAAAGTTGATTGGAAATGCATTTTGGTAGATAAAACAGTAGAATCATATATCCATAGAGTCCCTGCAGTGCAGAAGGAGATCACTCGACCAATGTAGTCTATACCGACCCTCTGAAAGAGCACCTAGGCCCACTTCCCCGCCCTATCACCTTAACCCCACCAAACGTGCACATCTTTGGACATTGGACATGAAGGGGCAATTTAGCACATCCGATTCACCTAACCTGTATATCTTTGGACTGTGGGAGGAACCCGCAGCACCCGGAGGAAACCCACGCAGACACAGGGAGAAAGTGCAAACTCCATACGGACAATCACCCAAGGCCAGAATTGAACCCGGGTTTGTTGCCCTAATGGGAAACTTTCAAAGGAGAGATGAATAAGGTGCATACCCATAATAAATAAATACAGGGTATCCAGAGCTGCAGTACCCTGGGTCACTAAGGTAATTGAGGAGAAAATAAGGAAGAAATGCATGCCAGAATAATAATAATAATAGAAATCAAGAAGAGTATCTCAAATGCAGGAGTTAGGCTAAGGTTGAAGTAAGGAAGGCTAAAAGGAAACATAAGGAAAAGATGGCAGGCTGCACTAAAACAAATAGTAAAATGCTCTTCAAATATCTTAATAGTAAAACATTAGCGAAGAATAGAGTGGGGCTCTTAAAGGACAAGGAGGGCAAGCTACTCACTGAAGCAGAAGGTATGCCAGAGGTACTAAGTGAGCACATTGCTTCTGTATTTACCAAAATAGAAAATGGCAAAAATGGCCCAGTTGCATTGAGCAACTGAGTAGTATAGTGATAGCTAAAGAAGAGGTGCTGAAAAGGCTGGCAAGCACTCCAGGTAGAGAAGTCGCCAGGCCCGGATGGGATGCATCCTAAGAAAGCTGAGAGAGGCGAGAGAGCAAATTGTGGAGCTGTTGACAGAAGTTTTCCACACTCTGAACACAGGATTGCAAATGTGACACCATTGGTTAAGAAGGGGGCAGAGTATAATGCAGGAACCTATAGGCCTGTCAGTTTAACATCAATAATGGGAAAATTGATACAGGCCATAATACGGGATAAGATAAATGCACTTAGTGAAAAGTAAGTTACATAACTATACAGTCAACACGGCTTTGTCAAGGGCAGGTATTGTTTGACAAATTTAATTGAGTCCTTTGATGAGGTGACACAGGCAGTAGATGAGGGTACAGCTCTGGATGTTGTATATTTGGACTTTCAGAGGGCAGCATGATGGCGCACTGGTCATGGCGCTGAGGTCCCAGGTTCAGTTCTAGCTCTGGGTCACTGTCCTTTTGAAGTTTGCACATTCCATTCTCCCAGTGTTTGCGTGGGTTTCACCCCCACAACCCAAAGATGTGCAGGGTAGGTGGATTGGCCACACTAAATTGCCCCTTAATTGGAAAAAATTAATTGGGTACTCTTAAATTTAAAAAAAAAAATATTTGGACTTTCATAAAGCATTTGATACGGTGCCACATGGTAGGTTGGTAAGCAAATTAGAAACATTTGGTATTGATCGGTCCTTGGCAGCAAGTATGAGACGTTGGCTAAGACTGGAGACGAGTTGAAAGTAGTGTTCCCCAGGGCTCAGTGTTGGGACACTTGCTTTTTTTGATTTATCTAAATGATTTAGAGATGAGCATAGAGGGCAAAATCTCTAAATTTGCAGATGATACTAAGCTAGAGCAAATAATGAATTGTGAGGATGACGCTGAGTGACTTCAGAGGGACACTGACAAGTTGGTAAAAGAAACATGGAGGGACAATACGGGCTCAATAGTACAACTTTTGAGGGGAGCACAAGAGCAGAGGGACCTCAATGTTCAAGTGCATAATTCTCTAAAGGTGGCCAGGCAAGTTGAAACAGTTGTTAAGGTGGTTTATAGGATCCCTGGATTAATAAATAGAGGCTTAGAGCATAAATCAAGGAAGTGATGCTACAGCTTTACAAATCATTGGTAAGACCATATTTGGAATATTGTGTTCAGTTCTGGGCACCTTATTTAAGGAAGGATATTAAAGCCCGAGAGAGAGTGCAGATGAGATTTACTAGAATGATACCAGCAGTGAGGAATTTTAGATAAAAGGAAAGATGGGAGAAATTGGGCTTGTTCTCCTTAGGGCTGAGGTGTTCAAAATTATGAACAATTTTGACAGGGTAAAGAACCGCTAGTGGTTAAGCCAGTGACTAAGGGTCACAATTTCAAGATGGTCAGCAAAAGAGCTAAGAGTGAGATGAGAAGAAACACCTTTACTCAAAGTGTTGTTGGGATCTGAAATATGCTGTCTGGGAGAGTGGTGGAAGCATAGTCCACAGGAGGTTTCAAAAGAAAGCTGGATATATATTTGAATGAGATGAAATTAGAGGGTTGGGGAATGGGACTAGCTAGGTAGCTCTTTCGGGAGCCGGTGCAGACAACATGGGCCGAATGGTCTCCTTCTGTGCTGGAAGATTCTGATTCTAAAATATCTCTTGTCCTGACGCTGACAAAAATCCAATGGAAGTTGCTTTAACTGCCTGAAATATGATACATTCACATGCAGTTAAGTTTTGTTCTACATATAGCTCACTTTGCATTCAAATCTTCTCATGCAGCTAAGATTTACCGTGATGATTACAGTATTCATTTTGCCAAATTGTGACGTTGTAGACAACCTTCTTGTTTAATTAAACCAAGACTGATACAGGCAATCTTCAGATTTAAGACACAATTGGTTCCCGAAAATCTTGTCCTAAGTTGAAACTTTGGACGGCAGAACTGATTTTCCGATAGGAACATTATTATAAATGGGGGATCGGTTCCTGGCCCAAGGCGCGATACCCTATTGAATAGTGCTCTTGTAAACAGTGAAATCGACTTGGTTCAGAGGTTGCTTCCTTTCCATCAATTTGTGGCCGTGACACCGTGAACAAGAGATCTGGAGTCACCCCTTATTTGTGGTATAATAAATTTGTTTCACTCTCCAAGGTCTCTCAAATGCACTGTTCGTTTATCAGTGAAAGGTTTGTAGTAAAATTACTGGCTCACATGTTTTCTCACTTCCTGAATATTCATCTGGGAAACGGATCACAGAACCATTAGATAACCCATCCAGTAGTTACTCAAAAGACACAAGTGGTAACTTTTTGTAAAACATGCATCCAACCCACCAATTTCCAGTCAGTTAGTTTTAATAATCTTTATTGTCACAAGTAGGCTTACATTAACACTGCAATGAAGTTACTGTGAAAAGCTCCTAGTCGCCATACTGTTTGGGTACACAGAGAGTATTCAGAATGCCCAATTCACCCAACAAGCACGTCTTTCGGGGTTTGTGGGAGAAACTGGAGCACCCGGAGGAAACCCACTTAGACACAGGGAGAATGTGCAGATTCTGCGCAGACAGTGACCCAAGCGGGAATCGAACCTGGGACCCTGGTGTTGTGAAGCAGCATACCTAACCACTGTGCTACCGTGCCACCCAAGCTGGGGCTTTTATCACGTTAAAAAGTTTGTGAGATCTTACTTCAGTAAACTTGCCTGATTTCCCATGATACAATAATCCCCACACTTTCAAAGATATTTTAGCATCACTTCCGATGGCGGCCATGGAGGAGGAGGTCTCACATTCGATAGCTCCCGCCTTTAACGGACCCTCGGACCTTTTTCCCACGATTTTTCTCGGATTTTATGGGATAAATCGGTGAACTGTGCTACAGGAAGGAGGATTCCCTCTCTGGTGTATGGAGAATTGGACCAGAAGCGGCCGTGTGAAACGACTCAGTCCTGGTAGTGAGAAGCAAGCGGAGCTGGTACCGCGGGATAGCATGGCGGAGGGCAAGGGCCGAGGAGAGACGGCACAGTGGTCAACGGAGCAGCTGGTGAAGTTTTTTGAGGATTGCTTCGCCAAGCTGAAAAAGGATACGCTGGACCTGATCAAGGCTTTGATTGATCAAATAGTCTTGAATCAGGAGACCCAGGGGAAAGCGATACAGGAGATCGAACAAATTTTATCCGACCAGGAGGACTATATAACTGTGCTGGAGAACAAGGTGGAGGTGTTGGACGACCGCCAGAAGAGGATGCAGGAGAAGCTGGAGGACCTGGAGAATAGGTCCAGGAGGCAGAACCTCAGAATCGTTGGCCTCCCTGAAGGCAGTGAGGGATGCGAGGGCATATGTGACGGACATGCTGGAGAAGTTGATGGGGGCTGGGGCGTTCCCTCGGCCCCTGGAGGTGGATAGAGTGCAGAGAGCCCTCGCGAGGAATCCCAGGGCGAATGACCCGCCAAGGTCCATGGTGGTTCGTTTTCACCGTTTTACGAATAAGGAATACGTCTTGCGGTGGTCCAAGAAGGAACGGAGCAGCAAGTGGGAGAATTATGAGTTACGTATTTATCAGGACCTGGGAGCGGAGTTGGCCAAGAGATGGGCTGGGTTCAAATGGGCAAAGGTGACCCTCTTCAAGAAGGGGGTGAAGTTCGGGATGCTGTACCCAGCGCGGCTGTGGGTTACGCACGAGGAACGGGACTTTTATTTTGAGGCGATATATGGACATTCATTAAAGAAAAGAAGCTGGAGACGATTTAAAGGACATTTAAGCTGCAGAGAAGTTTTGTAGCGGTGGTTCGTAATACTGTACTGGTTTTTTAAAAGAAAAAAGATTTTATGTCGTTCTGGGTGAAATAGTGGGCTGTGGTGATGGCTGTAGGGTGCTTTGTCTTGCAGGGATTGGATGCGGGGGGCGGAGGTGTCTTGAAGTTAGAGCTATTCCTCGGGAGACTGGGTTTTGTTTTAAGTGACTGTCTCTTCACTGGTTTATGTTAATTTTGTGGTTTTTTTGCTGCTGTTTACTTACTGGGGAATGTGATTCTGTTAAAAGGTTTATTCATGTGGGGGGGGGGGAAAAGAGGTTCGAACAATAGGGAGACAGGCGGTTTGGCGCCAGGGACTGGGGTTATCGGGGTCAGCATGGTTCAGCTGACTCTCGGAAGTGCAGTGGGGGGTGAGCAAGTGTTAAAACTGGTACTTGACCTGGGGGATGAGGTTTCTGGTGCTGTTGGCGGGGGGGGGGCTGCTTTGCTGACTGGAGAGGAACTATTGTCGGGGAATAAATGGGAGGTCGGGAACGGCTGCCGCTCATGGGGGTACTCGAGGAAGCGGGGGGCACGGGCTCAGGGCTGGCCTAAAAAGGGTGATGGCTAGTCGGCAGGGTGGGGGTGATGGAAGCCCCCCTTCCAGGCTGATTACGTGGAATGTGAGAGGACTGAAATGGGCCGGTCAAGGGGGCTCGCGTGTTCACGCATCTAAGGGAACTGAAGGCAGACGTGGCAATGCTACAAGAGACACATCTTAAGGTCATAGACCAGACGAGATTGAGGAAGGGCTGGGTTAGCCAGGTGTTCCACTTAGGGCTGGACTGAAAGACCAGGGGGGTAGCAATTTTGATTTGTAAGCGAGTGGCATTTGAGGCTGGGAAAATCGTGTCAGATAAGGGGGGTAAGTACATAATGGTGAGTGGAAGGTTGGAGGGTGTACGAGTGGTGCTCGTGAACATATGTGCTCCAAACTGGGACGACGTGGAATTTATGAGGCGTGTGCTAGGTAAGATCCCGGAATTAGAGTCACATAACCTGATCATGGGGGGGGACTTTAACACAGTCATTGAACTGGAATTGGACCAGTCAATATCCAGGTCAGGGAGGAGGCTGGCTGTGGCAAAGGAATTGAAGGGCTTTATGGTACAGATGGGGGGTATAGACCCATGGAGGTTTACACGGCAGAGGGCGAAGGAGTTTTCTTTTTCTTCCTCACGTCCATAAGGTGTACTCTTGTATTGACTTTTTTGTTCTGAGCAAGGCGCTAATACCGAAGGTGGCGGGGATGGGATACTCGACAACTGCAGTGTCGGATCATGCTCCGCATTGGGTGGATTTGCAGGTTAGTGAGGAGAGAGGGCAACATCCGTTATGGAGACTGGATGTGGGGTTGCTAGCGGATGAATCGGTCTGCGGGCGGGTGAATAAGTCCATCCAGAACTACCTGGAAACAAATGACACGGGAGAGGTATCTGCAGCGACGGTTTGGGAAGCTCTGAAGGTGGTTGTTAGAGGGGAACTAATTTTGATTCGGTCCCACAGGGAAAAGGGGGAAGGGGCGGAGATGGAGAGATTAGTGGAGGAGATACTCCGGGTGGACAGGAGATATGCAGAGGCCCCGGACGGGGGCTCCTGAGGGAGCGGCGGAAGTTGCAGGCAGAGTTTGAGTTGTTGACCATAGGGAAAGCAGTGGCGCAGTTGAAGAAGGTAAAGGGGGTGGTTTATAAGTATGGGGAAAAGGCGAGTAGGATGTTGGCACAACAGCTTAGGAAGAGAGAGGCGGCCAGGGAGATTGGTAGAGTGAAGAATAGGGATGGTAACATGGTCTTGGACCCGGGGGGTGAACAAAGTTTTTAAAGAATTTTACAGTAAATTATGAGTCAGAACCCCCGGCTGGAGTGGAGGGGATGAGGCAATTTCTGGATCAGTTGATGTTTCCGAGGGTGGAGGCGGACCTGGTGGAGGGGCTGGGAGCCCCAATTGAGATTGAGGAAATTATCAAGGGGCTGGAGGGCATGCAGTCGGGCAAAACTCCGGAGCCGGATGGCTACCCGGTGGAATTTTATAAGAAGTTCTCAGAGATATTGAGCCCACTGCTGGTGAGGGCATTTAACGAGGCTAGAGAGAAGGGAATCCTCCCTCCCGACAATGTCGCAGGCCTCGATTTCACTTATTCTTAAACAGGAGAAGGATCCTGAGCAGTGTCGGTCATATAGGCCGATCTCGCTTTTGAATGTGGATGCCAAGTTGTTGGCTAAGATATTGGCCACAAGGATAGAAGACTGCGTTCCGGGGGTGATAGGGGAAGACCAGACGGGATTCGTTAAGGGCAGGCAACTCAAGGCCAACATTTGGAGGCTTTTAAATGTTATTATGATGCCCTCAGAAAGAGGAGAGGCAGAGGTGGTGGTAGCGATGGATGCGGAGAAGGCTTTTGATCAGGTGGAGTGGGAGTACCTGTGGCAGGCGCTGGGAAGATTTGGGTTTGGGTTTGGTGTGGGCTTTATTGGATGGGTGCGGTTGCTCTACCAGGAGCCTGTAGCGAGCGTGCGTATTTTAAATTACATCGAGGGACGAGGCAAAGGTGCCCCTTCTCCCCATTATTGTTTGCTCTAGCTATAGAGCCATTGGCCATGGCACTAAGAGCTTCGAGGAACTGGCAAGGGCTGGTTCGGGGGGGGGGGGGGTGAAGCACCGGGTCTCGCTCTACGCGGTCGATTTGCTTTTGTACATTTCGGACCCGCTGGAGGTGATGGGGGAGGTTATGCGGATCTTAGGGGAATTTGGCAGTTTCTCGGGGTATACATTGAACATGGGGAAGAGCGAGATGTTCGTGATTCAGGCTACAGGGCAGGAGGAGAGGGAGAGCTGCCGCTTAGAATGGTAGGGAAGAGCTTTCGCTATCTGGGAATCCAGGTGGCTCGGAAATGGGAGGCACTGCAGAAGCTTAATATATCCCGGTTGGTGGAGCAAATGGAAGGGGACTTTAAGAGATGGGACATGCTCCCGTTGTCACTGGCGTGGAGGGTACAGACGGTGAAAATGACGGTCCTGCCCAGATTTCTGTTGGGTCTTTCAGTGCCTCCCTATCTTCATCCCCAAGGCTTTTTTCAAGCGGGTGAACACGATCATCTCGGGCTTTGTTTGGGCGAATAAAACCCTGCGGGTGAAGAAAATGTGGTTAGAGTGTAGTCGGGGGGAGGGTGGGTTGGTGCTGCCGAACTTCTGCAACTACTACTGGGCGGCTAACATAGCCATGATTAGGAAGTGGGTAATGGGGCCGGGGTCGACATGGGAGCGGTTGGAGACGGCGTCATGTAAAGGCACCAGTCTGGGAGCATTGGTAACGGCGCCTCTGCCGTTCCCGCCGGCACGATACTCCACAAGTCCGGTAGTAGTGGTGGCACTGAGGATCTGGGGGGGCAATGGAGGAAGTATAGGAAGGTAGCGGGTGCGTCAGTCTGGACCCCGATTTGCAACAACCACAGGTTTGCACCGGGCAGGCTGGATGGCGGGTTCCAGAGCTGGCAGAGGGCATGAATTAGAAGGATGGGGGATCGGTTTATAGATGGGAGCTTTCCCAGCTTGAAGGTGCTGGAGGATAAATTTAAACTGCCGTCAGGGAATGGTTTTAGATATTTGCAAGTGCGAGACTTCCTGAGAAAGCAGGTGCCGGCCTTTCCGCTGCTGCCGCCACGGGGGATACAGGATAGAGTAGTTTCCGGTATCTGGGTGGGAGAGGGGAAGGTGTTGGATATCTACCAGGAGCTGCTGGAAGCGGAGGAAACCCTGGTGGAGGAGCTTATGGGCAAGTGGGAGGCCGAGCTAGGTGGAGAGTTAGAGGCGGGTCTATGGACGGACACCCTAGGCAGGGTCAATTCCTCCTCTTCATGTGCCAGGCTTAGCCTAATACAATTTAAGGTGGTCCACCGGGCACACATGACGGCGGCAAGGATGAGCAAGTTTTTGGGGGTAGAAGATAGATGTGTGAGGTGCGCGGGAACCCCAGCAAACCATGTCCACATGTTCTGGGCATGACCGAAGCTCAGAGGGTTTTGGCAGGGGTTTGCGAAGGCAATGTCCATGGTGCTAGGAACTCGGGTGGTGCCGAGTCCAGAGGTAGCGATCTTTGGAGTGTCAGAAGATCCGGGAGTTCAGGGAGTGAAAGAGGCCGACGTCCTGGCCTTTGCCTCCCTAGTAGCCCGGAGACGGATCCTTTTAATGTGGAGGGACTTGAAGCCCCCGAGTGTAGAGACCTGGGTCAGTGACATGGCTGGGTTTCTCAGTCTTGAGAAAATAAAGTTTGCCTTAAGAGGGTCAATGTTGGGGTTCTCTCGGATGTGGCAGCCAGTCGTCGATTTTCTTGGGGAAAATTAAAATGTCGGCAGAAGCAGCATTCTGAGGGGGGGGCAGGCGGATAGGTGTTAGATGGTTGAAGTGTGTGAAGATTGGGTCGGGTGGGGAAATGGTTATTTCACCATGTCAATGTTATTGTTATAACATTTTTTGCAAATACCTTAATAAAAATATTTTTTTTAAAAGATACTTCAGCATCTGAGAAGCAAATTGCCCTTCCTGAGATTGTGAAATGCAGAACCTAAAGGAACTGAATGGTTGGTAAAGACCAACAGGATGTCAATTAACAAACATAAGTACCGTTCATCGGAGCTCAATTGTCATAAAGCTAAAGACTGCTTTATACAAGAAAATGATATGGAAAATAAATGCAAAACATCTTAAACAGTCTTGTTGCAAAACCAACTTAACAGACCTGTATTGCATATTTGTAGAACTGCTGTGAAAGTTCACTCAGCTCCCCAATACCATTTGTGTATTGTTCCAGACGATCAAGTTGCTCCACTTCAGCTACTGGATAAGGTTTCTCCTTCAGTACCTCGACTATTTGAAATCGACAGAGGCCTGTGATCAACAGGGTATAGTGTGGCTTTGGCCAATTACTACCCACGATCTGTACAGCAATACCAGCTGTGCCAATCCTACAAAGAAGAAAAACAACCATTCAGAAAATGAAAGGAAAGGTAGAGTATGAATTTACCATCTGTATTTTTTTTTAAAATCACATGAATGATATAAAATTATTAAATGCAGCAATAAGAGGATTACAATATATATGCACAGATGGATAACGTCCCTGCTTATAGCCTGATAGGAGATCTAAAGAAAGCAAAACGACAATTGGGAGATCTGGATCGATACAGTACTTCATGGGGAGATGTACTGGCATTCAAATTGTTGCATTGGTTTTTGGATTTTAATTGACATTTAACGTTCTCCTAAAACAGAGGTAGGTTTAAGTGATCTATATTTGTGATGTTATATATTAGGGGAGGCAGTGGCGTAGTGGTATTGTCACTGGACTAGTAATCCAGAGACCCAGGGTAATACTCTGGGGACCAGGGTTCAAATCCCACCCTCGCAAATGGTAAAATTGGAATTCAATAAAGAAATTTGGAATTAATAGTCTAACAATGACCATGAAAACATTGTCGTAAAAACCTACCTGGTTCCTTAATGTCCTTTGGGGAAGGAAACCTGCCGCCCTGACCTACATGTGACTCAGCAATTTGGTTGATTCTTAAATGCGCTCAGGGATGGGCAACAAATGCAGCAGCGACGCCTACATCACATGAACGAGTAAAAAAACATTTTTTTTTAAAGTAAGGTGTAGGACGTCATGCAAGCATGGGAGCACATCTTGCACATTTCATAAGTATCTGTTTTTGGGATGTATGTCTTGCACTGTGTCCCTGGATGATCATGATCGGAGTTTGGTCACGAGGAGCCGAGTTAAATCATGGCTCCCATTGTAAATTATGTTTTGGGTGATGGTCACTACTCCGTGGTGCTCACTTTGATGAATGAGAAGTATCCGGAAACGCAATAGAGAATCCTGGTATTTGATAGAGTAATTTCCCTGATGAAGGTCCATGGAAATCCAGCTGCATGGTGCGCTGTCCTGACCATCGATGGCAATGGACGCTGGAAAAGGAGCATTCGTGAGCCCTTCTCCTGCGATATGTGGGAGACGAGTTCCCATCTGAGTATAAAAATAGGCTGCCATGCTGTTGTGGTCTTGATTTGGAGGCTGGGTGCATCAGACTCGATGGAGCACAGTGAATCCAGTTTTTGAGGCCTGGGGTTGGGTGGAAACGCTGACCACTGGCCTTATACTATCCTGTTCTCGATGCTCATCATTAGGGGTTGGAAGTGGCTGGTTGTGTCTAGTCACCCCCCCCAACAATCCTCTTCCCCAACCACAACCCACCACCCCCCTGCTGAGGCTTAGGTTGCTAATTGCCTGGGTGTTGAGGCGGTGACGTGATGGAGAAAGCGCTTCGTACAATCATTTGAGAGAAGTCCTGAAGGCTGTTCGACGATCCTGTTGTGGCTTTGGCCTTTTCCAGCAACATTGGCAGTACTGTCATCCTGCAGTTCATCACTAATCCCTTCTGATCGTGTTGATTTTATGTTGCTGATTCCCTTTCTAGCAAGGGTGTGCGATGCGTGAGCACAAAGGCCGTCCATTATCATGTTTTAGTGAAAATCGTAATGAGTCGGGAAACAAATGTATTTTTGCACGGTCTTGCCCATTTTTATGTGCTATAATCCTTGCAAGTAGACACCTCTTAACTCCTTCATGGAGAAGATGAGTAGAATCACAGCAGGGTGATGGGTGGTCGGTTGGTGTGCTGCTGGGCAGCGGGGTTAGTTAAATCCTTACTCGGATTGACGAGAGCCCTCAGTTAGAGCCAATTGTATTGAGTTTTTATTTTGTTACTCTGAATTTTGAGAATCCGTGCTTAACTCCTTCGAAGGCCTGGCAGATCATGAATCCTGAAGAGAATCAGGTTCCTTCTGGTTCTTTCTTGTGGTAGCCGTTTTTGGAGTCGGGGGCAGTGCATGCTCAAGTGTGGTTGGTTAATCCTTATAGAATTGTAGAAGCGAGAGTCTGTATGTTATCCATCACGCTGTTGGAGCCCTTTTCTTCGGTTTGGGGGTAGGCTGATGGGAGAATTAGGTGCGACCACAAATGGTTTCCTGAATGTCCTCCTTGTCGTGACCGTATCTTCAATGGGGTGGGGCTTGTGTGATTTATTTTTGGCATCGGTGGGATGGGCACACTGCCTTGGTCGTGAGGTGTATGGCCAGCTGGGTAATAGGTCTTGGTGTGTGCTGGGTGTCCGGACACCTACGGATTAGAGTGTTGGACTCAGCCAAGTCCGGTGCTGTGTTTGGTTCCCTTCTCGAAGGTGCTTATTAGGGACATCCTGAGAAGCTGAGCATTTTTTGATCTGCTTAAATATCCTTGGTTTACTGACTCCTTTGCACACGAGGGCTTGGGTTTGAGCTGTGACATGTACTATGGTTTATATCCTGTTGCCCCCTTTATGACTGGGATATTCCCTTATCTGAACGAGCAGCTTTTTCTCTTCTTCATAAGTGATGGGGATAGGCCGAAGGAACACGGATCCTTGGTTGTATCCTGGTCTTCACTTATCCTGGGACCCTCTGCTCCTGGTAGTTATCCCTTTTTTTTGTATCCTTCTCGATCAGTTTGTTAAGGTGCTGACAGCACCGACCATAATACGAATCTATAGCTGCTGGTCCTCTCTGTATAAATATGGGAGATGATGATCATTCTGTATTGTGCCCGAGGTCAGGGTAGTGTTGCGGTTGTGTGGCATGTGTCAAATCCTCTTAGAACTGGGGTCCTCACATATTTTCTTTATATTTTTTCATTTTTGTTATGGTGGACATAAAGTATCCGTGATTGGATCCTGCATGAGTAGACAGATCTGTATCCAAGGGGAGGAGGTTAAAATGTGTCATTGGTGCCTCTGGTGCTGCTGTGCTAGTGCGCGCCCAAACGTGGCACAAAAAAATTATCCTGAATTCTCTTGGTTAATGAGAGCCATTGCCGGTGGGAAGGTATGCACCATTTTACCATGTTTTCATGGCTTTATCCTTTTTTCCCTTGCTCTGGTGCAGATAGAGGCAACAGGTTGAGTCTGATGATTATACTGAGCCAGCTAAATTACTGCTCTCCTGTCCCCATCTGTATCCATGCACCTTGAAACTTATTTTCTTGTGGAGCTGTACCATTCTTGTGGTTTTCTAATTAAATTTAGAGTACCCAATTACTTTTCTTTCCAATTAAGGGGCAATTTAGCCACCCTGCACACCTTTGGGTCGTGAGGGTGAGACCTCGCAGACATGGAGAGAATGTGCAAACTCCACACGGACAGTGACCCGGGGCCAGGATCAAACCCGGGTCCTCGGCATTGTGAGACAGCCGTGCTAACCACTGCATCACCGTGCCACCCTCCATTCCTGTGGTTTTGTTGCGTTATTTGTTACAATTAAAAATCTCAATAAAAATACTTTTAATAAGGTACAGATTTAAGTGGGTTTAATTCTGTGCTTTTGTGTATGGATACAACTCCAGTTAGCTTCATGTTAAACAAAGTTGTTTGCATGTAGGGAAATTTTGGTTGCAGTTCGAAGTGTGTTTCTATTGTACTGAGAGAGTTTATGATGTGCAAAGTAAGTAAGCGATTGAGGAAAGAATAAAATAGCAATTTGAGGCCAGTTTTAGAGAGACAACCTTTTTGAGTTCTAGTGTTAAACCGGATCGAGGCAGTCAGAGGTAGGAAGACAAAGGGTGAACAGCGCTCAGCTCTGCTAGAAGCAGAAAAGCCACACAATAGAGTAACATGCCAAAAGCAAGCTCCAGAGAAGCTAAAGAACAGTTAGTTCTAGAAGCTAGGAGTTTCCAGAAAGGTTGAAGTTAAAGGAACAAAGAGAAACTGCCAATGGAACAGGATATTAGTCACTGAAGCTAAAGGCAGAGTTGGAAGTGCAAATCTGGGTGAAACTGGCTGGAGAAAAGCCCGAGGTTGGAAACAATCATAAGTGCAGTGTTCTTATTTCCAGCCTTTGAAAACAATATTATACTGTTGGGGGTCTTGAGTTGTGTAGAAGTTTGGATAATGGGGCAATTCAAGACAAAGGAAGGCTGAAAGGAGTGCTGGAAAACCTGGAGGTGGATCCTTGATGAAAACAGCTGATGGAAAACATTAGTTGAAAGAGGATTTCAAAGCGAGTATCTTTGAAAGTGGAATTTGGAAAAACTTGTGGGACAACCATCTGGGGGGAATTTGTGGAGAAATCCACGGAAGATTGGAATCTTAGTCTAACACTTGGGTAACTACACAACTGGCCTCAACACCCCCCCCCCCCCCCCCCGCCCCCCCCCCCCAACCAGACCACCCACACCCATTTACCATCTCAACCATCTTACCTTCTATACCTACCCTACCCATTCACTCACCCATACACCAACATTATGACTGGACCTTTAAACTTATCATACAGCAGCCAGTGTTGTTAAAAAGGGAGCATATCCTGTCTTCCCTCCACAACTCTACTCTGTTCCGACAAAGTTCCCAAAAGGGGATGTTGCATTGTGTATTTCTATGAAAGTCAGGCTTGGAACACGACAGAAGAAGTGTGCAGCAGGGTCAAGTCAGAGGAACTTTCAAGCTCAGCAGCAATCTGACTAATGTTGCGCCTGCTGGGAAGATATGGGGCCCATGTGTAAGGTTGACTCAGTTTGTAGCATTCTCATTTCTGTATCAGAGGATAAGGAGTTCAGACTCAAATACAAACTTCAGTAGTTATGAGTTATATGGTCAGACGTGTTGCCTATTTGAAGAGATGTTAAACAAAGGCCCTATTTGCATTTTCAAGTGGAAGGAAGTTATTCCATAGCACTTTTTGAAGAAAAGCAGTCGGTTCCCTCAATGCCCACTAATCACTCCTATTTCTGGCTTCTCACTGTCTACAAAATTAGCTGCTACATTTGCTTACATAACAACAGTGGCTACAATTGCAAAACAAATCCATCAGTTGATTTGATTTATTGTCACATGTACCGAAGTACAGTGAAAAGTACTTTTCTGTGGCCGAGGGAACGTACACAGTAGACAAAAGAATAATCAACAGAGAACATTGACAAATGGTACATTGACAAAACAGTGATTGGTTACAGTGCGGAACAAGGGGTCAAACAAAGCAAACACAAGAGCAGCATAGGGCGTCGTGAATAGCGTTCTTACAGGGAACAGATCAGTCCGAGGGGGAGTCATTGAGGAGTCTTGTAGCTGTGGGGAAGAAGCTGTTCCTATGTCTGGATGTGCGAGTTTTAAGACTTCTGTACCTTCTGCCTGATGGAAGGGTCTGGAAGAACGCAATGCCTGGGTGGGAGGGGTCTCTGATAATGCTGTCTGCCTTCCTGAGGCAGCGGGAGGTGTATACAGAATTAATGTGGGGGAGCAAGCTTGTGTGATGCGTTGGGCTGAGTTCACCACAACTCTGCAGTTTCTTGCGATCTTGGACCGAGCAATTGCCATACCAGGCTGAGATGCAGCCGGATAGGATGCTCTCCATCACCCATCTGTAGACGTTTGAGAGAGTCGATGCAGACATGATAAATTTCTTTAGCTTCCGTAGGAAGTAGAGACGTTGTTGGGCTTTCTTGACTGTTGCATCAACGTGAGTGGACCAGGACAGACTGTTGGTGATGGTGACCCCCAGGAACTTAAAGCTATCGACCATCTCCACTTCGGAGCCATTGATGCAGAGGGGAGTGTGTGTCATGCTACGCTTCCTGAAATCGATGATCAGTTCCTTGGTCTTTCCAACATTTAGAGAGAGGTTGTTGTTGGTACACCGTGCAACCAAGTGATTTATCTCCCTCCTCTAGTCTGATTCGTCGTTGTTTGAGATACAGCCCACCAGTCATATCATCCGCAAACTTATAGATTGAGTTGGAGTTAAATCTTGCCACACAGTCATGTGTGTATAGGCAGTACAGTAGAGGACTGTGCACACGTCCTTGCGGGGCTCCGGTGTCGAGGGCTATTGTGGAAGAGGTGCAGTTGCCTATCCTGACAGATAGGTCTTTTGGTGTGGAAGTCGAGGATCCAGCTACACAGGGAGGGGTCAAGTCCAAGATTGCGGAGTTTGGTTATTAGTCTTGTTGGGATAATGGTGTTGAAGGCGGTGCTGTAGTCTATGAACAGCAGTCTCACATCGGTGTCCTTGTGTCGAGGTGTTTGTGTTGATTGCAGAGCCAGTGAGATATCATTTGCTGTGGAGTGGTTGCGGTGATAGGCAAACTGCAGTGGATCGAGACCATCTGGGAGGCAGGCAGTGAGCCGTCTCATGACGAGCCACGCAAAGCATTTCATGATAATAGACGTTAGGGCTACCGGTCAGTCGTTGTTGAGGCAGGCTATCTTGTTCTTTTTTGGTACTGGTATTATGGTGGTCTTCTTGAAGGGGGTGGGGACCTCAGAGCGGAGGAGAGAGGTGGTGAAGATATCTGCGAATACACTCACCAGCTGGTCTGCGCAGGCTCTGACTGCTCGCCCAGGGACTCTGTCAGGGCCCGTCGCATTCCGCGGATTCACTTTCAAGAAGGCAGCTCTCACCTCGGAGGCTGTAATAGTGGGTATGGGTGTGTCCAGGGCTGTTGGGGCGGGTGGCACTGATACATTGTCTGACTACTTAAAGCGGGCATAGAACTTGTTCAGATCATCAGGTAGGATACTCCAGCCCCAGATATTCCGCTTGGCCTTGCTTTATAGCCTGTGATCTTGTGTAGGCCCTGCCATCGTCAACGTGGGTTAGTGGCATTGGCCTGGGACTCTAGTTTGATGCAGTATTGCCTTTTTGCATCCCTGATGGCGTTAAGCACTTTTAGGACATCCAGAGGTATTGTTTAAATGCAAGCCCTTATTTATACATATCTGTGCAGCTTGAGCAGATTATAATGTTATTTCAGTGAGGAGGCAGCAATTGCAGCAAGAGTTCACATGTCCAAAGCAGCTGATCGTGAAATTGCCTAGGAATGGGCATAAGAGCAGTGGATTGAGGAGTAAGGATTGGAGTACAAGGCTAGTGAGAGCAATAAGAAGGGAGCATTGAAAAAAGATCGCATGAGAATAAATCAGGCAGCAATCAGGCAGCTGGAGATATTGGAAATATTCAACATGTCAGGCAGCATCTGTGAAGTGAGGAACAGAGTTAACTTTTGATATCGATGACCTTTCATCAGAACTGGAAAAAGTTAGAGGTGTAACATGTCTTCAGCAAGTACAAAGGCAGTGAAAGGAGCAACAGGCTGTGAAACACTCCCGGCTGGAGTTCTTGGGAAGGATCAGAGAACAGATCCAGAATGAAGCGAGAGGTCAAAAAACAAGGATGAAACATTTACAACCATCAACTAGAAGAACAGAGTAAATGGTCCATTTCAGCTTCCTCCTGAGGTCCCCAATATTACAGACGTCACTTTGCAGACAATTCTATTTATCACTCCACTTGCTTTTGAGAAATTGCTGACGGCAGTAGACATGGCAAAGGCCCCTGCCAACATCCCAGCAGTGGTACTGAAGACTTGTGTTCAAGAAACAGCTGCGCCCTGGCGAAGCTGATCTAGTCCAATTACCACACTGGCATCCACCCGGCATGATCACGTCCAGGCCCAACCATCTTCAGTTGCTTCATCAATGACCTTCAGAAGTGGAAACGTTTGCTCATGATTGCACAAGGTTCAGTACCATTCGCGACTCCCCAGATGATGAAACAATCCGTGCCCTTTTGCAGCAAGACCTGGACAACATTCTGGCTTGGGCTGACAAGTAACATTTGTGCCACACAAATGCAAAGCAATGACCATATTCCATTGACATTCACTGGCATTACCATCACTGAATTTTCCGCCGTTAACATCCTGGGGGTTATCACTGACCAAAAACTGAACTGGACCAGCCATATAAATGCTGTGACTATAAGAGTAGGTCAGAGCTTTGGAATTCTGCAGTAACACACCTCCTGATTCCCTACATTCTGTCTACATGACACAAGTCAGGAGCGTGATAGAATATTCACTACTTGATTTGATTGGTGCAACTCTAACAATACTCAAGAAGCTCAACGTAAGCCACGACAAAGCAGCCCATTTGATTTGCATCCCATTCACCACCATCACATTCACCACCTGAAATATTCACTCCCTCCACTCACGCACAGTGACAGCAGGGTGTACCATATGCAAGATGTACTGCAGCAACTCAAGGCTCCTTCAACAGCACCTTCCAAACCCATAATCTCTATTAACTAGAACAGTGGTCTTTCAAACTTTTTTTTCCTGGGATCCATTTTTGCCAACAGACTGACCTTCGGGACCCATGGCACATTCGCTTGCCCAGTCTATCCTGAGTCAAGGCAGTCTTTGGGACACTGAAGTTTTCTTGCCCCAGGCAAAGGAGAGAAAAAAAATCATCTAGTTTTTGTTCATATTCACTATCCAGTAGCTCCTGGTGCGTTAGCCTTATGTTATTACAAGTGCAAAAATTGCTATGAAGGAAGATCCAGAAAGACTACTCTATGATGGACTCTACTTAAAAGTTAATCTCTGTAGGGAAAATTCTGCAAAATTTCCCCATGACTTGCAACAATAATCAGGGAAAACTTGAGGAGACCTGTGCATTTCCACAACCCTAGCAATTCTGAGAAGCCAAAGGAGCATTAATTTTGTGAAGGTTGAAAGACTGCACACTCAGATATCGGAAAACTCATTAAAGGTTATGAAATATCTACAAATGAATACTTTTTTAAAATGCAGAATCTCTTACCTTCCTATTTCAGTGCTAATGATTATCCATCCTGCCACCATCTCAAAAATAGAGTTAGGCAGAAAAGTAAGATTTAGAGGGCAACCTTCAAGTTACCATACACCTGTCACCATTATCATTCTGCGAGGTGGGGACCACAGATTTGGGACGCTATGTCACCACAGAGTATTCTGGGTTCCACTTCTGGTATTGTTCAAAGTGCTAAGGGGCCAATACTTTAGTGTGGCTCAAAATAAATCACCAGATGAATGGAGTCTGGTGACAGCAACTGACTCCCAATACTGAGCAGTTGCAACAAGTCAGGAGTGGGGCTAAGGCCAGTGGGGCTAAGGCACAGCAGCCAACACAAGACATTCATTGCACACCATTAAGTAAGTGAGCTCAGCCACTATCCTTTGCTTCCATATTTTCCCCATCTCTTCTGTCACAGTTCTGTCTGTACTCACTCTCTCTCTCTCTCTCACTGGACTGTTTGAAGGAAAGGACTGTGTGTCCATGAACCTGAATCCCCCACACCTCCCACGTTAACAAAAGTGCAGACCGCGCGACCCTCAACTCCGCACCTTCTGATGCCCTTCCGAGATCTGACCTGCACTTTGAAAAATCTTGATTCGGAAGAACAAGGGCAGCAGGTGCACGATAAGGCCACTACATGCAAGTTCCTCTCCAAGCCACATGCCATCCTGACTTGGAAATATATCACCATTCCTTTACTGTCACTCAGTCAAAGTCCTAAAACTCCCTTCTAGCGAGCAGTGGGTGTACCTATACCAGTGGTGCAAAGTGGCAGCTCATCACAACCTTCTATGGGTAATTTGGGATGGATAACAAATGCTGGCCTTGTCAGTGACGTTTACATCCAAATAAAGAAAAATGCTAACTACATATCACACACCTATCAGCAAACCTAAAGACTCACTGCAATCTTCCTTTTCACAATATTAGGTATGCAAATGCAGTATTTTGAAACACTGGTAATTTCATGGTGAGCCTGGAGAGATGCCTTTTACAAAAAAAAGCAGTACTACACTATGTAATGTATTATTATTTAGTATGGTTAACATCATGGAGCAATGGTACTCAGAACTGAAGCTCCTCCTCCCATGTTTATTCTTGTGACCCTTCCTCACAGCTAATGTTTTACTCTGGCCTTAACTCATCAACTGAAAAACTGGAGGAACCACACGAGAAAGGCACAATATCAGTTCATAGGTTTAATGGAAATAAAGTTTTAGATTCCTGTGTTACACAATCATATAAGTCGATCTTGAGGAACGTACATGTACTAATCGCAAAAAATGGATGGATCCAAATCCGTAACAGTGGATTTCTGAATCGAGATAAACATGGCTTTGAAATGCCTCAGACTGTTGATTGTGTGAAGTGCAATAAACAGACCGTTTAACAAGAGAATGAGAGGCATGATGATGGAGATAGTAGCATATAATACTGGGCCACAACACAAAGGTTGTCAATTCAAATCCCATCATGGCAAACTTTGAAAATGAATTTTAAGAACTGATAGTCATGGGTTAGCACAAGAAAACAATGTCAGGAAATCTTTGTTTTCTTCTTGCACAAAACCCAACTGGTTCATTAGCATCTTTCAAAGAAGGGAAACTGTCACTACCACCCAGTCAGACCGGAGGTTGATGATTGATGCTCCTTTCGGTGGATAGAGTTACTCAAAACTAATGTCCCCTCACCTTCTCAGGATAATTGGGAATGTACATGATGTATATTTGCCAGCATCCTCCATTTTTTAGAAGACTTCATCATATCATAGAATCACCACAGTGCCGAAGGAGGCCATTCGGCCCATCAGTCTGCACCAAACCTCTGAAATAGCACCCTACCAATGCCCTCGGCCCTGGTCCTCGCCTCCCCCCCCCCCCATAACCCAATAACTCCATCTAACCTTTTGAACACTAAGGGGCAATTTAGCATGGCCAATCCACCTAATCTGCACATCTTTTGACTGTAAGAGGAAACCGGAGCACCTGGAGGAAACCCACGCAGACATAGCAAGAACGTATAAAATCCACAATGCCAGTGACTCAAGGCTGGAATTCAACCTGGATCCCTTGTGCTGTGAGGCAGCAGTGCTAACCACTGTGCCACCATGCCACCCAAACATAAAAACAGTATGATTTCTAGGTATGTATTGTCTGATATTGTTACTGATGTATTATTTTTTAATACGGTGCCTCTGTGCTTTGCACTGTATGGAAATAGATATATAAATAAATATATTGTGCACAAATAAAAAGAAAATTGGACAAAGATATTCAGATTTTAAGGAAGCGGAAATTGACAAAAAGATGATGACCAGTTCTGAACATTCATGAAATCATAGAATTTTCCAGCAAAGAAAGAGACCATTCGGCCCATTGTGTCTGTACTGGCTCCTGAAAGAGCTACCTAACTAGTCCCATTCCCCAGCCCTATCTCTGCAGCCTTCTAAATTCATCACTTTCAAATATATATCCAACTCTTTTGAAATTGCGACCCCTAGTCACTGACTTACCAACTAGTGGAAACAGAATATCATCCTTACCCTTTCAAAATCGTTCATGATTTTGAACACATCAATAAGGTCACCTCTTAATCTTCTCTGCTCCAAGGAGTACAAGCTCAATTTCTCCCATCTTTTCTTGTATCTAAAATTCCTCATTATGGGTATCATTCTAGTAAATCTCCTCTGCGCTCTCTCCAGGGTTTTAACATTCTTCCTTAAATATGGTGCCCAGAATTGAACACAATATTCCAAATATGGTCTGAACAATGATTTATAGAGCTGTTGCATCATTCCTTGTTTTTAAACTCCATGCCTTTATTTATAACCTAATGATCCTATAAGCCTTCTTAACAACTGTTTTAACTTGCCTGGCCACTGTCAAGAGAATTATGCACTTGAACCCGAAGGTTCCTCTGCTCTTGTACACCCCTCAAAGTTGTACCAGTGAGCCTGTATTGTCTCCCCATGTTTCTTCTCCCAAAATGCATTACCTCACATTTCTCTGCATTGAAACTCACCTGCCCATTTGACCAACTTGTCAGTGACCCTCTGAAGTCAATCAGAGTCATCCTCACAATTCAATATTCTCCCTAGTTTAGTACAGGCTGCAAATTTACATATTTTGCCCTCAACAACAATCTCTAAATCGTTTTTATAAATCTGAAAACGCAAGGGTCCCAACACTGAGCCCTGGGGAACACTACTTTCGCCTCCGGTCTGAGAAATGCCCATCCAGATCTACACCATTTCCCATCTCAGCCACCTTCTAATCCATGCTGCCAAAGACCCATTAATCGCAAACATTTGTAATTTGCTAACCAACCTGCCATGTGACACCTGATCAAATGCTTTCCGAAAATCCAAATATCCTCCACACACATCGGCTGCCTGTGTCACCTCCACAAAGAACTCAATTAAATTTGAAAGACACGGCCTATACTTGTCAAAGCTGTGTGGACTGACTCGTAAACCCATTTGCAGCCTCTGATGAGAAGCACCAGGGTGACTGGTGGTCACTGCCCCTCACCCAGTGCCCAGTCTGTTGGTCGCAGATCCTCGCCCAGTGCCCAGCCTCTTGGCCCCTCACCCAGTGCCCAATTTAATGGTCACTGCACCTCACCCAGTGTCCAGTTTGATGGTGTCAGGGTGACGACTTTCTTCAGAGACCTACCTGTGTAAGTGAGGCAGATCCTCGGACTCGCTGTCGGGGTCGCTGGTGTTGGGGATGACCCCGATGATGGTGCTTTTCACCGATGTCCCCCTCAGGAGGCGGCTCTTCACCAGCTGGAAGTTTCGAGAACTTTCCACGCTGATGCGCATGGACGAGCCGGGCAGTAAAACCCCTTCCTTTGTCAGGAGTAGAGGGAGCCGGCTCGGGATCTGGATGGCAGTTGAGCCCATACCGATACTGGAGCCAAACCGAGTCAGGCCGAGTTGGACTTCACTCCCCGGGAGCCAAACAAACCAACGAATATTAACCGTCAATTCACCCAGTACGGATCCCCGCGGCTGCCACAACAGCGCGAACTGACGGCAGCCTGCCGGCAGCGGCGCATGCGCTTTATGGCATGCCCCACATTTGCTCCTCATGTGGGTGTCTAACCAGTTTGACACAACTCAGAATGATAGTGCTGCAGAGCCTTCAAGTATAATTTCATTAAATATTGGGTTGACATGTGGCATTTTACATTCTTGACAAATAAAGGAAAAAACTTATATGTATATAGCATTTATCAGACTTAAGAACTCAAAATGCTTTCAGCCATTAAAGTTGGAGGTGTTTTTGGTTCCCGAATGAATCACTGACAGCAATGACCTTCAACAAATAGTATTTTATTCTCTAGCTTAGCAGCTACTTCAATACTGGCGCTCTGCTCGCGCTCCCACGATAACACCCGCGTTCCTGCCATGTGACCTCTTATGCAGCTACGGAATCATTTTCAGGTGACCACTCGATCGACAGAAGTATTTTCTGAAATATGGTCATTGTTCTATTGTCGAGGATCATGAAGCCAATTTGCATGCAACAAGGTCCCATAAACAGCAGTGAAATATATGACTAGATAATCGTTTTAGTACTGAATAATAAATATTGACCTGGACACCTGGGAGAACTGCCATACTCTTCCCATCAAGCTATGGGATCTATGTCCACCTGAGACGGCAGTGACTTGTGTCATGATATGTATATTAACTGGGATGTAAAGAGATAACAAGTTAATGATAATGCATCTTACCACTAGAGGGAACCACAGAACAGTCATAAACATCATGTGATTGGGGGATTCTGGGATTAGAGGATGATTAGATGATTAGGAGTTAAAAATTAGGAGAGAGTTGGAAGAGGGTCAGGCATGGAGAGCAGTTGTATACTTGAGAGTTCTGTAAGTTATGCTAAAGATAGCATAGTTTTATATTATAACCTACTTTTGGAAAGTGAACAAATCTTTGTAGTGTTATACATTGATAGTGTTCTTCGTTAACAAAGCTTTGTGTTCTTTATTAAACACTACGCATATGAGCCAACCAGATAAAGCAGAATAGAGAATAAACACCTTGGTTTAAAATCTCATCCAAAAGACAGTACCTCCAACACTTAACAACCGCCTCGTACTGCATTGTAATGCCAGTCTGGGTTCAGCATTTAAGTCTTTGAAGTGGAAGGATACCCCACACAATCGTTGACAGAGCCCTCAATTCTCTCTGTTACATTTTACCACAATTCTTTTCCCCCCACCCCCATTCCCCTACCTTCCAGAAATACAATAGGGTTCCCCTTCTCCTCGTCTTCCAGTCTGCCAGCCTACATATTCAACAGTTCATCCTCTGCCATTTCCATCACTTCCAGTGGGATAGCCTAAATAATCTTCCCCTCACTCCCCGTTCAGTATGCCAAATTAGTGTTTCCCTGGGACACCTTAATCCACCCCTCTATCATCCCCAACAACTATGCGACTCACCATGTAATCACAGGAGATGGAACATCGACCCTTTTTACCTCCTCCCTTCTGACCATCCAAGGACCCAAACATTCCTTCCATGATAAACAGCAATTAACTTAAATGTTACAATTTAGAAAATAGGGCACGATTCTCCCAAAAAATGGCGAAGTGTCATTTTGGTTGGGAATCATGGGGTGATTTCCATCGGGTGTACGGGCACAATAAAGATCACCGTTCACCCAGACTTGATCACTTGTTTTGGAACTTGGGAGATTCTCAGTGTATTATCTCATACTGCGAATTTTTCTGGAGAAGGGAACTAGAGACCCGGCAATACCGGCTCCTCAGAATGCCCAAACCTCAAAGTTAAGTTGAGGATCCCCCACTCACGAACATCGTAACCTCCCTCCCTTCCGGCAGACGTGGGTAACACCCCCAAGTCTCGATCCCGGAGGAGCAACCTTTCCCCATCTGAGTCACCCCCCCCAACATGACCCACACATAAGGGTAACCTGGCCACAGCCCAACATCCTCGTCGGCATCGGGACATTACCTTCTCTCCCTCCCAAGTGAACATAACCCGCTATGGGTTCGCAGAGGAACGCAGTTCGCAGAGGAACCCCCAACTTTAAGGACAGCCTCTGTTGAGACCCCGCCCCCTTTCAGGCATCTTGAAAAATATTACGGTGGATGGGTCCCCAGGGCCTGATGGGATCTACCCCAGAGTGCTGGGGGAGGCTGGAGAGGGAATTGCTGAGGCCTTGACAGAAATCTTTGGATCCTCACTGTCTTCAGGTGATGTCCCGGAGGACTGGAGAATAGCCAATGTTGTTCCTTTGTTTAAGAAGGGTGGCAAGGATGGTCCAGGGAGCTACAGGCCGGTGAGCCTTACGTCAGTGGTAGGCAAATTACTGGGGAGAATTCTTCAAGACAGGATCTACTCCCATTTGGAAGCAAATGGACGTATTAGTGAGAGGCAGCATGGTTTTGTGAAGGGGAGGTCGTGTCTCACAAACTTGATAGAGTTTTTCGAAGAGGTCACAAATATGATTGATGCAGGTAGAGCAGTGGATGTTGTCTATATGGACTTCAGTAAGGCCTTTGACAAGGTCCCTCATGGTAGACTGGTACAAAAGGTGAAGTCACACGGGATCAGGGGTGAGCTGGCAAGGTGGATACAGAACTGTCCAGGTCATAGAAGGCAAAGAGTAGCAATGGAAGGGTGCTTTTCTAATTGGAGGGCTGTGACTAGTGGTGTTCCACAGGGATCAGTGCTGGGACCTTTGCTGTTTGTAGTATATATAAATGATTTGGAGGAAAATGTAACTGGTCTGATTAGTAAGTTTGCGGACAACACAAAGGTTGGTGGAATTGCAGATAGCGATGAGGACTGTCAGAGGATACAGCAGGATTTAGATCGTTTGGAGACTTGGGCGGAGAGATGGCAGATGGAGTTTAATCCGGACAAATGTGAGGTAATGCATTTTGGAAGGTCTAATGCAGGTAGGGAATATACAGTGAATGGTAGAACCCTCAAGAGTATTGAAAGCCAGAGAAATCTAGGTGTACCGGTCCACAGGTCACTGAAAGGGGCAACACAGATGGAGAAGGTAGTCAAGAAGGCATACGGCATGCTTGCCTTTATTGGCCGGGGCATTGAGTATAAGAATTGGCAAGTCATGTTGCAGCTGTATAGAACCTTAGTTAGACCACACTTAGAGTATAGTGTTCAATTCTGGTCGCCACACTACCAGAAGGATGTGGAGGCTTTAGAGGGGGTGCAGAAGAGATTTACCAGGATGTTGCCTGGTATGGAGGGCATTAGCTATGAGGAGCGGTTGAATAAACTCGGTTTGTTCTCACTGGAACGATGGAGGTTGAGGGGCGACCTGATAGAGGTCTACAAAATTATGAGGGGCATAGACAGAATGGATAGTCAGAGGCTTTTCCCCAGGGTAGAGGGGTCAATTACTAGGGGGCATAGGTTTAAGGTGCGAGGGGCAAGATATAGAGTAGATGTACGAGGCAACTTTTTTACTCAGAGGGTAGTGGGTGCCTGGAACTTGCTGCCGGAGGAGGTGGTGGAAGCAGGGACGATAGTGACATTTAAGGGGCATCTTGACAAATACATTAATAGGATGGGAATAGAGGGATACGGACCCAGGAAGTGTAGAAGATTGTAGTTTAGTCGGGCAGCATGGTCGGTACGGGCTTGGAGGGCCGAAGGACCTGTTCCTGTGCTGTATTTTTCTTTGTTCTTTGTTCTGTCCCTCAGGGGTCCTCCATGCGCCTGCTTCAGGCCTCCCCTTCACCCTCCCCCACCCTTCATGCTATCCCTTCACCATTGTGTCAGGGTGGCACTGCCACTGTACCAATGATCTGCTAGGGTGTTACATTGGCACTGACCGTGTGCCAGAGACACTGCTGTGCCCCATCAACGACGATCTAGGGGTTTCAATGGCCTCTGAGTCCCCTAAGCATGGCCATTACATTTGGTTTCTGTTTTTTGGAAACGAGAACTGATTTTCGTCGGCCTCAGGCTCCGCCAGTGGGGCCGGTAAATCCTGGGAGCCGGGAGGCTCCGGCCTCGATCAGGCTCCTCATACTTAAATGAGTTTTAAGACTCATTTAAAAATGCTAATCTGGATCAGGCCCAGAGAGGGGCTCTCCTGCTTTTCACCGGGAATAGCGGGAGAGGCGCTGGGTGGAAAATCAAGCCCATGGAATTCTTTATTCAGGATGCAGTCCCCTCTACATTGTGGTGTCTAAATGCAGATTAAATGACCACTTCACAGAACATCATATTTTGCCTTGCATCACATCCCTTTTGTCATTAATCTCTGTGCAATTCCATCATATAACAGACCTTAACTTTTTGCACTATCTTTCCCTTCCTCTTTTCCAGGCCTCTATACCTGTCATATATCTACTTTTTTCCATTTCAAATGCTGCTAGGTCTGCTGAATATTTCCAGCATTTATTGTTTTTATTTCAGGGTTTCCTATAACTGCTGTATTTTGTTTAGTGTTAGGCTCAAATGTTGAAAGGACTCGGACTCAGGCCAAATCAGGGTATCTTTCAAGGAGCTCTGCAGCAGTAATTCTGATCTCCTTCCCAGGACCCAGTGATGCAATACCAATTACGATGAGGCGAGAGTAGAGAGTAATCGAGGCTTTATTACGCAGAGATGTGTTGCCTCTGCTGCAGCTCGGTGAGCACACACATTTATACTCCGCCTACTGGGCAGAGCCAGCAGGCAGGGATCTACCCCCGTACCTGTAGTACAGGAGCCTTACCGTATTACATCTCATATGTGTACTATATACAAACAGTGGTGACTACCACACCCAGTTCAGATAAACCACTGGTACTGATAGGCCACCATCATCATATGGTAGTGTAAGATTTAGCTCAACAACTCAACGGTGAATTCTTTTAATTGCTTCCTAGCCCATCCACACAAATTAATTATCCACTCGGAAATGGTTTGGAATGTTTATCGGTTTTGGGGATAATTTTTGACTCCTTTGCATCAACAGGCAATGATAAACTCAATTATCTATCCTTCTGCTCAATTAGTTCTGAGTAAGCGCCTGTATGCAAAGCCTGCTGAGCCCCAGGGTTCTTCGGAAGATTCAAGCAGAACAGGCAAGACCGACTGATAAACCATTTTAGTTTCGGAACATTGAAATATACCATTGCAAGCTCGTTACTCTAGAAGGGAAAACTCATTCACTCTTGTGAGTTCAGGTTCTTTCTGTGACAAAATATTGTCACATGCTTTCAGCTTATAAAGTTAGTAACATTCAGACATGTCTTGTTGATTACTCCTAATTAATCAGGCATCGGAATAATGAGATTTTCAGGCCGAAAATAATTTTTCAGTTTCAAACACTAAAAAAGACAACCCTATCTTCATACTGCCATCCTTACAAATTGGAATTGGATCATTCTGTCCTTTTGTAGCATTGTACGTAAAACAAATAGCTTTTCATATGGATGCTAAGTTGTTTTGAAAATCTTGGAATACTTTTGGTGAGTAATAGAATGTAGAACATTACAGCATAGTACAGGTGACCCCAAGCTGCTCAGTTAATCTACCTCTGTACCAAAGAATAACAAAATGGATGATGCAATACATTTTGTGCAGTTCTAAAGAATAGACAAGATATCATCTTGGTGATCCAAAAGGCCATTCGTAAACAGATTTCTTTACTGATTATCTAATAGTTCTGACCAAGCAATCATTAAAGCATATGGTATGCTACCAAAAAGAAAATGCTGGAAAATCTCAGCAGGTCTGGCAGCAACTGTAGGGAGAGAAAGGAGCTAATGTTTCGAGTCCAGATGATCCTTTGTCAAAGCTTTGACAAAGGGACATTTGGACTCAAAACGTGAGCTTCTTTCTCTCCCTTCAGATGCTGCCAGACCTGCTGAGATTTTCCAGCATTTTCTTTTTGGTTTCAGATTCCAGCATCTGCAGTAATTTGCTTTTATCCATATGGTATGCTAACCTGCATTACAAAATAATTAGAATATAAGAGTAAATAAGTCTGCTGCAATCCCAAGGAGACTGATATGTGACTTTCCTAGCCACTGATGGAAAGAATTGAAGAAGTCATATTTTAAGACTTTTACTGTAACTAACAAACAAAAATAAAAATAGACTAAACATTACTTACCAGACAACCAATAGAGCAATCTAAAGAAAAGGTACTTCACATTAACTAACTAACATAACCACAATACTTTACTACCCGTTACACCATGCATCCAACATGTTGCCGGACTTACCACAACATTTGCTAGGATATCAGGCAGGAATCCCAATATTTCTTTTAATTTGTAAAACTGTGAGGAAAGGATACTTCGCTCCAGATGTGATTCCACACATAAGTATGGGTATTAGAACAAACTTTATTATTAACACAGTATTAAACTACCTTGACATCACAGAAATATAGCTTACAATTACCAATTAACTTAAAAATAAAAAAAATCGCTTTAACTTCTAACTGACACCTCCTTTATCTCCAATCAATAAAAACACCTCACAGATCAAAATCACTTTTAAATAAAGTTAGCAAACACAGGATTACTTGTCTTCTCTAGATGGAGATATATTTGACGTGCTGTTAGGGAATTTGGACATTCTGAATTCTCCTTCCGTGTACCCGAACAGGCACCGGAATGTGATGGCTGGGGGCTTTTCACAGAAACTTCATTGCAGTGTTAATGTAAGCCTACTTGTGACAATAAAAATTATTATATTTTGAAAGACTGCTTGGGGAGAGACAAAAAGATCATGTTCGGTTAATGCTGCATCTCTGACAGCCTTCTGCAGAGGTTATTGTTCAGCTCACAGCTTCCTGTAATACTAATCCAAGAACTGACTACCACAGACCTGTCCCTTCTCGTTACAACATCATCTTTATCCCACTCAAATCCCATGACCTAATTATTTATGTTTAAACACAATGTCCCTAATTATCTACTCCCCAGAAATCAGAACAAAAATCAATTAAGCCTCTCCTTGTAAACATAAGCATGGTTTGAAATAACGATGATCTCATTTTTGTGATATCATAATTGCCCCTTTTTAAAGCCAAAGAGTCTGGTGTCTTTCAAACCAGGATTTAAAAAAAAGATATTACTGTAGCAGATAGATACACACCCTAACCCAGTGTTCTTCAAACTGTTTTTCGGGGGACCCATTTTTAACAACCGGCCAACCTTCGGGACCCAACCCGGCCGACCTTTGAGACCCACGCCGGCCGACCTGCGCCACCCACCATTTTCTCTTACCTTGTTTGCTGCTGATAAAAATGGAGGAAATGGTTTTGGGTCCCTTTGGCCCTCGTACACGCTCCTCCAATGGAACCTGTTGGGTGAAGTTGAATCTTCTGGTGTTGGAAAGTATGGAATCTCCATCTGTCCAAAGTTCTGAATTTCTTTGCTGTAAAATTTTATCAAATAAACCCCCCCTGAACTTGTAAAAAAAAAAAATCAATAAAATAAATGAAAAAAATAAAAATTAAATAAATAAAATAAATGAATAAATTAATGAAAACCACTATAGAACTTGTAAAACAAAAAGCTGCAACTGTTTAAAAAAATAGCGGCCGCACTGCGCATGTGTGCCCGATTATCGGTGGACCGATCATCGTGTGCGCATGTGCAATGCGGCTAAATTTTTTTTTAACATGTTCTCGGCCGCTTGCAACCGGCATTATGAAAAGCCGGCTGCTGCGTGGGGATTTGCGCGATCGGGAGCGCCGCGGATAACGGCTCTGCGACCCTCCCGACACCCACCCGCGACCCACCCGCGGGTCGCGCCCCCGACTTTGAAGAACACTGCCCTAACCCAGGCTTTAAAAACATTACTGCAGCAGGTACACATAATCCAATATATGTACCAATTTCTTACATTCATCACAATATGTAGCCTTGAAAATTATGTCCCACACTCCTCACAGATTTTCAGTAGGTTGCCCTCCCCTATCACACCAGTACAAGTCATTGAGTGTGCTTTGAACATGGTTATACTCAATACCATGAATATCCTTTAACCAGCATCCAACATTAAGGTACCCTTCTGCAACTCCATGGTCCCTACATATCCACATGTCCCATCACTTCGAATACCGAACTACTCTCATTCATATCCTGCTTGATGGCAAACATAAAACAGTCTTTTCCTCTGATTTTCACAGCAGTAGTTGTCTCTGTCTCCCTCGCTAGATTTTTGAGTCTTGTGTGTCTAGAAAAGCAGATACACTTCATTAGTATCAAGATGTGAAATCTGGCACTTGCTTTTTACAGGTTTCATTCAGGGCTTCTTTCCCATAATAACTAACTCACATGGGCCTGACTCCAGGCCAGGCTCAGTATGACCTCACCAATTCAGCACAATCTATTTCTATTTAAATTAAAGGAAACATTTTAAAATAGTAATCTTTATTATTGTCACAAGTAGGCTTACATTAACACTGCAATGAAGTTACTATGAAAGTCCCCCTAGTCGCCACACTCCGGCACCTGTTCGTGTACACAGAGGGCGAATTCAGAGTGTCCAATTCACCGAACAAGCTCGTCTTTAGGGACTTGTGGGAGGAAACCAGAGCACCCGGAGGAAACCCACGCAGACATGGGGAGAACATGAAGACTCGGCACAGACAGGGACCCAAGGCAGGAATCGAACCTGGGACCCTAGCACGGTGAAGCAACAGTGCGAACCACTCTGCTACCGTGCTGCCTTCAACATGTATGTCTTATAAAGTCTTGCATTTGTAACAAGTTTTATTGTGATTTTATAGGGGCTTGAGGCACATCTGAGGTGTTGCATGCAGGTTTGGTCTCCTTACCTAGGGAAGGATATACTTGCCTCAGCATGTGAGCAATGAAGTTTCATTGGACTGTTTTCTTGGTTGATAAGAGATAATGAGTAGAGTAGGCTTCTATGGTCGCAATGAATCAAACCTGGAAAGCTGTGAGTATGCTTCGACCCAAAGTATCTAAATAATGTGCTGAAGGGATCTCACTATCCCATGACAACCATTGAACACATTGAAACCATTTTACTGCAACTTGGCAACGCAAAGATCTTCTTTGATGGGATGAATGGCTATTGGCAAGTGATGCTGGATGAAAGCAGTAGCTTTCTAACCACATTCTGGACACTGTTCGTGAGATATAGATGGTCATGCACAACATCTGGCATTTCCATGGCTCCAGAAAAGTATCAATGGAGACAGCATGAGATAATCAGTGATGTTCTCGAAGTGGAAGCATAGTGGATGATCTACTATTGGGCAATACAATGGAAGAAGCCATACATGACCATGACCAGAATAAAATACAACTGCTAGTGAAAGCTTGCCTGATGAACTTGAAGCAAAACGGAAAACAAAATTGCAATTAAAGATGCCTTAAGTCAAACATGCAGTTTATTTACTAACAGCAAGAGGTCTCCGTCTGGATCCTGATAAGGTGAGAGTTGTAGCAGTGATGCATTGACCAACAGACATGAAACCACTGCAAAGATTTGTTGGATGTGTGAACTATTTAGCATCATTTTTGCCCAATTTGTCTTCAGAGTGTGAACCATTACGCAAGCTCACTGCCAAAGAGTTGCTGTGGATAATGGGGCACAGAACAAGAAGCAGCATTCACTGAAATCAAACAACTAATGACGACAATGCCAGTGCTGAACTACAATGGCATCAATGATGAGGTCACCTTGCAGTGTGACAGTTCTTAGAGCAACCCTAATGTAGCAAGACAACCAGTCGCATTTGTATCCAAGGCATCAATGCAAATTGAACAATGTTATGTTCAGATTGAGAAAGTGTGCATGGCTGTTGTTTTTGCTTGTGAGCATTTTCATCAATACCTGCTTGGGAGAGACAAAGTAACAGTGAAGGATGACGACAAGCGATTCAAAACATTTTTCTTGAACCACTTTTAGCTGCTCCAAAGGATCTGCAAATAATGTTTACAGAAATATCATCTGGATGTGACATACAAGCAAGGGAAACACATGTACATCACAGACATGTTGCCAAAAGTCGAAATCCACACAAAACAATTGAGGTGCGACAACAGAATGTGAAATCTTCCAGATTCAATATGAACATAATCTGGCCCCTCGAGCCTGCTCCGCCATTCAATGAGATCATGGCTGATCTTTTGTGGACTCAGCTCCACTTTCCGGCCTGAACACCATAACCCTTAATCCCTATATTCTTCAAAAAACTATCTATCTTTATCTTAAAAACATTTAATGAAGGAACCTCAACTGCTTCACTGGGCAAGGAATTCCATAGATTCGCAACCCTTTGGGTGAAGAAGTTCCTCCTAAACTCAGTCCTAAATCTACTTCCCCTTATTTTGAGGCTATGCCCCCTAGTTATGCTTTCACCCGCCAGTGGAAACAACCTGCCCGCATCTATCCTATCTATTCCCTTCATAATTTTATATGTTTCTATAAGATCCCCCCGCATCCTTCTAAATTCCAACGAGTACAGTCCCAGTCTACTCAACCTCTCCTCGTAATCCAGCCCCTTCCCCGGTCTGGGATTAACCTAGTGAATCTCCTCTGCACACCCCCCCAGCGCCAGTACGTCCTTTCTCAGGTAAAGAGACCAAAACTGAGCACAATACTCCAGGCGTGGCCTCACTAACACCTTATACAATTGCAGCATAACCTCCCTAGTCTTAAACTCCATCCCTCTAGCAATGGAGGACAAAACTCCATTTGCCTTCTTAATCACCTGTTGCACCTGTAAACCAACTTTTTGCGACTCATGCACGAGCACACCCAGGGCTCTCTGCACAGCAGCACGTTTTAATATTTTATCATTTCAATAATAATCCCATTTGCTATTCTACCTCCCAAAATGGATAACCTCACATTTGTCAACATTGTATTCCATCTGCCAGACCCTAGCCCATTCACTTAACCTATCCAAATTCCTCTGCAGACTTCCGCTATCCTCTGCACTTTTTGCTTTACCACTCATCTTAGTTTCGTCTGCAAACTTGGACACATTGCACTTGGTCCCCAACTCCAAATCACCGATGTAAATTACGAACAATTGTGGGCCCAACACTGATCTCTGAGGGACACAACTAGCTACTGATTGCCAACCAGAGAAACGCCCATTAATCCCCACTCTTTGCTTTCTGTTAATTAACCAATCCTCTATCCATGCTACTACTTTACCATTAATGCCATGCATCTTTATCTTATGCAGTGATCTTTTGTGTGGCACATGTCAAAAGCTTTCTGGAAATCCAGATATACCACATCAATTGGCTCCCCATTATCTACTGCACTGGTAATGTCCTCAAAAAATTCCACTAAATTAGTTAGGCACAACCTGCCCTTTATGAACCCATGCTGTGTCTGCCCAATGGGACAATTTCCATCCAGATGCCTCGCTATTTCTTCCTTAATGATAGATTTCAGCATCTTCCCTACTACCAAGTTAAGCTAACTGGCCTATAATTACCTGCTTTCTGCCTACCTCCTTTTTTAAACAGTGGTGTCACGTTTGCTAATTTCAAATCCGCCGGGACCAACCCAGAGTCTAGTGAATTTTGGTAAATTATCACTAGTGTATTTGCAATTTCCCTAGCCATCTCTTTTAGCATTCTGGGATGCATTCCATGAGGGCCAGGAGACCTGTCTGCCTTTAGCCCCATTAGCTTGCCCATCACTACTTCCTTAGTGATAACAATCATCTCAAGGTCCTCACCTATCATAGCCTCATTTCCATTAGCCACTGGCATGTTATTTGTGTCTTCCACTGTGAAGACCGACCCAAAAACCTGTTCAGTTCCACAGCCATTTCCTCATCTCCCATTATTAAATCTGCCTTCTCATCCTCTAAAGGACCAATATATACCTTAGCCACTCTTTTTTGTTTTATATATTTGTAGAGACTTTTACTATCTGCTTTTATATTCTGAGCAAGTTTACTCTCATAATCTTTCTTACTCTTCTTTATAGCTTTTGTAGTAGCTTTCTGTTGCCCCCTAAAGATTTCCCAGTTCTCTAGTCTCCCACTAATCTTTGCCACGTTGTATGCTTTTTCCTTCAATTTGATACTCTCCCTTATTTCGTTAGATATCCGCGGTCGATTTTCCCTCTTTCTACTGTCCTTCCTTTTTGTTGGTATAAACCTTTGCTGAGCACTGTGAAAAATTGCTTGGAAGGTTCTCCACTGTTCCTCAACTGTTTCACCATAAAATCTTTGCTCCCAGTCTACCTTAGCTAGCTCTTCTATCATCCCATTGTAATCTCCTTTGTTTAAGCACAAAACACTAGTGTTTGATTTTACCTTCTCATACTCCATCTGTATTTTAAATTCCACCATATTATGATCACTTCTTCCAAGAGGATCCCTAACTATGAGATCATTAATCAATTCTGTCTCATTACACAGGACCAGATCTAGGACCACTTGTTCCCTCGTAGGTTCCATTACATACTGTTCTAGGAAATTATCGCAGATACATTCTATAAACTCCTCCTCAAGGCTGCCTTGACCTACCTGGTTAAACCAATCGACATGCAGATTAAAATCCCCCATGATAACTGCTGTACCATTTCTACATGCATCAGTTATTTCTTTGTTTATTGCCTGCCCCACCATAATGTTACTATTTGGTGGCCTATAGACTACTCCTATCAGTGACTTTTTCGCCTTACTATTCCTGATTTCCACCCAAATGGATTCAACCTTATCCTCCATAGCACCGATGTCATCCCTACTATTGCCCGGATGTCATCCTTCAATAACAGAGCTACACCACCTCCTTTACCATCCACTCTGTTCTTCCGAATAGTTTGATACCCTTGGATATTTAACTCCCAGTCATGACCATCCTTTAACCATGTTTCAGTGATGGCCACTAAATCATAGTCATTCACGATGATTTGCACCATCAACTCATTTACCTTATTCCAAATACTACGAGCATTCAGGTAAACTACACTTATGTTGGCTTTTATCCCTCTGTTTTGAATCTTAACACCTTGATCAGTAACCTCTCCTAAGTTATTTTTCCTCTTAATGTTTCTCCTCATTTTCCTTGTCGATGAACCCATGTCTCCATGTAACAACCTGCCCCGTCGCTTTCCATTTATGTTTTGACTTCCCGTTTTATTCCTTTTAGTATTACTGGGCCTATTCACTGAGCTCCCCTCAATCACTGTACCTTGTACTGTCGCTCTTTTTGATTTTTGACGATGGCTTCTCTGCCTTACACTTTCCCCCTTACTGCCTTTTGTTTCTGCCCTTGTTTTACTACCTTCCGACTTCCTGCATCATTTCCCATTCCCCTGCCACATTAGTTTAAACACTCCCCAACCGCTCTAGCAAATGATGTCCCCCCTAGGACATCAGTTCCAGTCCTGCCCAGGTGTAACCTGTCCAGGTTGTATAGGTCCCACCTCCCCCAGAACCGGTCCCAATGCCCCAGGAATCTGAAACCCTCCACCTGATACCATCCCTTCAGCCACGTATTCATCCTATATATCCTGTCATTTCTACTCTGACTAGCACATGGCACCGGTAGTAATCCTGAGATCACTACCTTCGAAGTCCGATTTCTTAACTTCCTTCCTAGCTCCCTGTATTCTGCTTTTAGGACCTCATCCCTTCTTTTACCTATGTTGTTTGTACCAATGTGTATTACGACCACTGGCTGTTCACCCTCCCTCTCCAGAATGTCCTGTACCCGCTCCGAGACATCCTTGACCCTAGCACCAGGGAGGCAACATACCATCCTGGAATCTTGTTTGCGGCCACAGAACCGCCTGTCTATTCCCCTTAAAATTGAATCCCCTATAACTATTGCAATGTCACACTTATCACCCCTCCCCTCTGCAGCAGAACCAACAAGTTTGGCTGTTGCTGTTTTCCCCTGAGAGGCCATTCCCCTCAACAGTATCCAAAGCGGTATATCTGTTTTGCAGGGGAATGGCCACAGGAGACTCCTGCACTACCTGCTTCGCTCTCTTGCTCTGTCTGGTGGTCACCCATTCCCTTCCTGCCTGCGGAGTCTGAGCCTGCGGTGTGACCGCCTCTCTATACGTGCTATCCAAGATGAAGCAGCAGCTCGATGTGATATGGAAGTCATCAACCCAGTGCAGACATTGAATCTGGCAGGCACCTTGCTCAAATCCAGTGATTTGCCCAACATGATGAAACTCTTCAAGAAGTAGTTATGAAAGGATGGTCTGAGAGCACCAAGGACAAACCTGTGGTCACAAGAGAATATTGGGCATACCAGTATGAATTAACAGCCCAAGGTGGCAACTTGTACCAAGGAAATAGAGTCATCATCCCTAAGAAGATGAGAGGAGAGATGTCAAAGTACATCCATACAGGCTATCAAGGAATTTAATCAAGCCTGATAAAGTCAAGAGAAATTCTCAACTGTCTAAACATGAGCAATGAAATTAAAGACCACGGGTTGGATTCTCCGCTGCTCAATGCCAGCAGCGAGAATCACGATCGGGTGGAGAACGTCAGATGCAGAAAAATCAGGATTTGCTCCCAGTGCCGATTCTGACGTGATGCTCTGGCCTGCTTCAGACCACCATTGCTGCAGTTTGTTATTTAAACCCACCACTTTGGTGCAACTTACAGGCCCCTTGTTGTTCGTACTGCTGACTGCCCACTGTATCTTGTAAATGGTTTGAGAGCCTCTGGTCATGCAGGAAACCACCAGGTCGCTCCTCCAGAAACCCTCAAGCCACACCAGTATCATCAACGGGATGGAGTGGCAAAGCTCAATCACCAGCCTACCAGGCGTTGGCACTCAGTGCATTCCTTATAAGTGCTGCCCCACTGCAGGGAAATCAGGGAATTAGCAGAGCTCACCGCACACAAACGACACATGCACCATGGCCTTTGGCACCGTCCCTGGCACACTGCCCGTCTCAGAGTAGAGACCTCACCAGTGATCCTATCAGCTAGCCCACCCCTCAGGACCACAAGCTGTCTGCAAGCCCTGCCTGGCCACTGCACCCCTGCTCCCATCCATCCTGCCCCAGCCAGGAAATCTGACCAGCTCTTTGTCACAACCTGTGCTCCATCCAGCCCCGACATCACACTGCAGCTGAGGTCCCAGCAAACACACACTTTCCTCCCTTACCTCCATCTGTAGTACCTGCCCGTACACAAGCTCTTAGCATGGAGGCGACTGTCAGCACCGTGGGGTTCGCTGGCTAGCCCAACATTTGTTCCCCATCCCAAATTGCCCTTGAGAAGGTGGCGGTGAACTGCCTTCTTGAACTGCTGCAGGATGGTGAGTCACTTGGGGGGGTATCAAAAGTGTTGGTTTTCCATGTATTTGCTGCCTTCGTCGTTCTAGATGATGATGGTCGTGGGTTCAGAAGATGCTTCCTAAGGAGCCTCAGTGAGTTCCTGCTGAGTTATGTTATTTTTCTGTTTCAGTTGTTTCTCTTGATTCCTTGCTTGGGAACTGACCCCTATGGATGTTGGTAGTTTAAGCTAATTTTCTTTTAAAATTCCTCTTTTAGCCACATAATCCAATCTCTCTCAAAGCGTTGTGCCCTCCTATGTTCTCAAGCTGTAGTCAATAAATAATTTACATTGAAGATGTTCAAAGTCCAATGTGATGGTTGTCTGTTGCATCAATGGTACTTTTTGAAATTCAGTTTCTTTTCCTCAATGAGAAGGAATGTTGCAGCTCATTTTTCCCTATCCATCCTTTATTCAGGAAGATGTGGTGATCCCCATTTGGGGAAACAACTCCAGGAAGTGACGTTTATGCACTGCAGAGGACTGATTCTGATCAGCCGTGTTGTGATCAGCATGGCTGTCCTACCATTGTCCATCCCAAGATCTATCTCTCTTGGCCTTTTGGTGATAAATGAAAGATCCATCTCTGGGTAATTTGGAAAACACTCTAACAATACAAGTGGCAGGAAATCGGTCTATTTGCATGTCTGAGGAGACATAGGAGGTGGGATTCTCCAATAATGGGGCTATGTCCTACTCCCCCATGAAAATGTGGGCAAATCACTCTGGACTTTCCTGACATGGCACCCACACCGCGGACTGGCACCAAAAAGATAGGCCCCACCGAGATCGCGGATTGTTGGCTCCCGATCGATAGCCTGGCTGTCTGTGAGGCCCCCCCCCCCCCCGGGTGAAAGATCCCCCCCCACCTGCCCCCAATCAGGGCGTCTGCAGCCACCACACCGACTTCCCTATGGGTGGGACACGAGAGAACTATGCCGTCGGGAACTCGAGCAGTTACACTTGAGAATCGCCGCGAGGGCCTCTATCAATGACCCCTACCCGCGCCGCGTAAACCGCAAGCGCACGATTTGCGGCGATTCTCCAGAGGCCGGAGAATTGCGGGAGCAACATCGCGCTGGATTTCGATGTTGAAGCCCATTCTCCGCCCCGGCGCGGAAGCGCGGAGAATTCCACCCCAGCTTTCTTGTTCTTGCTCCAAATGAATATGGTCACATGAATATGGACCATAAATTTATTTATTAATTTCCTTACTTTCTCTTGATCCATATGTTATTGCATAAAGCACACGTGAGCCAGGTCAAATTCATTCAGGCCACTGCTAGCCCGGTCAGACAAAATGCTTCTTGATATTGGTGATTCTGTGCTCACCTGTCTCACAATGGACCTACTTTTTCTAGGGCATCTCAGAGTTTGCTTTCAGAGCTGGATTATTTTCAGATGTTGGCATAGTTATTGAACAGCATTAACTTCTAGACCAAGGTTTTTCTGTATCAATGGTTGAAATTCACTTCAGATCTTGGAAACTTTCCGCTAATTAAATTTATGTCAAGATGATGAATGTTTGCAGGATGATGTTGAAGTCTATTATCATTACAATGCCGTCTGTTTATTATATATCTGCAGTGCTTGCCTAAACTGGGTCAAAAGGCCAATTCAATTGCAATGACTGCCAACACAGTGTTTTGCAAACAATTATCACCTCCCCACTCCCCTCAAAACAAGTCATTAATGACGGATCAGGTGGAAGATACTCGTATGGTATCAACAGCTGCGATGGTGGATGAAGGCTGAAGCTGTTGTCCGTGAACTCAGGTACTGAAGCATTGATGTCATTGCCTTGCAAGAGAACCGAAGAGCAGGCATAGAGCAGCTGAGCGAAGATGGCAATGGTTTTCATGGAGAGGAAAATTTGAGGATCGGCCCAAGACACATGGAATTGGATTCACCATCAAGAACAAACTCGTTAGCTGACTCTTGGAGTTCCCTATTGGCACCAACGAGCGCTTCATGACCCTCCATCTACAACTTGTCAAGAACCAGCAGGCAACAATCGTGAGTACCTAATTCCCAACCGTTGATGCCAATGGTAAATCCAGAAGAAAGCTTCTACTCAAACCTAGATAGCATACTCTCCAAAATTCCTAACGAAGATAAGATCATCCTCCTTGGGGACTTCAATGCCTAGAGTTGGAAAGGATGCCCAAATGTGGGAAGGAACCATCTGAAAGGAAGGAGTTGGGATTTGCAATTCCAATGGTGTGCTCTTGCTCAACAAATGCACGGAGCACCAGATTGTCATCACTCACACACTGTTGCACCAAAAAGAGAAGTTGAAGACTTCCTGGATCCATGATCAAAGCACTGGCACATGTTCGACTTAGTCATCACTTGATCCTGTGATCAAAAGTATGCCTTCATCACCATAGCAATGACCAGTGCACATGATTGTTGGACAGACCGCCAGCTCATTCACTCCTCAATGTCCATCAAACTCCACCAGAAACAGTGGAAGATGAAGAAACAACTCAGAAAAAAAATCAACGTTCAGCGGTATCAAGAGCCAAGCATGCTAGTGAACTTCCAACAATGTCTTCTCCAAAATGTCCCTAGTGTCCATTCTAATAGAACGGAGGAAAGCTAGAAAGAGCTGAAGATGGCCATCATCTCAAGCTGCAAAGAAACCATCGACTACAAGGCCAGGAAACACCAAGGCTGGTTCGACAAGAACAACCACACCATTCAAGACTTCATCAACAAGAAGAGGAAGGCTCTCTGTGCCTGGCAAAATTACATAATCAGCAAGGTAAATAGGTGAACTCACAATCAGCCAAGATGGATATATAAAGAAGGACTAAGGAAATCAAGAACAAATGGTGGACTGAGAAAGCTAAGGAGCTGCAACTCCTCACTGACAGCACAACACCCAGGACCTCTTCAGTGCCACCAAGGCAATACATGGACCCAACAACCAAGGCTTCAAATGATGGAACCCTCATGGCAGACTGACAAAACATCAGCCTCCGTTGGGGAGAACACTTCAAAGAACACCTAAACTGTGATACAATCATAGGTGAGGACATGTGTGAAGAAATCGCCCAACGCCCCATCAAAGATTATCATGGGCTCCTAGCAAGCATGGACAAACTTCAAGTCGCCATTAAACACATGAAGAATGGAAAAACCGCAGGACTGGTTGGGATCCCAGCGGAGATTTTCAAACTTGGTGGAGAAGAGATCACCTGTCATCGCCAGTAGCTGTTCCTGAAAATCTGGGATGGAGAAGAAATTCCTGCTGACCTCAGGGATGCCATCATCTTCGAAAAAAGGAGATAAAATGGACTGTGGGAACTACTGAGGAATCTCCGTATTCCCAATTGCTGGGAAGGTCATCACCCGAATCCTCACCACCCACCTTCTCCCAGTCTCTGATGAATTCCTTTCGGAAAGCCGGTGTGGCTTCTGACCAAACCACAGAAATGATTTTCACTTCAAGGCAACTTCAAGAGAAATACCAGGAACAACATCAATTACTCTACATGGCCTTCATAGATCAAGGCTTTTGACTCAGTCAATTGAGAAGTGCTATGGAAGACCTTGTCAAAGGCCGACTGTCCAGAGAAATTCATCAACATTCTCCGACTCCTCCACGACAAGATGTCGATGATAGACCTCACCGACAGAAGACAGACACCTCTGTGGCCAAAACTGGAGTCAAGAAGGAATGTGTCATTGCCGCCACTCATTTTTCCATCTTCATCACTTCCACCCTTCACCTTGTCAAGAACAAGCTTCCCAGTGGCGTGGACATCATCTACAGGATGGGCAGAAAACGTTTTAACCTCAACCAATTGAAATCCAAGAAGAAAATTACACTGACATCGCTCGTTGAACTTCAGTATGTGGATGATATCGCCATTTCCACTTTCTCAGAAGAGAATCTCCAAGCCATGCTTGCCACCTTTGCGGAAGCATACCGAAGAATCAGTCTCAGCCTCAACCTGAAGAAGATTCAAGTCCTTTACCAAACCACCCAGGGCAAGATCCGGTCTCTCTCTCCATCAAGATCAATGGCGAAACACTACCAAATGTGGAATATTTTCCCAACCTTGGTAGCCATCTCTCATTAAAGACTGACATTGATGCAGAGATCCAACATCGTATCCAATCTGCAAGTGCCTCCTTCAAATCCTAAGGCCAGGTGTCTTTGAAGACCGCGACATCTGTGCTGACACCAAGATCTTTTTGTACAAGGCAGTCATCCTTGCAACTCTTCTATACGGCTCCGAAATGTTGACTACATACGTACAATGCTGTCTGAGTCGGAGGACAGGCGTACTAACATCACCATCCTTGAAGGAACCAAGAGTACCAGCATTGAGGCCATGGTCATCTGAAACCAACTACACTGGACTGGCCATGTGCTTAGGATGTCCGAGTCACAACAGTCAAAGAAAATCTTCTTCACCCAACTCGAGGAAGGCTCCCGAACAAGACGAGGACAAAGGAAGTGTATCAAAGACACCCTGAAGGCTTACTTTAAGAAATGCAACTTAGACATCAACGCCTGATAGACCCTTACTCAGAATAGACCTACACTTGATTGAAGGGATAAAAGTATTTGAGAACACACAGCGGCAAGAGGAAGCCCGGAAGAGGAGCTTGAGAAAGGAACACCTATCTCGAGTCCAAGGACTGACCCCCACCTCCCTTAAACACCTGCCAAGTGTGCGATCAAAGATGTGACTCTAGGATCGGGCTCATCAGCAATGAAAGGACCCACATAGCCTATGACCAATAACACAGTTTTTTCAGGGAATAATCAGACTCGTTATTGAGTGATCACCGAAGAAGAGAAGACATCCCTCCGAATTTGGCACAGCTTGCTCTCTCTCCTAACTTATATCAGGGATGTCAAGAAAATGAGAGCATGATTGGCAGTTTAGTAGGTCACTGTTTAAAATGGCAAATTATCTTGCACATCATTATCTTTCCAATGGGCCTTGCTGTGCTGTTACATGTTTTAGGTTATAAAGCTTTTCACAAAGTTATTTTTCAGTAGGGTAGGTTAAAAAAGGACGAGGCTATTATGCATGCATTAGCCTTTCATTTAATGAGTGAACAGGGTCGTACATGGAGGGTGGCCCTAATGAGATCAGAGGAATGAGAAAAAAGAAACATGTGTCTGCAGCGTGTGAAGGCTACTATCACCTGAAGAATATCAACAGCCGGACGAGGTAGTTGATCTTAATTATCATGTTCTTTGTTCGGAATCAAATGTACCTGGCTGCCTTTAATTATGGCTGCATTACGTTAAATAATGATGCTGTATTGTCTAGTTGTTGCACAACTTTCCACAAAGCACTGGGCGGGATTCTCCGCTGGCAGGATTCTCCGTTTTGCCGGCGCCCGGGTTTTTTGCGACGGCCTGGGGCTGCCCCACAATGGGAAACCCCATTGACCGGCCAGCGTAACGGAGAATCCCAAAGGTGGGTAGAGGCAGAAATGTGGCGGGGCGGAGAATCCAGCCCATTGTCTTTGTTTACTTTAAATTGTCACATTTCCTGATCAAAATTACCTATAAAATCACATAGGTGACATGGAAATATGGAATGATTGTTGGACTAAAGTTTCTGGGATTCAACTCATTGTGCGCGTTTCACCACCACAAACCAAAGATGAATTGGCCACGCTAAATTGGCCCTTAATTGGAAAAAATAATAATTGGGTATGCTAAGTTTATTAAAACAGCAAGCGACCGGAATGTTGGGGTCATGCTTGTGGACAGAGCCATGATGTTCCACAAAGCGGTCACCCAGTCTGTGTTTAGTCTCCCCACTGTAGTCTCTGTGATTTCAGGGGAAGGTGCCATGGGTGGGAGGTGTAAGGTTCGGGGTAATGGAGGAGTGTACCAGGGTGTCATGGTACTCACTGTAGAATGCTGACAAGGGAGAGCAGGGGAAGATGTGTTTAGTGGTGGCATCATGCTGGAGTTGACGGAAATGGAACGCGGAGGCGATGGTGTGAAAACTGAAGACAAGAGGGACCCTGTCATGGCTCTGTGAGGAAGGGAAGGTGTGAGTGGAAAGTTGCGGGAGATGTGTTGGACATGGTTGAATGCCCTGTTAACCACAGTGTGGGGGAATCCTTGGTTGAGGAAAAAGGCAGACATGTCACAAGTGCTATTCTTCAAGGTGGCATTAATGGAACAGATATGGTGGAGGCAGAGAAACTGGGAGAATGGATTGGAGTCCTTACAGGGAGTGGGGTGTGAGGAGATGAGGTTGAGATATCTGTGGGGGTCAGTGGGTTTGTAATGAATATTAGTTATCAATCTATCATCAAAGTAGAGGCAGAGTGTTCAAGGAAGGTTTAGATCTGAAATGTTAACTCTGTTTCTCTCCGCAGATGCGGCCAGACCTGCTGAGTATATCCAGCATTTTCTGTTTTTATTTCAGATTTCCAGCATCCTCAGTATTTTGCTTTTGTTAAAATTGAACTCCCTTCTGCATGTTTAGATGGGTGTAAAATATCCTGTAATGTAACTGGAAGATGTTCTCCCAGTGTCCTCATCCGCATTTATCCCTCAACCAACACTGCCAAAAACACATTAGCTGGTCATTCAACTTGCTCCCTTTTCCTGGACCTTGTTGTGTACAAATGTGTTTCTCATCTTACTATATATCTGACTACACATGAAAAGTTTCGACTCAATGTTTGTCGAAACAGAGTCTTTAACTGTCCATCATTGTTAATGTCAGTGTCAGTACTTCTGGATGTCTGGAGGAATATAAAACAGCTCTATAAATGAAAATCTCTTTCTTTCCAGATTAGAAAGAAGTTTATCTCAGTTAGTTCTGCTTATGTAACAGAAACGTGCTTGCTTATTTTCTCTATGTTACATATTTAAGTAGTATATCCCTGCTGGTGGAACGTCACGTGATCTGTAGTGACCTGTAGTGACATCATCAGTGTTTGCACAGGCATTGGTTCTCCTCTTAGACTTGTCTGAGCAACATCTCCTGAATAAACTTTGCATCGGGTTTTGAAGAAATCCAAGTATGTGGCACCTCCATACTTCTTCCTCTTTGTGGTAATTTAAGAACATGATAGGATTAGTACAAGGATACAGCAAAGAGCAACCAGAGAGACTGAAAAGGTGGCAGGATTTGATTATGAGGAGTGATTATATAAATTGCACAGGTTCTCAATGGAAGCAAAAAAATTGAGAGGCTCCTAAAGCTCTCCAACACTGGCATTTTCATTACATTATGCCTAGGTCTGTCATAGAGTAAACAATAGAGATTGATTTGCTTCGATTAGCCATCATTATTGTTGTGTTCTGTAACCACAAGGCTCTAAGAAGACGAATCAGACAGATTGTGACATTATTTCATCTGATAATTCCAATGGTCCTTAGAAAAACAAAGTAAATCTTTTTTTAAATCAGAGACATATCTGATGTTATAACAGTCATTGACTGGGCTTAATGAACCTAATGAAAATAGGTAAGTATAAAAGGTGTTTTGCAAATAATTTACTTTTTTATTTATTTAAATTTAAGTTCCAAAGTTTGAATTCATGCTCAATACTCACTCCCATTCAGTTTTTGTCTTGCTTATTTTATTTCGGTGCGAAGGGAAGAGTGAAATTATTTTATTCATTTATTTTTTTAAAACGTATTTTATTACAAACTTGTATGGAAGCAGGTTACAACAAGTAAACACCCCGGGAAACATACTTCCCAACAATCAACTATACAGTCTGTACAGATTTTTCTCCTTTTTCAGCCCCTCCTCTCCCCATCACCACCCCCTGCGACAAATAGCTCCTCAAACACGGTCACAAACATCCCCCACCTTTTCTCAAACTCCCCTGCTGAGCCCCTTAATTCATACTTTATCTTCTCCAACCACAGGAAGTCATACAGGTCACCCAACCAAGCCGCTACCCCCGGTGGCGATGTCAACTGCCACTCCAGCAAAATTCACCGTTGTGCAGTCAGAGAGGTATAGGCCAAGACATCAGCCTTCCTGCTCTCCATGAGCTCCGGCTTCTCTAAAACCCCAAATATCGCCACTAAAGGGTCCGGGTCCACCTCCTCCTCCACTGTCCTGGCTAAGACCGCAAACACTCCTGCCCAGAATCTTCCCAATTTTTTGCAACCCCAAAACATGTGGGTGTGATTCGCTGGCCCCCGGCCGCACCTCTCACATTCATCTGCTATCCCCTGAAAGAACCCACTCATTCTCGCCCAAGTCATATGCACCCTGTGCACCACCATAAACTGTATCAGGCTCATCCTTGCATAGGAGAAGGTCCCGTTTACCCTTCGCAGTGCCTCACTCCATACTCCCTGATATAAATTGACTTTTCCAGTCAGAGATAAAAGATTTAATGAAGAAATCCTGGTTGGAAAAATCCTTAAATCCTTAAGCGTAATTAACTAAATCAATATATTAACCACGTGAGTGAGAAAAGCTGAATGGCTGTGAATTGATTAGGTAAAAATGTTCAGATTTTGCAAGTTGAGCAAACTGCTAGAGTCTACAAGGTCAAATAGCAGAAAGACTCTTTGTGTTAAAGAGCTGGGCTGAGATCCCAGTTCCGTTTCCATGGTAATGACAAGTCAGCCCATAGTGATAAGTCCTGGTGGGAAATGTGTTTCACTCAAACAATGTTACGGAAAATTACACCAAATCCTTTATCTCTTAAATTGACAGACAGACAGTTTTTCCGAATTGAATGAATTATAAATTAGTTCAAACCAATCACAGCTGTAAAGAGGGTGACACTTTAAGATAGTAATCTCCTTAAAAGATCCGTTGTCAGGATGGGAAATCCATTCCGGAATCACTTTAATCTATTTTTTGAAACCTATTCTGCTTGCTTTGCAAAATCGCCATTTTCTTTTCTTTGAAATCTTTTGTACTGTGCTCTTGATTTGAAGAAATTACCAAGAAATATAATTGTATTTTGAATTCAACTACTGTATTTGCTAAAAGACAATCGATCTGACTAGTTTGCTGCAGTGCTAGTTGGAACTTTCCAAAATTTTGTATTGAAATTGAATCACCAGTAGACCCTAAAATAGATGAGAAATAAAGTTTCAAATAACTTTGCCAAAATGTTCAGTCTGTAATCTCTTTTATTTGGGAACTAAGAAGTGATAACACATATCCAGGGTTCCGAATAGACACAGAGATCCATCACTCCCCAATTAATCTCCATTCCCAATTCCCCTTCCCATTTTTCCTTATCACCACCTCTCGCTCACCTCCTTGCTCCCCCAGCCACTTATATTTATCCCCAATTTTTCTCTCCCCTTCTGCATCCGAAAGCAGCAGTTGCTCCAGCAGGTGTATCCCGGCAACCTAGGGAACTTTTCCAGACCTTTCATGCAAAGTCCCTAATCTGCAGATACCTGAACTCACTACCTCTCGACTGCTCTACCCTCTCCCTGAGCTCCTCCAAACTGGCGAACCCTTCCTTGACCAGCCCTGCTTCCCTCCACCTCCTGTATACACTGTCCATCTTCCCAGCTCAAACCCATGATTCTCGCACAGCGGCGTTAGCACCGACGTCCCTTTCACCTTAAAATGCCTCCTCAGCTGATTCCATATCTTCACCGTGGACTGCACCTCTGGGCTCCCTGAATACCTACTCAGAGTCATTGGCAATGCTGCCGTCACCATAGACCTCAAAATAGACCCCTTACAAGATTCCTCCTCCATCCAGGCCCACTCTACCCCTTCTCCTTCCCACCATTGCTGCACCTTGTCTACATACACCGCCCAATAACAATGAAGCAAGTTCGGCAATCCCAATCCCCCTGCTGTCTCTGCCTCTGTAGCAGGGTCCTCCCTACCCTCGGCACCATTCCCGCCCATACAAAGTCCGAGATGATTGTGTTCACTTTCCGAAAAAAGGCCTTTGGTATAAAGATTGTGAGAGCCTGAAAGATAAACAAGAACCTCGGCAGAATATTCATTTTCACCACTTGGACTCTCCCCACCAACGTTAAGTGCAGTGTATCCCACCTCCTAAGATCCTCCCTGGCCTCATCCACCAGCTTTGTTAAGTTCCACTTATGGCGCCCCGACCATTCCCTCGCTACCTGAATCCCCAAATATCTAAACCTATCCCTCGATACCGTAAATGGCATCCCCCCTAAATTAGCCCGCTGTGCCAGCTCATTCACCGGGAATACCTTGCTTTTCCCTCCATTCAGCTTGTATCCCGAGAACCCTCCAAACCTCCCCACCAGGCCCATAATCCTTCCCATACTCTCCAACGGATCCGAAACATACAGCAAGAGGTCATCGGCATAGAGCGACACCCGATGCTCCCTCTGTCCCCTCATTATCCCCTGCCATTCTGCCGACACCCTGAGAGCCATTGCCAATGACTCTATGGCCAGCGCAAACAGCAGCAGTGACATCGGGCATCCCTGCCTCGTGCCAGTGTAAGTCAAAGCTTCGTGAGCTCATATCATTCGTCCTCACCCTCGCTCTTGGCGCCACATACAGCAACCGCACAATTTTGGGGGGATTAGTGTGATTACTGCCTGCATCATCATCTCCGGCAACTCCCCCTTCTCCAGTGCTTCATTAAACACCCCCAACAGATGTGGTGCCAGGTCTGCCGCAAATTCCACCGGGTACCCATCCGGCCCAGGGGCCTTCCCCGACTTCATACACCTGATACTATCCAGCACCTCCCTCAGCCCTAGGGGCTCCTCCAATGCCTGCCTTTTTGCTTCCTCCACCTGGGGAAATTCCAACTTGTCCAGAAACCGCCCCATGCCCCCTCCTCTACTCCTGGTCTGCCTCATAAAGTCCCTGGTAGTACTCACTAAATGCCTCATTTATCTTCCCTGGCTCCGACACCGCATCCCCAGCCCCAGTCTGTATCTTCAATATTGGAAGAGTGAAATTATTAAACTCAAAGTAATCAATATGGATAAATGTACTCCCAGAAAACAATTCTATTTGTTAGAATACTGCCTGGAAAATCATCTGTGCAGGAAAGGCCAATGTATGAGATATGGGCCTGTATTCTCCGATTCTGGGGCTATGTCTCCATGCCAGCGTGGGAACGGTGGTGTTTTACACAGGAAAAAATGGCATAAAACGGCCAACGATTCCCCGTTTTGCTGGAGGCTAGCAGGAAAGCAGTGTAGAATGCCTGGCTCTAGCTGCCGGAGAATTGTCGGGTCCGTGGCCGCCTATGCACACGGAGGCGGCCTGCAGCGGCCGCTCTGTGCAACATGGCGGCGGCCGCTCGCGAATCCAGTCCTCAAAATAGACCCCCCTTCAGCCGGCTTGCATGCCCCGGACGATCCCCCTACAGTACCCACAGCCCTTGATGAGGTCCCCCCTTGCCCGCGGATCCACAGCCACCACACCAAGTTCCCAACGGATGAGGTCACACGTGTCCCGCGCCGTCAGGAACTCGGCCGGTTGGGGGCGGAGCATCGCGGGGCGGACCTCAGGCAACATCCTGAGGCTGTCAATGCGTGGCGCGGCGGGTTTGGAGGGGGTGGAGCATCACGAAAGCGGCACCGCCCCCGATTTGGTTGGGGACTTTGATTCTCGAGCCGATCGGCGAACGCGGTTTTGCTGTCGGCGACCAGAGAATCCAGCCCATGGAGTTCATGAGGTCAGAGATTTTGGCCTGGAAGAGGGAGGTTAAAAAAAAAGGTAGGGATATCTGTTTTGATTATGGATTGTTCTACAGAAGGATGATATACGCTAGGAAGTTAAAAGACGATATAAAAGCTCAGGAGCCCGAAGAAAGTAAATCCAAAAGAGGTTTAATTTGAAAACAAAAGTAAAGGCCGCAAACGCAGCTTCTGGCTCCAAGATCCCAAATGGGACTACCGTTCTCACCGCTCCCAGTCTGGGCTGGCTTTATCAGATGATTTCTACGAGCCCCAGCTCTCAGTAGCGGGGGAGCTCATATTCCACGAGTCCAATGGGGAGATCAATATTGGGGTCTCCGTGGGGGCCATGAAGATTGTTTAGACGGAATCTTATTGGTTAGATTTAAGAAAGGGAAAAAGAGCTATTACAATTTTGTTTTTACTGCAATTCCCAAACAGTGGGGGCGATTGAGGAGCAAACCTGCAGGCAAATGTCAGAGAACGGTAAAACTAATGGACCAGTAACAGTAGATGTTTTCATTTTCCCTTTTACAGACTGGGATAAAAAGAAGAGTAAAGAACAGGGAGGGTAAAGAATTGTTAAAATATGTACAGGACAATTTTCATAAACAAGGTAAAATCAAACGTGAAAATTCTCAACTGGAAGAGAATTGATTTCAGGCCTGGGAAGGGATCTAGCACATGTGAAACATGAACAGACAAGGATTGGCCAGGAAAACAGTAAATGAGCAGTGGCACGTATTCAAGTGGAGAATATTTGGGGACAGAGCACAATTATTCACAGGAGGAAGGAAGATAGACGTTATATTAAAAAAGAGAAATAAAGTCTATGATAGATGTCTGCCGCAGAATACAGGAGAATGTCAGGCAGAATGCAGGAAGTGTGACGAGAAATTGAAAAAGAATATAAAAATGCAAAGTGAAAATAGAAAAGATTATCAGATAAAATAAAAGGGAACTTAATGTTATTCTACAGATATATAAAAAATCAATAATAGTTAAATAGATGATGAAGCCAATTCGTGACAAATGTTGTGGAGGCAGAGGACATGACTGAGATCATAAATGATTACTTTGTATCTATCTTGTAAGGACCCTTTCTTGATTCCCTTATTTCCTATTTATTTTACTTTATCGTTATTGCTTTTGGTTCATGGATCTTTAATGAAGACATACCTTTAAGTCAGGCCGGGAAAGTGAGGAACTCAAAGGTTTCAGAATAGTCCACTGTGCTATGAAATTTTAGCTTTTAAATAGAACACCAAAAAACTGTGGCAAACACCCCACTAAACTCACCCAAAATGACACTTAGAAATGCTTCAGTTAAATCGCAGCCATAGTAATTTTCATGAATAAAAGTTAAGTTTACAAACCTAATGGCAGTAATTATTGGACAGCCAATAACTACTATTTTTTAACTTAAAATTTAATTTCAATTGCGTTGCAACTCCGGTTCAAGTGAAGCTGGAATTGACCACGCAGAGCCCAGGGTGTCATAACAATAAAAATGGATCAAGTTAACATCATAGTAGAGATATTGGATAGAAAGGAGTTGCTAAATAGTTTGGTATCGCATAAAGGTAACAGGTTACCCAATCCAGATATGGTGAATTGTAGTTTGCTGGAGGAAGCAAAGGGAAGAGACACCACAAATTTCAGATAACAATCTTTCAATCCTCCTTGGATTACCAAAGTCAGATGCCCTCAGGAAGGGGATCCCAATTCCTGACTGGACCCACTCTCATGCATTATATGCAAGCTCACCTGGTGGGAGGAAAAAACTGAGAGAAAGTTACATGCAAAAGTGAAATACTCAGGATGCTGGAAGTCGGAAATGAAAAGTAAATGGAACTATTCAGCATGTCAGGTAGCATCTGTGGAGAGAAACAGAGTAAATGTCACAAGTCAAAGACATTTCATCAGAACTGGGAAAAGCTAACAGAGTTTAAAAAAAGGTTAAAGCAGAAAAAAAACAAGAACAAGAGAGTGAAAAGCCTCCCAGCAAAGCTGGTTCAAGGTGAGGGGGGATAGGTTCAGTGGAGATGTGTGGGAGAAGTTTTTTTACACAGAGGGTGGTGGTGGCCTGGAATGCACTGCCAAGTGAGGTGGTTGAGGCAGATACGTTAGCGACCTTTAAGACATATCTAGATAGACACATGAACAGACAGGGCATAGAAGGATGCAGGCGGTTGGTCTAGATAGGACACGTGAGTGGCACAAGCTTGGAGGGCCGAAGGGCCTGTTCCTGTGCTGTATTGTTCTTTGAAACAAAAGGGGAGGTTGAGTTTATTGTCTGAAATGAACTCAACAATGAGTTTGGAAGGCAGTGAAGTGCCCAGTCAAAAGCAGAGATGCTATTCCTTGAGATTGCGTCGAACATCATTGGAATCTTGCTTTATGTTACATGGGTTGCTTAGTTTGAGATCATTCTTTTCAGGAATTAGAATTTTGATTTCAGCAGGAAACGAAGCTGTCATTTTTGTCAACTGGTCCCTGTGAAACGGTTGACCTGGATGTTTGTACTGGGGTCGGGAGCATTTCCCGGCTCTGAAAACCCGACAGGGGAGAACCTGGTCCAGAAGGTCACATTTTCTTTCAGGTGTGGTGTCAGGCGAGGCAACCCCGGAATGAACACGCATGACACTGGGTGTGAAGGCCTGCCTTGGTGCATTGGCACTGTATCAGCCCTCCGGCCCTCATCCCCCCCACACTCCCCATGCCCCACCCATGACAACCCATGCCACTCATGCTCCCACCCAACCCTATGGCCTCTCAAAGCTTCCATGACAACATATTCTCCTCTGCCTGTGCTCATTTCACCTCATACCTTCCAATGTCCCCACCTACCCCTTATGGCCCTTTATAGCCCCATGCCAACTTAGTGCCACCTCATGTCAACCCATGCCTCCACCCCTCAATGTTTGTCCTTAAAGCTACCCTGCCAAATAAATCAGTATCCATAATGAACAGACCTCAGGACCCATGCTGTGATTTCAAAAAAATGTTTTGATTGTCTGTTGCATTATTTATTTACTTTTTAAATATTATTTATAAAAACCCATTTCTATATTCATATTCCTATAACTACATAGAACATAGAACATAGAACAATACAGCGCAGTACAGGCCCTTCGGCCCACGATGTTGCACCGAAACAAAAGCCATCTAACCTACACTATGCCATTATCATCCATATGTTTATCCAATAAACTTTTAAATGCCCTCAATGTTGGCGAGTTCACTACTGTAGCAGGTAGGGCATTCCATGGCCTCACTACTCTTTGCGTAAAGAACCTACCTCTGACCTCTGTTCTATATCTATTACCCCTCAGTTTAAAGCTATGTCCCCTCGTGCCAGCCATTTCCATCCGCGGGAGAAGGCTCTCACTGTCCACCCTATCTAACCCCCTGATCATTTTGTATGCCTCTATTAAGTCTCCTCTTAACCTTCTTCTCTCCAACGAAAACAACCTCAAGTCCATCAGCCTTTCCTCATAAGATTTTCCCTCCATACCAGGCAACATCCTGGTAAATCTCCTCTGCACCCGCTCCAAAGCCTCCACGTCCTTCCTATAATGCGGTGACCAGAACTGTACGCAATACTCCAAATGCGGCCGAACCAGAGTTCTGTACAGCTGCAACATGACCTCTCGACTCCGGAACTCAGTCCCTCTACCAATAAAGGCCAACACTCCATAGGCCTTCTTCACAACCCTATCAACCTGGGTGGCAACTTTCAGGGATCTTTGTACATGGACACCTAGATCCCTCTGCTCATCCACACTTTCAAGAACTTTACCATTAGTAAAATATTCCGCATTCCTGTTATTCCTTCCAAAGTGAATCACCTCACACTTCTCTACATTAAACTCCATTTGCCACCTCTCAGCCCAGCTCTGCAGCTTATCTATATCCCTCTGTAACCTGCTACATCCTTCCACACTATCGACAACACCACCGACTTTAGTATCGTCTGCAAATTTACTCACCCACCCTTCTGCGCCTTCCTCTAGGTCATTGATAAAAATGACAAACAGCAACGGCCCCAGAACAGATCCTTGTGGTACTCCACTTGTGACTGTACTCCATTCTGAGCATTTCCCATCAACCACCACCCTCTGTCTTCTTTCAGCTAGCCAATTTCTGATCCACATCTCTAAATCACCCTTAATCCCCAGCCTCCGTATTTTTTGCAATAGCCTACCATGGGGAACCTTATCAAACGCTTTGCTGAAATCCATATACACCACACCAACTGCTCTACCCTCATCTACCTGTTCAGTCACCTTCTCAAAGAACTCAATAAGGTTTGTGAGGCATGACCTACCCTTCACAAAGCCATGCTGACTATCCCTGATCATATTATTCCTATCTAGATGATTATAAATCTTGTCTCTTATAATCCCCTCCAAGACTTTACCCACTACAGACGTGAGGCTAACCGGTCTATAGTTGCCGGGGTTGTCTCTGCTCCCCTTTTTGAACAAAGGGACCACATTCACTGTCCTCCAGTCCTCTGGCACTATTCCTGTAGCCAATGATGACATAAAAATCAAAGCCAAAGGTCCAGCAATCTCTTCCCTGGCCTCCCAGAGAATCCTAGGATAAATCCCATCAGGTCCCGGGGACTTATCTATTTTCAGCCTGTCCAGAATTGCCAACACTTCTTCCCTACGCACCTCAATGCCATCTATTCTATTAGCCTGCGGCTCAGCATTCTCCTCCACAACATTATCTTTTTCCTGAGTGAATACTGACGAAAAATATTCATTTAGTATCTCGCCTATCTCTTCAGACTCCACACACAATTTCCCATCCCTGTCCTTGACTGGTCCTACTCTTTCCCTAGTCATTCGCTTATTCCTGACATACCTATAGAAAGCTTTTGGGTTTTCCTTGATCCTTCCTGCCAAATACTTCTCATGTCCCCTCCTTGCTCGTCTTAGCTGTCTCTTTAGATCCTTCCTCGCTACCTTGTAACTATCCATCGCCCCAACTGAAACTTCACACCTCATCTTCACATAGGCCTCCTTCTTCCTCTTAACAAGAGATTCCACTTCCTTGGTAAACCACGGTTCCCTCGCTCGACGCCTTCCTCCTTGCCTGACCGGTACATACTTATCAAGAACACGCAGTAGCTGATCCTTGAACAAGCCCCACTTATCCAGTGTGCCCAACACTTGCAGCCTACTTCTCCACCTTATCCTCCCAAGTCACGTCTAATGGCATCATAATTGCCCTTCCCCCAGCTATAACTCTTGCCCTGCGGTGTATACTTATCCCTTTCCATCATTAACGTAAACGTCACCGAATTGTGGTCACTGTCCCCAAAGTGCTCTCCTACCTCCAAATCCAACACCTGGCCTGGTTCATTACCCAAAACCAAATCCAACGTGGCCTCGCCTCTTGTTGGCCTGTCAACATATTGTTTCAGGAAACCCTCCTGCACACACTGTACAAAAAACGACCCATCTATTGTACTCGAACTATATCTTTTCCAGTCAATATTTGGAAAGTTAAAGTCTCCCATAATAACTACCCTGTTACTTTCGCTCTTATCCAGAATCATCTTCGCCATCCTTTCCTCTACATCCCTAGAACTATTAGGAGGCCTATAAAAAACTCCCAACAGGGTGATCTCTCCTTTCCTGTTTCTAACTTCAGCCCATACTACCTCGGAAGAAGAGTCCCCATCTAGCATCCTCTCCGCCACCGTAATACTGCTCTTGACTAGCAGCGCCACACCTCCCCCTCTTTTGCCTCCTTCTCTGAGCTTACTAAAACACCTAAACCCCGGAACCTACAACATCCATTCCTGTCCCTGCTCTATCCATGTCTCCGAAATGGCCACAACATCGAAGTCCCAGGTACCAACCCATGCTGCCAGTTCCCCTACCTTGTTTCGTATACTCCTGGCATTGAAGTAGACACACTTCAAACCACCTACCTGAACACTGGCCCCCTCCTGCGACGTCAAATCTGTGCTCCTGACCTCTATACTCTCATTCTCCCTTACCCTAAAACTACAATCCAGGTTTCCATGCCCCTGCTGCATTAGTTTAAACCCCCCCAAAGAGCACTAACAAATCTCCCCCCCAGGATATTTGTGCCCCTCAGGTTCAGATGTAGACCATCCTGTCTGTAGAGGTCCCACCTTCCCCAGAAAGAGCCCCAGTTATCCAGAAATAACTACATTATCCCTTATGACAACAAATTTCATTCAATTGCATAATGCCTTGTAAAAACAAGCATTGGAATTTATAGTACCATTTCGAAGAGTCCAAGACCACTTAGAGCTTTCAATCTAACTGCGTAATGGTAAGCACCCTACTGAGAGGATGGACAGTTCTGAAATCAGTCATGCAGTTTTGAGGACAGAATGGTGATTTTATGGACAACAGCATCAGTTACTAGGTACTCCTTTAACTTTTGCAGGCATTTCTGGAGCAAGTCTGACTTACAGTTTTACTGAACTACTATTTTTCACTGATTGCGGCTGGTGAATATTAAGAATTTTAAAACATTTAAACCTCTGTTTAATCCACATATTCCATAGAATTACATATAAAGTACAGCACAGAAAAGTCTATTTGGCCTAACTGGTCTCTGCCAATATTTATGTTCCATTTGAACTTCCTCAACCATCGTCATTTAACACTATCACTAAATATGTCCTTATATTTCATTTTCTCTCATGTCTTTGTCTAGCACCTCCTTAAATTTTGGTTGCCTTAAGAACTCCATCTGATAGGGCGTTCCACATTCTAATTGTATGGGCCAGGGTTTTAAAAAACTCCAAAGTATATTATGGAGTTCACCTGACCTACAACTGGTTATTGATTTTACTTACGATGAGCACAAGAGCCTGCCTTTCAGGTGTTATTCAACAGAGGCCTTAAGCACTTTTAATCAAAAACAAGCTTTATTCTACAAATTTAGTCAACATTTATATAAATATCCACAGTAAGTATTATCAACTACAAACATAAAGGCCCTACACAGCTACAGTAATCTAGGTATAACCCTTAATGAATTCCCCCTTTAACTGTTCTAATTCAGTAACAAAATCCAAGTAAAACCAGAAACCCCTTTTCAAAGGTGTGGCCCAGCACACAGCACTCCTACTGGTATAAGATTTGTTAGTGATACACCCTGTTCCCTTTCTCAAACAGCAGGTTTGAATTCCTTCCAGAAAGCAGTTATCTCTTTTAAGTTATCAAGTAGTCTGGAAACAGCTTTTAAAATGCAGATAGAGAAACATTTCTTTCAACCTGTGCAGTTCAAAACCAGTCCAAACTCAAAGCGAAAGTAAAGCTCACAGAGCCACAAACCAGCTCCAAACTCAAAGCGAAAGTAAAAACTCCCAGCGCCACAGCCTAGCTCTACCCACACAATGACATCACTGAAGCCATGTGATAAGACAAAAACATTTCTTAAAGGGACACTCCCAGGACACTAACCAATCTCTGAGAAAAGAAACATCCCCTGAACACCCCCATTGGACTTATTAATCACTATCTTATGTTTCCTAATTCTGATATTCCTTCCAAGTGGTAAGATATTGGCTAAAAGGATGATGATGTTCTGTGATATTATTTTCACTTAACATTGCAAGTTAACAAGATAGTGTACCATCGGATCTATTTTAATCACAAAACATTGTTAGGAATGCAATCTCTGAATAAGGAGCACTACACTTATAGACTAAGAGGTCTTGCAGCACAGGGGATAACATCCCTGCCTCTGAGCCAGAAGCTCTGGATTTGAGTCCTACCCCAGGACCAGATGGCCAAGGAAAGTGCATTCATAATGCAGCCAGACAAGTTAAGTATCAACCTACAAAATCCTTTCAACGCACCAATGACAGGCGACAAGAGTGGGAGAGACTCCTAGTCAGCCAGACTTGATGTAGAACGTCGCACCTCAAGCCTCTGGCAACAGGCTAGTGCCCTGTCCCAGGAAAATATGGCCCAGTGCACCATTAGGTGCAGGCAGTGCAATAATAACACTTGGAGATTAACTAAATTGTGCAACCTGATCTATTTGACAATATGCAGTTTGAACCGCAAGGGCAGGCATGTTTCACTAACACATAATGAAAATACAGTACTTCAGATGCTGGAAATCTCAAATTAAAAGAGAAAATGTTGCCTGACCTGCTGAGTGTTTCCAGCAGTTAGTGTATTAAAGCCTCAGTTAACTTTATCAACTCGTCGTGTATTATTGATGGTGTATCAGTGGTCTTGGACCGAGCAATTGGCATACCAGGTTGTGATGCAGCCAGATAGGATGCAGCCAGATAGGATACTTTCTCTGGTAAGATATGCCATAGAGAGCATCCTATCTGGTACATCGACAAACAGTGATTGGTTACAGTGCGGAACAAGGGGCCAAACAAAGCAAATACATGAGCAAGGGCAGCATTGGGCATTGTGAATAGTGTTCTTAGAGGGAACAGATCAGTCCAAGGGAGAGTCGTTGAGGAGTCTTGTAGCTGTGGGGAGGAAGCTGTTCCTATGTCTGGATGTGTGGGTTTTCAGACTTCTGTACCTTCTGCCTCATGGAAGGGTCTGGAAGAAGGCAAAGCCTTGGTGGGAGGGGTCTCTGATAATGCTGTCTGCCTTCCTGAGGCAGCGGGAGGTGTAGACAGAATTAATGTGAGGGTGGCAAGCTTGCGTGATGCGTTGGGCTGAGTTCACCATACTCTGCCGTTTCTTGTGCCCTTGGGCTGAGCAGCTGCCATACCAAGCTGTGATGCAGCCGGATAGGATGCTCTCTATGGCACATCTTACCGTAGAAAGTATCCTATCTGGCTGCATCACAACCTGGTATGCCAATTGCTCGGTCCAAGACCACTGATACACCATCAATAATATACGACAAGTTGATAAAGTTAACTGAGGCTTTAATACACTAAACAGCAAGCCTCCAGCCTCTGGACCTGAACTGGGGCCGGAGGCTGAGACTTGCCACTTTTATACAGAAGCCCCGAGGGGCGGAGCCACAGGCGGAGCCAACTTGGACAAGCCCAGGCATGTATGATACAGTCCAGTCCAGACAATACAATCACATGATTTACCACAACCACAAGATACTTCAGAGAGTCGTGAACAAAGCCCAGTCCATCACACAAACCTGCCTCCCATCCACTGACTCCATCTACACCTCCCGCCGCCTGGGGAAAGCGGGCAGCATAACCCACCCGGCTTACTCACTCTTCCAACTTCTTCCATTGGGCAGGAGATACAAAAGTCTGAGAACACACACTCTGTTACCACAGTCCTAAACGACCCTCTTATGGACTGACCTCATTAACACTACACCCCTGTTACATTGGAGTAACCCTGGAGTTACATTGTGTACCTTTTGTTGCCCTATTATGTATTTGCTTTTATTTCCTTTTTCTTTTCATGTACTTAATGATCTGTTGAGCTGCTTGCAGAAAAATACGTTTCATTACACCTTGGTACAAGTGACAATAAACAAAATCCACAGAATCTGTCTGTAGAAGTTTGTGAGAGTCAATACAGACATGCCAAATTTCTTTAGTTTTTGAAGGAAGTATAGACGTTGTTGGGATTTCTTGACTATTGTATCAACGTGAGTGGGCCAGGACAGACTGTTGGCGATGGTGACAGTTGGTGATGGTGACCCCCAGGAACTTGAAGCTATCGACCATCTCCACTTCGGAGCCATTGATGCAGACGGGATTGTGTGTCGTGCTACGCTTCCTGAAGTCGATGATCAGTTCCTTGGTCTTTCTGACATTTAGAAAGAGGTTGTTTTCGGTACACCATGCAACCAAGTGATCTATGTCCCTTCTGTAGTCTGATTTGTCGTTGTTTGAGATACGATCCACCACAGTCGTATCATTCGCAAACTTATAGATTGAGTTGGAGTTAAATCTTGCCATACAATCATGTGTGTATAGGGAGTACAGTAGAGGACTGAGCACACATTCTTGCAGGGCCCCAGTGTTGAGGACTATTGTGGAGGAGGTGCTGTTGCCTATCCTGACAGATTGCGGTCTGTTGGTGAGGAAGTCAAGGATCCAGCTGCACGGGAGGGGTCAAGGCCAAGATTGCAGAGATTGTTTATAAGTCTTGTCGGGATAATGGTGTTGAAGGCAGAGCTGTAATCTATGAACAGCAGTCTCACATAGGTGTCCTTCTTGTCGAGGTGTTCAAGTGTTGATTGTAGAGCCAGGGAGATAGCATCTGCTGTGGACCGGTTGCGGTGATAGGCGAACTGCAATGGATTAAAACAGTCTGGGATGCTGGTGTTGTCTCATGACTAGCTGCTCAAAGCATTTCATGATAACAGACGTCAGGGCCTCCGGTCGGTAGTTGTTGAGGCAGGCTACCTTGTTCTTCTTTGGTACTGGTATTATAGTAGTCTTCTTGAAGGAGGTGGGAACCTCGGAGCGGAGGAGTGACATGTTGAAGATGTCTGCAAATACACTCACCAGCTGGAGGAGGAATACGTCCTCTCACCTAATGTTTGTGTAAGTTTAATTTGGGATTTATATCCTCATTCTGCTATGTAAAGCAAAGTGAAAGAATAGCATTTGATACCAAATGATGATGATGTTTTCGTTTTTTCCTGATTTACAGTTCTAACTGTCAAACAAATGTATTAAATGAGCGACAGTAATCCAGAGACCCAGGGTAATCCTCTTTGGACCCCGGTTCAAACCCCACCATGACAATAAAACATCTGGAATTAAAGGTCTAATGATGACCATTGAACCATTGTCGATTGTTGTGAAAGCCCATGGCCACTACCATCCAGAGAGACAAGAGCAGCAGACTTGGAAATATATTGCTGCTTCTTCACTGTTGTTGGGTCAAAATCCTGGAATTACCTCCCTAACAGCACTGTGGGTGTACTTACACCCCAGGGACTGCAGCGATTCAAGAAGGCAGCTCACCACCATCTTCTGAAGGGCACCCAGAAATGGGCAATAAATACTGGCCTAACCAGTGATGCCCACATCCTGTAATTTTTTTTTTTAAATGTCCCATAGAAGCTTGCAGTCTATGATGTTCAGCCTATGCCAGTTGTATTCTGATGAAATTCTAAGCTAATTCCACTTCCCCAGCTTCTCTCCATACCCAATATCTTCTTCTGCTTCGAAACCTTTCTAACATTTCCTTAAAATGTCCAATGGTCTCTGTCTCAGCTATCATTGCAAGCTCCTCAATATTCCAGAAAACAATACTTCCTGTAACCTGCCTCCTAACTCTTTTGGTGATCATTTTTAGATTAATGATTCCTTGTTACTGACTCCCCAACCAGAACCTCTGCAAAACAAGCAATAACTAATCTTTTTTGCAGAAGAGGTGCCAAGTGCAGAACCTGACAGGAGAACATAAAGTTCAGCTTGGGGACTGTTTTGCAGAACTTTGATATTGAAAAGAATCTTGCTCTGTCCACCCATACAACCTCCAATCATTTTTTCATTTGGGCTCGCACACTCAAAACAACTTGAGTGAGACTTCATGTCAGAAAGTCTCATTAAACTAGGCCTTACGCATGATGATTACTGAGTATTCCATTCTGTGATATCCAGATTTCAAATTGAATATCCAATGTTGGGTATTAATTGGGATTTGAAAAACTTGCAAATTAATTCACTTTTGTATCATTTCAATCTAAGAATAAAACAGAGAATGACAAAACAGTTTGAACTTTGATCTTTTGCTTGTAAATTTACAATGTCAGTGCAATCCAGATAAATCATTTTACAACTAAACTCCATGAACCATGTTTTCAAATCACAGTTATAACCCTTGGCCTAATTGAAAATAAGTTCTGTAACTGGTAAACCTATTGAGATGCTTATTGTATTGTGCGTATCTTATTCTGTGAGCAGAATGATTTGGAAGGCCGATGAACATCAATCTTGCTGTTTGTGTTAAGAGTTGTCAAAGTTCATTCAACGTTGTTCAACTTTGTACATATTTCAAAGTAAATAATTCACTTGATTTTGATCGAAGTAATATTACCAGTAGATGCTGGCAACAGGGAATCTCACCTGGTACCAATGTATCCCAGAAAATTGTGGATATGCAATGCATAATTGTTTTGTCCATTGATTTGGACAGAATGTGGTAATCCGTCCATGATTTTCCAATATGGTGGTGGGCAAGGGTCTTTACTGCCAGTACGTTACATTGACAATAGATCAGAATAAACCTTCCATTTTTGTAGAGTCACAAAATAAACTTTGTTGCGCTCGTTGAGTTAATAAGTAACTTTATGTTACTTAATGAAGCGGGTTCGCTTCTCATGACCGAAGTCTGGAGTTTCCTTCTGTTGCAACATGATTTTCAATCAATAATCCAACAGGCAAAGTGGAAAATAGAGCAGAGGTCTGTTATATAATGGGCAGCTTGGTTATGAACCCTTTAGCTGCATGTGTGGGTATCAGGGTGGGATAAAGGGAGAAGACATCCATGTATACTTGGAGGCAACATCATGTCAGTGCATCCCTGTCATACCAAGTATAATTGAGCACTGGCTCTGTGCAGCTGCTGATCAGTGACATTAGTGAAACTCTGAGAGACATCAGCTGGGATCCTCCAAGGAGCAGCAAACATCTTCAGATTGTCACTCCACTCAGGAATTTCTCTTACCCAACACGGCTCTTCTTCGGAATCTTCCACACCCAGCTTTTCAAAAAATCTGGAGTGCGGTGTTCATCGGAGAACTCAGTCAAAGCGGAATAGAGCTGGGAGAAGACAGGGTACTCCTCCTTTTAATGGCATTAGCTGCCGTACAGCTTTAAATGTCCAGCCTTTCAGTGTTAATGAACGGATGAGTGAATTGGTGAGTTCACCTGAACAGTGCCAGGTAGGTAACAAGAATTTGTACCAGAACATTTGCGTAACGGCAGCAAGTTGTGTCAAATGGTTGTTTTTCTGACTTAAATTTGTTAAAGAGTTGCTTCTTTTATTCTGCTCTAGGATATGGACATCACTGGCAAGGCCAACATTTGTTGCCCATTCCTAATTGCCCTTCAGAAGGTGGTGATGAGCCGCCTTCTCAAACTGTTGCAGTCAAACTGGTGCAGATACAGGTGGCACGGTGGCGGAGTGGTTAGCACTGCTGTCTCACGGCATGGTGGATCTGGGTTCGATCCGGGTCCCGGGTCACTGTCCGTGTGGAGTTTGCACACTCTCCCCGTGTCTGTGTGGGTCTCACCCCCATAACTAAAAGATGTGCAGGGTAGGTGGATTGACCACGCTAAATTGCCCCTTAATTGGAAAAAAAGAATTGGGTACTCTGGTGCAGAAACACCCACAGTTCTGCTAGCTTGGAGTTCCACTGAAGTAACAGCAATGTAGGTCCAAGTAAGGATAGTGTGTGACTGGGAGGGGAACTTGCACATGGTGGTGTTCCCATGCGTCTGCTGCCCTTGTCCTTCTAGGTGGTATGGGGCAAGAGGTTTAGAAGGCGCTTTCGAAGGAACCTCGGTGAGTGTTGCAGTGCATCTGATTGTGATGGTAGTGGAAGGAGCAAATGTTTACATTTGTATCTGGGGTGCCGATAAAATGAGCTGCTTTGTCCCGGTGTTTCTCAAGGGTCAGTGCTAGGACTACTGCATATATATTACTTGGATATTGCTATACTAAGTAAAATTGTAAAATTTGCCCATGATTCAAAACTAAGAGGTGTGGCTGGCAGTGAGAACGATACCAATCTACTGCATAAGGGTGTACATCAATTAGTAGAATGGGCAAGCAAGTGGCAGATACAATTTAACACGGAGAAGTGTCAGGTGATGCATCTTTTAGAAGGAACAGAAAGCAGAAATGTAAACTTAATGGTACAGTTCGAATAAATGTTCAGAGACAGACAAACCTGGAGGTTCATGTCTTTAAAGGTGGCAGAACATATTCAGAGAGTAGTTAGCAAAGTTTATGGTATCTTGGGCTTCATAAATCAAGATATTGAGTACAATAATAGGTACGTTATAAAGCTTTAGTTAGGCCACAATAAGAATATTGCCTCCAGTTCCAGACGTTGCTCTTTAGAAAGGATGTGAGGGCCCTTGAGAAAATTAAAGAGATTTACTAGAATCATAGAATCATAGAATTTACAGTGCAGAAGGAGGCCGTTCAGCCCATCAAGTCTGCACCGGCTCTTGGAAAGAGCACCCTACTCAAGCCCACACCTCCACCCTATCCCCATAACCCAGTAACCCCACCCAACACAGGGCAATGGATGAGGGATTTTAGCTACAAGGTTAGGTTGGAGTAGCTGAATGTGTTCTTCGTAGAGCAAAGGATATTGAGGGTAGCAAAGTGATGGAAGAGGTTGTCAACAATGTAGTGATCTCTGTCTATGTTAATACATGATTAGTTAATGTGCAGTCAGTACAGACAGATGACCACTAGATGGCAACATTAACAGGACCTATATAAGGAGTGTCCCGCTCTTTCTGTAGGTTAGTGTGTGTGTCGTGCAGCTAGAGTAAAGACGTGACAGATCAGAGTGTTGCGTATCATAATTGTTAGTTAAATCTAATCTTAGTTAATTATATTACTAGTCAAAGTATTAAAGTGAAAGAACTCACAAGTATTATTTTGTTACTCAATAAATAATTTGTCACCAACTGGAAGACTTTGACTGTTTATCATCAAGTTAAATACAACTCGGCAAGACAAATGAATAATATTTATATTACATTTTGGGAATATAACAAACAATATTATCAAATTACACTTACCCAGCAATAACCTGCGCACTGACACATAGTTTGTGTCCTGCCAGGGCCACCCAACTCCTGACCTCATTAGAGCCTCGGTCCAAATATGGACAAAAAGTACAACTCAACGGGTAAGATAGAGTCACTGCCCTTGACGTTAGGCAGCATGTGACCAAGAGTGGCATCAACGAGCTCTGTCAAAACTGGAGTCAATGGGAATTGGGGGGGGAACTGCTCTTCATGGGTTGGAGTCATACATAGTACAAAGGAATATCATTGTGAGTGTTGGAGGTTAATTCATAGATTCATAGAATTCAAAGAATCCCTGCAGTGCAGAAGGAGGCTATTCGGCCCATCGAGACTGCACTGATCCACTCCGCCCTGTACCCGTAATCCCGTAGCCTAACCTGCACATTCCTGGGCACGAAGACTGCAATTTTATCATGGCCAGTCCACTAACCTGCATTTCTTTGGACTGTGGGAGGAAACCGGAGTACCCGGAGGAAACGCAAAGACACAGGGAAATTGTTCAAACTCCACACAGTCACCGAAGGCCGGAATTGAACCCGGGTCCCTGGCACTGTGAGGAGCAATGCTAACCACTGTACCACTGTGCTTCCCAGGCTCGTAATCATCTCAGTCCCAAGGCAGCACTCCAGGAGTTCCTTAGGGTAATGTCCTCGGCTCAAGCATCTTCAGCTGCTTTGTCAATCACAATACTCATTCCCTCCATCACAATATCTGAAGTGGGAATATTTGCTAATGATTGCACAATATTCAGAACTATTCGCCACTCCTCAGATACTGGCGCAGCCCTTGTCCATACGCAGCTGGAGGTGGACAACATTCAGGCTTGTGCTGATAAGAGGCAATTAAAATTTGGACCGCACAAGTGCAGGCAATGACCATCTCCAACAAGGAAGAATCCAACCATCTCCCATGATATTCAATAGCATTATCATCGTTGAATCCCCCAGAATCAACGTCCTCCGAGTTACCATTGACCAGAAACTGAACTGGACTAGCCATATAAGTACTGTGGCAACAAGAGAGCAGGTCAGAGGCTGTGAGAAACTTGCCTCCTGACTCCCCAAAGCCTGTCCACAAGCTACACGACTTCAGTCAGGAACATAATAGAATTCTCTTGATTTGCCAGGACCAGTGCAGCTCCATTGACACTTATGAAATTTGACACCATCCAAGTCAAAGCGGTCCACTGCATTAACACCCACCACCTAAAACATTCACTCCCTCCACTGCCATCACCAGTGGCAGCAGTGCATACCATATACAAGATGCACTGCAGCAACTCAGCAAGGCTCCATCAACAGCACCTTCCAAACCTGCGACCTCTACCAACTAAAGGATAAGGACGGCAGCTGCATCAGAAAACTACCACATACAAGTTCCCCTCCAAGCCATTTGGCATCTTGACTTGAAAATCTATTGTCATCCCATCACGACCTTGAACTCTCTCCCTAAAAACACTATGGGTGTACTGAAACCATATGGCCTGCAGTGATTCAAGAAAGTGGCTTTCCATGACCGTCTCAAGGGTAATTAGGGATGGGCAATAAATACTGTCCTAGCTAGTGACATCCACACCACATAAAAGAATAAATTTTAAACATTGATAGAGATGTATAAGATTATGACAGGTTTAGATAAGGTAGAGAAAGAAAGTTTGTTCCCATTTATTGATGATACAAGGACTAAATGTCACAGATTTAAAGGTTTGAGCAAGAAATATAATGAGAGAGGTTTTGAGGAAGAACTTTTCAATGCAGCTAATGGCAAAATTCTGGAACTCGCTGCCTACAGGAGCAATGGAACGAAAGATAGTGAATTTGATTTGATGATCTCTTCAGCAAAATAAGATTACCGGTCTATGGAGCTGGGAAATGGGACTGTTTGGATTGTGCTCGACAAAGAGCCGATTTGGACTCAATGGGCCAAATGGCCTCCTTCTGTGTTGTAATGACTATGAATTAGGACTCAGTAAGATCACTGTTGACACACCAAAGAGACAACACAGAAAAATATCACAATTGGCATTTTAAAAGTATTAATGTCCGAATCCACAGTTATAGTGGATCGAGAAGGCGGCTCACCACTTTCTCAAAGGCATTATGGATGGGGAATAAATGCTGACCCAGCCAGTGTCGTCCGCACCCTATGAAATGATTTTTAAAGAAGAAAATCACAGTAAAGGCTAATGCGTCCACAAATTAAATGCTTACTTCGAAAGACATGGCACAATGACATGAATCACATTTTTTATGAAGACAATGGCCGAGATTCTCCAATCCTGCACTGGGTTGGAGAATCGGCGGGGGGGATGCGAAAATCGCGCCGCGTCGCTCTGACGCCGGGCCGTCGATTCTCCAGCGACCGGAGAATCGGCACCAATCGCGCCCGTGGGGTCGCCGCTACGCGGTCGGGGGCCGTTGAAAGCGACCCCCCTCTGGCGGTTCACCGCACATCGACGGGCCGAGTGCCCGCCGAGTTCAGCCGAGTCCTGCCGGCATCGTTCGGCTGTGGTTCTACCTGGCGGGACCTCGGAGTTCTGGCTGCGGGGGCCATCCTGGTGGGGGGGGGGGGATCTGACTCCGGGAGAGGGCCTAAACGGTGGCCAGGCCCGCGGTTGAGGCCTACCGATCGGCGGGCGGGCTAATTCCAGGGGGTGCCTATGTACCTCCGTGCCGGGTCCCTGTAGGGCTACGCCATATTGTCCGGGGGCCGGCGCGGAGATGGCAACCCATGCGCATGAACAGACCTGCACCGGCTGTGGCGCGCATGCGCGGTCCAGCACCAGTTGTGGCGCGCCGGCTTTCGAGCGCCGGAGCAGCGGACAGCACTTGGGCGCCGTACTTGCCCCCTAGGAAGGGATGAATGCCTGGGCCTGGAGGCCCATTGATGCCGCAGTCGCTCCCGCCGGTTTTGACTCTGGCGTCAACACTCTGAAATCCCGGCCAGTATTCCATTAAGGTCTGATAAACTTCAGTCACTTCTGCACACTCCCTACCTTTGTACAGAGTAGTTCCTGTCCAAAATGACCTTTGAAATGAGCAAGATGAAAATGAGGCTTTCAAGAGAGAGCGAGAGAGAGAGAAGCCAGGAGCCATTGTTCATCCAAAACAATTCCTTTCAATAGGCCACCAGCTACAAAGCCAGCATACGGTCTCTAGCCCTGCACCGGAAAAGCCACACCGATTCGGGCATGACAGAAGAGAGAGAGAGAGAGGGATCTCCCTTTATAAAAACAAATACACAGCAAACGCAAGAAACCCAACAACCAAGTCAAACCTGCCAGCGCTCAAGCCAGTGCACGCTCCCCTCTCCCGGCTCCAACAACAGCCCCACGTCGGTGAAGGGGCACCTGCAAACAGCTCAGTTCACCGGAAAGGGACAGGCAGCGCACGGTTGAGGAGAGATAGAGGGAACAACCCTCCCCCTCACCAGCACTGGGAGGAACCCCTCAACCCCCAGTGCACAGAAGCAGGAGATCCGCAACTGGCGAGCACCCAGTGCCAAGCCCAAAATAACAATACACAACAAAAATACAATAATAACCATTCAATCCCCCAACAGTAAAATACAACCAACATCAGTACAGACAGTGCACATAGTCAATTGGGCCACCACCCTACTACTCTTCCAGTTCCAGCATCTGGTCTCTGGATCCATCCAGTCTAAAACTGCAAAAGCGAGTCCGTTCTCCTCCACTTTCAGCCCGGCAGCAGGCGAACCAAGATCCGCTCCTCGCTCCACTCCAAGCCGCTAAGCAGAAAGGCAGCCAGTGACAAATATGAGTCCCAGGCAAGCACTTTCCTCTCTCTTCCCTGCAAGCAACTGGCAGCAGCAACAGACTCCCCTTTCCCACCATTCAACCGATCGTAACACCGTTCTCCCTTGCTGTAGTCCAGGTTTCAAAGTCCGGAAAAGGCAACCAGCATACAGAACAGCACAGCACATCCAGAAGCAGGGTTACAGACAGATACAGCAGGAGCTCAGAGACAGAGTCCCCTCCTGCACCTCTGAGCATGAGCTACTCAGGTGGAGTGAGCACCTCCATTGAGGGGGGCGGGGAAATCATTAGCAGTTTCACCTGCATAAATAGAGCTGGCCAATGTGGTACCAGCTAGAGGAGTAAAGCAGTGTTGAAGTACTACTGCTGCTGTGTACATATAATTGTAAATAAAGTTATTTTCTTTTGACTCGACAAACTCGTTCTGGATTCTCCATGGCCCTCACAAAACCAGGATTACAAGACAATACAAACCTGTATAAAGCTAGTCAAGCTTAAGTTCTGAGTCTGATTATTCAGCGTGTGTTAATGTCGTTTTTACTACTGGTAATTCTTCTATAACAATATTGATTTTATAGAAGCATATGAAATGCTTATCTGTATCCAGCGAGGTGTGGAATACAAAAGCAGGGATGTATGCTGGAACTGTACAGTATGCTGGAACAGTATAAAATGCTGGTTAGGCCACAGCTTGAGTTTTGTGTACAGCTCTGGTCACATTACAAGAAAGATCTAATTGCTTTGCAAAGAGTGCAGAGGAGATTTACAAGAATGTTGCCATTCTTGAAAATTACAGCCGGGAGGAGAAATTGGATAGGCTAGGATTGTTTTCCTTAGAGCACATAATGTAAAGGTGTGACCTAATTGAGGGGTACAAAATTTTGAGGGGCCCAAACAGAGTAGACAGGAAAGACTTGTTTCTTTTAAGACAAAAAGAGTGGCTAAGGTAAATATTGGTCCTTTGGAAGATGAGAAGGGAGATTTAATAATAGGAGACGGGGAAATGGCTGAGGAGCTGAACAGGTTTTTTGGGTCAGTCTTCACAGTGGAAGACACAAATAACATGCCAGTGACTGATGGAAATAAAGATATGATAGGTGAGGACCTTGAGATGATTGTAATCACTAAGGAGGCAGTATTGGGCAAGCTAATGGGGCTAAAGGTAGATAAGTCGCCTGGCCCTGATGGGATGCATCCCAGAGTGTTAAAAGAGATGGCTAGGGAAATTGTAAACGCACTAGTGATAATTTATCAAAATTTACTAGACTCTGGGGTGGTCCCAGAGGATTGGAAAGTAGCAAACGTGACACCACTGTTTAAAAAAGGAGGTCGGCAGAAAGCGGGTAATTATAGGCCGATAAGCTTAACTTCGGTTGTAGGGAAAATGCTGGAATCTATCATTAAGGAGGAAATAGCGGGGCACCTGGAGGGAAATTGTCCCATTCGGCAGACGCAGCATGGGTTCATAAGGGGTAGGTCGTGTCTGACTAATTTGGTAGAATTTTTTGAGGACGTTACCAGTGCAGTAGATAACGGGGAGCCAATGGATGTGGTATATCTGGATTTCCAGAAAGCTTTTGACAAGGTGCCACACAAAAGGTTGCTGCATGAACTAAAGATGCATGGCATTGAGGGTAAAGTGGTAGCATGGGTAGAGGATTGGTTAACTAACAGAAAGCAGAGAGTGGGGATAAATGGGTGTTTCTCTGGTTGGCAACCTGTAACTAGTGGGGTCCCTCAAGGATCAGTGTTGGGCCCGCAGTTGTTCACAATTTACATAGACGATTTGGAGTTGGGGACCAAGTGCAATGTGGCAAAGTTTGCAGATGACACTAAGATGAGTGGTAAAGCAAAAAGTGCAGAGGATACCGGAAGTCTGCAGAAGGATTTGGATAGGTTAGGTGAATGGGCTAGGGTCTGGCAGATGGAATTCAATGTTGCCAAGTGTGAGGCTATCCATTTTGGGAGGAATAACAGCAGAATGGATTATTATTTAAACGGTAAGATGTTAAAACATGCTGCTGTGCAGAGGGACCTTGGTGTGCTGGTGAACGAGTCGCAAAAAGTTGGTGTGCAGGTGCAACAGGCGATTAAGAAGGCTAATCGAGTTTTGTCTTTCATTGCTAGAGGGATGGAGTTCAAAACTAGGGAGGTTATGCTGCAGTTTTGGTCTCCTTACCTGAGAAAGGACATATTGGCACTGGAGGGAGTGCAGAGGAGATTCACTAGGTTGAATCCAGGTTCACTAGGTTGATCCCAGAGTTGAGGGGATTAGATTATGACGAGAGGTTGAGTAGACTGGGACTGTACTCATTGGAGTTTAGAAGGATGCGGGGGGATCTTATTGAAACATATAAAATTATGAAGGGAATAGATAGGATAGATGCGGGCAGGTTGTTTCCACTGGTCGGGGAAAGCAGAACTAGGGGGCATAGCCTCAAAATAAGGGGAAGTAGATTTAGGACCGAGTTTAGGAGGAACTTCTTCACCCAAAGGGTTGTGAATCTCTGGAAATCCTTACCAAGTGAAGCAGTTGAGGCTCCTTCTTTAAACGTTTTTAAGAAAAAGATAGATACCTTTCGAAAGAATAAAGGGATTCGGGGATATGGTGTACGGGCCGGAGAGTGGAGCTGAGTCCACAAAGATCAGCCATGATCTCATTGAATGGCGGAGCAGGCTCGAGGGGCCAGATGGCCTACTCCTGTTCCTAGTTCTTATGTTCTTATGTTCCCCTAGCTGAGGGGCGAGTTGGCAGTGGGTGTAGATTTAAGGTGATTGGTTGAAGAATTAGAGGAGACAAGAGAAAAACATTTTTCACTGAGAGAATGGTGGACATCTGGAATTCACTGTCTAAGTTGGTGCTTGAAGCTGAAACACTCACCTCATTTAAAATATGCCTGGGCCTGCATTTGAAGTGCTGTAACATGCAGGGCTACGGACCAATGCTGGAAAATGGGATAAATGAGCAGCTGCTTATTTTTGTCCAGCATAGACACAATGGGCTGAATGGCCTCTTTCTCCACCATATCTTTGCTGTGGTTCTATGGCTCCACAGTTCAATTACAACAAAAACAGCATTTCCATGTTAGTCTGTGCTGCCGTCACTGCTTAAAAAAGACCCATGCACAAATCATTGCTTCTCAGGGCCAGGAAATGATCATTTTCAATGGTATTTAAAAGTGCATTCTCCTGCTCTAATTTACATCATGTTTCACAGATATCTCATTTGTATCTTTAGTTAGATTTTGGTACAGAAACAAACGTTTTTACTTGTGGAAATTCCTGCAAATGAGCTTGCTGCCTTTGTGAATTGCAAATGTGTCCTGTTCCAGGGGAAAATGTGATGTTGCCATATCATGTTCAGAGTAAGAGAGATATGAAGAGGAGCCGTATCTTTTCAGTGCTGATAAAGGCATCAAACATTTTCAGGCACTGCAACCAGGTTCTGCAAGTGATGCGGGAGGCACTAATCCACTCCCCTCCTCTCTCCTTACCTGCCAGCTTCATTGTTGTGGCAGCCATCAGGAAAGAAAGTTTCGTTCCCAGCCCTGACCTCTCACTCACACCTCCAGCAGCGTATCAGACAGCTAGGATGCTCTGGGATTGGCACTGGTTCTGCTGCTCCACAAATGTGCTATTAACAGACCAACAATCAAACCTATTCCTCATCTTCAAGTCTGGCTTTAAGCAGCACGATCAGCACAGGCACATTGCCATTCATGTTTAAATGATGTTTGATTACAAAAATGAATTGGTCCACCTGCCAATGTCAGTAACCAGCAGGAATTCCTCACGGGCAGAACAGTGTGCTGTACAATGAATTCATAAACTATGTGAATAAAGTGCCATTCTCCTGGCACAGTATGGATATCCACCCCCGTTACACCAGCTGGCTTGGTACGCATCAGCTGCTTAATTCTGTGAGCTCTGGATGCACGGCCATATGTTCTCACACCTGATTCTCAGGTAATGTCTGCCAAGAGTATTCATCCTAATTCCCAGAGTTCCCTCACCAGTATATGACAAACATCTGCTTTCAGTGTAGTGGAAATATATAAACAGGGCAGATTGCAGTAGTCCAACCAGTTGGTGATATAGGAGACATTAAAGTCCAGTGATAATAACAAGGTCTTCCCATCACCATTGCTTGATCTACGAAGGACTTTGGCTTGTTCAGTAATTGCACACCATCTATCAATTAAAAAGCATATTTTAAAACATAGAAAAGGTGAGCAAACAATTGTATTAATCAAACAGCTTCTTCCCCGCTGTTACCAGACTCCTAAACGACCCTCTTATAGACTGACCTCATTAACACTACACCCCAACTTCACCCGATGCCGGTGTTTATGTAGTTACATTGTGCACCTTGTATTGCCCTATTATGTATTTTCTTTTATTTCCTTTTCTTTTTATGTACTTAATGATCTGTTGAGCTGCTGGCTGAAAAATACTTTTCACTGTACCTTGGTACACGTGACAATAAACAAATCCAATCCAATCCAATCCAATTCACACAGCAATCTGTTTGCCATCAAGACAATGATCGGGTAAGTAATTTAACAAATAGTTTCTGTAATTTGGTGAGACTATGGTCAACTCTTGGTCATGGTGCAGGTAAGGAGGGAGTCAGGGAGGTTGTGGTGGGATTGAACATTTGCCTGCCACAGGAATGCACCCTGTCAAATATCACAACTGGAATGACCAGTAAGAAATGGGGAAAATTGAGAAGTGAACACAGCATATCCTTTCTACCCAAAATTAACAATCTGGCGTGAGTGGCTGGGAAACCCAGACTCACCTCTTTGTTTCAAAAAGCTGAGCGACCAGTTTAGAAGGACCAACAACATTTCTGAATTTGCCAAAGAAATAGGGAATAATAATAATCTTTATTATTGTCACAAGTCGGCTTACATTAACACTGCAATGAAGTTACTGTGAAAATCCCCTAGTCGCCACATTCCGGAGCCTGTTCGGGTACACTGAGGGAGAATTCAGAACGTCCAATTCACCTAACAGCACATCTTTTGGGACTTGTTGGAGGAAACCGGAGCACCCGGAGGAATCCCACGCAGGCACAGGGAGAATGTGCAGACTCCGCACAGACAGTGACCCAAGCCGGGAATTGAATTTGGACCCTAGTGCTGTGAAGCGACAGTGTTGCCCATGGTGCTACCGTGTCACCCCATAAATCATCAAATAACAGCGGCAGGGCCCGAAGCAATTGCTGTGTTTAATACGTTTAAATGTGCAAACAATGAAGATAGTAAACATTTTAACAAAGTAATTCGAAGATTTGATGCCCAGAAAGAATGACATTTATGAACGTTATGTGTTTAGATCACGTTTACAGAAGACAGAAGAGTCCATAGATCATTTCATCACTGATTTAAAATTTAAAGCCAAACCTGTAATTTTTCTGTGGTGGAACCTTCCATGATTCGGGACCAGATTGTGTTTGGTGTGAATGAAAATAAGCGGAGGGATTGGTTGCTGAGGGAATCGAATCTGTCTTTGGAACAAGCAATTTAAGATTTGTCAGGCTCATGGGCTAGCAGCACAGCATTCTAAAATGCTTCTCAGGAATGGCGCATCTTCTTGGAGGAAAGCACCACGGTCGCCACCATTTTTCTAAAAAGGCGGGAAATTTCCCCAAAAAAGTTGGAAAGTTCCTGCAGTTCCTCACACACCAACAAACAAGTTAATCAGGACAAAGTATTTCTGTGTAAAAGATGTGGTCAAAGGCTCAAATCAAGGCAGTGTCCAGCGTTTGGCAAGTTTATTTCCAGATGCAAAGGAAAAAAATCTCTTTGCTCAGAATTGTTACTCGAAGCTCAACCCCAGATCAGTCAGCACAGTGGAAGTCACAGTCTCCAGTGATGAAACATCATTGATTGTTGGAGTAATAACACAGAAGAATAATTTTGGGAGGCATTAAAAAATTCTCCAGCACTTAAAAAAATGCAAACTGATACTCCATTTAAAATAAATGCGGCTGATGAGGACAAATGGCTGCTGCCACGTGAAGTGAATGGTACAGTGTCCAATTGAAGTTAGACACTGGTGCCAAAGCCAATTTAATCAGCACGACTGATTTTTTAAAATCTAAAAATTCAGTTGATTAGAAGAAATCACAAAATATCTCTGAGAGATTATAATGGTTCAAGCATAAAATGTTAGGTGCTTGTGATCTGAGTGTGGTGATAAAGAACACAATTTATTCCGTCCCATTCTGTATTGTATCTGAGGGCTTGGATTCATTACTAGGTGATCAGTCCTGTGAAGAATTAGGTCCGATGCAGTTGGTATATAGCATCCACAAAGGATCGAATCAACACTCCAACGATTTTGAGAATATTATCAGCAAATTCAGAGATGTGTTCACAGTTTTTGGTACACTACCATTCACCTACAAGATACAACTCAAAGAGAATGCAAAACCTGTGATACGGGCACCAAGAAAAGTACCTGCACTTCTTCGGGATCACCTCAAAAAGGAGCTAGACAGAATGACAAAATTAAAAGTAATCAGAAAGATAGAGGAACCTTCCGATTGGGTAAACACCATGGTTTGTGTAAAGAAAAAGAATGGCCATATTAGCATCTGATTGGATCCTGAAGATCTTAACGAGACTATCAAAAGAGAATATTATCAAATACCAAAGGGTGAGGATATCACATCTGAGATGGCTGGTGCACAATTCTTTACGAAACTTGACACATCTCAAGGTTTCTCTCAACTGAAGCTCGAGGAACAAAGTACAAAATACTGCACTTTTAATACGCCATTTGGACAGTATTGCTTTCTGAGAATGCATTTGGCATAATTTCGGCATCAGAGATTTTTCACTGTGCCATGAAATACATAATCAAAGGTGTACGTGTATACGTGGATGATATCATCATTTGGGGCTCAACCATAGAAGAGCACAATACAAGGTTGCTTAAAGTTCTAACGAGCTTCAGGGGATGAAGCTCAACAAGCTAAAGTGCTAATTTAGAGTAATTGAGGTCCCATTCCCAGGTGACAAGCTCTCATTGCATGGCGTTGAACCTGACAAGGACAAAATCCAAGCAATTCCCAACATAACAAAACCACACGACAAGGAAGACATCTTAAGGGCGATGGTTATGATCGATTTTATAGGGAAAATCATTCCAAACCTGCCAGCATAAAAACAACACATTTACATGGGGCGGGATTCTCCAATAATGGGGCTATGCCCCCACGCCGGCGTGAAAACTGGCGCCAGCCACTCCGGTGTCAATGGCCCCCGAAAGTGAGGAATTCTCAACTTTCTCGGGGGCTGGGTTGCCGCCAGAATGGTTCCCCCGGCTCCAGCCAGCGCTAAACGGTTGGCGCGAGTTCGCGCATGCGCAGAATGGCCGGCGTATTTCCACACATGCGCGGAACGGCCGGCCTATTTCCACGCATGCGCAGAACGGCCGGCCTATTTCCACGCATGCGCGGGGGTTCCCTTCTCCGCCCCGGCCCCCGGGTAATATGGCGGAGCCCTACAGGGGCCCAGCGCGGAGTAAAGTAGGCCTCCACGGGTCCAACCTGCCCACCGATCGGTAGGCCCCGATCGCGGGTCAGGCCACCGTGGGGGCCCCCCCGGGGTCGGATCCCCCCCCCCACCCTCTCCTCCAGGATGACTCCGGCACACTTACCTTCTAGGTCCAGCCGTGTGTGAGGAGAGTAATCCACGATGGCGGGACTGGGCAATACCCGTCGGCCACTCGGCCCATCGAGGCCCGGAGAATCGCCGGGGGGGGGGAGCGCTGTCAACGGCCCCTGACCGGCGCAGCAGGAATCCCACCGGCGCCCGAAAAATGGCACCGGAGAATAGGGAAGTCGGGGCGGGATTTGCGCCTTCTCTGCGCCGGGTCGGAGAATCCCGGCCATGATCCCCTGCACAAGACAACGGATTTCACTTGGACTGAGCAACATGAACAAGAGTGGAAGGAGCTCAAGACTTCACGAACCACAACGTCAATTCTCATATTTTTTGACCCATCGAAGGAGATTAAAGTGTCAACAGACGCATCCAACGATGGTCTCGGAGCAGTTGTTCTGCAACTCAAGCATAACGATTGGAAACCAGTCGCATATGCATTACGATCCATGACAACAACAGAGCAGAGCTATGCTCAAATTGAAAAATTTGGGTTTAGTTGTAGGTTTGGAGAAATTCCACGATTACGCCTATGGGCTTGAGACAGATCATCGTCCTTTGGTAAAGAACATCAAAAGAAATCTCAAACAGATGTCTCCGCGCATTCAGAGGTTGATGATGAAGGTACAACTCTATGGCTTCAATCTCATCTACACACCAGGCAAATATTTGTTCTTAGCAGATGCATTATCGAGAGCATCGATACAAAATACTAGTAGTGAAATTGCTGAAGATGTAGATCTGCATGTCAATCTTATTTCCACACTACTACCAGTATCAGATACGAAACTACTGAGATCCAAGAAGAGACCAGGAAGGATCAAACTCTTCAAGAGGTGATGAGAAATATTAACTCACACTGGCCCACAGGTCAATGTACGGAGTTCTACAACATAAGATCTGAACTCCGTATCATTAATGGAGTGGTACTTTGTTTGAACGCGATAGTTAGACCTCAAACTCTTCGCAGGCATGTACTAAAGAGGATACTTGAATTACATCTCGGGATTGAAAAATCCAAGCGGAAACTCTCTTTACTGGACAAGTGTAAACCAGGATATTGACACAATATCAGTTGTTGTGACACATGCCAGATGCATCATTGCAAGCAAAAAAGAGAACCTATGCAAATATCTGATTTACCTACGTCAGCATGGCAGAAAGTAGCTATGGACCTCTTTCACCTACGAGGGAAAGATTATTTATTGATCATAGACTACTTTTCAAACTATCCTGAAATGGCTCTACTAACAAGCTTCATGGCAAGCAGTGTAATACTGCATGCCAAGTCAATTTTAGCTAGACATGGACTTTCTCAAGTCCTCATGAGTGACAACGGTCCTTGTTTTAACTGTAAAGAGAGGCAACACTTCGGAGTCACATATGATTTCAATCATGTCACATCGAGTCCATTGTACCCTCAAGCCAATGGAAAAGCCAAAAAAGCTGTGCATACTATTGAGCAATTGTTGAAGAAAGCAATGGACAGCCAATCTGATCCATATCTCACACTATTGAGTTATAGAGGGTCACCATTGTCACATGGTTAATCACCAGCAGAGTTACTCATGAATAGAAGGTGTGGTGAAATGCCTGTGAATAATATTGTATATCCTCAGCAATGTGACCTCCCTCCGGTAGGTGGTGTCAGCATCAGTCATGTGACATCCGGCTCTCGTCAGAAGGTTGTAAGGTGTATACTAGGACAGTCGCACATAAGAGTAGTTCCAGGAGAGTTTATGTAACTCAATCAGTAATCTGTATAGCATCTGTTTGTTACCTTACCACATGTACATCAATAAATCATTATTCTAGTTAAATCACCAGAAGTTCTGTATGAATCATTGCAAACACAAGAGGCGGGATTCCCACCAGCACCAACCGGCGCGGCGGCCCACTCCGGCGCCGAAGAGTGGCGTGAACCACTCCGGCATCGGGAATCCTCCGCACCTTCAGGGGCTAGGCCGGCGCTGAAGTGTTTGGTGCCGCGCCGGCTGGCACGGAAGGGCTTGGCGCCACGCCAACCGGCGGCGAAGGGTTGCCGCATGCGCGGAAGCACACGCGCAGGGGGTTTCTTCTACGCACCGGCCATGGCAGAGGTTGACAGTGGCCGTTGTGGAGGGAAAGAGTGCCCCCACGGCACAGGCCCGCCCGCGGATCGGTGGGCCCGATCGCGGGCCAGGCCACCGTGGGGGCAACCCTCGGGGCCAGAGCCCCCCGCGCCCCCCCCCCCCCCCCCCCCGGGGATGCTGCAGGCCACCCGTGGAGCTAGGTCCCGCCAGTAAGGACCTGTTGTGATTTACGCCGGCGGGACCCGTCGAAAACGGGTGGCCACTCGGCCCATCGCGGGCCGGAGATTCGCCAGGGGGGTCCGCTGCCAGCAGCCGCCAACCGGCACGCCGTGATTCCCGCCCCCGCCAAAACCCCGGCGACGGAGAATTTGGCATCCGGCGGGGGGGTCGGAGAATCCCGCCCAAGGTCACAGAACACAACAGAAGGTTGCATACCACATTTCCACACTTGACAAAGGAGGAGAATGCAGTGATACTGCAGCAAATGCAAAACATTACAGCAAAATAAAAGCATTTCTATGATAGAGTGCTTAGAACTTTACCTCCTCTGAGTATATGATGACATTGTGAGAATTGAAGATTTAGGCAATTGGTCGGTAAAAGCCATTGTACTTGAAGAAGTAGTTCCTCGTTCCCACAATTACAGGCAGAGGCTGGGTTGGTTTTTAGAAGAAATTGTCACATACTCTTGAAAACCAGAGAAGACTTTCACAACAACATGCTGGATGACGAATCAATGTTAGCTGCAGTGTCAGATAGTTCAGCAGTTCCTGAGCATGAGAATGTCATGGAGAACACTGAATCTACAAGTTCTGAGCAGCAATGTCAAAGACCATAAGACCATAAGGCATAGGAGCAGAATTAGGACACTCAGCCCATCGAGTCTGCTCCGCCATTCAATCATGGTTGATATTTTCTCATCCCCATTCTCCTGCCTTCTCCCCATAACCCCTGATCCCCTTATTAATCAAGAACCTATCTATCTCTGTCTTAAAGACACTCAGTGATTTGGCCTCCACAGCCTTCTGCGGTAAAGAGTTCCACAGATTCACCACCCTCTGGCTGAAGAAATTCCTACTCATCTCTGTTTTAAAGGATCGTTCCTTTAGTCTGAGATGATGTCCTCTGGTTCTAGTTTCTCCTACAAGTGGAAACATCCTCTCCACGTCCACTCTATCCAGGCCTTGTAGTATCCTGTAAGTTTCAATAAGATCCCCCCTCATCCTTCTAAACTCCAATGAGTACAGACACAGAGTCCTCAACCGTTCTTCATACGACAAGTTCTTCATTCCAGGGATCATTCTTGTGAACCTCCTCTGGACCCTTTCCAAGGCCAGCTCATCCTTCCTGAGATACGGAGCCCAAAACTGCTCACAATATTCCAAATGGGGTCTGACCAGAGCCTTATACAGCCTCAGAGGTACCTCCCTGGTTTTGTATTCTAGCCCTCTTGACATGAATGCTAACATTGCATTTGCATTCTTAACTGCCAACTGAACCTGCACATTAACCTTAAAAGAATCATGACCAAGGACTCCCAAGTCCCTTTGTGCTTCTGATTTCCAAAGCATTTCCCTGTTTAGAAAATAGTCTATGCCTAAATTCCTCCTTCCAACGTGCATAACATCACACTTTTCCACATTGTATTTCAGTTGCCACTTCATTGCCCACTCTCCTAGCTTGTCCAAATCCTTCTGTAGCCCCCTTGCTTCCTCAATACTACATGTCCCTCTACAGATTTTTGTATCATCTGCAAACTTAGCAACAGTTCCTTCTTCCAGATCATTAATATATATTGTGAAAAGTTGTGGTCCAGCACAGACCCCTGAGGCACAGTACTAGTCACTGGCTGCCATACTGAAAAAGACCACTTTATCGGATCTTACCTTTAACATCATGGGCTTTTAACTTATTTAACAGTCTCCTATGCGACACCTTGTCAATGGCCTTCTGGAAATCTACATAAATCATGTCCACTGGTTCTTCTTTGTCTAACATCCTTGTTACCTCCTCAAAGAACTCTAACAGATTTGTCAGATATGACCTCCCTTTGACAAAGCCGTGCTGACTCAGTCCTATTTTACCATGCACTTCCAAGTACTTCGCGATCTCATCTTTAATAACAGACTCTAAAATCTGACCAATGACCAAAGTCAGGCTAACCGGCCTATAATTTCCCGTCTTCTGCTTCCCTCCCTTCTTAAACAGTGGTGTTACATTAGCCACTTTCCAGTCCTCTGGGACCCTTCCTGCCTCCAGTGATTCCTGAAAGATCATCACCAATGCCTCCACAATTTTCTCAGCTATCTCTTTTAGGACCCTGGGGTGTAATCCATCCGGTCCAGGTGACCTATCCACCTTCAGACCTTTCAGTTTCCTCAGAAACTTTTCCTTAGTAATGGTCACCGCACTCACCTCTGCCCCCTGGTTCTCCTGGAGCTCTAGCATTCCACTGGTGTCTTCCACCGTGAAGACTGAAGATCAACCAGAGTCAGAAGAAAACCTGATCGGCTCAATTTATAGATTTGAACTATTTGTACATACTATGCTTGCTGTTATTGTGTGTGTGTGTATATATATTTGTTAAACAAGTTTTTAAAATTAAAAAAATAATACTGTTAGACTTAGGCTCAAGATATCACATGTAAATATACTGATGATAATTTATCATCAGTATATTTATTCCTTCAAAGGAAAGGGGGCCTGTCCAAAACATGGCATCAGGTCAACTAAATTCATTTAAAGAGTTTGTTGGTAAGATTCATAGCAGCACATGAGCCCATTTTTCTGTGGGGCAGAAATTGAAGTGGAAAAAAAGTACAGGGCTATGGGAGAGGAGCAGGGAGTTGGTCTAATTGGATAGCTCTTTCAAAGTGCTTGGCCAAATGACATCCTTCTGTGCTGCTGGACTGCAAAATTCAACTTAATAGTGCATTTCTGGAAATTATAGTTTCCATTTTTGGTCCAAAATGGAGTCCTCGCTGTGCACATAAAGTTCAGGTGTGGGCTGTGGTAGTTGCCATTTTGGGTAGGTGAGTGGTGTGGGCATTAAGTGGTACCTGTACCAGGCGGATTGTGACATCTGCCAACATGTAATGCCGATTTGTCTCTAGAGGTTCCATTTATGACTTCAGTCCTCTTGGTAGTGCTGTCCCTTAACCTTGCACATCTGAAAATGCATTCAGCATCAGGAAAGATCCCATGGATTAAGCTGTTGCTGCTGGTGCACAGCTCATTGTGTCTCCTTCGCCTCCCCCCCACCCACCTCCCCCCCCCATCCCTGCCCCACCCCTTTTGTTGCACAGTGATGAGACTCGAAGGCCAGTTCTAAACTAGGTGGTAGAATAGTCCTGGAAACTTGTATTCCGTGTGCTCAGACTCCCTGAGCATGGTGGTGCTGTTGTAGTCTTTCTCAGACTGGTGTCTTCAGTGTGGACAACCTGGAGTGTTCCGTCAATTGGGAAGGCAGAGGCGTAGTGGAATTGTCACTGGTCTAGTTAAAAGAGACCCAGAGTGATGCCCGGGTACCCAGGTTCAAATCCTGCCACTGCAGATGGTGGAATTTGAATTCAATACAAATCTGGAATTAAAAGTAATTCCATTGTAAACATTGTAATATATGTAAAAGTCGATTGATGAAACTATTGTTGATTGTCGTAAGAACCCATCTGGTTCAATAATGTCAATTAGGGAAGGAAATCTTCTGCCCTTACCTGGTCTGGCTTACATGTGACTCCAGACCCACAGCAATGTGGTTGACTCTTAACTGCCCCCCTCAAGGGCAATTAGGGATGAGCAATAAATGCTGGCCCAGCCTGCGACACCCACGTCACATGAACAAATTTTAAAAATGTGGTCAGTGGGTTCAGGGCTCACTGTGTTGGCTTTTGGAGGAGTCGGAATGTCCACAGATGTGCCTGTGTCGTAGGCCACGTGTGGCAAAGTGTCTCTTGAGCTTGGTGAGTGCTCTAGTATCTGTTGGTGCTGGTTCCGATACCTATAGGCGGTTGGGTATGTAGTGGCACCATCTGAAGCTACCAGCTAACTGTTCAGTTATGGGGCATGACAATGTACCATCACCAAATTGTCATGGCCACTTGTGGTCTGAATCCTGACTGTTTAACCAGGTGTGAGAAGGCCGAGTCTGTGAGCATCCTGATCATTATGCGTTTTGCTTCTCAATCAGTATTGCATGAGCGCTTCATTCACATTGGTTTGGGCTGCAGCAGGGCGTTAGCAGTAGGAATCCTGGGTCTGGGACACCTGGAAAAGGGTCGTTGTGCTGATGAGGGCAGGCCCTGTCATGGTGGATTTCACAGGCTGAGCTGTGCAGCACAGGAGTCTGTGCAGTCCCGTGCACATTTCTCTAGAAGATGCTTAGCTGAGTGAACCGCCTATTCTGCCAAACATTTGACTCGGTATAGGGGGCTGCAGTGATATGCTCAAGGTTTCACGTGTGTGCAAAGTTTTGAAATTCAGTGGCAACCGTTGTCTGTCAGTAGTGTAATGGTCGAGACATTTTTAGAACCCCAAATGTATCATGGAGTTCAACCAACCTCCCCCTTTAATGTATTTGTTGCTTTTCCTAGCACACGGCTAGTTCCCTAGGTGTGGGATTACAATTATGGACACATGGGTTTTTAAACACAAAACAATGTTTATTCCATGAACTCAACTTAACATCTTAAATAAACATTGGATCTCTTAACACCCCTTACTTCAAAGGTAACTCTGAAAATATTACAACAGTAAATAATTCCTCAAAATGTTCCTTCAAGCTTCCAAGAGACTTAACACCTTAAACCAGAATCACATCAGGTTAAATGCTTTACTATTATGAGTTTAAATCACCTAAATGATCCAGAGATAGTCTTTCATGGCAGAGATCACAGCAAATCTAGCTCACTGAAAACACAGACACCCCCCAAGCTCTTTTCCTCCAAATTGAAACTTCAAAATGGCTGAACTGCTCAGCTCCACCCATTCTCTGACATCACTGTTTTCTTAAAGGTACATTGCTTAAACATCCATGTCTTAAAGGTACTCTCACATGACACCTCCCCCCAAGAATAAAAAATAAACCATCAACTTCAAGATGGTTTCATTTTTCACTTTTGCACCATCCACTAAGAAATGAACACAGTAAATATACCTTTTTGTTTAAAAAAAAACAACACACGCAAACAGGTATAATAATATAGTCCATTTTTCTTTGTTCTTCTTCCTCCAACCAAAATCCTTCTCGATTGACAGTCTCTTTGAACAAAGTCTCTGCACGATCCATCCATTCCTCTACTCCTCGGCATTTCTCTTCAGAATCAGATAATTTAGTTCAATCTGACGACAGAGCCCCTCGCAATTCTCCAATACAGGAGCATTGGTGATCACAGCTTTCAGGCAGTCAAATGCCTGTTGAAAGTCCGCTGTCCCTTGAAATTTTTGATGTTTCTTTAGCAAGTCCATCAGGGGAGTAATCACGCCACAAAACTTTTTGCACAAATATTCGATCAAATCCACTCATGCTAAGAAATTTGTCTTGAGGGTATCGGACACTCCACAAGGAAAGTGATTTGGGCTTCTCCAGATTCACCTTTGGCTAGGTTCATCACCAAACCCGCCTCCTGAAGTTGATCGAAGATGTTTCAAATGCTCTTTCTATGTCTGGAAGTTGGAAATAAAAGCAGTTTGTCCCACTTTCTCAATGCAATCCTTCAAACGTGGGATAGGATAAGAGTCCGTTCTTGTAACTGCATTCACCTTTCGATAGTCCACACACAACTGTTGGGTACCGTCTGGTTTAGGTACCATCACTATGGGTGAGCTCCATTGGCTGCAACCCACTTCAATTATGCCATTTTTAAGCATACTCTCAATCTCTCTGTTAACCTGTGCCAATTTTAAAGGATTAAGTCTATATGGATGTTGTTTGATTGGAACAGCATTTCCCACATCTATATCATGTATAGCCATTTTAGTACTTCCCAATTTATCTCCACAAACATGCCCATGTGATATCAATAACTCTTTCAGGTCAGTTTGTTTTTCCTCTGGAAGGTAACTTAACAATTCATCTCAATTTTTAAGAACATCCTCATTTTCCAATTAAATTTGAGGTATGTCAAATTCACAGTCGTCTGGATTTGGTTTGTCACTTTGAGTTAGAATCATTAAAACCTCCTTTTTCTCTCCTTCCCTTTCAAAGTACCTTTTAAGCATATTCACATGACACACTCGGTGAGTCTTCCTTCTATCTGGTGTTTTTACCACATAATTCATCTCACTTAATTTCCTTTCAATCTGATAAGGTCCACAAAATCTAGCTTTTAAAGGCTTACCTACCACTGGTAACAACACTAAAACTTTATCCCCACTGGCAAAACTACAAACTTTGGATTTCTTGTCCGCTACCCGTTTCATCACATTTTCTGCAACTTTTAAATGTTGTCTATCCAATTCACCTGCTCTATTTAATCGTTCCCTAAAATTTGACACGTAATCCAATAATGTAATTTCCGATTTCTCACCCACCAATTTTTCCTTAGTACATTTAAGTGGTCCTCTTACCTCATGACCAAAAACTAGTTCAAAAGGACTAAATTTGGTAGACTCAATAGGTGCATCCCTAATTGCAAACAATACGAATGGAATTCCTTTATCCCAATCCTCTGGATAATCTTGACAATACGCCCTCAACATTGTCTTTAATGTCTGATGCCACCTTTATAACGCTCCCTGCGATTCTGGATGGTATGCAGTTGATTTAAATTGTTTTATTCCTAAGCTATCCATAACTTCTTTGAATAACTTTGAAGTAAAATTTGATCCTTGATCCGATTGAATTTCTGTGGGTAGTCATATCTGGTAAAGAATTTAAGTAACTCCTCCACAATCCTTTTAGCTGTAATATTACGTACTGGAATGGCCTCTGGAAACCTAGTAGACACATCCATTATAGTCAAAAGATATTGATTCCCACTTTTTGTTTTAGGAAGCGGTCCTACACAATCAATTAGGACCCTTGTAAAAAGGTTCCTCAAATACTGGAATGGGTATTAAGGGTGCTGGTTTTATCACTACTTGAGGTTTCCCTATCACTTGACATGTGTGACATGATTGACAAAATTTAACTACATCTTTATGTAGTCCAGGCCAATAAAAATGTTTCTGGATTTTCGCTTGAGTTTTCCTTATTCCCAAATGACCTCCCACTGGTACCTCATGTGCAACTCGCAACACCTCCTTTCTATACCCTACCGGCAATACTACTTGATGAACTTCTGCCCAATTTTCATCCGCCTGCATATGTACAGGTCTCCGTTTTCTCATCAAGACATAATTTTTACGGTAATAACACTCTGGTGGACTCTCAGATTCCTCATCCATATATGCTTTCTGATATATCCGTTTTATTTCTACATCTTTCTGTTGTAACTCCGCCAATTTTCCTGAACTAAAAATATCCGCCTCATCCTCCACCTGTTCTTGTTCTTTTTCAACCATCTGATCAAAAATCGTTTCTAATAATTGCACTTCAACTTCAGATTCACTCTTTGATTTCTCCTCTTGTCTTAACCTGTGACTTTGCAACCTTGTTACTACACAATCCGGAAAAATCACAGGTTTTTCATCCTTCAACCCTTTAGTTGTCTGATTTTCCACTGGCTTATCAATCACAGTAGGCATCACTCCCACCTGTGATCCAGCTATATCATTACCCAAGATAAACTGTATTCCTGGACAAGATAGTTGATCTATTACTCCTACTACCACTTCACCACTCTTCACTGGACTTTCCAACCTTACCTTATATAATGGAACGCTACTCCTCTCACCCTGAATTCTACATATCACCACTTTTTCTGGCACCATTCTTCCCAAACTACATTATTCCATATCTCTTACCATTCAAGATTGACTAGCCCCTGTATCTCTTAAAATTGTGACTTCTTTACCTGCTTCTCCTGATACACATGAGCAAACTTTACCCACACAAGTAAATTCCTTAAAGACATCTGGTACCTTCTTAACAATTACTCCTTGAACAGGCTGTACACTCGTTTGCACCTCCATCGCTTCCCTTGGGCTTTCCTTTACCACTCCAACAAACCCCACTGTCTTATCTGTTTTACCACATCAGCCTTCCCAGTGCTTTTCTTCAAACACCAACACTGTGACTTTACATGGCCTAGTTTATTACAGAGAAATCATCTGAAACTTTTCATTTCTTTTCCACCCTCCTGGATTTCTTTTTTAATCAGAGTTACACTCTCTTTATTGTCTCCCATCAGATCACCTTTACCTTTACCACTTGAGTATTTCTCATGTCCCCAGTTTCTATTCCTCACCGGCTGAAACTGATGTCAGAAACCAATCTTTGATTTATGAACCAATTGATAATCATCTGCCATTTCTGCTGCTAATCTCACAGTTTTAACCCTCTGTTCTTGCACATGAGTTCTCACTACATCAGGAATTGAATTTTTAAACTCCTCCAAAAGTATAATTTCTCTGAGAGTTTCATGCGTTTGGTCTATTGTCAAAGCCCTTATCCACCTATCAAAATTACTCTGTTTGAGCCTTTCAAACTCCATGTATGTTTGACCAAATTCTTTCCTTAAATTTCTAAACCTTTGTCTGTAAGCTTCAGGCACGAGCTCATATGCACTTAAGATCGATTTCTTCAACTCCTCATACGTTCCAGATACCTCCTCCGGTAGTGATGCAAACACTTCACTAGTCCTACCTACCAGCTTTGTTTGAGTCAGTAATACCCACAGGTCCTGTGGCCATTGCATTTGTTTAGCTACCTTCTCAAATGAAATGAAAAAGGTTTCTACCTCCTTCTCGTCAAACCTTGGCAATGCTTGGACATATTTAAACAGATCCTCACCACATCTTCGACTATGACGCTCTGTCTCATTATCCTCATCCTTCTCCTCCAATTGTACGTGTCCCTTTGCGTCTCCCAATTTTAACTGATTTTCATGTTTCAGAGCCATTTTCCAAAGTTCAAACTCTCTTTTTCCCTTTCCTCTCTATCTCTTTCTTTGTTTCTTTCTTCTCTCTCCTTTTCTTTTTCCTCTCTATCTCTTTCTCTTTCTTTTTCTGCTCTCTCTCTCTTTCGTATTCAAGCCGCTTTAATTTTTTCTCATGTTCCATTTGTTTAATTTGCAACTAATTTTTGCCATTTCCCATGAGTCAAACTCTATCTCAGGCAACTTTAAATGCTTAACCACCGCCATGATTACCTCACCTTTTCGCATTTTGTCAGGTAATGTTAACTGCAATGTTTTTGCCAGACCCAACAGTCTGCTTTTCGTCTCTGTCCATAAAGTACTGTGTGTGACAGTCTCCACCCCCAAAAACTTCTGAGCCTCTGAAAGAGCCATTGTCCACAACACACTCCCCACTTAAACTAAAATACCACACCGGAAAAGCAACAATCCTTCACTGTCTTTAAGTTCACAAAAGCCAATCCAATAGATAGACTTTTATTCCCCTTGAGCCCCCAATTGTTATGGGCGAGGCGTTTTCAGAACCCCAAAATGTATCATGGAGTTCAACCAACCTCCCCCTTTAATGTATTTGTTGCTTTTCCTAGCACATGGCTTGTTCCCTTGGTGGGGTTACAATTATGTGTGGGGTAATTGTAATTATGTGCACATTAATACAATTACCCTTGTGTGGGGTTACAATTATGGACACGTGGGTTTATAAACACAAAACAATGTTTATTCCATGAACTCAACTTAACATCTTAAATAAACATTGGATCTCTTAACACCCCTTACTTCAAAGATAACTCCGAAAATATTACAACAGTAAATAATTCCTCAAAATGTTCCTTCAAACTTCCAAGAGACTTAACACCTTTAAACAGAATCACATCAGGTTAAAGGCTTTACTATTATGAGTTTAAATCACCTAAATGATCCAGAGATAGTCTTTCATGGCAGAGATCACAGCAAATCTAGCTCACTGCAAACACAGACACTCCCAAGCTCTTTTCCTCCAAACTGAAACTTCAAAATGGCTGAACTGCTCAGCTCCACCCACTCTCTGACGTCACTGTTTTCTTAAAGGTACATTGCTTAAACATCCATGTCTTAAAGGTACTCTCACATGACAGTAGTCTCTGTGGGATACCACGGTGAAGTGTCTTTTAAGCTTGATGATGAACGTGGTACTCATCCTTTTTGGCACGTAATCAAGTTCAAACCACACAGAATATGCATGAACTGAGATTAGGTGGTATTTAACATTCCATTCAAAGATATCAGCTGCTGTAAATGACCATGGGGGGCCTCATTTAAATGCAACAGTTCTTTTGCTTGTTGTGGCTTGAATGCATTGCATGGTGAACATCTGGAGACTTCCCATTCCATGTCAGTGTACATGGAGGGCCAGGAGAGTGATTCCTTAACCCTAAATCTGGTTGCTTCCAACCCGGGGTGCCCTGCGTGAAGTGGTTGGATGTCGTATCTTTTTTTTTTTAAACGCATTTTATTCAAACTTGTATCAAAGTAGCTTACAGCAAATAAACACCCTGGGAAACATTGGATAAAAGCAAATTATCGCGGGTGCTGGAATCTGAAATGAAAGAGAAAATGCTGGAAAATCTCAGCAAGTCTGGCAGCATCTGTAGGGAGAGAAAAGAGCTAATGTTTCGAGTCCGATGACTCTTTTCTCCCCACCTTTTTTCAAACTCCCCTGCTGAGCCCCTTAACTCATACTTTATCTTCTCTAACCGCAGGAAGTCATACAGGTCACCCAACCAAGCCGCTACCCCCGGTGGCGATGCCGACCACCATTCCAGCAAAAGTGGTCGCCGTGCAATCAGAGAGGCGAAGGCCAAGACATCGGCCTTCCTCCTCTCCATGAGCTCCGACTTCTCTGAAACCCCAAATATCGCCACCAAAGGGTCTGGCTCCACTCCCTCCTCCACTATCCTGGCGAAGACCGCGAACACCCCTGCCCAGAATCCTCCCAATTTTTCACAACACCAAAACATGTGCGCATGATTCGCTGCCCCCACCCCGCCCACACATCTCACACCCCCTGAAAGAACCCACTCATTCTCGCCCGAGTCATATGCACCCTGTGCACCACCTTAAACTGTATCAGGCTCATCCTTGCACAAGAGGTGGTCCCGTTTATCCTTCGCAGTGCCTCACTCCATACTCCCCAATTGATCTCCATTCCCAACTCCGCTTCCCATTTCTCCTTGACCTTCACCACCCGCTCGCCTCCCTACTCCCCCAGTCACTTATATATATCCCCAATTTTTCCCTCCCCTTCCACATCCGGAAGCAGCAGTCACTCCAGCAGGGTGTATCCCGGCAATCTAGGGAATCCCTTCCAGACCTTTTGTGCAAGGTCCCTAACCTGCAGATACCTGATCTCACTACCCTTCGGCAGCTCTACCCTCTCCCTTAGCTCCTCCAGACTGGCGAACCCTTCCTCCAAATACAAATCCCTCACTTGACCAGCCCCACTTCCCTCCATCTCCTGTATACACTATCCATCCCCCACGGCTCAACCCATGATTCTTGCATAGCAGCGTTAACACCGACATCCCTTGCACCCTAAAATACCTCCTCAGCTGATTCCATATCTTCACCGTGGACTGCACCACTGGGCTCCCTGAATTACTACTTGGAGCCATTGGCAATGCTGACATCACCATAGCCCTCAAATTAGACCCCTTACAAGGTTCCTCCTCCATCCTAACCCACTCTACCCCTTCTCCTTCCCACCACTGCCGCACCTTGTCCACATTTGCCGCCCAATAATAATGAAGCAAGTTTGGCAACGCCAACCCCCCCCTGCTGCCTCTGCCTCTGTAGCTGGGTCCTCCCCACCCTCGGCACCTTCCCCGCCCATACAAAGTCAGAGATAATTGTGTCCACTTTCCGAAAAAAGGCCTTTGGTATAAAGATCGGGAGGTCCTGAAAGATGAACAAGAATCTCGGCAGAATATTCGTTTTCACCACTTGGACCCTCCCCGCCAACGTTAAGTGCAGTGTATCCCACCTCTTAAGATCCTCCCTGGCCTGGATGTGATATCTCTGAAGAGAAGTAGGGATATCAACTTGCTGGCCACGCAGTATCACTCCATCCTATATGGTTAGTTAATCTCTGATGGCGCAGAATTAGCAGAGCTCTTGGGGAAGCTCCATTGAGGATACTGACCAGCATCTCGTGATGATGTTGTACAATTGTCTGCATGTGATGTCCGTCTTTCAGGCATCTTTGAGTACTTGGAATCTACAAGCTGAGAGCATCTCTATCGTCATGATGTCTATGTCTTCCTCACAATCTGCCTGGTCTGTAGTGGGTAAGAAGGCTCTGGAGAGGGATCAGTCAAGTACAGCTCCTTACCACGTTTGTAGACTACACTAAAATTGTACTGTTGCAGCTTTAGAATTATCCGTTGCAGCTGTACAGGTGCAGTGTGAAGATGCTTTTTTAAGATGATTATGACTGGCTCATAATCAGTTTCACCAGCCGTACGATGACCATATATGAAGTCATGAAATTCCTGACAGGAAAAGGCTCAAACAAATAGTTCCTTTTCAATTTATACATAAGAAGTCTCATTGTCAGTGAAGGCCCTTGAAGCAAAAGTCTGCCAATTTGGATGCAGATTGCACCAACTCAGTGCTGGGAGGTGTCTGCTGATGTAAATGTGGATGCTTCAATGTCAAAGTATTGTAGCATTGGTGGGGTTGCGACTGTCTGTTTGAGTCTGTTAAAGACCATTGAGTGATGCACCATTCATCGTCTTGGTGGAGAAGGTGACAAAGAGCTCCAGTAACCTCACTATAACATGGATGAACTTAGAAGATAATTTGCCATACCGAGGAAGCACTGTAAGGTGTTCTTGCCCACAGGGATGGGCATCTGACATATAGCCATTGTTTTGTCTGAATCTGGCTTTACACCATCAGCTCTGAGTAAATGACCCATATAGGGAACCTGATTGAACCTGTATCCACATTTTGCTGAGTTAAGGTTCAGCTTTATGGTCCTGATTCTGTCAAAGATGAGACAAAGAGGTGCATCATATTCTTGCATAGTGCCACTCCAAACCAGGATGTCATCAACAATGATTTTACAGGGTTGACCTGCAAAGAATTGCTCCATGCACCGCTGGAAAACCTCGCTGCCAGTGGAGATTCCATAAGGCATACAAAGAAAACAAGGTCTGCCTACCAGAGACAGGAATGTAGTTACTTTTGAAGATTCTTCATCTTAACAGGATCTGGCAGAACCCACATTTTGCATCGAGGATACTGAACACCTTAGCATTTGGCACGTCTGCTATCATCTGTTTCACTATCTTCATAGGATGATGAGGTCTGAGCAACACCTTGTTCAAGTGCATTGGATCAATGCATGTCCTGACTGTGCCATCTTTCTTTACTGTGGCCACCATTGCTGAAACCCATTCTGTGACCTAATTTATAGAAGTATTGACACCTGGTGTTGCCATCCAATGCAGCTCATTGACTGTTTTCTATTTCATGACTACTGTACTCTCCTCAGTGCACAAACTGTTGGTGGTACCAAATCATCTAGTCTCACGTGATATACAACTGGCAGCTTACCAATGACATAACAGTTGAAGAGGTCTTTGTATGCAATCATTTCTGGGTCTGATGTTGTAGAGCATGCAGTCCTGGATCAAGCTGAATGAGCCCCAATGAAATGTTGTCCCAAAGACCTAATAATGGCCTTACATTCTGGTCAATTATATGAAACCTGAAACTGCCCTGTGTGCAGTGGACTGTAACTATACCTTTGGTGTGGATGGATTACCTGCCATAAGCCACGAGGTCCACTTGCATACTGGGGTCTGGTGCTGCATATGGGTCGGGTTTCCCATAACATTCAACTGGCCAAGGCATTATACTTTGCTCCAGTGTCAATCTTGACCTTCAGCCTTGCGTTGCTGCAACTCATCTTGAGAATGGTGAAGATATCAATCTTTTCTGTGATAGCGTCAATACTCTCGCAATATTGTTGTTGGAGACTCTGTGGTTTTGCTGCTTTGGATGAGCATTCACCTTGCTGAAGCTCCTACCCCGAGAGGACTGACTGGATGCCATGTTGCTGATGGTAGAGGAAGGCTGCTGTGGTTAGTGTAATGAGTCCACTTTCCACATTTGTTGCATCATTTACCGTATGCAAAACAAGCCGTTTTGTTCTGAGGGTGATGGCCACTGCCGTTGGAGCAAGGTGCACCTTGTACTGCAAATACTTCTGTTTCCCACCTAAAATCTATTTTCCTAATTGTCCGTTTAACATGGAGTTACAAATGGCTGTTTGTAATGTTAAATCAGACTAGATTGCTGTGGACAACATAGACAATTCATTCTCTATACTGGCTCAACAGTGAAGGACCAAATGTATATTTCTTTGCTAAGATTTTCAAAGTGGCACAGTGGTTAGTGCTGCTGCCTCATAACGCTAAGGACCTGGGTTCAATTCCGGCCTTGGATGACAGTCTGTGTGGAATTTGCATGTTCTCCCCGTGTCTGCAAGGGTTTCCTTCGGGTGCTCCAGTTTCCGCCATGCTAAAATTGCCCCTTAGTGTTCAAGGTTGTGCCGGTTAGTTGGGCTTAGAAACATACAAAATAAGAGCAAGAGGAGGCCATTTGGCCCTTCAAGCCTGATCCACCATTCATTATGATCATGGATGATCAACCGACTCAATAGCCTGATCCTCCCCCTATGGCTCAAGTGCTATATTTAACTGCTTTTGAAAACATATGGGCCGGGATTCTCCCCTTACCGGTGGGTCGGGCCGTACCGGCGCCAAAGAGTGGCGTGAACCATTCCAGCGTCGGGCCGCACGGAAGGTGCGGAATCCTCCGCACTTCCGGGGCTAGGCCGGCGCTGGACTGGTTGCCGCCGCGCTAGTGGTGCACAGTGCCTCCGCTGGCCAGTGCGAATTGGTGAATGTGCGGGAGCGCCAACATGTTCTGGCACATGCACAGAACCGCTGGCGTGATCCCTGTGCATGCGCAGGGGGTTTCTTCTCCGCGCCGGCCATCGCAGAGCTTTACACAGACCGGCGCGGCACAGGCCCGCCTGCAAATCGCAGGCCAGGCCATCGTTGGGGCCCCCCTGGGCCGGATCCTCCCGCGCCCCCTCCCCCGGGACTCCGCAGGCCACCCTCAGAGCCATGTCCCGCCGGTATGGATCTTGTCCATTTCACGCCGGCGGGTCCAGCCGAATACAGGCGGCCACTCGGCCCATCGGGGCCTGGAGAATCGCCGGGGGGGGCCACTGCCAACGGCCCCCGACCGGTGCGGCACCAGAAAAATGGCGCCGGAGAATTTGGCAGCCGGCGTCGGAACGGCGGGGTGGGATTCACGCCGCCCCCGGAGATTCTCCAACCCGGCGGGGGGGTTGAAGAATCCCGCCTAAAAAGTTTTGGCTTCTCCAATTTCCTGAGGTAATAAATTTCACAGGCTTACCTCTCTCTAGGTGAAGAAATATTTCCTCATCTCTGTCCTGAATGGTCTAGCCCGTAGCCTCAGACTGTGACCCCTGGTTCAGGACACCTCCACCATCGGGAACATCCTTCTTGCATCTACCCTGCCTAGTCCTGTTCGAATTTAATAGATTTCTATGAAATCTCCCCCTCATTATTCTGAACTCCAGCAAATACATTCCTAACCGACTCAATCTCTCCTCATATGTCCATCCTGCCATCCTATCAGCCTGGTAAACATTTGCTGCACTCCCTCTATAGTAAGAATATCTTTTCCTCAGGTGAGGAGCCCAAAACTGCGCACAGTATTCCAGGTGTGTCCTCATCAAGGCCCTGTATGAATGCAGCACGATATTCCTGCTCCTGTATTCGAACCTTCTCCCTATGAAGGTCGACATACCATTTGTTTCATTTACCGCCTGCTGCACTTGCATGCTTACCTTCAGCAACTGGTGTATAAGGACATCCAGGTCTTATTGCGCATTCCTCTCTCCTAATTTATAGCCATTCAGATAATACTTTGCCTTCCCAATTTTGCTACCAAAGTGGATAAACCTCACATTTTTCCAAATTATACTGCATGTGCCATTCATTTGCCCACTCACTCAACTTGTCCAAATTACACTGAACGATCTCTGCAATCTTCTAACAGCTCACCCCCCCACCCAACTCTGTGTTGCGGTGATAGGGTGAGGCTTGGTGAGTGCTCCTTTGGAGGGTTGGTGCAGACCCAATGTGCCGTGTCATAATATACACATCAGTATATGATGGTGCAGAGACACACACTAACTGACACACTGCAAGACCAATCAACACACAACACAGCAGCCAATCACCAGTTAGGGCACGGTCACTATAAAGACAGAGGGCACTAGTTTTCCCACTCATTCGGGATGCAGCCTCTGAGACAGACAGAGCCCGCAGTCAGTCGCACAAACATCCACCATGTGCTAGCAGTATAGGCTGGTCAGATTAGGCATAGGTCTTCAGCCAATCTAACATAGTGTTGACCCACAATGCAAGTATGTTTAACAGCTCTTAATTAAATAAAATAGAGTTGTACTATTACAAGTGTTGGTAGCCTATGTTACTGCTAAGGTAAACACAGTCTCCACAAATCCAGAGTACCCAACACATCATGGTACCAGTATGTGATGTTAGAGTTTAATAGGCCTACCTTCAAGTGATCTGCCTTTGACCAGCAATCAGCCATCCGGTAGTATGGACAGCGTCCGCCCTCCGCCGCCGCTCCGCATCACCGGCAACCTCGGTGCGAACTGGAAAATCCTTAAACAACGATTCCAGCTATACCTCGAAGCTATAGACCTGGAAGCTGCCTCAGACATGAGGAAAATTGCTCTCTTCCTTTCCACGGCCGGGGACCACGCCATCCATATCTTCAACTCTCTCACTTTCGCTGAAGGTGAAGACAAGTCCAAGTTCAAGACAGTCCTGCTCAAATTCGACAGTCACTGTGACATCGAGGTAAATGAAAGTTTTGAGCGCTATGTCTTTCAACAGCGTCTGCAGGGTAAGGATGAACCTTTTCAATCTTTCCTCACCCACCTTTGCGTCCTCGAGCAGTCCAGAAATTATGGCTCCACCTCCGACTCGATGATCCGTGACCAGATCGTTTTTGGTGTGCAATCGGACCCCCTACGTCAGCAGCTCCTCAAGGTTAAACATCTCACCCTTGCGATAGCCATCGAGACCTGCGTTCTGCATGAACACACCACTAACCGATACTCGCACATTCAAGCGGCTGAAACGGCGTGGCAAGGTCCCCACGAGGCAGAGCGGGTACAAGCCATTAAACAACTCCTGGGCCTAAGCCTGGATGAGGGCGGCCATTTTGCACGCTTTTTGCGGGCTCCCGCGTATACGCACACTGACCGAGGGGACGGCGAGGCCGAAGACCGCGCGCACTACGTACGACCGCACCACACATGCACGGTGGCACACCGAACATTCTTATGTCACGACGTGCGGCAACTGTGGCTCCGCCCACTTAAAGCGGCAATGTCCCGTAAAATCCCGATGCTGTCTCCATTGTGGCAAGCTTGGCCACTATGCAGCCCTATGCAGATTTGCTCAACCTACTACCTCTCATCGCTCCAACCTGCCATGCAGGGATGTCCGAACCATTCAGCCACCGGTCACCGATTCCGACTCCGACTTGATTCCGGACCTTGACACCGAGGACCCTGAAGCACCATTTCGGGTGGGCATCATCACCAAACACAAGATGCTCCAGAAGACAAGTCTCTCCCAATATTCAGCATTGATCCGGACGACGAGTGGTGTGCCATCCTCACGGTCAACCGATCCCGCATCCGATTCCACCTGGACACCGGCGCTTCAGCCAACCTCATTCCGCGGTCTGACCGCGAAAACCTCCATGTCAAGCCTACCATCCTACCATCCGCCTGCCAGCTTCTGGACTATAATGGTATTGCTATAATGGTATAATGCCATTGCTGCCAGTGGCTCTTGCCAGCTTGAAGTGTCGCACCGGTCATTAAAGGCTAACCTGCCATTTGAAATAGTGGGATCCACTAAAGCCTCTCTGCTTGGTGCTCAGGCGTGCAAACATCTAAAACTTGTCCAAAGGGTTCACTCCCTGTCACCCGCTGATGCTTCCGCATCTCAGGACGCTGACTTTTGGACGCAGCTGAATGCCATCATCGCCCGATACCACGGTGTATTCGAGGGCATGGGCACACTCCCATACACTTATAAAAGCTTGTTAAAACCAAATGCCACGCCTGTGGTGCACGCACCTCGCAAGGTATCAGCACCCCTCAAGGACCGCCTCAAGCAGCAGCTGCAGGACCTCCAGGACCAGGGCGTAATTTCAAAAGTTACAGAACCGACTGACTGGGTCAGCTCTATGGTGTGCGTGAAAAAACCATCCGGCGAATTACGCTTATGTATTGATCCCAAGGACCTGAACCGCAATATTATGAGAGAACACTATCCCATTCCAAAGTGCGAAGAACTCACCTGCGAGATGGCTCGCTCCAAATTTTTCACCAAGCTAGACGCATCCAAGGGGTTCTGGTAGATCCAACTCGACGCATCCAGTCGGAATCTCTGCACCTTTACCACCCCATTTGGCCGGTATTGCTACAACCGGATGCCGTTTGGCATCATCTCTGCATCGGAAGTTTTCCACAGAATAATGGAGCAGATGATGGAAGGTATCGAAGGGGTTCGCGTATATGTGGATGACATCATCGTCTGGTCTACCACCCCGCAGGAGCACATTGATCGCCTCCAACGCGTCTTCCGACGAATCCATGAGCATGGCCTCCGCCTCAACAGGGCCAAATGCTCCTTTGGCCAAACAGAACTTAAATTTCTCGGAGACCACATTTCACAGTTTGGCGTACAGCCGGATGCTGACAAGGTATCTGCCATTAAGGCCATTAAGATACCGGAGGACAAGAAGGCGGTCCTCCGCTTCCTGGACATGGTCAATTTCCTGGGGAAATTCATCCCTAACCTCGCCTCCCACACCACGGCTCTCAGGAACCTGGTTAAGAAGACGACCGAGTTCCAATGGCTCCCCGCCCACGAACAAGAATGGTGGGAACTCAGGGCGAAGCTGGCCAAGGCCCCGGTGTTGGCATTTTTCGATCCGGCCAAAGAAACAAAGATCTCCACGGATGCCAGTCAGTCCGGCATTGGAGCAGTGCTCCTTCAACGTGACGATGCCTCCTCATGGGCTCCTGTCGCATACGCATCACATGCAATGACGCCCACCGAACAGCGCTATGCACAAATTGAAAAAGAGTGACTGGGCCTTCTTACCGGAGTCGTCAAATTCCAAGACTATATCTATGGACTCCCAAAGTTCACAGTCGAGACAGACCACAGGCCACTGGTCAATATCATTCAAAAAGTCCTGAACGACATGACGCCGCGCCTGCAGCACATTCTCCTTAAACTCAGGCGGTACGACTTTGAACTCGCCTACACCCCGGGTAAGGAGCTCATCGTCGCCGATGCAATCTGCCAATCTGTCACCACACCCTGCGACCCAGCGGGCTTTGTGTGCCAAATTGATGCTCAGGTGGCATTCACCGCATCCAATCTGCCTGCCACGGATGAACGACTCATCCATATTCGTCGTGAGACGGCCAACGATCCCCTGCTCCAACGTGTCATGCGCCACCTGACAGACGGGTGGCTCAAGGGCCAATGCCCTCAATTCTATAACATTAAAGATGACCTGGCGGTGGTAGATGGAATTCTACTAAAGCTGGACAGGATCGTCATTCCGCACAGCATGCGGAACCTCGTCCTTGAGCAGCTCCATGGGGGCCACCTGGGAGTGGCGAAATGCCGCCGACGGGCCCGGGAGGCAGTGTACTGGCCTGGAATCAATGAGGACATTGCCAACGCCATTCTTAACTGCCCAACATGCCAGCGTTTCCAGCCTGCTCAGCCAAGGGAAACCTTGCAACCCCATGAGTTGGTCACGTCCCCCTGGACCAAAGTGGGCATCGACCTGTTCCATGCACTTGGCCGGGACTACGTCCTCATAGTGGACTATTTTTCAAACTACCCAGAGATAGTTAGGCTACACGACCTCACCTCAACTATGGTCATTTGGGCGTGCAAGGAAACCTTCGCTTGCCATGGCATCCCACTCACGGTCATGTCCGACAATGGCCCGTGTTATGCCAGTCAGGAGTGGTACAATTTTGCCAAACGATACAACTTCACACATGTCACGTCCAGTCCCTATTACCCCCAATCCAATGGCAAAGCTGAAAAGGGGGTGCACATTGTCAAACGACTCCTGTGCAAGGCGGCCAATGCAGGATCCTATTTTTACCTCACCCTGCTTGCTTACGGGTCAGCTCCATTGTCAACCAGCCTGTCACTGGCTCAATTGTTGATGAATCGCACTCTGCGGACGACGGTGCCAGCCATTCATGTCCCGGACTTGGACAACCTTCCGGTCCTTCGTCGAATGCAGTTGTCTCGGGCCCAACACAAATTGGCGTACGACGCCCACGCCACGGATCTCCCTGCTCTGGCTCCTGATGACAAGGTCCGTGTCCAACTTCCCGATGGTGGTTGGTCCACCACCGCTGTGGTGCTCAGACAAGTGGCCCCCAGGTCATTTTTGGTTCGTCTAGAAGACGGCTCTCTTCTTCGCCGAAATAGGCGGGCACTACGACTCCTTCCTCGCTCGCGACCACATCATCATGTCCTGCCCCGCCGTCACGACGAACCTGTCACGGACTTTGCAGATCTCCCTTTCGCTCTGCCACCCTCTGAGTCTGACACAGTCCCGCCCATTCCAGAACAGGCGGCCCCTGACCCACCCTTGAGGCGGTCAATCAGAATTTGTCGCCCATTTCAGAGACTGAATTTATGAACTGCCTGAATTCATGGACTCTTTGAACTCATGAACTGATTGTTTCGCTACCCTGTTTGATTAACTCACTGGTTTGTACATACTGTTGTTCCAGTTATATTTTGTGTTACATATTGTCCATCTGCACTAGACACGTTCCAATGTAAATATCTTAGAGTTTCTGTACATAGTCCTGTAAATATGCTCGCATGTGCCACACATAGTTAGGAACATTCACATTCTACATTATTTATTGCCACAAACACATTTTTTTTAGAAAAGGGGATGTCATAATATACACATCAGTATATGATGGTGCAGAGACACACACTGACTGACACACTGCAAGACCAATCAACACACACAACACAGCAGCCAATCACCAGTTAGGACACGGTCACTATAAAGACAGAGGGCACTAGTTTTCTCGCTCATTCGGGATGCAGCCTCTGAGACAGTCAGAGCCCGCAGTCAGTAGCACAAACATCCACCATGTGCTAGCAGTATAGGCTGGTCAGGTTAGGCATAGGTCTTCAGTTAATCTAACATAGTGTCGACCCACAGTGCAAGTACGTTTAACAGCTCTTAGTTAAATAAAATAGAGTTGTACTATTACAAGTGTTGGTAGCCTGTCTATGTTACTGCTAAGGTAAACGCAGTCTCCACAGATCCAGAGTACCCAACACATCAGGCCGGATTGCCTCCTTCTGCACTGTAGGGACTCTATGGATCTGCTTTTTGGTTTGTCGAATTATTCTCCTTACCGGAAGACAAATATTTTCTGCTCGCAGAAAAATACTTTTCACTGTACCTCGGTACACGTGACAATAAACAAATCCAATCCAATCCAATCCAATATTCACAAACTATTTTAGAATTATTTCAGAATCCTCCTTTTCCTCCTCCAAATGAGTTGATGCTCTCTGGGCCCACAAAGTTAAATAAGGTATAAGCTTGGATCTTTTTTGACTTGTCATTGATATTTTATGAAAACCTTTAATAAAAATTAATTCAGTCTTAAGCTGCATTATTCAAAAAGGGAGTGAGACAGAAAATGGGAAAATACAGGCAGTGAGCCTAACATCTGTCGTACGGAAAATGATGGAAACTATTATTAAAGAAGTTACAGCAAGGCATTCAATAAGCTCAAGGTAATCAGGCAGAATCAACATGGTTTGTGAAAGTGAAATCAAATTTAACCAACTTATTGCAGTTTTTTGAGGAAGTCACCTGTGTTGTTGATAAAGGGGTATTAGTGGATGTACTGAACCTATTTTTCCAGAAGGCATTTGGTAAAGTGCCACATCAAAGGATATTGTGGAAAATAAAAATTCATTCTGTAGGGGACAACATGGATAGAAGATTGGCTGGCTAACAGGAAGCAAAGAGTAAGCATAAATGGGTCCTTTTCAGGCAAAATGTAACGAGTGGTGTGCCGCAAGGATCAGTGCAGAGACCTCAAACGTTTACAATTTATATAAATGACTTGGATGAAGGGAGTAAAGGGTTGTTTGCCAAATTTGCTGATGACACAAAGGTCGGTAGGAAAGTACGTTGTGAAGAGGACATAAGGAGGCTACAAAAATATATAGATAGTTAAATGAATGGGCCAAGATCTGGAAAATGGAATATACTGTGGAAAAATATGAAATTGTTCATTTTGGCAGTAAGGTTAAAAATAATATTTTTAAAATTATTACAACACTCTGGGCTAGTCATGGTCAATTCCAGCCCCATTTGACCTGGAATTGCAACACAAATGGAATGAACAATTCATTTTTTAGAAAATACCGGAAGTCTCTGGTCTTTGGCTGCCCAATAACTACAGTCGCAAGGTTTGTAAATTTAAATACAATTACATTTTTATTAATAACAATAATTACGAGTAAATAGGCAGAAAATACAACTGGTTAACTGTTAACTAGTTCCTACCCCTTCCCCACCCCCACCCCTCGCACCCTCTACACACACACACAAGGCAGACAAACACAGAGGGAAAAGAGTGGTGTAAAGAAAATACGAAAGTGAAAAGGATAAAAGGTCTATGTTTCAGATGGACATCTTTCAATACACTTTTCTTCAGTCTAAACCATCAGTTGGAGGTTTTTGCTTTCAGGCTGTAAAGGTTTTCACAATATATTCATAAAAGTCTCAAAACTTCTCTGCAGGTTCAGGAAGCAACAGATAGGCAGTATTTCTGGAAAACGAGAGAGAGACAGCCACTCACAGCTGCTTCTCTTAGCATCCAGGACCCAAGTATCCTTTCCTGGGTTCTTTGAAAACCACCCCACATGGGTAGGATTCAATCGCCGCCTGTCACCCGGCAGAATGTAGCCTTTGGCCAATTCATTGGCCACCAGCCAACCAATTGAACTGTATCCCTCTGATTTCTCTGGTGCCAGAAAGTCTGAGTTCTGCTGTTCAAAAGCTAAATCGTCAATAGCGCAGCGTACTACTGAGTTCCTCGTTTCCTCTGCTCCACTTAAAGGTATAAGTCCATTCAATGTCCAGGGATAAAAATGATAACGACAAAGTAAAAGAATTGACAAATAAGAAAATCAAGAGTAAGGGCCCTTACAAAATAATGAGAGATTACCGAGCTCTGAGGTGCAGAGGAATCTGGGTGCATGAATCACAACAGGCCAGTATGCAGGTACAGCAAGTAATGTGAAAAACTGATAGAATTTTATCATTTATTGCAAGGGGAATTGACTACAAAAGTTGGGAGGTTCTATTTCAATTGTACAGGGCATTAATGAGACCACTTTCGGAGAACACTGTACTCTTATTTAAGAAAAATTGTAAAAACGTGGGAAGCTATTCAGACAAGGTTTACCAGACTAAAACCTGGAATGGATGGGTTGTTCTGTGAGGAAAGGTTAGGCAGGCTAGGCTTGTATCCGTTGGAGTTCAAAATGAAATATATAAGGTCCTGAGGGGTCTCGACAGGATGGATGTGGAAAGGATAATTTCTCTTGTGGGAGTTTCTAGAACTCGGGATCACATTAAAATAAGGGGTTATTTATTTGAAAGAAATGCAGAAAAATATTTACACTCAGAGAATCAGAGTCTTTGGAACTCTCTTCCTGAAAAGGTTGTGGAAGCAGAGTTTTATATATTTTTAAGACGTAGTGGATAGATTCTTGGAAAGCAAGGGGTGGAGTGCTGTCGTTTATTCAGGGTTTGCAAAGTGCAGATTTGAGGATATGATCAGATCAGCCATGACCTTAGTAAATGGCGGAGCAGGCTCGAGGGGGTAAATGGCCTACCCCTGCTCCTTGTTTGTATGTTTGTCCCTAAAGCATTCTTCTTCATTGAAATTCAGGTCGGACAATTGCTCCCTAAAGCTGCAATATACTGGTCCTTTACATCTAGTTTATCTTTATTGGTGTGTAAAAATGCAAAGTGAATAGTGAATAGGACAAAAAACACAGATGAATAATATTGATGAATTCCATGATATGGAAATTAAGATTGCTATTCATTAAAACTGTATTATAAATGATCACAGTGTTCCTGGGTAATCAGGAGTAAGGATATCCTCTTAAACAGGAGGCAGTTGCCTAGAAAGTACATTGGCAACCAGGCAGAATTCTGCTTCCATGGCCACTTTCACTACCACATGTTTGGTATTGCTTTCTGACAAAAGAAATTGTTTTGAAAGTAGGTGCTTGTGTGAGGAATATTAATTTGAAACTGAAGAGATCAGGAGGAGGATGAGTAGAACGTGTATGTGGTAAAAAGGATTATGTGTGGAATGTTGCTGGGAGGCAGAAAACTATTATGAAATTAATTTTGGTTAAGTAGAATAGTTTTAAGACCATAGTTATTACCATAGTTTTTACCCTGAACCATTAAACTCCTTAGTTCTTCATGTGAATCACTCATTTGGGGATTCAGATTACTTTCTTTCCATCCACTGTTTACCAGGAGGAGAAAAGTATTTCTACTGGTTTACCTGCTGCCACCAGACAGCTGAACCACTTTCCTGAATCCAAGACTTCTGTGGCTTGGTGTTGATTAACATTGATACTGCAGTATCCAATATTCTAGCAATTAAATATACAGCAGCATTATTTCATTTGTGTAACTGAAACGAGATACCAAGATCTCTGCTGTAACACTCAACTGGTGTAAATTTTTAAATTTAAATAGTCTTCATTGTCACAAGAAGGCTTACATTAACACTGCAATGAAGTTACTGTGAAAAGCCCCGAGTCGCCACATTCCTGCGCCTGTTCGTGTACACAGAGGGAGAATTCAGAATGTCCAAATTATAACAGCACGTCTTTCAGGACTTGTGGAAGGAAACCAGAGCATCCGGAGGAAACCCACGCGGACATGGGGAGAACGTGCAGAATACACACAGACAGTGACCCAAGCCAAGAATCAAATCTGGGATCCTGGAGCTGTGAAGCAACAGTGCTACACACTGTGCTACCGTGCTACCCCAAGGGTGTAAAAACTATGATAATAGATACTTCTTCTATTTACATCAACAATTAATCTGTGACTCTTTAACCTCAACAGCACTCCTCCCAATATTATAATACATTCCCAGAAATGGAATTTCCAGATTCCCATGGTGAAGATCCACAGAATAAATACCACAAGTACTCCCAGAGTTTGAAAACAATGATTCCTTTTCGTCCAAAGCCAAAGTAAGTGGGAAAATAATATTTTCCACAATGCAAAGTCCTCATGATTTTCAGAATTAACCATCCTTTATCATGTGCATTTTGCAGGAATCCATCTCCATCCCCAGTGGATGATGCTGGTTTATTTTCATTCATCTTTTTCTCATGGCTGACACCAATCATGATAAAAGGGTTGAAGAAGGAACTGAATCAGGACAACGTGCCTCCCCTGTCCCAGTCCAATTGTTCAGACGTGAATGCCAGAAGGTGTGTCAATTTGGAAATATATTTTGGGTGATCAGAATGTATATAATTATGCATAAAACAAAATAAAAATTCCTTTGTTATTTTGCTGAAAATATTTATAGATTCTTGCGTCTTTGGAAGAATGAAGTGGAGAGAATGGGCAGTGAGAAAGCTTCCTTGGAGAAAGTGGTTCTACAGTTTCAGCGAACAAGGCTTATTATAACTACAATTTGTTCAGTTATGACTATGATTTGTAGCTTTTTGGGACCGGTAAGCAGTCACATGTCTATTAGTTTAAATTAACTGATTGTTTATTAGCTGAATGCTTTATTTGGTATATTTAAAACAACATGAAATAACATGGCGTTTAGATAAACATCTGACGTATGATTAATAAACTACCATTTCTTCAAGCAAACCCTCCTTATGAAAATAACAATCTCGAACATAATCGCATATTATTTATGTCTCTCCCAGTTTCTGAAAGGATTTGAAACATTTTCTCTGTAATATGACCTTTACAATAAGGCCTACTTTTAAAGGTCATACATAAAATGAAGGTCAAAACAATTCCAGGAAGTCACACAACCATCGGGTAAAACTGCCATTGTTTGGCACTAACCTGCCAATGTCACTCACAAACAAAATCAATATGAAAAAGGAAAAATATCACACTCGTGAAGCAGACATAAATGTTCAGAATTATGACAGAAAACTACATTGTTGAATGGTAGCACAGTGGTTAGCACTGTTGCTTCACAACGTCAGGGACTCGGGTTCAATTCCCGACTTGGTGACTGTACGGAGTCTGCATGTTCTCCCCGTGTCTGCGTGGGTTTCCTCCGGGTGCTCCGGTTTCCTCCCACTAAGTCCCGAAAAGACGTGCTTGTTAGGTGAATTCTCTCTCAGTGTACCCGAACAGGCACCGGAGTGTTAGCGACTGGGGGATTTTCACAGTAACTTCATTACAGTGTTAATGTAAGCGTTCTCGTGATAATCATAATGATTATTATTATTATAAGTCCTGTTCACACATCAATGCTGATCTTGACTGCATTGGATCCCCATTCCCTTAGCCTTAAACCTAAAATCCTTGCCAACTTTGTCACTCAATGGCCTGACTCCAGCGTATTTCTATTAATGTCCTCCAACTTGACGTTCCTTCGTCCATGAACATTCCATTCCACTGACACCAGCCTTTAGTGATGCTCTGCTGTTTGCTCCAACAATAATGGTAAAGTGTCAGCCAGTGGCGTTTAAAGGTCTGGAACTCTCTTCCTAGCTTTCTACCTCTGCTCCTCTGCCCTTTAAAAGCCCTGGAAACTAACTCAACCCAAGTTTTTGCTCATCCCTTTCAATGTCCTCTTTCTTGCCTGTTATCCATTTTCTTCACACTCACTGTCACTTGCCTTTGGAGTGTTTTTCACATTCAAGGAATTACATTGATGCAGGTTACAACTGTTATTTTTGTAGAAACCTAAAATGGGCGTGCCCCATCCGGCATCATATTGAGCACAAAAATGTCATGGTATTACTACTGCTTAACTACTACTTCTGTTTCTTATTTTACAGGCAGTGCTAGTTCATGCCATACTCCAGTATGTTGAGAAAAAGTCAGAAAATCTTGTTTACGGTGTTGGTCTGTGCTTTGCCTTATTTACTACAGAGATGGGGAAAAGTATTTTCTTCTCTGCCTCCTGGGCTATCAACTATCAGACTGCCATCCGACTAAAAGGTGCCATTTCTACATTGGCATTTGTTAAGATGGTTCATCTTAAAAGTTTAAACAGCATTTCCATTGGTGAGGTAGGCATTTATCTATAATGTAAGATTATTATAGTTGTCCTTTGTTGTTTGTCCTCAATGCTCATACCATATTAAACTAGCTGGAGCAGATATGCCTTGACCCAACTTTATTCTGGCAGGCCTGTGACTGTGTTTAAAGTTAACAAATATAATGTGATTTTAGGTTAGGGAGGATTTTGATAGCCACCTCCCACATTATAATAGTGACTACACTTCATTGGTGCTGAAGCACTTTGGGATAATCTGGTGTCATGAAAGGTGCTATATAAATGGAAAGACTGATTTTATTTTTTATTGAGAGGCAGAAGACAGATTTGAGCAAATTCTGTTTAGTCTACCTCCCCAACTTAAGTACTTTTGGATCCTAGGACTCTTCTCACTGCTTCCAGAATCAGGGAGCCTCAGGTAAAACCTTCCAGGCACATGCGCAGAAACCAGTGCAACCAGGCTCCAAAAGCCTTTCTTGTGCTTCCAAACACCACCACTTAATTTTCCCAGTTCTGAGATGCCTTAACTCCTGGCAGATCCCCGGAAACACTACTTATTCCTGGAAGTCCACTCCAGCACTGGTCATCCCACCTGAACGCATCCTGTGCGGTCAACACTGAGGTCTCAGTCAGACTCTAAGCACCCCCAAATGTCATGGAACTGATGTGATCTAATTCCAGCACTACCCCTGCACTTCTCTCTCCAATGTTACCCAATCATGCCATGACGCTAACAGTCTCACATCCTCCAGTCCAAGTAATAATAGATTCCAGTTCCATCCGCCAATGGTTCCAGACAACCGGACTTCTCCATGTAATACTGTATTACCTTACGCCCCATCGCTGCCAGTCTGTATCATCACCACTCAGTAATTCCACATAACAGAATTAGCCCTCTGCCCAGAAATATCCCAGGTCCAGCCTGTAGTGTGCTAGACACCAAACTCACATAAGCACTGGAATACTGAAAACCTTTTTGTCAAATATTACTCACAGCCTTTGGTACTTTGCCTATTTTACATAACACAGGATACATGCAGTCCTCCTATATCCTGGTACTCAACACACACTACTGCTGGACTCCAGAAATTCCACAGCTTCAACCACATATTTCAGCCCTGGGTAATCCCAACCCTAAAACCACTCCAAATACTTCCAAAGTCTCCCCAACCTACTGTTCATTGCTGTTGAACTCCATTTGCTACAACTTTTTTACCATCTTCCTGTGATTCCTATGCTATAATATAATGTATAAAAACAAGACTTGCAGTAATATTGCACTTTTCATGATATGCCAAAATGCTTTATAGCCAATGAGGTATTCAATGTTAAAAGTGCAGCTGCAGTTGTAATGTAGGAATGGCAGTGGCTAATGTGTGGACAGCAGTATTGGACGGAGTGACCGTTGCACAGTGCTTGTGGAGACAAAGCCCCGTCTTCACGCAGAGCAGAATCCTCAGTGTGTTGTGTGGCAATATCACCGTGCTAAATGGAATCGATTATGAACAGACCCAACAACTCAAATCAGGGCAGCAGGTGTGGACCATTAGCACAATCAACCACAATTTGTAAACTCATGGCCCGGCATATCTCCCACTCTACCATTACCACTGTTTTGTTATGTTGTCTTTGTAACATAAACGGCTTCCTTGTGGAACATTTGTCAAAGGAAGGTTCAGACGTGTGGATAACTTCAACACATTTATTAAACTATTTACACTTTTATAACTTGGGTTCGACACTACTGCTAATCCTGGCCAGGTCTAAGAACTCGAACTCACAGACCCAATGGGTATTATAGCTACCCAGACTGACTAACCAGCTGCTGTTTTCCACGTGGTGGGTGTAATATTGAATCAACCCTGTGCCTGCCCTCACTGACTGTCTCCACTGGCCGAAGGCCTGATCATGTGTCTCGTGTCCATTATATGTGGGTTGGTGTAATGCCCCCCTGTGGTCGTGTCACCTCCTTGTGTATCGTGAATGTCCATTGGTCGCCTCCTATCTAACTTATCCATTGGTTGAGTGTGCGTGTGTGATGTTTCTGGTGCTCCCTCTAGTGTCTAGCTAGCTTACATGTATTTACATTGATGCACATCATCACATCCTCCCATTTTTATATGTACATATTTTCTGTACACTTTAAGAAAACTGAACAAAGAACAGGTAGATAAGGTAAGGTATATACAAGTCATGGGAACAGTGATTAAACAGTAAGTCCAAATCATTCGTGTGAGTCCATAAACCATCAAACATCATGGTCAAATGTCTCTCTTGGTTATGAATGCCAACAACGTTTCCGTGCCACAGGAACCAAGAAGTGGTCAAATCACTTCGCTGTCTGATTTGGAGTCTTTTTCTTTTTTTATGTTTGTGGTGGTGTTGTCGGATGTCATCTTGTAGCTGATAAGGTGTTGACGTTGAAGATGTACCATCAACAGTATCATTCGAGGTTATGGATGTGCCAGATGTTGAAGTCGGATGAGACTGTACATACTGGTTCTGGCCACATGCTGTGCTGGAAGGGTGATTCTGCTGAGAAGCGTTGAAGCATGTCGCTTTGGAGACAGAATTGCTGCTCGCATCAATGTCTGGTGATGGTGGGAAACTAGAACCTAGCATCTGATAGGAATATGCTGTCTGGCCAGGCTGTGGTGCAGCAAATCCTGGGCTGTAACTAAGGCATCCAGTCTGTAGTGCAGAGTGCGCTGGCGGTAGTCCTCCTTCGGTCTTGATCCCATTAGTGGGCAATCCGTAGTGCTGGCGTGTTTGAGAATATGCTGCATAGACTGCTGGCTGCTGCATGCCTGAATACTGGGTTTGTCCAGCATGAGCTGTCATTGGCTGCACTGTCGGTGTGGAACAAATGTGTGGACATAGCCGTGGTGAAAATTGGTGTATTCCTCTTGGACTGTAGCCGCTGCTTATTATTGCTGACCCAGTGTAATTGTTACTTGATCCATCTCCTTTTGTTGTGGCATCTGCTGTCACCCTGAGCGTGCCATCACTGAGGTTGCGGCACTGCCTGTCTGGAGTAAAGTCTGGCTTACGTGAATCAGAGTCGGCGTTTGGTTGCTCCCCATCTGGAGTCTGGTCTGTTTTAACTGAGTCGGTGTTGGTTTGTTGATGCTCCCTGTCCGGAGTCTTAGCAGGTTCACTGGAGTCAGCTGAGATTTCTTGAAGCTGCACGTCTGGAGTCGGAACATGCAGGAATGCATTGACCTGTGGAGAGGTTCGAGCGAATGAGGGTGGAAGTATCGTGGTGTCACCGGAGTCACCAGTGGTCTCACAGTGATCGTCGAGCGCCTCTGTACACACTAGCTGAGGTCTGTCACTTTGCACCTCTTGCATGGGAAGTGGGATGCTGTCGTCACTTGTCTCACATACCGTGGGTAGATCCTCAGTAGCTGCTTGCTGTTCACTAGGGTTGGGTAAATTGTCAGAGTTTTCATCTGGTGGTGCAAACAATGTGGGTGGACTGTCATTGTCTTGCTGTTGTCCTTCATTTGGGCTTGAACAGTCATCATCGCTTTGTTCTTCATTGTAGCATGATAGACCGTCATGGTCGTCCTGCTGTGCAGTGGAGCGTGGTAGACTGTTATAGTCTTCTTGCTGTTTACGTGAGCATGGCAGACTTGCATCGTCTGCCGCTAGTTGGTCAGAGGAGGTTGCTAGACCCTCATGGTCTTGTTCCTGCAAGGACTGCGCATCGGAGTCATGCGTTTCTGCAATTGTGGAGCCTGTCCACGAGCTTGCTTTTGAGTCTTGTGACACTGGAGTCACTTCTTGTTCATGCAAGGACTGCGGTGTGGAGTCTTGCGTGTCTTCTTTCGTAGAGTCGGGAACCCTGAGCAGGGCGTGGACGACGCTCTGTGTGGCTGCAGGCCACTCTCTGTGGGCTTGTACCGCTCTCTGTCTCTTAATTTCAGGCTGCAGCATCATCCTGCACTGACGAGTTGGGATGTCATATCTACTGGGTTGAAGATCCTCAAATCCAAAGAATGAATCCGCGTCTGCGTCGGATTCAATATGGGGGTCGCCAATGTGCAACACGTCCAGTTGCGGTTCGGATTTGGTACTGGGGTAGCCTCTCAAGGTGAAAGGTTCGTCCGAGTCGTAGTCGTCTAGGACCATGGAGCTGTCATTGGGCTCGCGGGGTCCAGAGAAAATGTAAAGGTCGGTATCGAAGTATTCAAGGTCGGAATCATCGGTTTCTGCGTAGGTAACTGCTTGTTGCAGGGTTCTTCGGAGGTTAAATTCATTTCCTGGTTCAATTTGAGGCATTGTGCTGTCATTCCAGGTGAAGGAAGGTTGTTTTACAGCTTTAAAAGATTTTTTCTTAGATTTGGGACGTTTCCCCTTTAAATTGGTGCGGTCTGGGGCCTCTGACGTCATGACGCGCGTGACGTAGCACGTAGGAAGCGCTGGCGCATGCGCAGATCGCTGTTCCTTTATCGATGGCCGTTTTCTTGATTGCGCATGCACGGCGTCTCGCGCATGCGCAAACGAACCTTCCCGTTCTGCGCACATCTCGCGCAACTGCGCTAGTGTAGTCCCTTTAACAAGATGCCCGCCGACCAAAATCGTTCTCTGGTCCGGGATTTCGGCCTCGAGGTGAGTACTGGCGCTTCTCTTACCTTTTCTTGCCGATTGGAGTGTGTTTTCCTCACAGTATTTGCCGAATTTGTCCAGGACTGCCTGGAAGTCGCACCTGTTTTGCCCCTTGGAGAACTTGAATTTTTAAAAGATTTCTTCTGCTCTTGCACCGGCGATGGTGAGGAGAAGCTCTGTTTTTTCATCATCGGCCAGGTCTTCAAGTTCGGCTGCCACCAGGAAGAGTTCAAACATTTGCCGGAATACCTGCCAGTTTTCGCGGAGATCGCTGTGCACTGGAGCTGCTGCGGAACCGAGAGCTCGAGCATCTTGCCTGGGTATTGCTGGTTGTCAATGTACGCTGAGGTATGGCTATCTGGATTTAAACAGTTCACTACTGGTACCCTGTTTTGTTATGTTGTCTTTGTAACATAAGCAGCTTCCTTGTGGAACATTTGTCAAAGGAAGGTTCAGATGTGTGGATAACTTCAACACATTTATTAAACTATTTACACTTTTATAACTTGGGTTCGACACTACTGCTAATCCTGGCCAGGTCTAAGAACTCGAACTCACAGACCCAATGGGTATTATAGCTACCCAGACTGACTAACCAGCTGCTGTTTTCCACGTGGTGGGTGTAATATTGAATCAACCCTGTGCCTGTCCTCACTGACTGTCTCCACTGGCCGAAGGCCTGATCATGTGTCTCGTGTCCATTATATGTGGGTTGGTGTAATGCCCCCCTGTGGTCGTGTCACCTCCTTGTGTATCGTGAATGTCCATTGGTCGCCTCCTATCTAACTTATCCAATGGTTGAGTGTGTGTGTGTGATGTTTCTGGTGCTCCCTCTAGTGTCTAGCTAGCTTACATGTATTTACATTGATGCACATCATCACAACCACAGGATCAAGTGACAGCATTAATCCTAGTTCAATATAAAGTGCAGGAGAGCATCCCAGGAGCAGCACCAAGCATACACAACCTAAAAAGGAGCTGCCAACCTGAAGAAGTTACAATATAGGACTACTTACACACAAACAATGGTCGCATGATGATCCCACATCTATGGATCAGGTATAAGCTCTGTGGTCTTGCCACGTCCAGTTGTGAATGGTGGTGGACATTTAAACAGCTCACTGGAAGAGGTGAAGATTTCACAAATATTTCATCCTCAATGATGGGGGAGCTCGGCTACTCATGTGGTTAGTTCTGGAGCACATCAGTGTAAAAGACGAGGCTGAAGAATTTGCAATCATCTTCAGTCAGAAGTGCCAAGTAGATGATCCATTTCAGTCTCTTCCAGAGATCCCAGAATGAAATATGTCAGTCTTCAGTTGATTTCAAAAAATAGCTGAAGGCACTGGATCCTGCAAAGGCTATGGGCCTTGAAAACATTCCAGCAATAGTACTTGTGCTCCAGATCTAACCACATCAGTAGCTGCGGTGAATGCATAATTACTGATAATTCACCAGTCCACTGTGTTATGTTAATAACCCTATGGGCTCTACCTATGGGCCATTGTGTGGCTTCACCCACAGGGATATGTTGGGGCATGTACGGGCTCCGCCCATGGCTCCGCCCCCTTTACAGGAAGTATAAGAGCTGCTGACCTGCAGGGCCGCCTTCAGTGTTGTACCGGTCACAGGCAGGCTCAGTTCTAAGCTAATTAAAACCACGGTTTACTTCTCCACGTGTCTTCGAGTGAATTGATGGTCGCATCAATTTAATCAGCTTAAAATACTACTATGCAATCAGCCCTCAAACCTGACAGACTGGAACTCGATCCACAGGCCGCGGAGGCGAAATAAATGTTTTCACATTGGCTTCGATGCTTCAAGGCCTATCTCGCCGCGTCGTCTACGCCATCCGTCACTGCTGAACAGAAGTTGAGCCTCCTCCATGCACGGGTGAGCCATCGCATTTCTGTCCAGCTCGACGAAGCCGCTTCCTATACAGATGCCCTCGCACTACTTGAACGCCTCTATGTGCGGCCTGTGAACGAGGTATACGCGCGACACGTCTTCACCACTCGCCGCTAGCGCCCCAGGGATTCGCTAGATGATTACCTACGCGAACTCAAAGCCCTCGCACGTAACTGCAACTACCAGGCCGTTACGGCCACTCAGCACATAGAGCTCGCCGTCCGAGACGTTTACGTGGCGGGGGTCCGAACAAACTATGTGAGACAGCGCCTGCTCGAAAAAGGCACCCAGGACCTGGACGACATGGTAAAACTGGCTACCTCTCTGGAGGCCGCTTTTCAGAGCCTTACTGCGTTCCCGGCCGATCACGCGACCCCCTTGTGGGCCCCCGACCCAAGACTACCCCAGGCATGTGCCATGCGGCCACCCGCCCATCATGGGGGGGCTACCCTGCTACTTTTGCGGCCAGTCCCAACACCCCTGATTGCACTGCCCGGCCCGCAACGCGAACTGCAGCAGCTGCGGGCAAAAAGGACACTTCGCCAAGGTCTGCTTGGCCAGGTCTAAGAACTCGAACTCACAGACCCGATCCACAGACTCACAGGCCCGCAGACCCCGCAAGGTGGCAGCATGTCTGCCGACTCCGCCTCCGCATAACATGTGCGACTCATGGGGGCCGCCACCTTGGCCATCCTCCCCCACGCGGGCGGCCACGTGCGATCCATGGGGGACGCCATCTTGGACATCATCTTCCTCACCGCCCGCCACGCTCGACCAACGGGGGCCGCCATCTTGGCCGGCATCTGCTATGCCGCTCGACGCGTATGACCTACACGGACAGCCATCGTGGGGCCACCCCAGCACCTCCGATCATGCCGCCGGCTACCCACACCTCAGCGCGGTCACCCTGGACCAGTCGCGACCTAAGCACCTCCGGAGCTCCATGATGGCCGTCCGGATTAACGGGTACGAGACACCTTGCCTTTTCAACTCCGGGAGCACAGAGAGCTTCATTCACCCGGACATGGTAAGGCGCTGCTCGCTCCCAATATTCCCGACGCAACAGACCATATCCCTCGCCTCTGGGTCGCACTCGGTGCAAATCCAAGGGTGCACGACTGCAACCCTAGCGATATAGGGTGCTGAGTACGCAAATTTTCAACTATATGTGCTCCCAGACCTCTGCACTCCTCTCCTTTTGGGACTCGACTTCCAGTGCAACCTCAGGAACCTAACTCTTAAGTTCGGGGGGGGCCCTGCCCCCACTCACCATATGCAGCCTCGCGACCCTAAATATCGCCCCCCCCCTCCCTCTTCGCAAACCTCACCGCCGATTGCAAGCCAGTAGCCACCAGAAGCAGGCGGTATAGCATGCAGGACAGGACGTTCATTAGGTCCGAGATCCAGCGTCTCTTGCGGGAGGGGGTCATAGAGGCCAGCAATAGCCCCTGGAAAGCTCAGGTGGTGGTCGTCAAGACCGGGGAAAAGTTCCGGATGGTGGTTGATTACAGCCAGACCATTAACCGGTTTACGCAACTCGATGCGTACCCACTTCCCCAGATTGCAGACATGGTAAATCAGATTGCGTACTACCGCGTGTTCTCCACGGTGGATCTGAAGTCTGCATACCAGCAGCTCCCAATCCGCCCGGAGGACCGCCACTACATGGCGTTTGAGGCACACGGCCGCCTTTTCCATTTCCTCCGGGTCCCCTTTGGCGTCACAAATGGAGTTTTGGTGTTCCAACGAGCGATGGACCGAATGGTGGACCAGTACGGGCTGCGGGCCACGTTTCCGTACTTGGACAATGTCACCATCTGCGGCCATGATCAGCAGGACCACGACGCCAACCTCCACCGATTTGTCCAAACCGCCCAAAAACTCAACCTCACCTACAACAAGGAGAAATGCGTTTTCCGCACAACCAGGCTCGCCATCCTCGGCTACGTCGTGGAAAACGGGGTCCTAGGGCCTGATCCTGACCGTATGCGCCCCCTCCTACAACTCCCTCTCCCTCACTGTCCCAAGGCCCTGAAGAGGTGCCTTGGATTTTTCTCCTATTACGCCCAGTGGGTCCCCCAGTATGTGGACAAAGCCTGCCCACTATTTAAGGCCACCCTCTTTCCATTGGCAGCCGAGGCCCGCCAGGCTTTCAACTGCATCAAGGTGGACATCGCAAAAGCTGCGATGCGTGCGGTGGACGAGTCCGTCCCCTTCCAGGTGGAGAGCGACGCCTCCGAGGTCGCTCTCGCCGCCACCCTCAACCAAGCAGGCAGACCGGTAGCGTTTTTTTCATGCACCCTCACCATCTCCGAAATTCGACACTTCTCGGTCGAAAAAGAAGCTCAAGCCATCGTGGATGCCGTTCGGCACTGGAGGCACTACCTCGCTGGTAGGAGGTTTACCCTCGTCACCGACCAACGATCGGTTGCCTTCATGTTTGACAATACGCAGCGGGGCAAGATCAAGAATGATAAGATCTTGAGGTGGAGAATCGAACTCTCCACCTATAAGTACGATATAGTATATCGTCCTGGGAAGCTCAACGAGCCCCCAGATGCCCTGTCCCACGGCACATGCACCAGCGCGCAAGATGACCGACTACGGGCTATCCACGATGACCTCTGCCACCCGGGGGTCACCCGGCTCGTCCATTACATCAAGGCCCGCAACCTGCCCTACTCCACCGAGGAAGTCAGAGCTATAACCAGAGTCTGCCAAATCTGTGCGGAGTGTAAACCGCACTTCTATCGACCGGATAAGGCCCACCTGGTAAAGGCATCCCGGCCCTTTGAACGCCTCAGTGTCGATTTCAAAGGGCCCCTCTCCTCCAACAACCGCAACACGTACTTCCTTAACATCATAGATGAGTTCTCCCGCTTCCCGTTTGCCATCCCCTGCCCTGATATGACCACACCCACTGTCATTAAAGCCCTGCATAGTGTCTTCACCCTGTTTGGTTTCCCCAGTTATGTCCACAGCGACAGGGGCTCGTCGTTCATGAGCGACGAACTGCATCAGTACCTGCTCAGTAAGGGCATCTACTCGAGCAGGACTACCAGTTATAACCCCAGGGGAAACGGGCAGGTGGAGAGGGAGAACGCGACGGTCTGGAAGACCGTCCTACTGACCCTGCATTCCAGGAATCTCCCAGTTTCTCACTGGCAGGAGGTCCTCCCCGATGCGCTCCACTCTATTAGGTCCCTCCTTTGCACGGCCACAAAACAGACTCCGCATGACCGTTTGTTTGTTTTCCCTAGGGGAGCTACCTCAGGGGCCTCGCTTCCGCCCTGGCTGATGACACCGGGTCCAGTCCTCCTCCGAAAACATGTTCGGAGCCATAGGACCGACCCCCTGGTAGAGAGGGTCCAGCTCCTGCACTCCAACCCACACTATGCGTACGTCGAACACCCCAATGGCCGGCAAGATACCGTCTCCCTCCGGGACCTGGCGCCCGCAGGCTCCAACACCACTCCCACTACTGCATCCCCCACACTATGTCCCGTCCAACCTCCCATGTTCCCGCGCTCCCTCCCACCCGCCGCACCGGTCCACAGGAATGAAGCTCCGGAAGAGCCGTTCCTGGAGTCCACGCCTGTGCCTGCTCCGGACCCACTTCCACAGCCACCCGAAGCGGCTGCAACACCAGTGCTTCGGCGGTCGCAACGTACGATCCGGGCACCGGACCGACTGAATCTATGAGCCCGTCACCCCCGCCGGACTTCATTTTTAAACAGGGGGTGAATGTGGTGAATGTATAATTACTGATAATTCACCAGTGCACTGTGTTATGTTATTAACCCTGTGGGCTCTACCTATGGGCCATTGTGTGGCTTCACCCACAGGGGATATGTTGGGGCATGTATGGGCTCTGCCCATGGCTAATGAGCATCTCCGGGCACCATGGTGGCACAGTGGTTAGCACTGCTGCCTCACGGTGCCGAGATCCCGGATTCATTGCCCGGCCCGGGTTACTGTCCATGTGGAGTTTGTACATTCTCCCTGTGCCTGTGTGGGTCCCACCCCCACAACCCAAAAAAGATGTGCAGGGTAAGTGGAATGGCCACGCTAAATTGCCCCTTAATTGGAAAAAATTCGGTCGGTTGGGATTTATCCTAGGATTCTCTGGGAAGCTAAGGAGGAGATTGCTGAGCCTTTGGCTTTGATCTTTAAGTCATCTTTGTCTACAGGAATAGTGCCAGAAGACTGAAGGATAGCAAATGTTGTCCCCTTGTTCAAGAAGGGGAGTAGAGACAACCCCGGTAACTATAGACCAGTGAGCCTTACTTCTGTTGTGGGCAAAGTCTTGGGAAGGTTTATAAGAGATAGGATCTATAATCATCTGGAAAGGAATAATTTGTTTAGAGATAGTCAACATGGTTTTGTGAAGGGTAGGTCGTGCCTCACAAACCTTATTTAGCTCTTTGAGAAGGTGACCAAACAGGTGGATGAGGGTAAAGCAGTCGATGTGGTGTATATGGATTTCAGTAAAGCGTTTGATAAGGTTCCTCACGGTAGGCTACTACAGAAAATACGGAGGCATGGGATTCAGGGTGATTCAGCAGTTTGGATCAGAAATTGGTTAGCTGGAAGAAGGCAAAGGTGGTGGTTGATGGTAAATGTTCAGACTGAAGTCCAGTTACTAGTGGTGTACCAAAAGGATCTGTTTTGGGGCCACTGCTGTTTGTCATTTTTATAAATGACCTGGAGGAGGGCGTAGAAGGATGGGTGAGTAAATTTGCAGATGACACTAAAGTCGGTGGAGTTGTGGACAGTGCAGAAGGATGTTACAAGTTACAGAGGGACATAGATAAGCTGCAGCGCTGGGCTGAGAGGTGGTTTAATGCAGAAAAGTGTGAGGTGATTCATTTTGGAAGGAATACCAGGAAGACAGAGTACTGGGCTAATGGTAAGAATCTTGGTAGTGTGGATGAGCAGAGAGATCTCGGTGTCCATGTACATAGATCCCTGAAAGTTGCCACCCAGGTTGAGAGGGTTGTTAAGAACAGCTTTTATTGGTAGAGGGATTGAGTTTCGGAGCCATGAGGTCATGTTGCAGCTGTACAAAACTCTGGTGCGGCTGCATTTGGAGTATTGCGTGCAATTCTGGTCGCCGCATTATAGGAAGGATGTGGAAGCATTGGAAAGGGTGCAGAGGAGATTTACCAGGATGTTGCCTGGTATGGAGGGAAGATCTTATGAGGTAAGGCTGAGGGACTTGAGGCTGTTTTCGTTAGAGAGAAGAAGGTTAAGAGGTGACTTAATTGAGGCATACAAGATGATCAGAGGATTAGATAGGGTGGACAGTGAGAGCCCTTTTCCTCGGATGGTGATGTCTAGCACGAGGGGACATAGCTTTAAATTGAGGGGAGATAGATATAGGACAGATGTCAGAGGTAGGTTCTTTACTCAGAGAGTAGTAAGGGCGTGGAATGCCCTGCCTGCAACAGTAGTGAACTCGCCAACACTAAGGGCATTCAAATGGTCATTGGATAGACATATGGACGATAAGGGAATAGTGTAGATGGGCTTGAGAGTGGTTTCACAGGTCGGCGCAACATCGAGGGCCGAAGGGCCTGTACTGCGCTGTAATGTTCTATGTTCTATGTTCTATCTCAAACTCAGAACATTATTGCTCAGGATGATATCTTCAAAGGCATTGGCTTTCCTAATCCATTATTATCACCAATGAGTTAAGACAATTTGGAAGATAACTTGCATACTTTGATGAAACCACTGAGAAGATCAACTGGAATGAGGAGACCACCAAACAGATTAAATTTGTAATGACTGTAATAACTAATAATCTGTCATCACCAATATGACTTAACAGTTATTTTTGCAACTGAATGTAAAAACAAGTTAATGATTCTTGCTCGCTACTGCAATGTTCAAATGAAAAAAGTTACAAAGTCTATAACCCTTTTTTCCAAAGAAAGGGGGATGTGACATTATCATAAATGTAAAGAACTGCAAGGTTAGTGTAATGTCGAAGTCAACCACGAGAGGGAGCTAGATGCACACCTATATAAGACATTGATGCTAAGCCTGTGGGGGAGAAGTTGAGGAGAAAGCTAGAGAACAGACTGAGGAAAGATAGTGTGAGTGGGAGCAGATCATAGTTAATGTAAGAGTATAGAGATTAGTAGCAGATGAGTGTAGATTATATGCTTATTATCAACTGTGTATTTCTAGGAGTAAGTGTTGAATCCAATTAAGTAGTGTTCATAAATTTATAATTATTTTGTGGTCTTTCTGGACACTATGCCAACCATCCTAAAATTAGCAACACAAAGAACACCAAAGCTTCTAAAAACCTTAAAATCGTAAGACCTATTAGTTTGGTTAAGAAATTAAACATGCAGCCACCATCGCTGCTAAATATGTGACTTATTATAATTAAAGGTGTACGTGTCTTCTGAGCTCTGTTTCTAAATGTATCTTGTATGTCCTGAAGCTACTCTATATATGGCAAGAGTGTAAGCCTCTCTGAAACACCATAATTTAAAAAAAAATGTAGAGTACCCAATTCATTTTTTCCAATTAAGGGGCAATTTAGTGTAGCCAATCCACCTACCCTGCACATTTTTGGGTTGTGGGGGCGGAACCCACGCAAACACGGGGAGAATGTGCAAACTCCACACGGACAGTGACCCAGAGCCGGGATTGAAACTGGGACCTCGGCGCCGTGAGGCAGCAATGCTAACCCACTGCACTGACCCTGAAATACCTTAACGATGAAAATTATATTTGTTCCTTTGAAACCGAGGGACTAAAAACCTCTCCCCAAAAATGATAATTTTTCTCTTTTTAAATGGAAATGGAACATTGGATTTAAGGTTTGTGTTGCAAAAAAAGGGAAAATTTGTGGTGGAAACAAACATTATACAAAGCATGAAAGCAAAGGTAGGTTTGCAATATTTTAGTGTTAGATACAGATCGATTTGAAATCAGACTCAGAGAGCGAAAAAAATGACTTGGAATTAATTTATTCTTATTTTTTTTTGCAGGCTGTGAACCTGCTATCAACTGATGGTCAACAACTCTTTGACGCTGCTATGTTTTGCCCTGTAATACTTGGTAGTCCAGTATTGCTGATCAGTTGCACAATATATTCCTACATTATCCTTGGACCAACAGCCTTGTTGGGAATTGTTGTTTTTATTTTATTGATACCTGTTCAGGTATGAAATTGCAATGAAATGCCCAACAAAACATATGATCACAAATTTTAACACATCAAACAAGTCATATGTGTCAGTTAATTTTGAGAACCCTTACTTTTGAGTTTGATGATTGGGAGTTCAAGCTTCAAATTATGAGTTTGAACTTTTAACCTACATTAAAAGGAAGAACTTGCATTTATTTAGCATCTTATCCTACTTAGGACATTACAAACAATGGATTATTTTTAATGTGTAATCACTGCTATTTTGCCGGTAAATTTGCCAAACTCCCACAAAATCAATTCAATAATAAAGGTCTCTGTACTATTTAAATAGTGACATTCAATCTTTTACATCCATTTGAGCATGTATATCAAGGCCCGGATTTAGATGGGACATTTCCTGGCTTCATCAAACAATGAACCGGTAAAAAGAGTCCACAGATCGGGTTTTCATTCCGGGTGGTGGGGAGGACAGTGGTGAGCTGGAGCAGATGCCACCCCTGGAATTAGTGCACAGGCTGCTAGGTGCAGAGTCGGGCTGGGCAGAAGGCCTGACTCTGTGCTCTGGCATTTTGTTGAGGATATTTTAAAAATGATGAAAACAAAATAGAGCCCTCCATCATCTCAGCCATCACCCCTCTCACTCCCCCCACGCCCTATGGGGTGACCCCATGCACTATCCATGCTATCCCATGCTATGTCAGCCGTTTCCATCCCCATGGCCCCTTCACTCTATTTTACCCCATGTCACTCTACACACTCCCAAAGGCCCCTCATGTCCCTATGCCTCGTCATGTTCCCACCCACCACCTAAGGCCCCTCATGCCACATTGCTAACCATACCCCTCTATCTACTCTCCACGGCCCCTCATACCCCCATGCCCCACATTCATCCTTTATTGCCCCAATGCCAATTTTGTGCCAACTCATGCCAACCCTTATTCCCCTCCCACTACCTTTTTCCCTTATCCCCTCCATGCCAACTCATCTAGCACCCACCATTAGCGAACTTCAAGAGCCATGCTGACATAAAAGAAATTGATATGTCTTTGATGACAGTACTATGTAAAAAGCACTCCCTTTGTCAAAACAATACTTCCTTGTGAAAACAGACATTTATTTTCTATAAATACTTGGAGCTATCAATGAAACTGCTCACTTAATAAGCACAATCATTATGATAATGTTAGGTTGTATAATCAGTCATGCAGCACAAATCCTATAATCATAACCCTCAGCCTGATATCAACAGAGTGAAATATCAGGCATTGATTTTTCTTAAATGCCACTCTTACTTTTCCGTCTAAAGTCCAGCAGAGTTAAATCCTTTGACAGCTTTGACAGTTCCCATGAATTTTGGCAGTTGTTAAAAATATCTAATTTGCGTTCATATTTGTTTATCTCTGGGAAGATTATTGTTAGGAAGGTAAGATAATGCTGGGCTTTAGAGATTGCTGGAACACCAAAAAGAACCTGGCAATTCAGAAGGTTACGGGTGGGATTCTCTTGGCACCCAGCCACGTGTTTCTCGGTGGTACGCCATTCGCTGGCAGTGGGATTCTCTATTCCTACTATTTGCCAATGGGACTCCCCATTGAAGCCACCTGATGCTGCCGGGAAACAGGTGGGCAAGAAACAAGAATCCCAATGGCTGGAAAATTCCAGCCTATGTGTTTGTTTAATAGAGTCAGAATGGAAACGGTGGAGCCATAAAACTTACTTAGCTGGTCAACTAGAGACATGAGGCGTGATTTACCGGCTGTTCACGCCGGCAGGATACTCTGGTCCCACGCTGGCACACGGGTTTCCCGGCACCGAAGGATGCAGTTGCCAGGAAATACCATTGACAATGGTGGGATCGGTGAGATCCGCTCACACGGTGGGTTGGTTGATAAATCCCACCCATGATGTCTGCTTACAAAGAGGTGCAGTCCAGAGAGATATTCTGCTTTGTTTTGGGAGTAACAGCTAAATTAGCTTAAAATCATTCTGTGATCTTGGTCAGCATGGAGATGGGTGGAGCTTAAATGGATTCTCTGGTTTCAATTTATCTACAGTGGGAAAGAAGGTCCAAATCAAAATGTTTGCAGGCTCCAGGTAATTAGGGCTGAATTGTTCAGTGCTGCTGGCTCAGGAAAGTCCTGGGGTACTGGGATAATGGCAGAAGGTTGCTGGTTTTGAGCTGGTGACAGATAAGGCTTGGGAGCCATTTGCAGCTTGGTGCAGCCAGGAGTCTGAACATGGCACAGTGCCAGCTTAGTGTAGTTAAGCAATCTGTGCTAGATTAGGAAGGGTCAAGCAATTGGAGGCAGGAGTGCAGCTTTGTGAATCCCATAGAGAACCATCTCAGGAGAAGAGATTAAACCATCCAGAGGTGAGCAGTTATTGAGGCAGTCAAAGTCAGAGTGGCTTTAAGGGAATTCAGAGGCTAGACCTTCAAAAGTGAGGAGTTAAAATCCCTTATGAAGGAGACAGAGTTCTCACAAGATTTTGTGACTCATAGTTGTCACTGACGTCTCAGTTGGCTGCTGAGAAATCCATGGGATCTGTTTGGGTAGCATCAACCATTTAATGTGCAGTATGGCATGTTTTACCACAGGTTGACTGTTAGTTCATATCTACCTCAGATTAATTATGCATGTTTGAGTGTAAAATAGGTATTGGAGATTGTTTTTTTTTTACTTTGTCTGTTAAAGTTTATTTTGTTTGTTGAAAACCATGGAACCTTGTGGCTTTATTCACCTGGTGGGTAACTGGTATTTCAAACAATGTCTACTTGAACAAAATGTTACCCTCTGTCTTTTGTGCCCAAGCCAGTTCTGTAGTCAACTTGTCAGCTCTCCTCTGATCATGTGACTTCACCTTTTGTACCAGTCTACCATGAGGTACCTTGTCAAAGGCTTTACACAAGTCTTTGTATACTACATCTACTGCCTTTCCCTTAGCTATCATCTTTGTCACAGCCTCGAAAAACACAATAAAATTAGTGAGGCACGACCTCCCCTTCACAAAACCATGCTGCCCATTACCAATAAATCCATTTCTTTCCAAATGTGAGTAAATCCTGTCTCGAAGAATCTTTTCCAATAATTTCCCTACCACTGACGTAAGGCTCACCAGCCTATAATTTCCTGGATTATCCCTGCTGCCCTTCTTAAACAATGGAACAACATTGGCTACTCTCAGTCGTCTGGAACTTCACCTGTAGCCACTGAGGATAAAAAGATTACTGTCAAGGCCCCAGCAATTTCCTCCCTTGCCTCCCTCAGTATTCTGGGGTAGATCCCATCAGGCCCTGGGGACTTATCTACTCTAATGCATTTCAAGATGAATAACACCTCCTCTTTATTAATATCAACATGACTCAGAATATCTACACCCTCTACCCTACAATCCTCATCCACCAAGTCCTTCTCTTTGGTGAATACGTTTTTAAAAAATAATTTTATCAGGGTATTTGCAAGTTTTTATAATAATAATAACAGCGACATAAACGTGGTACAATAAACATTTCCACCCCCATCACCCCCCCCCCCCCCACCCCCGCCTTTGGAATTCTGCTTCTGCTGACATTTTAATTTTCCCTGAGAAAGTCGACAAACGGCTGCCACCTCCGGGTGAACCCAACCATTGACCCTCTTAAGGCGAACTTTATTTTCTCGAGACTGAGAAACCCAGCCATGTCACTAACCCAGGTCTCTACACTCGGGGCTTTGAGTCCCTCCACATTAACAAGATCCGTCTCAGGGAGGCAAAGGCCAAGACGTCGGCCTCTTTTGCCCTCTGAACTCCCGGCTCTTCCAACACTCCAAAGATCGCCATCTCCGGACTCGGCACCATCCGTGTTTTGAGTACTGTGGACATTGCCACAGCGGAACCCTGCCAAAACCCTCTAAGCTTCGGGCATGCCCAAAAACATGTGGACATGATTTGCTGGGCATCCTGCGCACCTCGCACACCTGTCCTCTACCCAAGAAAACTTGCTCATCCGGGCCACCGTCATGCGTGCCCGGTGGACTACCTTGAATTGTATCAGGTTAAGCCTGGCACATGATGAGGATGTATTAACCCTGCTTCGGGCATCTGCGCACAAACTCGCCTCTATCTCTCCTCCTAGCTCGTCTTCCCACTTGCCCTTAAGCTCCTCCACTGGAGTTTCCTCCGATTCCAAAAGTTCCTGGTAAATATCTGATACCTTCTCCTCTCCCACCCAGGTACTGGAGACTACTTTATCCTGTATCCCCCCTGGTGGCAGCAGCGGAAAGGCCGGAACCCGCCTTTCAAGAAGTCTCGCACCTGGAGATACCTAAACCCATTCCCTGATGGCAATTCAAATTTATTCTCCAAGGCTTTCAAGCTGGGAAGCACCCGTCTATAAATATATCTCCCATCCCCCTAATTCCTGCCCTTTGCCATCTCCGGAACCCACCATCCAGCCTAACTGGTACAAACCGATGATTATTATAAATCGGGGTCCAAACCGATGCTCCCTCCACTCTCTTGTATCTCCTCCACTGCCCCCAGATTCTCAGAGCCGCCACCACCACCGGACTTGTGGAGTATCGGGCCGGCGAGAACGGAAGAGGTGCCATTTTCAGTGCTCCCAAACTTGTGTCTTTACATGACACCACCTCCAACCGCTCCCGCACCAGCCCCTCCCCCACTACCCACTTCCTAATCATGGCTATATTAGCCACCCAGTAGTAATTGCAAATGTTCGGCAGCACTATCTCACCCTCCCCCCGGCTATGCTCCAGCAACACTTTCTCACTCGGTGGGTTTTACCCGCCACACAAAGCCCGAAATAACCTTATTCACCTGCTTGAAAAAGGCCCTCGGGCTCAAGATGGGGAGGCACTGAAAGACAAACAGAAATTTGGGGAGGACCGTCACTTTCACAGTCTGTACCCTCCCCGCCAGTGATAGCAGGAGCATGTCCCATCTCTTAAAGTCCGCTTTCATTTGTTCTACTGTTGCTAACTTTTGGTTGGTTCAATTGGCTCTGTTTTATAACCTTTGTTCTCGAGTCGCCAGGTATCTTTATGATACCGTCACGAGGTTCAAGTTCACGTAATGATCAATAACTCAATACACCAATTAGTAAGATTCAAATCAAAGCACATTTATTATACAGAGTAATCGCTACTCATGCATAAATTCTACCTCTAAGCTACTTCTACAACTAACAGGCCTCTACTTAGCTTCGGACTGGCCCACCAGGTCAGGGGAACAAATGGCCTTTCGTTCGGGTTCTGAGTCTGCGGGATTCAAAGTTGGTACGGACTGGTAGCTAGGAGCGCCTATCTCATAGCGAGCATTGACTTAAGACTTACTGGCTCTTGGCGGCAGCTGCACCGGTCACTGTCAAGGGTTGGTTCACGTTGCTGAGTGACCCGGTCAAGAAGGACGATTTGAACCTGGGGGCTTAACTTTATAGTCCCCAGGGGCTTCCCACCTTTCGGGGCAGTCCCTGTACCTGGTTCCAAGTGATTGGACTTTGTTCCAATCGCTTGGTTCGATTTCTCCAATACTGGAGCGCTTCCCTGATCGATGGGCGGTCTTGAGGTGTCCGTTAACCTCTTTTGTGTTGGATCATGCTGGCGCCGAGGAGTCTGGCTTGGCTTTGTTAATCCCAAATGTTTCAATTGTACCTGGGGATTGCGCATTAGTATGTAGATGGCTGCTACATTATTATGCAGATGGCTGCTTGTATCGATGCTGTCTGGGCTTTTGCAGAGTTTAATGCACAGTAACTTGCACCTGCTGGTTTCTGCCTGTGTTGGCTGAATTTCCCTTCAGCCCTTGCTGTTCTTCCATTTTAAATCGGGACTTGGCCAACCCAGGTGGCTACACTACGAGCCGGGATAGGTTTAACTTGTGCAGTTCCTTCCATTCCCGGGCCATCTTGATTCCCAGGTATCGAAAGCTCCTTCCTTTTAAAAAAAAATATTTTTATTCTCCTCCTTTTTCATTTTCTCCCAAATTTACACCACCAACAATAAACAATAATCAGTAACAAATATGTCAATCGCCATATCAATAACAACAATCCCATCCTCCCACCAAACCCCAAACATTAGCCCGCATAGTCACATAAACAAATGACAAAAAGGAATCAGGAATCACCCGTAGCCACCATTAACACACATCGCCCTCCCTCCCCCAACCCTCCCAACCACCTCCCCAACTAATGTTCGATGTTATCCAGTTCTTGAAAGTGCATAATGAATAATGCCCATGAATTGTAGAACCCCTCCATCCTTCCCTTCAGTTCAAACTTAACCTTCTCAAGAGTCAAGAATTCCAACAGATCCCCCCGCCATGCCAGGGCACTGGGTGGAGAGGTTGCTCTCCAACCCAGCAGGATCCGCGAGGCGATCAATGAGGCAAAAGCTACAACATCTGCCTCCGCACCTGTTTCCTACCCTGGCTGGTCCGACACGCCGAATATGGCCTCCTGGGGGCCCGGGTCCAGTTTCACGTGCACGACTTTAGAAATTACCCTAAAAACTTCCTTCCAGTAATCCTCTAGCTTTGGACATATGAACGTGATTAGCGGAGCCCCACCCCCCCTGCAACGTTCACACACATCTTCTACTTCTTCAAAGAATCCTCGCCCTCGTGAGGTGTGCTCTGTATACCACCTTCAGCTGTATCAGCCCCAACCTCGCGCACGAGGTGGAGGCATTCACTCTCCGGAGCACCTCACAACAGAACCCCTCCTCCAGATCTTCTCCCAACTCTTCCTCCCACTTTGCTTTTATCCCTTCCAGTGGTGCTTTCTCCTCTTCCAAAATAGCCCTTCTCCAGTCCCCCTGTCGTCAGCACCTCCTCCAGCAATGTGGAGGCCGGCTCCACCGGGAAGCCCTATATCTCCTTTCTGGCAAAATCTCCAACTTGCATGTATCTAAACATTTCCCCCTGCTCCAGCCCATACTTCGCTTCCAGCTCCTTCAGTCCTGCAATCCGACCCCCAAGAAACAAATCCTTTAGTGTCTTAATCCCCTTCTCCTCCCATTTCCGAAAATTTCCATCCCACCTCCCTGGCTCAAATCTGTGGTTCCCCCGAATCGGCATTTCCCTTGACCCTGCCCCCAACACTAAGTGTTGGTGAAACTGTCTCCAAATTCTCAATGAAGCTATTATTACCGGACTCCCTGAGTATTTCCCCGGGGCTATCGGAATGGCGCTGTTGCTAGTGCTTTCAATCCCGACCCCCTGCACAAACTCTCCTCCATTCTGACCCACTGGGAATCAACCCCTCTGACCCAGCTCCGCACCTTCTCACATTCGCCGCCCAGTAATAATACATCAGGTTCGGAAAACCCAAACCCCCTGCCTGTCTTCCCCTCTGTAGTAGCACCTTTCCAACTCTGGCCACCTTCCCTCCCCATATGAACGACGTAATACTTTCCTCAATCTCTCTGAAAAAAGCCTTTGGCAGGAAAATCAGCAGGCATTGAAAAATAAACAGAAATCGCGGCAACACGTTCATTTTAACCACCTGTACCCAACCCGCAAGTGACAGAGGGAGACCATCCCAACTTGCCAGATCAGCTATGACTCTCCTCACCAAACTAGAAATGTTGTACCTGCGGAGCCCCCCCATTCCCGGGCAACCTGCACTCCCAGGTACCTAAAGTGAGTCCCTGCCCTACGAGATTTCAGCCCCCCCACCCCTGTCCCACCCCCGGCCGAGACATCACAAAATACTCACACCTGTCTAGATGTAGTTTGCACCCCGAGAAAGACCCAAATACTCAAAGCAGCTCCAATATTCCCCCTATCGACACACTCAGTTACGACACGTATAACAGCAAGTCATCGGCATATAAGGACACCCTATGAAATGAAATGAAATGAAAATCGCTTCTTGTCACAAGTAGGCATCAAATGAAGTTACTGTGAAAAGCCCCGAGTCGCCACATTCCAGCGCCTGTTCAGATCCGGAGCTACCACCCACTTCCCTGCCCTATCCCTTACCTGCACAATTTCCCTTGCTGCTGCTTCCCTCCGGAGCTGACCTGCTAACATACGCCTTATTTCCGTGTTCGTAAACTGCACCCCTTGCTCGTCTCAGTTGGCGCACCGCCTTCCTGGTAGATATCGGTCAAAGCTCGCCTGTAGTTCCATCCACTTTTCCAGCTTTACTGGGTCCCCATTTTCTGCATAACTCCTATCTACCTCCAACATCTCACCTATTACCCTCTGCCGCTCCAACCTCACCTCTTTGTCCACCCTGGCCTTAAACAAAATCACCTCCCCCCTCACCACCGCCTTTAGAACCTCCCAGACAACTGCCTTCGACACCTCACCCGTATAGTTGAAACATACATATTCCTTAATTACCTTTTCAATTTTGTCACAGAACACGTGGTCTCCCAAAAGCTCCACATCTAATTTCCAACCCGGCCTCTGTGCTACCCCCTTCTCCAGCACAATATCCACCCAATGCGGAGCATGATCTGACACTGCAATTGCCAAGTATTCCGACCCCTTAACCCCAGCCAGCAAAGGCTTCCCCACCACGAAAAAGTCGAGCCGCGAGTATACCTTATGGACCGCTGAGAAAAACGAGTACTCCCGTTCCCTCGGGTGCAGAACCCTCCAAGTGTCCACCCCTCCCATTTCCATCATTAGCCCAGCCAATGCCTTTGCATCCACTTGATGGGACCAGCGAGCGCAGCCGTGACCTGTCCAACCTTGGCTCCTGCATCAAGTTCCAGTCCCCCCCCCCACTATCAGTTTGTGTGTGTCCAAGTCGGAGATGGCCCCAAACACCTTCTTTGCGAATCCCACATCGTTCCAATCGGGGCCGTATACACTTATCAGCGCCCCTAACCTTCCCTTCAGCGCCCTTGTCACAATCACATATCTATCTCCCTGATCTGCCACCACCTTCTCCATCTGGAAGCGTACTCTTTTGCTGACCATTAACACTACCCCTCGAGCCCTTCCGTCAAATCCAGAATGAAATGACAAATCAAAATTTTCTTTACCCGTCAGTGTGGCCTCAATAAAAGTCGAGATGGATTTGCAGGTATAGCATTAGTTATTTTATTTGACTTGCAAGTCTGTCTCAATTCACAGTGGTACAAAACACATCCTGCTTTCTGTGCCTCCGGAATCGAGTGAGTCTGTAGGACAAAGGAATCTCTACTGATACATTCAAATGGCATCAAGTTTCACATACACGATTCCCATAGGTCATCCTATACCCCTCCTGACCTGGCCATACATCCTAATTGGCTCACTTCCAATCCCTTCCTCTGGCCCCCTATTACCCAGCATCCTTTTCCCCTCCGTAGCTGGACACACCTCCTCCTTGCTTTGCCATGCGTTCTGAAATCCTTTGTCTGTGAACTCACCAGAATGAGACTGGCCTATCTCTACATTACAGTAACTAATATCTCTAAAACAATTATTTTATATCACATTCGTCAGAAACACCTGACTAACCCAGCCCGTTTTAAGTCTCACCTGGTCCATTACCCTCAAGTGAGTATCCTGCAGCATTGCTACATCGGCTTTTAAACTTTTAAGGAGTGCAAGCACCCTTGACCTCTTGACCGGACCTCCTAACCCCCTCACGTTCCACATGACTATCCCAACTGGAGGTCACTCACCCCCCCCCCCACCCTTCTTATCCACCATCATCATACCACCGGGCCCTGCCCCATGAGCCTGACCCGCCCCTATCCATTATTAACATCGAACCCTTCACCCCCTCCCAAAAACCCTCTCTACATTTCCTCTCCAAAAAACATCTCCCAGCATCAATCCCTTCCCCCCCCTCGCTCGCCTCGTAAGCCCATCGAAACCTGCTAACCATTTCCACCATTTGCCCAGCCAACGCCTTCGCCCCCCCCGATGGGATCAGCGAGCGTGGCCATGACCTGTCCAATCTTGGCTCCTGCACCAAGATCCAGTCTCCCCCCCCACTATCAGTTTGTGTGTGTCCAAGTCGGGGATGGCCCCAAACACCTTCTTTGCGAATCCCACATCGTCCCAATTGGGGCTGTATACACTTAACAGCGCCACTAACCTCCCCTCCAGCGCCCCTGTCACAATCACATATCTACCCCCCCTGATCTGCCACCACCTTCTCCATCTGGAAGCGTACTCTTTTGCTGACCATTACCGCTACCCCTCGAGCCCCTCCTTCAAATCCAGAGTGAAACACCTGACTAACCCAGCCCTTTTTAAGTATCACCTGGTCCTTTACCCTCAAGTGAGTCTCCTGCAGCATTGCTACATCGGCTTTTAAACTTTTAAGATGCGCAAGCACCCTTGACCTCTTGACCGGACATCCTAACCCCTTCACGTTCCACATGACTATCCTAACTGGGGGTCTCTCACCACCACCCCCACCCCACCCCTCTTATCCACCATCTTCAGATCACCGGGCCCTGCCCCATAAGCCTGACCCGCCCCTATCCATTATTAACATCAAACCCCTTCCCCCCTCCTAAAACCCTCCCCCCCCTGCATTTCCTCTCGAAAAAACATCTCCCAGCATCAATCCCTTCCCCCCGCCCCCCACCTCGCTCTCTTCTTCGGCCCATCGAAACCTGCTAACCAGGCTCCAATGTCCGCAGCCCTCCTCTCACCTCACCTCCGTTCACTAGCCGACTTTTGTTAGCTAGCGCGGGTGGCTCCCCCCGCCAAGATATACCGTCCTCTCCCATCCAGTCCCAGAGAAAGAAAACACAAAAACAACAATCCAACCCATACAATTGACTAAACTAAGATATAACCATCGCAACACAGAATGCCAACCAATAACTTGAACTCTGTAACAATGTGAAGAGAAGTAAATTACAATACACGTCAGTGTATTTATACATTTTCCAGCTCCCCAATCACAGTCCACAGTCTCTCTTCCAGCTCCGCTCCTCACATCTGTCCCAAGCCTCCTGCCCTCACGAACGCCTCAACCGCCTCCGCTGTCTCGAAATAAAAGTCTTTGGCATCATACGTCACCCTCAGCTTCGCCGGGTATACCATACCAAATATCGAAAGCTCCTTCCTACATTCTAAACGGCAGCTCTCCCAGTCTCTCCTCCTGCCCTCGTGCCTGGATCGCGAACATTTCGCTTTTCCCCATGTTCAATTTATACCCTGAAAAAGTACGAAATTCCCTGCATAACTTCCCCCATCCCCTCCAACGGGTCTGAAATATCCAAGAGCAGGTCATCTGCGTAAAGCGTGACTCGGTGCTCCCCCCCCACCACACTCCCCCACCCCCCCACCCCCACCCGAACCAGCCCTTTCCAGTTCCTAGAGGCTCTTAACGCCATGTCGGTGTAGTTTAAAATACGACAACCTCAGCCGGTTCGTACGCACACTCGCTACTGGTGCCTGATAGAGCAACCGCACCCAGTCAATGAAGCCCTCACCAAACCCAAACCTTCCCAGCGCCTCCCACAGGTAATCCCACTCCACCCAATCAAAAGCCTTCCCCACATCCATCGCTACCACCACCTCCATCTCCCCTCCTTCTGAGGGTATCATAATAACATTTAAAAGCCTTCGAACATTGGCCGTGAGTTGCCTGCCCTTTACAAATCCCGTCTGGTCGTCCCCTATCACCCCCTGGCTACAATCTTCTATCCTTTTGGCCAGTATCTTAGCCAGCGGTTTGCCGTCCACATTCAGTAGAGAAATTGGCCTGTGTGACCCGCATTGCTCCGGATCCTTCTCCTGTTTCAGGATCAATGAAATCGAGGCCTGCGACAATGTTGGGGGGAGGACCCCTTTCTCTCTTGCTTCATTAAATGTCCTCATCAGCAGTGGGCTCAATATCTCTGAAAGCTTCTTATAGAATTCCACCGGGTAGCCGTCAGGCCCCGGGACCTTTCCCGACTGCATGCCCTCCAGCCCCTCAATTATTTCCTCAATTTCAATTGGGGCTCCCATCCCTTCCACCAGATCCTTATCCACCTTCGGGAACCTCAACTGACCCAAAAACTGCCTCATCCCCTCCACCCCAGCCGGGGATTCCGACTCATATAATTTGCTGTAAAAGTCCTGAAACACCTCATTCACCCCCACTGGGTCCAGGACCGTAATCCCACCTCTACTCTTTACTCTCCCTATCTCTCTGGCCACCTCCCTTTTTCTGAGCTGGTGCGCCAACATTCTGCTAGCCTTTTCCCTATACTCATAAGTCGCCCCCTTGTCTTCCTCAGCTTTTCCACTGCTTTCCCTGTTGTCAACAGCCTAAACTCCGCCTGTAACCTCCGGCACTCTCAGTAGCCCCGCTTCCGGGGCCTCTGAGTATCTCCTGTCCACCTGGAGTATCTCCTCAACTAACCTATCCCCCTCAGCCTGTTCCGCCTTTTCTCTGTGGGCCCGTATCGAGATTAATTCCCCCCCTGACCACTACCTTCAAAGCTTCCCAAACCGTTGCTGCAGAGACCTCCCCCGTATCATTTGTTTGCAGGTAGTTTTGGATGGACTTGTTCACCCGGCCACAGATCACTTCATCCGCTGACAACCCCACATCCAGCTTCCATAGCGGGCGTTGTCCTCTCTCCAAACTAACCCGTAGATCCACCCAATGTGGGGCATGATCCGACACAGCGATTGTCGAGTACTCAGCATCCACCACCCCCGGTATTAGAGCCCTGCTCAGAACAAAAAAGTAAATGCGAGAGTATACCTTGTGGACATGGGGGGGAAAAAGAAAACTCCTTCGTCCTTGGCCGTGCAAACCTCCATGGGTCTACTCCCCCCATAAACCCCTTCAATTCCTTTGCCGCGGCTGGCACCCACCCTGTCCTGGATTTTGACTGGTCCAATCAATGGCTGTGTTAAAATCTCCCCCCATGATTAAGTTGTGTGACTCGAAGTCTGGGATCTTACCTAACACCCGCCTCATAAATTCTACATTGTCCCAATTCGGAGCATATATGTTCACGAGTACCACCCGCACCCCCTCCAGCTTCCCACTCACCACTATATACCTACCCCCGTGTCTGACACGATTCTCCCTGCCTCGAATGCCACTCGTTTATTGACCAAGATCGCTACCCCCCTGGTCTTTGAGTCCAGCCCTAAGTGGAATACTTGGCCAACCCACCCCTTCCTCGATCTCGTCTGGTCTATAACCTTTAGGTGTGTCTCTTGTAACATTGCCACAAGCGCTTTCAGCCCCCTCAAATGCGCAAACACGCGAGGCCTCTTGACCGGCCCATTCAACCCACTAACGTTCCATGTAATCAGCCTGGTCGGGGGGGCTTCCTGCCCCCCCACCCCCTCGTCGACTAGCCATCGCCCTTTTTTGACCAGCCACCAGCTCGCGCCCCCGGCCTCCTCGAGCCCCCATTCGGGCATTTGCCGACCCAACCTCCCATTTGTCCCCGAGTAACAGTTCCTCCCCTGACAACAAAGCAGCACCCCCCTCCCCCCCTGCTCCCTCCCACCATGGTAACAGCACCAGAAACCCAACCCCCCATATCAAGCTCTAGCTTAATATCTGCTTGCCCCGCACTGTGCTTCGTGAGTCAGCTGACAAAGCTGACTTGATAGATCCCACCCATGGCACCAAACAGTCTGTTTCCCCATTGTTCTCTCCCCCCTCTCCCCACTTGGACAAACATATTCAAAGCAACACATTCCCCAGTAAACAAACATCAGAAAAACAGTGGAAAAACAACCACAGAAATAATAACCACAGAAACCAACCCCCCTCCAACCAGCTCCCAGTAAGACAAAGTTAACTTTAGCCATTGAAACAGCCCCTTACTGCACACAACACTACTTATTCAAACCAGCACAAAAGTGATCGTCAAAAAAATCACCACTACAATACTCTCCAAGGATTCAGTCTCTTTAGTTCACATCCAGTCTTCTTTCCTTGATGAAAGTCAATACATCATCTGGTATTTCGAAGTAAAAATCCCGTTCCTCATATGTGACCCACAGACGGACTGGGTACAACATCCCGAACTTCACCCCCTTCTGAAAGAGGGCCGCTTTTGCCTGATTAAACCCAGCTCGTCTTTTGGCCAAATCCGCGCCCAGGTCTTGATAAATGCGCAGCTCGCAATTCTCCCACTTGCTGCTCCGTTCTTTCTTGGCCCACTGCAGAACGTGTTCCTTGTCCAGGAATCGGTGCAAACGTACCACCATCGCCCTCGGCATCTCGTTCGCGCGGGGCTTCTTCGCGAGGGCTCTGTGCGCTCTATCCACTTCTAGTGGCCGAGGGAACGCCTCAGCCCCCACCAACTTCTCCAGCATGTTCGTCACACAGGCCCTCACATCCGATCCCTCACTGCCTTCAGGGAGGCCAACGATTCTCAGCTTCTGCCTCCTGGACCTGTTCTCCAGGTCCTCCAGCTTCTCCTGCATTCTTTTCTGGCAGTCATCCATCAATGGGTGTTTCTGTGGGGATTAATGGGTGTTTCTCTGGTTGGCAATCAGTAGCTAGTGGTGTCCCTCAGGGATCAGTGTTGGGCCCACAACTGTTCACAATTTACATAGATGATTTGGAGTTGGGGACCAAGGGCAACGTGTCCAAGTTTGCAGACGACACTAAGATAAGTGGTAAAGCAAAAAGTGCAGAGGATACTGGAAGTCTGCAGAGGGATTTGGATAGGCTAAGTGAATGGGCTAGGGTCTGGCAGATGGAATACAATGTTGGCAAATGTGAGATTATCCATTTTGGTAGGAATAACAGCAAAAGGGATTATTATTTAAATGATAAAATATTAAAACATGCTGCTGTGCAGAGAGACCTGGGTGTGCTAGTGCATGAGTCGCAAAAAGTTGGTTTACAGGTGCAACAGGTGATTAAGAAGGCAAATGGAATGTTGTCCTTCATTGCTAGAGGGATGGAGTTTAAGACTAGGGAGGCTATGCTGCAATTGTATAAGGTGTTAGTGAGGCCACACCTGGAGTATTGTGTTCAGTTTTGGTCTCCTTACTTGAGAAAGGACGTACTGGCACTGGAGGATGTGCAGAGGAGATTCACTAGGTTAATCCCAGAGCTGAAGGGGTTGGATTACGAGGAGAGGTTGAGAAGACTGGGACTGTACTCGTTGGAATTTAGAAGGATGAGGGGGGATCTTATAGAAACATATAAGATTATGAAGGGAATAGATAGGATAGATGCGGGCAGGTTGTTGCCACTGGCGGGTGAAAGCAGAACTAGGGGGCATAGCCTCAAAATAAGGGGAAGTAGATTTAGGACTGAGTTTAGGAGGAACTTCTTCACCCAAAGGCTTGTGAATCTATGGAATTCCTTGCCCAGTGAAGCAGTAGAGGCTCCTTCATTAAATGTTTTTAAGATAAAGATAGATAGTTTTTGAAGAATAAAGGGATTAAGGGTTATGGTGTTCGGGCCGGAAAGTGGAGCTGAGTCCACGAAAGATCAGCCTTGATCTCATTGAATGGTGGAGCAGGCTCGAGGGGCCAGATGGCCTACTCCTGCTCCGAGTTCTTATGTTCTTATGTAATCTCCATCTTGGTCTCCAGCACGGTTAGGTATTCCTCGTGCTCGGACACCTTTTTCTCCATCTCCTCGATCGGACGTCCATGGGTTTCTTGATTCTGCCTTACGAATCGAAGCCTTGATCGGGTCCACTCTTTGGTGAATACTGAGGCCAAGTATTCATTTAGTATCTCGCCCATTTTTGCTAGTTCCACACATAGATTCCCTCCAGTATCCTTGAATGGACCAACCCTTTCTCTGGCTACCCTCTTTCTCTTTACATATGTATAAAATGCCTCAGGATTTTCCTTAATCCTGTTTGCCAACGACATTTCATGACCCCCTTTGGTCTTCCTAACTTCCACCTTAAGCTCTTTCCTATTTTCTTTATATTCTTCAAATACTTCATCTGTCCTTAGCCTTTTAGACCTTACAAATGCTTCCTTTTTATTTTTGACAAGGTTCATAATATACCTCGTTATCCAGGGTTCTCTATACTTGCCACCCTTATCTTTCATCCCCATCGGTACATGCCGGTCCTGAATTCTAATCAACTGACATTTGAAAGCTTCCCACATGCCGGATTTAGATTTTCCCTCAAACAGCCTCACCCAGTTAACACTCTCCAGATCCTGCCTAATTCTGTTGTAATTAGCCTTCCCCAGTCTAACACCTTCACCTGAGGCCCATCCTTGTCCTTATCCATAAGCAGCTTAACACTTACAGAATTATGATCACTGTTCCCAAAATGATCTCCTACTGAAACATCGATCACCTGGCCGGGCTCTTTCCCCAGCACCAGGTCTAATATGGCCCCTTCCCGAGTTGGGCTATTTACATATTGTTTCAAGAAATCCTCCTGGACCCTCCTTCCAAATTCTGCTCCATCTATGTCTCTTGCAGAAAGTGGGTCCCAGTCAATATAGGGAAAGTTAAAGTCACCTACCACAACAACCCTATTGTTTATGCATCTTTCCAAGATCTATCTCCATACCTATGTTGCTTCGCTGCATCTACCACATCGAATATGCACGCTTTGGATTTCAGGCACCAATCTCACCAAAATCATACATAAGTGGAGGCAGCTGTGACTTATATGGACAGCTAATTCTGAGAACCACAGATGTGTGATTTATAATCCATCTCCCACCCCCACCACCCGCTCCCCTCGCACCATCCATCACCCCCTGTTCACAGACTCTTCACCAACACAAAGATTCAGGTCTGAGTGTCTGTCAATTTGTCTAGCTGTAAAAGACTTGCAGTTTTGTTTTGATGTTCTGGCCAACTCTTCTCACTCAATTAACACCAGAAAAAACAGATTAATTCTCATTATTGCTCATACTGATGTCATACTTTACCTCAATGTTGCCATATTTCACTACCTAATAATGCTTTAAGCTAATTCAATATTAAGTGCTTTGAGATATTTGTAAAAGAGGTGATTTAAGGGACTATTCAAATTGTAATTTCTCTACAATTGGCTTGAGCAAAATTTGAATATAAAATATATTAACTAACAAAAGCCTACTTTGTTCTGTTATAGGCCAGGGCTCAGAGAACCCCAAAGTGTATCATGGAGTTCACCTGACCCACAAATTTTAATAGATTGTGGTATGGGGAGCACACGGCCCACTCTACAGGTGTGGTACAGCAGAAATGGAAAAGTATTTTTTAAAGCAAAACAATGTTTATTCTATGAACTCAAGTTAACCTTTTTAAAACATACAGTGAACATCTTAGCAACCATTAATTCAAATACAACCCCCAAAGAATAATAACACTAAGTAATGCTTAATAACTTCCCAAACAACATCCAGAAGATAAAAGAAACACCTTTGAACAGAAGCACATTAGGTTTACATTCACTACTGAGAACATTTATAATTCTGAATTCACCAAATGATCAAGAGATAGGCTTTTGATGGCAGAGAGAACAGCAGTACACCTGCTTGGTCTGTCTTCAGCTCCAAAACTGAAAACAAAACTAAAACACACCCTGCAGCAAACAGCCTAAAACAAAAGTAGAAACTGACAGACATCCCAGCTCCACCCACACTCTGACATCACTGATAAACACCCATTTCTTAAAGCTACATTTCTTAAGCACCCATTTCTTCAAGGTACTCTCACATGACAATTCTTATTATTCAGTACACAAAGGTCAAAATGGTAAGTACAGAGGTGGGGGGCCATTCAGACCATCCAGCTCATTCTTCTGTCGAAACATAAATTTGTCCTATTAGAGTATCCACCTGTCCCGTGTGACCATTCGACCCTGTCCAATTGTCTGGCCAAGGAAAGTGACTTGGGCTTTTCCAAATTCACTTTTGTCTAGGTTTATCGCCAACCCGCCTCCTGAAGTCGATCGAATAACTCCATCAGATGTTTCAAATGTTCTGTCCATGTCTGGCTTATTATTATCAAGCCTCGCTCACCCTGTGTGCTTTTGTCGTGTGTGTGTGTTTGTAGAGGGTGGGGGCAAGTTAAAGTGGGGAGGAATTAGATAATAGTTTACCAATTGTATTTGTTGTATATTTCATTATAGTTCTTGTTATAAATGAACAGTACTTGTGTTTAAATTTATAAACTTGCTGACTGGAATAATTGGGCAGCCAAAGGCCAAAGACATTGGGTATTTTTCCAAGAATTATTGGTTAATTTAATTGTGTTGCGACTCGGTTCAAGGGGGGCTGGAATTGACTGCGCCCTAGCCCAGGGTATTATAAATTAATTAACAGATAATAAAAACTGGCAGGGCAGGTGATGTATTGTGACTGCCGAATGTTTGGTGTCTGGATATCAGGGTGACCCAGGACAAATATGTTTGTATGCTTCGAGGACTTGGAATCATTGAGTTGGAGGTTGAGCTGCAGACATTGCACTGCAGCAGGGAGGGATAACTGGACATTTTGTACTTGAATGCATTCATATCCCTTAGTAGAAGGCCTTCTGACTTGGTCAGTGGTCAGGAACAGAAGGGTGTGACTGCAAGTGAAGCTGGTAAGGGGATTTAGAAGGTAGAAGTGGGACAGCCTCAGCATTTTCAATTGTCCAACAGGTTCAAGATTCTTGCAATCTGTATAATTGAAAGTGGTGGCTGCAGGGTGGACTTCGTGACCTGATCTCGATACCATGGTACAAGAAGCCATTCAAGCAGCGTACATTAATAGGAACCTGGTGGTAGTTAAAATATTAATGACCTCATGGCGAAGGCACCCTGAGGAAACAGTGATCATAATGCAATTTAATTTGACATTCACTTTGATGGAGAGAGGAGAGGAGTGGGTCTGAGACAAGTGTTTTACGCTTAAATAAGAGTAATCATGAATGCAAGAGGACAGCTGGCTAAAGTGAACTGGGAAATTAAATTAACATAGAACATACAGTGCAGAAGGAGACCATTCGGCCCATCGAGTCTGCAACGACCCACTTAAGCCCTCATTTCCACCCTATCCCCGAAACCCAACAACCCCTCCTAACTTTTTTGGACACTAAGGGTAATTTAGCATGGCCAATCCACCTAACCTGCACATCTTTGGATTGTGGGAGGAAACCGGAGCACCCGGAGGAAACCCACGCAGACACGGTGAGAACGTTCAGGCCCATGGTAGCACAAGTTCTAAATAGTCAGTATTAAGGGATAGGTCCGTAGAGATGCTGTGGCAGACATTTAAGGGGATATTTCAGAATACTCAGAAACAATACATCCCAATACAACTGGGCGGCATGGACTAGTTGGGCCGAAGGGCCTGTTTCCATGCTGTAAACTTCTATGATTCTTCTATGATTCAGTGAGAATGAAAGACCAGGAGGAAGGACACATCATCCATGGCTAACTAAAGAATTAAATGAATAAGCGTATAATTCAGCAAAGGTGAGTGGTGGGTAAGAAGATTGGCCAGAATATGAAGGACAACAAAAAATAATTCAACGATTAATGAGTGACAAAATAAAGTATGGGCGGAATCTGGAGTCCGTTCTCACCACCTGCAGGATCAATGGTGAGGGCTATGAATCTTGCGAGAATTGAGAAATGCGATTCTTGCTGGAGAGATCGCGTTTCCTGATTTTCCCCACCCCTTACCAACGATGTCATGAGATTCATGCCTCATATTAATAAATTTGAATACATTTCAATATTATCCCCCCCCCCCCCTGCTAAATGATCCCCATTCACTAAATAGTCAGAACTCGCTGATGTAATGTTACATTGACTAGGTTTACAAGAGTCTGGGTCAAGCGGGAGGTGGTAGAGGGGATCCTTGGGGGGGGGTGCAGAGGTACGTAAAGCCCCCCAGAGGGAGAGGGACATGCTCAGCCAGTGCCGTGTCACCGGCATAGGTGGACACTATGCCAACCTCGCAATATTAACCTGGCAGTTCCAACCTGTGCCAGGGCAGCTCCGGGGCAGACCCGAGTAGAAGTGCCTGGGGGGGTGTTTTGGTGTGGTGTGGACGGAGGGGAAATTGGAAATTTTGGGGGCTGTTTGCCAGCGATGAATGTCGGTGGGGTGAGAGCGCTCGAGGCTTTCATGATGGGGGCTGGGGGCCATTCGCTGTTGGAGAAGTTGATGGGGGCTGGGGCGTTCCCTCGGCCCCTGGAATTGGACAGAGCGCACAGAGCACTCGCGAGGAAGCCCCGAGCGGACGAGCCGCCAAGGGCCGTGGTGGTACATTTTCACCGTTTCATGGACAAGGAACACGTTTTGCGGTGGGCCAAGAAAGAACGGAGCAGCAAGTGGGCGAACTGTGAGCTGCGCATCTATCAGGACCTGGGAGCGGATTGGGACACCCATTAAAGATGGCACCCCGACTTCTGGTGGCGGCCATGGAGGAGTAGGTCGCACATTTGATAGTTCCCGCCTGTAACGGACTTTTGGAATTTGCTCCTCCGGTTTTTTCCGGATTTTATGGATTAAATCGGTGAAGAGTGAGACAGTGAGGACAAATCCCCTTCGCTGTATGGAGCATTAGACCAGAAGTGGTTGTGCGAGAAGACAAAGTCCTGTAAGGGTGACGCAAGCAGAGCTGGTAATAAGGGACAGCATGGCGGGGCAGCAGGGCCGCGGGGAGAAGGCACAATGGTCGACGGATCAGCTGGTGAAGTTTTTCGAGGACTGCCTCGCCAAGCTGAAGAAGGACATGCTGGACCCGATTAAGGCTTCGATTGATCAAGTGGTTCAGAATCAGGAAACCCACGGGAGAGCGATCCAGGAGGTAGAACAAAGTTGTCCGAGCACGAGGGGTACATAACCATGCTGGAAGAATGCAAGAGAAGCTGGAGGATCTGGAGAATAGGTCCAGTAGGCCAAATCTCAGAATTGTCGGCCTCCCTGAAGGCAGTGAGGGATCAGATGCGAGGGCGTATGTGACGGACATGTTGGAGAAGTTGATGGGGGCTGGGGCATTCCCTCGGCCCCTGGAATTGGACAGAGCGCACAGAGCACTCGCGAGGAAGCCCCGAGCGGACGAGCCGCCGAGGGCCGTGGTGGTACATTTTCACCGTTTCATGGACAAGGAACACGTTTTGCGGTGGGCCAAGAAAGAACGGAGCAGCAAGTGGGCGAACTGTGAGCTGCGCATCTATCAGGACCTGGGAGCGGATTTGGCCAAGAGGCGAGCTGGGTTCAATCAGGCAAAAACAACCCTCTTTAAGAAGGGAGTGCAGTTCGGGATGCTGTACCCAGCCCGCCGGTGGGGGGTCACATGAGGAACGGGACTTCTACTTTGAAACGGCAGATGAAATATGGACCTTTATTAAAGAAATGATGCTGGAGGCGAATTAAAAGACACTGAAGCCTTGGAGAAGTACTCTGGCGGCGATTTGTGTGCTGGATTGTATAAACCTAAGTAGTGCTATGTGAAATAATGGGCCGTGTGGATGGCTAAAGGTTGCTTTGCCTTGCAGGGAGCTGGTTAGAGGAGGGATGGGCTTTGAAGTTGGTTCTGCTTTTTGGGTGACTATTTTTCTAAAGTGACTGTTTCTTCAGTTTTTTCTGATGTTTGTTTACTGGGGAATGTGATGCTTTTAAAATGTTTATTCATGTGGGGGGATGGGGGAGAACAATAGGGAGACAGACTGCTTAGTGCCAGGGGCAGGAGCTATCGAGTCAGCATGGGTCAGCTGACTCTTGGAAGCGCAGTGGGGGATGGGCAGGTGTTAAACTGAAGATTGACTTGGAGGATTGAGTTTCTCGTGTCGTTGCTGGGGGGGAGGGAGGGAGCTGCTTTGCTGACAGGGGAGGAACTGTTACTAGGGGACAAATGGGAGGTCGGGAATAGCGACTGCCCGAGGGGGGGCTCGAGGAAGAGAGGGCGCGAGCTCGTGGGTAGCCTAAAAAGGGTGATGGCTAGACGGCAGGGGGTTGGAAGTCCCCCCGTCCAGGCTGATCACATGGAACGTTAGAGGACTGAATGGGCCGGTCAAGAGGGCTCACATATTCGTGCATTTGAGGTGACTGAAGGCGGACGTGGCAATGCTACAAGAGACACACCTAAAGGTTACAGACCAGACGAGATTGAGGAAGGGGTGGGTCAGCCAAGTGTTCTACTCAGGACTGGACTCAAAGACCAGGGGGGTAGCGATCTTGATCAGCAAACGAGTGGCATTCGAGGCAGGGAGAATCGTGTCAGACAAGGGGGTTAGGTACATAATGGTGAGTGGGAAGCTGGAGGGGGTGCGAGTGGTACTTGTGAACATATATGCTCCGAATTGGGACAACGTGGAATTTATGGGGTGTTAGGTAAGACCCCAGACTTAGAGTCACATAACCTGATCATGGGAGGGGACTTCAATACAGTCATTGATCTGGAATTGGACCGGTCAAAATCCAGGACAGGGAGGAGGCCGGCTGCGGCAAAGGAATTGAAGGGTTTTATGGAACAGATGGGGGGAGTAACCCATGGAGGTTTACAGGGCCGAGGACGAAGGAGTTTTCCTTTTTTTCACATGTCCACAAGGTATACTCTCGCATCAACTTTTTTGTTCTGAGCAGGGCGCTAATACCGAAGGTGGTGGATACTGAGTACACGGCAATCGTAGTGTCGGATCATGCCTCGCTCTGGGTGGATCTACGGGTTAGTATGGAGAGAGGGCATCGCCCGCTGTGGAGACTGGATGTGGGATTGCTAGCGGACGAAGCGATCTGTGGGCGGGTTAACAAGTCCATCCAGAACGACCTGGAAACAAATGATACGAGGGAGGTCTCTGCAGCGACTGTCTGGGAAGCTTTGAAGGCAGTAGTCAGAGGGGAATTAATCTCGATACGGGCCCACAGAGAAAAGGTGGAACGGGCTGAGAGGGACAGGTTAGTTGAGGAGGTACTCCAGGTGGACAGGAGATATTCAGAGGCCCCGGACGCAGGGCTACTGAGGGAGCGGCGGAGGCTACAGGTGGAATTTGGGCTGTTGACCACAGGGAAAGCAGTGGAAAAGTTGAGGAAGGCAAGGGGGGGGCGATCTATGAGTACGGGGAAAAGGCAAGCAGAATGTTGGCGCACCAGCTCAGGAAAAGAGAGGCTGCTAGGGAGATAGGTAAAGTAGAGTAGAGACAGTAATACTGACCTGGACCCAGCGGGGGTAAACGAGGTATTTAAGGACTTCTATAGTAAATTATATGAATCAGAGCCCCCGGCTGGGGTGGAGGGGATGAGGCAGATTTTGGATCAGTTGAGATTCCCGAAGGTGGAGGAGGACCTGGTGGAAGGGTTGGGAGCCCCATTTGAGATTGAGGAAATAATCAAGGGGCTGGAGGGCATGCAGTCAGGCAAGGCCCTGGGGCCTGACGGCTACCCGGTGGAATTCTATAAGACGTTTTCAGAGACATTGAGCCCACTATTAGTGAGGATATTTAACGAAGCAAGAGAGAAGGGAGTCCTCCCCCCAACAATGTCGCAGGCCTCGATTTCATTGATCCTGAAACGGGAGAAGGATCCGGAGCAATGCGGGTCATACAGGCCATTTTCTCTACTGAATGTGGATGCCAAACTGCTGGCTAAGATACTGGCCACAAGGATAGAGGACTGTGTCCCGGGGGTGATAGGGGAAGACCAGATGGGATTTGTAAAGGGCAGGCAACTTAAGGCCAATGTTCGAAGGTTTCTAAATGCCCTCAGAAGGAGGGGAGGTGGAGGTGGTGGGAGCGGTGGATGCGGAGAAGGCTTTTGATCGGGTGGAGTGGAATTACCTGTGGGAGGCGCTGGGAAGGTTTGGGTTTGGTGAGGGCTTTATTGACTGGGTGCGGTTGCTCTATCAGGCACCAGTAGCGAGTGTGCGTACGAACCGGCTGAGATCGGGGTATTTTAAACTACCCCGAGGGACGAGGCAAGGGTGACCCTTCTCCCCACTACTATTTGCTCTGGCCATAGCGTCATTGGCCATGGCGTTAAGAGCCTCTAGGACCTGGAAGGGGCTGGTTCGGGGGGGGGCGGGGGTGTGGGGCGGTGGTGGTGGAGCACCGGGTCTCGCTATACGCAGATGACCTGCTCTTGTACATTTCGGACCCACTGGAGGGGATGGGGAAAGTAATGCGATCTTGGGGGAATTTGGCAATTTGTTTGGGTATAAATTGAACATGGGGCAAAGCGAGATGTTTGCGATCGCGGCAAGAGGACAGGAGAAGAGACTGTGAGAGCTTCCACTTAGAATGGTAGGGAAGAGCTTTCGATATCTGGGAATCCAGGTGGCCTGAGAATGGGAGGCACTGCACAAGTTAAACCTAACCCGGTTGGTAGAACAAATGGAAGGGGACTTTAAGAGATGGGACACGACCCCACTATTACTGGCGGGGGGTGGGGGTGGGGGGGTACAGACTGTGAAAATGACGGTCATCCCCAGATTTCTGTTTGTCTTTCAATGCCTCCCCATCTTGATCCCTCAGGCCTTTTTCAAGCGGGTGAATAAGGTTATCTCGGGCTTTGTGTGGGCGGGTAAAACCCTGCGAGTGAAGAAAGTGTTGCTGGAGCGCAGTCGGGGGAAGGGTGGGTTGGCGCTGCCAAACTTCTGCAACTACTACTGGGCGGCTAATATAGCCATGATTAACAAGTGGGTAGTGGGGGGGGGGGGGGGGATGACATGGGAGTGGAAGGAGGTGGCGTCATTTAAAGAAACAAGTTTGGGGGCACTGGTAACGACATCTCTGCCGTTCTCGCCGGCCCGATACTCCACAAGTCCGATGGGAGTGGCGGCTCTGAGGATCTGGGGGCACTGGAGGAGATATAAGAGAGTGGGGGGAGCATCGATTTGGACCTCGATTTATAATAACCACAGGTTTGTACCGGGTAAGCTAGATGGTGCGTTCCGGAGTTGGCAAAGAGGATGAATTAGAAGGATGGGGGATCTATTTATAGACGGGAGCTTTCCCAGCTTGAAAGCTTTGGAGGATAAATATAAATTGCCAGCAAGTATTTGCAGGTGCGAGACGTCCTGAGAAAATAGGTGCCAGCCTTTCCGCTGCTGCCGACACGGGGGATACAGGACAGAGTAGTCTCCAGTACCCGGGTGGGAGAGGGGAAGGTATTGGGGGCGCTATTCTCCCCCCCCCCCCACGCCGGGTGGAAGAATTGCCGGGACGCCGCGCGAATCGTGCCACGCCGCCCCGACCCCCACACGCGATTCTCCCACCCCCCCGGAAACCAGCGGCGCGCGATTTGCACCGGGCCGCTCGGAGAACCGGCGAGCGGCGATTCTCCAGCCCGGATGGGCCGAGCGGCCGCTCCGACACGACAGGTTCCCGACGGCGCCGTCCACCCCTGGTCGCTGGGGGGGGGCGGCCTGTGGGGGAGGGAGGGGGCTTCTTCACCGGGGTGACCTCCGATGGGGTCTGGCCCGCGATCGGGGCCCACCAATCGGTGGGCCGGCCTCTCCCCCCCCCGGGCCTACCTCCGCCATGTTGGTGAGGGGCCGGCGAGCGTAAGACGTTCCCCACGCATGCGCAGGATGGCGCGGCCCAACTGCGCATGCACAGGATTGGGCTGCCCCGACTGCCCATTTGGCACCCCTTAAGGACGCTGGAGCAGCGTGAACCGCTCCAGTGCTGTTCTGGCTCCCTGTGGGGGCCAGAATAGGTCATGCCCGGGCCCTGTTCGCAACGTCGTGAAATGCGACGGCGTTCATGACGGCGCGAACACTTGGCCTCCATATCAGAGAATCGCCCCCTGGATATTTACCAGGAGCTTTCGGAGGTGGAGGAAACCCAAGTGGAGGAGCTTAAGGGCAAGTGGGACGACGAGCTAGGATGTGAGATAGAGGCGGGTCTATGGGTGGATGCCCTAGGCAGGGTTAATACCTCCTCATCAGGTGCCAGGCTTAGCCTGATACAATTTAAGGTAGTCCACCGGGCATATGTGACAGTGGCTAGGATGAGCAGGTTTTTCGGGGTAGAAGATAGGTGTGCGAGGTACGCGGGAAGTCCAGCAAATCATGTCTACATGTTTTGGGTATGCCCGAAGCTTAGAGGGTTTTGGCAGGGTTTTGCTAAGGCAATGTCCACGGTGCTAAAAACACAGGTGGTGCCGAGTCCGGAGGTAGCGATCTTTGGAGTGTCGGAAGAGCCGGGAGTTCAGGAAGCGAAAGAGGCTGATGTCTTGGCCTTTGCCTCCCTGGTAGCCCGGAGACGGATCTTGTTAATGTGGAGGGACCTGAAGCCCCCGAGTGTAGAGACCTGGGTCAGTGACATGATTGGGTTTCTCAGTCTCAAGAAAATAAAGTTCGCCTTAAGAGGGTCAATGTTAGGGTTCTCCCTGAGGTGGCAGTCATTCGTCGACTTTCTTGGGGAAAATTAAAATGTCAGCAAATGCAGTATTCCAAGGGGGGGGGCGAGGGATTGTTGTATGGTTGAGGTGTGTGAAGATTGGGCTGGGCGGGGGGGATGTTTATTTTACCATGTAAATGCCATTGTTTATGTTACTGTTATGAAAATTTTCAAATACCTCAATAAAATATTTTTTAAAAAGATCTGTTTGGAGCCAGTTGCCGGCTCTATGTGGCCCACCACGCCTACTCATTTGTTTTAGCAAAGAGGCTCAAGAATCCATGAGAAAACTGGTCTGTGCAACTGGAGTGTTAACACGCCAGTTTTCTGTCTGAGCCAGGCACTTTGCCAAATTCTGGTAAGATTGCACACTATGAGAGAAAACTAGCTCGAAATATAAAACAGACAGTGAATATTTGTACGGGAATTTAAAAAGGAGACGAGCAGATTAAGTGAATGTTGGTCTAGAGAGTGAGATTTGGGAAATAATAATGGAAAATAAGGAAATGGCAGGTGAATTGAAAATACTTTACATTTGACCTCATTGTAGAGGATCTGTAACATTACAAAAATAATTGTGGATCAGGAGGTAAAAGGCAATGAAGAACTTAATTCAAATCACCAGAGAAAGGGTATTACGAAAGTTAGTGGAACTAAAAGCTGGTCAGTCTTCAAGTCCTGATGGACTTTATGCTAAGGGCATTGTCCTGTCAAGAAATGCTAAGGGTATGTCTGAGACAACTAAGGTGGAAACTATTGAGTCTTTTTCCCTAACACTTTATATGCCTGCTAGATGGGAATGAATATGTGCTTGTCCTGATGAACCTTTCCTGTAAGGAGCATAGTTTGCGCCTGAATGGCTGTCTCGTGGTGCTTCACGGAATCTTTCTGGCACAATTCCTGATCATTTATTCTCTCCATTATCAATGGAGGGAATAGATGATCATTTACTGCTGTATCAAATCTGACTGGGCCATGTCTCTCCCAAATGCTACGGCAATGAAGGATGTAAATCTAGCAGTCTTCCAATGAATGCATGTTTGTCAATAATCACAGGATGGTCCTGTTGAACCACTCTGTGAGGGCAATGTTAACATAACTCGGAGCTTTGGGTGCATACTACCATGTAACAGATCTAAATGTTGATCTCTCAATTAATCATGAATGAGAGCTGGCGTTTGGATAGATGTTGCTGACTGGATATCGCTCCGTCTCGAGATGGTCCAGTGCTAACCACTGACAAATATTTTTTTCTTAGAGCCACCTTGTAAAGCTGCTGTAACACTGGCATGAGTGTATCCATTTGTGCAATAGCATCTCAGCTTCTTGAAGGATGCAAGGGCCACTGGCTTGTTGCAACCATGTTTGAAAGGACTGCACTATGTGTAGTTGCTTCAGGCTGTGCACTCACATAGTGCTAAGCACATTCCACAGCAGCCAGTTTGCCCCTAGGCTACAGCGCTTTCCAATGACTCCCATCGTTAGATTTAAACATAGAACAAAACAGTGCAGGAGGCCATTCAGCCCATCGAGTCTGCACTGACCCACTTAAGCCCTCACTTCCACCCTATCCCCGTAACCCAATAACCCTTCCTAACCATTTTGGATACTAAGGGGCAATTTATCATGGCCAATCCACCTAACCTGCACATCTTTGGACTGTGGGAAGAAACTGGAGCACCCGGAGGAAACCCATGCAGGCACGGGGAGAACGTGCAGACTCCGCACAGACAGTGACCCAGTGGGGAATCGAACCTGGGACCCTGGTGCTGTGAAGTCACAGTGCTAGCCACTTGTGCTAACGTGCTGCCCTTTATTATTTATAAATAATAAAGGTGATATATGCTTCCTCCGTGATCATTGTGAGATTGACAATCTTTTGTTATCTGTTGAAGATGACAATAAAGGTGTTGTCGTGTCCCCCTGCATCAAAAGCATGAAGAGAACTGCGCTCATAACAACTGGTCTTCACCATATTCCTCCTGGAATCTTCATGTGGCTTGTCTGAATCCTCGCCCTCTTTAGATTTATCCCCTTCAACGTTCTCCTCATCCGAGGAGATGTCCAGTTCCTCCATGTCATCCTATGACAACACATTCCCCCTTTGAAGTGTTGTGCAGGGCGCAGCAAATAAAAATGATGTGGGACACTCGCCACGGCGAATATTGGAGAGTCCCACTCGAGCAGTCCAAACATCTGAAACACATCTTTAAGAGACCATTAGTCTGGCTTATTAAGGATCTTGTGTGTGAATGAGCAGTATTGTACCTCTCCTCAGATGCACTCTGTGGATGCCGAATAGGCATAAACTCTCTCAATTATATTTGGTATGTGTGCGATGGTAACCTTCAGAACAACTGACATTGGATGCCCTCCATGTCCCTGCTATGTGAGTTCCACATGGACAATGTGGGCGGCATGATAGCGCAGTGGTTAGCACTGTTTTGCTTCACAGCTCTAGGGGTCGGTCCCAGGTTCGATTCCCTGCTGGCTCACTGTCTGTGTGGAGTCTGCACATTCTCCCTGGGCGGGATTCTCCAATCCTGCGCCGAAGTGCCCACGCCGTCGAGGTTCATGACGGCACGAAACGGCCCCTATCCCGACCGATTCAGGGCCCGATAATGGGCTAGGAGCGGGGCCGCGTCATTTACACGCGCCAGGCCTTGTCTGCACGTAAAGGCGGCGCCGCATACATGACGTGGCCGGCGCCGCATAACTGCCGTCACCCGCGCATGCGTGGCTGCCGTCCTCTCCGAGTCCGCCCTGCAAGAAGATGTCAGATGGATCTTGCGGGACTGCGGAAGAAAGGAGGTCCTCCTTCAGAGAGGACGGCCCGACGATCGGTGGGCACTGATCGCGGGCCAGACCCCATTTGAGGCCCCCCCCCCCCCCGGTGCAGGATCCCCCATCCCACCCCCCGCAGGTAGCCCCCCCAGCGTTCCCGCGCTGTTCCCTCCAGCAGCGACCAGGTGTGGACGCCGCCGGGGGAAACCCGCTGTTTTGGCTTGGCCGCTCAGCCCATCCGGGCCTGAGAATAGCGGGGTGGTGGAGAATCGCCATTTTGGGTGTCTCGGGCGATTCTCCGGCCTGCGCAGCGCAGAACTTGACGGGGCCGTTCTCGCCGCTTGGGAGAATCGTGGGAGGGCGTCGGACCGGCGTCGCGGGAAATATTGGCGACCCAGGCGATTCTCCCAACCGGCGCGGGAGTGGAGAATCGCGCCCCCTGTGTCTGCGTGGGTTTCCTCCCACAAGTCCCGAAAGACGTGCTGTTAGGTGAATTGGACACTCTGAATTCTCCCTCTGTGTACCTGAACAGGCGCCAGGGTGTGGCGATGAGGAGCTTTTCATAGTAACTTCATTGCAGTGTTAATGTAAGCCTACTTGTAACAAAAAAAGATGATTAAATATGAGCTACCACATCACCAGACAAGTGAAGGAACCTAGAGAACAGTCTTTCACTGAACATAGTCTCACCAAAAGTCTTTGTGAATTTGGCCCCTCTTTGTCAGTATCCCAGTCTTCCTGGGGCCCCACTGTCTCTTGCTCCTCAGGACAATTATCTTACTTGAGCTGTGGCAATTGATGATGGGCCCTTCTTCTCCTCATTCAAATCAAAGCTATAAAGAAAGCAGTGTTGTCTGCAGCCTGCATTCTTCGCTCCCCCTTGTATCTGGGAATGGATACAATTAAGAAATCCATAGCAATTCCCATTGAATTGTCTTCCATCATATACAAGGCAGGAATGCAGCCTCCCACCCTTGACCTCCCTCAGTCTGCACATCACATACCAAGGTCACCACTTGATATCAGTCTGGAAGATAAGAGGTGGCTGAGCTCTCCCCTCAGATTTTACTGTAATGATAATGAAGGTCTTAATTAGGAACTACAATCAGCTTTGTGTTGACTGTCTTCCAGTGGCCTTGACAATAAATATCAAAACCCACGCCTTACACTTATGGTGGTACCTTGAATGCCATGAGCACTGAGAATGTGGAGGCCTGTAGGGCCCTTGCTGCCTCTGTGCAGCAGACATATTCATTGATTTTTTTGACCCAACATTCACTCTCATATGTCTCTATAAGGATCTGGATCCAACTAAAACGATGTGCACCGCAGCACCTCAACTTAATGGATTCTCGCCTGAATGCACAGCATTAGTAAATGGGCTAAACTCATTGTTCATTAAACCCCCAGGTCCAGCACACAGCTGAGCCATGCTGACCATGGTTTGAGCAGAACAGTTATAGGGTGTCTCTTCAACCAAACAATAGTTTTTATGCTGTGAGGCAGTGCTCAGATGCTATTTCCTCCCACATGTCCAGAGCCCATCCACGATCAATTATTTCTAACTTGCTTTTCGAACTGCATCATTGTAAAGTCAGTTCAAAAATGGTATTGCTGACTTTGTCTGGGAGACCAGCTTCCAACCTCTCCCTATCACCCATCATGTTCCTCCCATCTTCCTCCATACTCACTACCTCCTAATTCCCCTTTCTCCAATTACAATCCAACCTCCCATTTTGCTCATTATCCATGTGGATATTCCTGTTCTCGCCCTGATCTCTTCAATGCTAATGTCCTTTGTCAACCTACCTCCTTCCTTCACCAGGCCAAATGCACGCTGACTTTACAGGAAAACCGCCACCATCCAATAGCCCTCCCCATGACATTTCAGCCACATACAGGATACAAATGCCTCCCCTGGCTATGACTGTGTTCCATGCCTCACACACGGCTCCAATCCCCAGGACCAAATTACTTAGGCGACTGACCACACCGTATCGTCACAGCCCAAAGAGAGACCTTGCTCTGCCTAAGACTTACATGCCGTGCAGAGCCCTCTATCATGGTCCACACAGCCCTGGAAAAGTATCTTCAATATGTACTGGCCCCTGGCATTGTCCAGACACTGCCCCCTGGCACTATCTGAACACTGTCCCCGGCATTATCCAGACACTGCCCCCTGGCACTATCTGAGCATTGCCCCCAGCACTATCTGAGCCCTGCCTCCTGGCATTACCCAGACACTGCGCCCTGGCACGATTTGAGCACTGCCTCCTGGCATTGTCCAGACACTGCCCCTGGCACTATCTGGACATTGCCCCCGGCACTATCTGAGCACTGCCCCCTGGCATTACCCAGACACTGCCCCCTGGCACTGAACACTGCCCCCTGGCATTACCCAGACACTGCCCCTGGCACTATCTGAGCACTGCCCCTGGCATTAACCAGACACTGCCCCCTGGCACTATCTGAGCATTGCCCCCAGCACTATCTGAGCCCTGCCCCCTGGCATTACCCAGACACTGCCCCCTGGCACGATTTGAGCACTGCCTCCTGGCATTGTCCAGACACTGCCCCTGGCACTATCTGGACATTGCCCCCGGCACTATCTGAGCACTGCCCCCTGGCATTACCCAGACACTGCCCCCTGGCAATACCCAGACACTGCCCCTGGCACTATCTGAGCACTGCCCCTGGCATTAACCAGACACTGCCCCCTGGCACTATCTGAGCACTGTTCCCTGGCAGTCCAGACACTGCCCCCTGGAACTATCTGAGCACAGCTCCCTGGTATTGTCTAGACCCTACCTCGGCACCATCTGAGCAGTGCCCCCTGGTATTACCCAGACACCGCCCCCTGCCACTATCTGAGCAATGCCCCCTGGTATTACCCAGACACCGCCCCCTGCCACTATCTGAGCACTGCCCCTGGCCTTACCCAGATACTGCCCCCTGCCACTATCTGAGCACTGCCCCTGGCCTTACCCAGACACTGCCCCCTTCCACTATCTGAGCGCTGCTCCCCGGCAATGTCCAGACACTGCCCCCGCCATTATCTGAGCACTGCCCCTGGCCTTACCCAGACACTGCCCCCTTCCACTATCTGAGCGCTGCTCCCCGGCAATGTCCAGACACTGCCCCCGCCATTATCTGAGCACTGCCCCCGCCACTATCTGAGCACTGCCCCTGGCATTACCCAGACACCACCCCACCATTTTCTTTACTTTTTTGGATGTTCCCATATGCTTCCCACTATTTTCCTACTTATTTTCTCCAAAGGTTCAGCAAAGTATGTCTTTCTTGCTATTTCACTTCATGTTGCCTCATTCATCTACTTAGTGCCACCTTTGCTTAATCTGCATTTCCCTGTCAATAATATATATGTATCCTTTTTCTTGGAAGTATCTCCTGACAGGTGTTCTATTTGCCCAGCTGATATTATCTTGTGTGCCCTCCCCGATCAAACAACTTGCCTGTTTATGAAACTGGCAGACAGTAACATTGCAATGGATTATTTCTGTGTGTTTCTTATTGGTTTCAGATGCTCATGGCACAACTTACCACAGCATTCCGACGCAAAGCCATTAGGCAGACAGACACTCGGGTGCGATTAATGAATGAGGTGTTGACACATATAAAACTGATAAAAATGTATGCATGGGAAAAATCATTTGCACGTTCTATTAGCGGTAAGATAAGTTTTCAGTTAATTGAAATTCATTAGAACTATGATCATGACATTAATTTTACATACAACATAAAAACATATTTTAACTACAAACATGTTCCATTTATAAAGTTATTTCAAAGTGGCCACAATTCTTTGAAGAGACTGTAAAAGTGAAAAATGAAATTTGCTTATTGTCACAAGTAGGCTTCAAATGTAGTTACTGTGAAAAGCCCCTAGTCACCACATTCTGGGGCTTGTTCAGGGAGGCTGGTACGGGAATTGAACCGTGCTGCTGGCCTGCCTTGGTCTGCTTTAAAAGCCAGCGGTTTAGCCCAGTGTGCTAAACCAGCCCCTGATGTGCAACAAGCACCTGTGTATCTAATATTTAAAGCAAATATGATTTAAAGCAAACAGCAGCTTTATATTTTCTTTAAAATTGAAAAAGCATAGGGCGGGATTCTCTGACCTCGGGCCGGGTTGGAGAACCGCCGGGGGAGGGGGGGGGCACGCGGCGCCAGTTCGCCGATTCTCCACTGACCGGAGAATCATTGCCATTGGCGCCGTTGGGCCGAGATAGGCCGAGTCCCGCCGTCGCCATTCACGTGTGGCCCTACCCGGTGGGACCTCGGCGTTCGTCCTGCGGAGGGTGGCCTGGTGGGGGGTAGGGGGGATTCAACCCGGGGGAGGCCTCCACTGTGGCCTGGCCCGCGATCGGGGCCTACCGATCGGCAGACCGGCTTCTCCTGGTGGGGGCCTATTTTACTCCGCGCCGGGCCCCTGTAGCTCTCTGCCACGTTGCGCCTGGGCCGGCGCGGAGAAGGCAACTAGCGTGCATGCGCGAGTTCGCACCAGTCATAACGCGCATGCACAGACCCACAGCGCCCGTTTGACGCCGATATCGGCAGCTGGAGCTGCGTGAGTTGCTCCAGTGCCGTGCTGGCCCCCTGTGAGCGCAGGATTGCTGGTCCTGGGGCCCGTTGACGCCATCGTAAAACGCGACAGCGTTTACGACGGCGTCAACACTTAGCCTTAGGATCAGAGAATCCCGCTCATAATTTCCCCCATATTATGGACGTTACAGGACTCAAAACCCCTGCTTTGATGTGGACAATTTGTCTTTATCATTTTCTAAAACAGATGTGCGAAAAGATGAACAGAAAATATTAGAAAAAGCAGGATATGTTCAGAGTGTGAATAATTCAATTACCCCCGTTGTACCGACATTGGCCACAGTCCTCGCACTTATGGTACACACACAGCTGCGATATGATTTGACTGCATCCACGGTAAGAGGAAATGGAGAGAACATTGATTGTGCACTGAGTGAAAGGTAATCCTGACTGGTTGCAAATCCATTCCTTTAAACTTTACAATTCATTTATCTCATCACTCTAGGCATTTACTGTGATTGCCATTTTCAACGCAATGAAATTCGCATTGGGTAGTCTGCCAATTTCAGTTAAAGCATTCGCAGAGGCTAAAGTTTCTTTACAAAGACTAAAGGTAAATCAGTACCTTTGCTAATAATTTTACATTTGTTGCTTTAAATATATACGCGCAAGTTGCTTTTCAAAACATAATTAAACAATTCTCAATATTCTCATTCAGATTTATAAATTGATTTTCCATTATTAGAAAATCCTGGTCATGAAAGATCCTGTTGTATATGTGAAAAATTTGCAAGACTCTCCATATGCAGTGCTGATGGAAAATGCTTCACTTTCATGGGACAACACAAATGGCAATGGGGAATCAAATCCTGCCGACAAGATTTCACACGGAAAAAATGTTTTTAGTGCAAATGAAACAAATGAGTCCAGTATTTCTGGTCAATTGCCGGAAATGACACCGAAAGCATCAATGACTCTTCAAAACATTAACTTCTGTTTGGACAAGGTACATGTTCACAGAAATTCCCCGTTAATTTTGAACATTGTGGGCGGGATTCTCCGTTTCTGAGACTTAAGTGTTGACGCCAACGCAGAATGTGTGGACTTTCATGACAGCACATCTGGCTCCACATCAGGACCGATTTCATTTCTGTTTAGGGGCTAGCACCAGCGCTGGGTGGAACACAATCAATTCCAATGAAAAACGGTATGGGATTCTGCGGATTTGTGATTGACACTCTGGAGGCTGACAAGCTGAGGCCGCACATACACATTACAATTCCCACACACACTCATCCCAGCCAACAAGATGGCACTGGTTGGTCTGGGGCGCATCCATACAGCTGATGGGTCGGCTGGGGCCAGAGGGCACCTAGGGGGATGCCCCGGGGGACACCTTTACAAACTATGGCGATGTTGGACACTTTCCGTACACCCTTTCCCTCCTCCACGAAGCCGGTTTCACGATTTTTAAAAGCACACGTGAACCGTGCAGTCAGCCCATTGGAGGAGGGGAATTCGGAGGCCCCGGAGAATAGCAAGTCAGGCTTGATATGCAAACTAATGATATGCAAACAGTGTTTCATGTACGTGCGTTCCGGTACACATTGACGCCGCTGTCGAGGTGATGGAGAATTGCGATTTGGCATCAAATCGGCGTCCACCGCGATTTTGCCGTCAGAACCGGTGCCCAATCACGATTGCGGCATCGGCCAATGGAGAACCCCACCCCTTGTGTTTGACGAGATGTCCAAGAAGTCTAATAAATAACATGATATTTTCTTCCAGGGATCGCTTTTAGGAGTTTGTGGAAATGTAGGGAGTGGGAAAAGCTCTTTAATATCTGCTCTATTGGGACAGGTAGGCACATTCTGGATTATTTAGTAACAAAAATGAAGATTATTCACACCTGTTTAAAACATTAAAGTGTATGTACTTAGGTCAAAATAGTTAGGTTTCAATGCATATTAACAAAGTATAAATAAAGTTAAACTTCTCCAAAAATTTTTTTTTGTCTAGAATATAAATTCATTAAATATCAAAATTTACCTATGACAAAGTTATAGTGCAGCAGTAACCATGCTAGAACTTTGCAGAGACAGTAGGAAATAAGGAAGAATATTTCCAAAAAGGTCAGAGTGCCAAGAGCAGCCAGGAATGTGTGTCAGCAACATGCTTGGTTTGCGACAAGGGCTTCCTCCTTGACTTTACAGGCAGAACCCCATGAATAAGTAGCTACTGGAGTTGCTGTCCTATGCAGGATGGTCACCCCACCCTGAGAACTGACCACCCCTGACCACCACTAACCACACTGGCGCTCTCAATTCACATTTCCAGCAATATGCAGGGTCATTCTAATTGGAGTTGAAAGGTGGAGGGGAAAAAATGCCCAGCTGCAGAGCACAATTCTCTCCAAAAATAGCTAAGATCATTTGTGGCGGGTTTTTCAGGAATGTTTCCCGCCAGCTCTACCAGCGAGTTCCTCACCGCTATTCAATGACACTGAGTCACTTTTTTGGCCCATGGGGGGTTTCCCACCAGTTTAGGCCACACTTAGAGGGTTGGATTCTCCACTGTTGGGATTCTCGCTGCGCGAGCAGCCCGGGGATTTCCCGACGGCGTGGGGCTGCCCACAATGGGAAACCCCATTGGCCGGCTGGCGAGACGGATAATCCTGGGGGCGCGCCACACCAGACATGTGGGGCTGGATTCTCTGCTTTTGGGACTATGTCCCCACACCGCCGTAAAAACTGTGGACTATCACGCCAGAAAAACTGGCGTGAAAGGGCTACATGTTCCTAGCCCTGCAGGGGGCTAACAGTGAACCTGTAAACTAGCAGCTTTTGCTGCAGATACGAGACCCTGCACTTCTGGGTCAGAGGTCACAGAAGCGCACGGCGACAGCCTCCAGTGGACGCTCTGTGCTCCATGGCGGACTCTAGAGACCGCGCAGCTGGACCCTGAACATAGTGTCCCCGATCGGACACACACCCAACCTCCCGCCTAATAATTGCCCGGCCGTATAAGGACCCCACCGACCAGGGCGGCCACGGACTGAGTCCGCAGCCGCCACGCTAGTATCCCAACCGGCAGGACCATGTTAGCTCCACGGCATCGTGACTTCGGCCGGTCGAGGACGGAGAATGGCGGGGCGGATCTCCAGCAATGGCCGCAGGTAGGTGATATGCCGCGGGGCCCGGAGAATCAGGGAACCGGCACCGGACCTGAGTCCGTGCGGGGAAATTGATTCTCCATCCCAGCGTCGGCCGCGATTTTGGCGTCGGGGTGCGGAGAATCCAGCCCCTGGTGAGGCGGGGCAGAGAATCCCACCCAGAATTTTTTTGAGCTGGGGGGTTTAACTCAGAGATCAGGCTGCCATTTTAAAAGGGTGCCCCGATCGCTAAGTGAGCTTGTGGGTCCCCCCCAGCCATGGGCAATATCACCCCCCACACACATTGACACTACCCCACCCCCCCCAAATGAGGACAATCCATTATGGGGGCCCTGGGGGTCACCCTTCTTCAGGCCCATCCAAGCTCCCTTACAAAACCCCCTCCCTTCCATGACCCCCCCCCCCCCCCAACCCAAACTCCCCCACTTACCTGTCCTGCACTCCTACCCTTCAAACCCCCCTTCACACTCATTTTTGGGCAAGGCCCCCCTGCCCCTGGGCAGTATTCCTTGGCACTCAGGCACCCTTGCACTGCCACCCTGGCACCCAGGCAGTGCTTCTGCTGTCTTGGCAGTGCCAAGGTGCCCACATTCCAGGGGGAGGGCCAGGGAGCATCCTGCACTCACCCTGACCACCCAGGTGTCTCCGATGGCCTGGGCGACCCCCAGGGGCCGTTCCGCCTGGTCCATATCTGTGTGGACCAGCACTGACTGGTGCCCGGCTGCAGCCACCCTGGGAGGCTGAAGAATCGAGGAGGGTGTTGGATCCCCCGCAGGTAGGTTGTAAGTAGGTTTAAGGCCTAATTCCGTGAGTGTCATTTGGTCCCGCCCATTTGGGGCGGGTTTCCGACTTTGACGTTTCGCGGGACTCCGGGGAATCGCGGGAGGCGCGGTGGAAGGCTTTCCCGGCATTCTTCGGCTGCATAGCACTCAAGCGAGAGCCTAACAGGGCCACCGATTCGCGCCATAAGATTTCACCTCAAGGTGCCAAAAATTCTGAGCAAATTAATTCAAGCAACATTTTATATTATATTTGACCCACTATTTTGAAAAATAGAAAGTATTACCAGAGCTTTGGATGATCAATTACAACTTGAATATTTTTTCCTCATACAGATGAATTTACAGAAAGGAGTGGTAGCCGCCAATGGATCATTTGCTTTTGTCTCTCAGCAAGCTTGGATATTTCATGGCACTGTCAGAGAAAACATACTATTTGGAAAGATGTATGATGAGGAAAGGTATGTATGATGAGGAAAGGTACATTTGCTAAATTGATGGGGCACGGTGGCACAGTGGTTAGCACTGCTGCCTCACAATGTCAGGGACCCGGGTTCAATTCCGACCTTGGGTGACTGTGTGGAGTTTGCACATTTTCTCCGTGTCTGTGTGGATTTCCTCCGGTGCTTTGGCCTCCCCCCACAGTCCAAAGATGTGCAGGTTAGGTGGATTGGCCATGCTAAATTGCCTCTTTGTGTCTAAAGATGTGCATGTTAGGTGGATTGGCCATGCTAAATTGCCTCTTTGTGTCTAAAGATGTGCATGTTAGGTGGATTGCCATGCCATATTGCCCCTTTGTGTCCAAAGATGTGCAGTTTAGGTGGACTGGCCATGATCAGTGCGCTGAGTTACAGGGTTAGGATGGGGGAGTGAATATAGGTAGAGTGCTTTTTTGGAGGGTGGTGCCGGCTCGATGGGTTGAATGGCGCCCTGAACTGCAAAGATTCTATGATGTAATCTGCTGCATTGTTTTGAGATACTGAGTAAGCAATCTTTAGTTTGGGGAATCACCCTTCAGAAGGTAATGACCAATATTTTAAATGCACCTCTTTGTTAGCATGTCCCTATTATATTGATCTATTTCAGCTTATATCATATTTAGAATAAGCCACCCCATGCTCTTTGAGCATTATGACTGATTTGAAATTGAAAATATCACAGTAACTGATTAAAACCTTTCACTTTAATATTTTGAGGAGCCTAATTATATTTCTGCATCCAAACCAAAACTATAGAACTAAATTGTAATTGATTATAATCATATAGATGGAAAGGTTTTCTGGTTCTGTGTTTCTGTAACTCAGTGCGATGATATTCTGCCTTATTAGTAAGTTATAAATACTTTATTCAGCTAGTAAAAAAGATCAAAACATAAACAATTTTAAACATTGCAAGGAGTAGACAGGGACAGCGGAACCTAATATTTCTACAGATTACTTTACAGGTGTATAGAAGGATCTGTATGTCCATTCTTAAAAATATAATTAAAGCATAAAATACTGGGTATACTCAGCTAGCCAGGCAGCATGTATGGAGAGAGCAGAGCATTTTTAAAAATTCAAACCCTTTCCAAAACTGAAAACTAAATTGTGAAAAAAACATTAATAGCTTTAAAAAAGGGATATCTTGAAAATAAAACACCTTTCAAGAAAGGAATGGTAAATGGAATAATCTCAGTCAAATAATAGACAAAAACACCAACTATTAAAGAAAAAAGATAATATGAGAAATGAAAAGCAAGGAAAGTGCTGTAAGAGCAGAAACATGCACATATTCGAGAATGGACATGTACAAATTCACATCACACAAACACTAAGAAAACAGGATATGGTTAAGTTGCAGAGAAGATATTAGTGTCAGACAATAAGAAATGTAAGGAAAAAAATTAAAGAAATAAAATAACTGACAGGATAGAAAGTATGAATAGCTGAGATGGTGCAGGTAGAAAGGAAGCTGGTAAAACACACTTTAGTGTGTAGGCTCCAGTCAGTGAAGAACCAGGGAACAAAAAAGTCAGGTTGAGAACAAGGATGCCGATCACTCAGCCAGTATGACATTTGATAATATTTGGAAATTGCAACAAAGTTCAAAACTTGTTGTCAATTTTTTTCAGCTGTTAGGAGGGATCCTGGCTGGGGGAGGGGGGGGGGGCTGGTTGCTGCTGCTATGGTCAAGGGGGAGCTGGAGCGAGTAGAGGGGGTTGGGACGGGGGTCTACTGCCGTGGGGAACGGGCCGGGCGTGGGGTGCGGGCGCGTGGCTGGCCAAGGAGGGGTTATGGCTGGTCGGCGGGGGAGGGGGGCGGGTCGCCCCCTGATCCGGCTGATAACCTGGAATGTAAGGGGACTGAACGGTCCAGTCAAGTGGGCCCGGGTGTTCGTGCACCTGAAGGGGCTGAAGGCGGATGTGGTCATGCTCCGGGAGACACACCTGAAGGTGGCAAACCAGGTAAGATTGAGGAATGGGTGGGTAGGTCAGGTGTTTCACTCGGGGCTGGATGCCAAAAGTCGGGGGGTGGCGATCTTGGTGGTAAAGAGGGTGTCGTTCGAGGCGTTGAGCATTGTGACAGACAATGGCGGCAGGTACGTAATGGTAAGTGGTAAGCTGCAAGTGGAGAGGGTGGTGCTGGTCAATATGTATGCCCCAAACTGGGATGATGCGGGTTTTATGCGGCGCATGTTGGGTCGGATCCCGGACTTGGAAGTGGGGGGCCTGATAATGGGGGGGGGACATTAACACGGCGTTGGACCCGGCACTGGATCGCTCCAGGTCTAGGACGGGTAGGAAGCCGGCGGCGGCTAAGGTGCTGAGGGGGTTTATGGACCAGATGGGAGGGGTGGACCCTTGGAGATTTGCAAGGCCGGGGGCTAGGGAATTTTCATTCTTCTCGTATGTTCATAAGGCTTATTCACGGATCGACTTCTTTATTATGAGTAGGGCGCTGATAGCGAGAGTAGAGGATACCGAGTACTCGGCGATAGCCATTTCGGATCACGCCGCGCATTGGGTAGACCTAGAGCTGGGGGGGGAGAGGGGCCAGCGCCCGTTGTAGCGCTTGGAGGTGGGGCTGTTGGCGGACGAGGAGGTGAGTGAGCGGGTCCGAGGAAGCATAGAGAGCTACCTGGAGGCCAATGATAACGGGGAGGTCCGAGTGGGGATGGTATGGGATGCGCTGAAGGCGGTGGTTAGGGGAGAGCTGATCTCCATTAGGGCCCACAAGGAGAGGAGAGAGCAGAGGGAGAGGGAGAGGCTGGTGGGGGAGATAGTGAGGGTAGACAGGAGGTATGCGGAGGTGCCGGAGGAGGGACTGTTGAGGAAGAGGCATAGCCTCCAGGCCGAATTCGACCTGTTGACCACCAGGAAGGCGGAGGTGCAGTGTAGGAAGGCCCAGGGACAGTGAGAGCCTTTTTCCTCGGATGGTGATGTCTAGCACGAGGGAACATAGCTTTAAATTGAGGGGAGATAGATATAAGACAGATGTCAGAGGTAGGTTCTTTACTCAGAGAGTAGTAAGGGTGTGGAATGCCAACACTAAGGGCATTCAAATGGTCATTGGATAGACATATGGACGATAAGGGAATAGTGTAGATGGGCTTTAGAGTGGTTTCACAGGTCGGCGCAACAACGAGGGCCGAAGGGCCTGTACTGCGCTGTAATGTTCTATGTTCTATGCTGGCGCATCAGCTTCGGAAGCGGGACGCAGCTAGGGAGATCGGGAGAGTTAAGGATAGGGGAAGAGTGGGGTTGACATCAATGGGGTCTTCAGGGACGTTTATGAGGAATTGTATCGGTCCGAGCCCCCACTGGAGGAGGGAGGGATGGGCCGCTTTCTGGGCCAAGTGTCTGTGGTGTCCCGGTGTCTGTGATTCCGGGAGCGTGGCCTCGATCTCTGTGGCAGCTTCAACGCCCCTAGACGGCGCTGGTGGGGAAAACGGTTGACCTGGGAAGGGAGCATCTGCTGGGTGCGTCGGTGGGTGGGGGGGGGCCTAGACGGGCCGGCGGAAGGACCGATCCCCCTAGAAGGTGCACTGGTGGGAGGGAGGGAGGGACTGGTGGCTGGGGTGTGCGTGGGGCTCTGGCGGGCGCCAGGTCTCGTAGGGAGACCGTATCTTGTCGGCCGTTGGGGTACGCCAGGCGTACTGGGGGTTAGCATGGAGAAGATGGACCCTCTCGACCAATGGGTCTGACTTGTGCGCCCGCACGTATTTTTGGAGCAGGATGGGTCCGGGAGCTGCCAGCCAGGTCAGGAGCGAGGTCCCAGAGGAGGACTTCCTGGGGAAGACGAGATGTTCATGAGGTGTTTGGTTGGTTGTGGTACAAAGCAGTGACCGGATAGAGTGGAGGGCATCCGGGAGGACTTCCTGCCAGCGGGAGACTGGGAGATTCCTAGACCATAGGGCCAGTAGGACGGTCTTCCAGACCGTTCCGTTCTCCCTCTCTACCTGTCCGTTAACCCGGGGGTTGTAACTGGTCGTCCTGCTTGAGGCGATGCCCTTGCTGAGCAGGAATTGCCGCACATAAAGGAGGACCCCCTATCACTATGTATGTAAGCGGGGAACCCGAACAGTGCAAAGATGATATGGAGGGCCTTGATGATGGTGGTTGCGGTCATGTCGGGGCAGGGGATGGCGAATGGGAACCAGGAGTACTCGTCAATCACGTTCAGGAAGTACGTGTTGCAGTCGGTGGAGGGGAGGGGGCCGTTGAAGTCCATGCTGAGGTGTTCAAAGGGACGGGAAGCCTTTACCAGATGCGCTTTCTCTGGCCGGTAGAAGTGCGGTTTGCACTCCGCGCAGATTTGGTAGTCCCTGGTGGCTGTCCTGACCTCCTCGATGGAATAGGGCAGGTTGCGGATGCGGGTCTTGATGAAGTGGAAAAAGCGAGTGACCCCCGGGTGGCAGAGGTCCTTGTGGAGGGCTCAGTGGCGGTCCGCTTGTGCGTTGGCACATGTGCCGCGGGACAGGGCATCAGGAGGCTCGTTTAGCTTCTCGGGACGATACAAGATCTCATAGTTGTAGGTGGAGCGTTCGATCCTCCACCGCAAGATCTTATCGTTTTTATCTTGCCCCGCTGTGCATTATCGAACATGAAAGCAACCGACCATTGGTCAGTGAGGAGAGTGAATCTCCTGCCGGCCAGGTAATGCCTCCAATGTCGCACAGCTTCTACTACGGCCTGGGCTTCCTTTTCGACTGAGGAGTGGTGGATTTCAAAAGCATGGAGGGTACGTGAGAAGAAGGCCACGGGTCTGCCCGCTTCGTTGAGGGTGGCCACCAGAGCTACGTCAAACGCGTCGCTCTCGACCTGGAAGGGGAGGGACTCGTCGATGGCGTGCATCGTGGCCTTTGAAATGTCTGCCTTGATGCGGCTGAAGGCCTGGCGGGCTTCTATCGACAGGGGAAAAGCTGTGGATTGGATCAGGGGACGGGCCTTGTCCGCATAGTTGGGGACCCACTGGGCATAGTAAGAGAAAAACCCTAGGCAGCGCTTCAGGGCCTTGGAGCATTGAGGGAGGGGGAACTCCATAAGGGGGCACATGCGTTCAGGGTCGGGGGCTATAACTCCATTTTGCACGACGTAGCCGAGGATGGCTAGGCGGTCGGTGCTAAACACACATTTATCCTTGTTATATGTAAGGTTAAGGATCTTTACGGACTGGAGGAATTTTCGGAGGTTGGTGCCGTGGTCCTGCTGGTCGTGGCTGCAGATGGTGAGATTATCGAGATACGGGAATGTTGCCCGTAAACCGTACCGGTCAACCATTCGGTCCATCTCGCGCTGGAAGACCGAGACCCTGTTAGTGACACCGAAGGGAACCCTTAAGAAGTGATAGAGTCGCCCATCTGCCTCGAAGGCAGTGTATTTGCGGTCACTAGTGCGGATGGGGAGCTGGTGGTAGGCGGACTTAAGATCCACCGTGGAGAAGACCTTGTAATGTGCGATCCTGTTTACCAGGTCAGATATGCGGGGGAGAGGGTACGCGTCCAACTGCATAAACCTGTTGATGGTCTGACTGTAGTCGATGACCATCCTATGCTTCTCCCCAGTCTTTACCACCACTACTTGAGCTCTCCAGGGACTGTTGCTAGCTTCAATGACTCCTTGAGGGTCGCGAGGCCGCAGACAGTGAGTGGGGGAGTATAGGGCCGCCGAATTTGAAATTTAGACTTTGGTGATTACACTGGACGTCTAAACCTAGGAGTGTGTCGCGCAGAGGTTGGGATGGACGTAGAGTCGGTAATTTGTAAACTCCCTTCCCTGGACTGTGAAAACAGAAACCCTTTATCTCTACTGAGTGGGAACCGGAGGCCAGGGAGATTTTTTGATTAACGGGGTGGACAAGGAGAGAACAGCGCCTTACCGTGTCGGGGTGTATGAAGCTCTCCGTGCTCCCAGAGTCGGTGCCCGTTGATTAGTACTGTTGTTGTAGAAGTTGAGAGTGTTCGAGGCCGGGACTAGTCCAGGGTCACCGAGGCTAGCCGCAGCAGTTGAGTGTTCTCTTCGGGCAGTGTACGGTCAGCCGAGCTGGGGTCCTGGGAGTCCATCCAAGATGGCGGCTCCCATTGGTCGCACATGGCTGGGGGTGCGCAAAATGGCGGCTCCCATCCATCGAACATGGCGTCCGTGGGACAAGAGGGCGGCGCCCGGGGGCCGCACGCTGCCCTGGAGGAGGAAGATGGCGGCGACCGCTGGCCGCACGGGGACCGTGGAGAGGTTTGTGGTGGCGGTCCGCAATCGCCGCCGGAGACCGCGGCGACCGCACGGGCCTGGCATACCACCACAAAGTGGCCCTTCTTAACCGCATCCCTCGCAGGTGGATGCCTGGGCTGGGCAGCGCTGCCGGGGGTGCCTGGCCTGCCCGCAAAAGTAGCAGCGGGGCCCCCCGGGGTTGCCAGGATGCCTTGCAGCACAACTTGTGGGGGCACGGGGGATATCTCGGGGTCAGCTGCGGAGGGGTTCCACGCTGCCCAGGGGGCTGCCGCGCAGTCGGGAACGTAAGCGCGGGCGTTTCTGGAGGCCACATCCAGGGAGCCTGCAAGGGCCCGTGCCTCCTTGAGGCCTAGGGTGTCTTTTTCCAGCAATCGCTGGCGGATTTGGGAGGACAGCATACCTGCCACGAAAGCGTCCCAGATCAAGAGTTCTGTGTGGTCGCTCGCTGAAACCTGCGGGCAGCTGCAATTTCTCCCCAACACCAGGAGCGCACTGTAGAATTCTTCCAGCGATTCCCCAGGGATTTGTCGCCTCGTTGCGAGCAGATGTCAGGCGTAGACCTGGTTTACTGGGCGAATATAATATCCTTTTAGCAGCTCCATTGCTGCACGAAGTCCTACGCATTGTCGATGGGGGTGTAAATTTCCGTGCTCACCCTCGAGTGCAGGACTTGCAATTTTTGTTCTCCAGTGGGTGTGTTTTCTGCCGTTCCGAGATATCCTTTAAAACATGCCAGCCAGTGCTTGAAGATTGCCGCTGAGTTCGTCGCGTGGGGGCTGAGTTGCAGACACTCCGGCTTGATTCAGAGCTCCATCCTTTTAAATCTAGCTTATTAAATTGATGCACGATCAATGACCATTAAAGCAAGGTTGTAGTCCAACCGAAGGCTTTAATAAGCTAGATGTTTCCCCCAGCAGCTCAGGTACAAAATGCAGGCTGCTGGGGTGGCACGGGCTCTTATACCCTGCCTTGCAGGGCGGAGCAACCATACAGTTTGACCAATAGGGAGCTTACAATATCTACCAATGGTGTTCCAGCATTACCAGGTACCGTAATACCTCTACACAGACTACCACACCTCCATACCAGGCAACATCCTAATAAGCTGCTTCTGTGCCCTGTCCAAAGCACCCACATCCTTCTGGTAGTGTGGCGACCAGAATTGTACATAATATTCCAAATGTGGCCTAACTAAGGTCCTGTACAGATGCAGCATGACTTGCCAATTTTTATATTCAATGCCCTGACCGATGAAGGCCAGCATGCTGTATGTCTTCTTGACCACCCTATCCACATGCATTGCCACTTTCAGTGATCGGTGGACATGCACGCCCAGATCTGTCTGCCTGTCAATACTCAAAAGAGTTCTACCATTATTGTGCAATTCCTACATGCACTGGACCTTCCAAAGTGCATTACCTCACACTTTTCCTTATTAAAGTCTATTTGCCATTTGTCCGCCCAAGACTCCAACCAGTTTATATCCTGCTGTATCCTCTGACAATCCTCTTCACTATCCGCAACTCTTCCAATTTTTGTATCATCTGCGAGCTTATTAATTAGATCAGCTACATTTTCTTCCAAATCATTTATACACACCACGAACAACAAAGGCCCCAGAACTGATCCCTGTGGAACGCCGCTAGTCACAGGCGTATATTCAGAAAAACACACTTTTACTGCTACCCTCTGTTTTCTGTGCCCAAACCAGTTCTGTATCCACATCCTGAGGCATTACGCCCTTCCTCCAGCAGAGACAGAGATGTTCATGCAGATGTTACAGGAGTGCTGATTTCTATGTTTGATAAGTTCAGGCAGTATAGCATCAGCACTTGGAGCTTTGCTCAAGGCAAGCAAGTCAATCACTTTGCTAATCTCCATTGTGCATTTGATATTCAGCTCTGTTGTAAAAGGCAGGCCCTCTGTTATGTCTACAGCTTCCTCCATGCCCTAGAATACACCTCAAGTGAGTGTTCCAGCCATTTTTCCAACTGCTGTCGCCGATAACCTCCTTGCATTTGTTTTCAATGGATCAGTTTTCTTTGCTGATGGATCAGTTGCCATTTTGATCCCATCAAACATGCCCCTGGGAATTCCTCAAAGGACATCTGGATGGCAAAGTTGTCACCAGTTGTCATTGATGTGGTGTTGCACTATGTGACTGGAGAATGTGTGGTACTATGTGATTGTGCTAACTCTGCAATTGTTTATATTGGAAAAATTAAGAATGATTCCGCTATAGAACATTTTCTAATCATGTTTAACTTCTTTATAAACCTGCAGGTATAAGAAAGTAATAGAAGCCTGCTGTCTACAACAGGACCTGGCTATATTCCCCTTTGGAGATTTAACTGAAGTAAGAAACTTTAGTCAAGAATGAGAAGATTGATCTCAGAGACATTTAATCAGATATTCCGAGGTAAATGAAAATGTTAATGGATTTTTTAAATTAAATCAAAGATAGGAGAACGAGGGCTCAACCTGTCAGGTGGGCAGAAGCAACGAATTAGCATTGCTCGAGCTGTGTATTCAGACCAAGATATTTACCTGTTGGATGATCCCTTATCAGCTGTGGATGCTCATGTTGGGAAACACATCTTTGAGCAGTGTGTCAAAAAAACACTCCGTGGGAAAACAGTGATTCTAGTCACTCACCAGCTGCAGGTAACGTACTGAAAACTGGACATGGTCATGGGGTGAGAGAGAGCAGGACATTTTGAGATGAGGATTTAACATGAAGTGCTCCGTTAAATGTGTAAAAGTTGGGATAACCCGGGTTACATTTCCCGAGCCAACACCAGAAATGTGGCATCATCACCAAAGATAAAGCAAAATACAAAAACAGAAAGCACTTAAAACACAGAGCAGGCCAGGAACCTCTGAGTATGGGCATGAGGTAGAACTGGCAGATGTTACACTTGAGCATAATTTCAGAGCAAATAGAACAAGAGGTGGTAAAAAGGAAAATCACAAATACATGGAATAATCTGTGCTTGTAGAGAACAGGAGAGTTTGAAAGACAGGAGTAATTTGAAAATGAGACAATGGGAGGCATCATGGGAAAATCAAAGAAACTGGGATTCTCCGGTCCCCCAGCCGCATGCTTCCTGGCAGCGTGCTGTTCGCTGGAGGTTGGAAGAAAGAATCCAGCCACTTGTCAATGGGATTTCCTATTGAAGCCACCCCACGCCATTGGGAAACCCAGGGCGTGGGTGTCCTGCCAGCAGGAAAAGAGAATCTCAGCAGATGGAGAATTGCAGTCCAGGTATTTGCAAGATGCAGACAGAGTATAAATAGATGAAGAGGTAGGGGCTAGGTATGTAAAAAGGAAAACAGTGGGCCAACAGCCTGGTCGAGAGAAAAAGCAGGTCTACACCAAAGATACAGAACACCTCCCTGGTAATGTGTTCTGGTGGAGATTAATTACTTATTAGTAGTGAGTGTGAACTATATTTTTAAGCTTTTTTGCATTCTTTCATTGAATTTAGTTTGGTGACTTTTTTTGGATTTATTATGTACTTGTTTCATTTGCTGCCTATCATTGAAGGGAATCTAATAGGATGGATGCCCCTGTGGCAATTCTCCTTGCTTCAGCCAGCTAATGGACAAGATGGATACAAACTGAACCAACTTTACCCAAGAAGGTGGTTCCACAGACAGTGACCCAGAGCCGGGATTGAACCTGGGATCTCGGTGCCATGAGGCAACCGTGCAAAAAAACAATCATGCTACAAATCCTTCATCAGAGAATTTAGTTTCTGAACTTTACCATCAATTTGTCCTGAAATATTCATGCACCGGAATGTGATTGCTGCGTGTTCCTTTGAAAATTACCATGAACTCCTATGCACGTCAGCTCGCATGTCGTGCATCTGTGTATCTAATCTTTGTGCACTGGCAGTGGTGGGTTCCCTCATCATGGCAGGGGCCCTGCCAGGAGGCACTCCTGCATAACCAGCCTGTTTCAGGAAACTGGGTTGAGATCATGCAGTGTCAGGACTGCCCAACCGCCAAATGGAGAATCCACTTTGACGTATTTAACAACTTTTATAGCAGCAAGTGTCATCCTAGTTGGTACGGTACAAAAAGAGAGTGGGTAAGTTAAATACACCATTGAAATTTATACATTGAATTCTGGATAAATATACCTGCATTCAAAACTCCCAAATTTCTCAGTAGAAATGTGTGTTTATCCAGGGATGTAAAATTCAGTAAGATTAATTTTTATTGAAAGAAACCATTTAAGTATATGTGCTATACTTCGATATTCATTGCACTAACATTGAATTGGCATTCATTTCTGAAAAGTTCATGCTGCCTGTCAGAATACATGAAGCAGTTTCTCTGGTGACTTACCCCAGTGACTGTAATATTGGAGTAGCTTCCACAGAAGGGATGCAGACTTTTCTAATTAGAAGCACAATGCTTTGCAGAGTATCAGGATTGACAGGTTTGTACAGATATACCCCATGTTCATTTATTTTTACATTTATCTCCAGTACTTAGAACATTGTGATGAAATCCTTTTATTGGAGGAAGGCAAAGTTAAAGAAAAAGGAAAACATGTGTTACTAATGAATAAAAATGGACACTATGCCAACCTGATCAACAATTACCAAATGAACCAACCAAATGTAAGAAAATCACAGATTGTTTATGTTGAAATGTATTATGTGTTTCTGACCAGTCTTTTGCCTTGTACCAGGCGGAGATTTAAAAAGCGCGGGAGCTGCGAGTCGGAGCGGAGATTTAAAAAGCGCGGGAGCTGCGAGTCGGGGCGGAGATTTAAAAAGCGCGGGAGCTGCGAGTCGGAGCTGAGATTTAAAAAGCGCGGGAGCTGCGAGTCGGAGCGGAGATTTAAAAAGAGCGGGAGCTGCGAGTCGGAGCGGAGATTTAAAAAGAACGGGAGCTGCGAGTCGGAGCGGAGATTTAAAAAGAGCGGGAACTGCGAGTCGGAGCGGAGATTTAAAAAACAGTCTCTGTCAGGGAGAGAACCTGAGAACATCTAAGACCCTCAGAAGGTAATGATTTTTACTCATTTTTACTTTCATTACCTTTTTAAATTGTGTGTGGGGGGGGGGGACTGAAGTGACATCACAGAAAAGCTGTGACCTGAGTGGCTGGTTGGGAATCTACACTAAATTTAAAAAATTAAGCATTGGTAACTAATTAAACATAATTACTTAATTATAATTTAGAGGGGTATCTAAGCCAGAGATCGGAGAGTACTATATTTAGCTTTCACATTTACAGTAGACATCTAGTGCTAGGAAACAGATAGTTATAACATTTTTTAAAAAAATGTTAAACTTTTAATTTTAAGTTACTAATTAATTGACGCAATGTCAGTTAGAGGGGTGCAGTGCTCTGACTGTGAGATGTGGCAGGTCCGGGAGGCTTCCAGCGTCCCGGATGGTTTCATCTGCAGAAAGTGCACCCAACTGGAGCTCCTCACAGACCGCATGGTTCGGTTGGAGCAGCAATTGGATGCACTTAGGAGCATGCAGGTGGCGGAAAGCGTCATAGATCGCAGTTATATAAATGTGGTCACACCCAAGGTGCAGGCAGAGAAATGGGTGACCACCAGAAAGGGCAGGCAGTCAGTGCAGGAATCCCCTGTGGTTGCCCTCCTCTCGAACAGGTATACCCCTTTGGACACTGTCGGGGGGGATAGCCTATCAGGGGAAAACAGCAGCAGCCAGAGCAGTGGCACCACGGCTGGCTCTGATGTTCAGAAGGGAGGGTCAAAGCGCAGAAGTGCAATAGTAATAGGGGACTCTATAGTCAGGGGCACAGATAGGTGCTTCTGTGGACGTGACAGAGACTCCAGGATGGTATGTTGCCTCCCTGGTGCCAGGGTCCAGGATGTCTCCGAACGGGTAGAGGGCATCCTGAAGGGGGAGGGCAAACAGACAGAGGTCATTGTACATATTGGTACTAACGACATAGGCAGGAAGGGGCATGAGGTCCTGCAGCAGGGGTTCAGGGACCTAGGCAGAAAGTTAAAAGACAGGACCTCTAAGGTTGTAATCTCGGGATTACTCCCTGTGCCACGTGCCAGTGAGGCTAGAAATAGGAAGATAGAGCAGCTAAACACATGGCTAAACAGCTGGTGCAGGAGGGAGGGTTTACATTATCTGGACCACTGAGAGCTCTTCCGGGGCAGGTGTGACCTATATAAGGACGGGTTACATCTAAACTGGAGAGGCATAAATATCCTGGCCGCGAGGTTTGCTAGTGTCACACGGGAGGGTTTAAACTAGTATGGCAGGTGGGTGGGCATGGGAGCAATAGGTCAGAAGGTGAGGGCATTGAGGGAGAACTAGGGAATAGGGACAGTGTGGCTCTGAGGCAGAGCAGACAGGGAGAAGTTGCTGAACACAGCGGGTCTGGTGGCCTGAAGTGCATATGTTTTAATGCAAGAAGTATTACGGGTAAGGCAGATGAACTTAGAGCTTGGATTAGTACTTGGAACTATGATGTTGTTGCCATTACAGAGACCTGGTTGAGGGAAGGGCAGGATTGGCAGCTAAACGTTCCAGGATTTCGATGTTTCAGGTGGGATAGAGGGGGATGGAAAAGGGGAGGCAGAGTTGCGTTACTGGTTAGGGAGAATATCACAGTTGTACTGCGGGAGGACACCTCAGAGGGCAGTGAGGCTATATGTGTAGAGATCAGGAATAAGAGGGGTGCAGTCACAATGTTGGGGGTTTACTACAGGCCTCCCAACAGCCAGCGGGAGATAGAGGAGCAGATAGGTAGACAGATTTTGGAAACGAGTAAAAACAACAGAGTTGTGGTGATGGGAGACTTCAACTTCCCCAATATTGACTGGGACTCACTTAGTGCCAGGGGCTTAGACGGGGCAGAGTTTGTAAGGAGCATCCAGGAGGGCTTCTTAAAACAATATGTAGACAGTCCAACTAGGGAAGGGGCGGTACTGGACCTGGTATTGGGGAATGAGCCCGGCCAGGTGGTAGCAGTTTCAGTAGGGGTGCATTTCGGGAACAGTGACCACAATTCAGTAAGTTTTAAAGTGCTGGTGGACAAGGATAAGAGTGGTCCTAGAATGAATGTGCTAAATTGGGGGAAGGCTAATTATAACAATATTAGGCGGGAACTGAAGAATCTAGATTGGGGGCGGATGTTTGCGGGCAAATCAGCATCTGGCATGTGGGAGGCTTTCAAGTGTCAGTTGAAAGGAATTCAGGACCGGCATATTCCTGTGAGGAAGAAGGATAAATACGGCAATTTTCGGGAACTTTGGATAACGAGAGATATTGTAGGCCTCACCAAAAAGAAAAAGGAGGCATTTGTCAGGGCTAAAAGGCTGGGAACAGACAAAGCCTGTGTGGAATATAAGGAAAATAGGAAGGAACTTCAGCAAGGAGTCAGGAGGGCTAGAAGGGGTCACGAAAAGCCATTGGCAAATAGGGTTAAGGAAAATCCCAAGGCTTTTTACACGTACATAAAAAGCAAGAGGGTAGCCAGGGAAAGGGTTGGTCCACTGAAGGAGAGGCAAGGGAATCTATGTGTGGAGCCAGAGGAAATGGGCAAGGTACTAAATGAATACTTTGCATCAGTATTCACCAAAGAGAAGGAATTGGTAGATGTTGAGTCTGGAGAAGGGTGTGTAGATAGCCTGGGTCACATTGAGATCCAAAAAGACGAGGTGTTGGGTGTCTTGAAAAATATTAAGGTAGATAAGTCCCCAGGGCCTGATGGGATCTACCCCAGAATACTGAAGGAGGCTGGAGAGGAAATTGCTGAGGCCTTGACAGAAATCTTTGGATCCTCACTGTCTTCAGGTGATGTCCCGGTGGACTGGAGAATAGCCAATGTTGTTCCTCTGTTTAAGAAGGGTAGCAAGGATAATCCAGGGAACTACAGGCCGGTGAGCCTTACTTCAGTGGTAGGGAAATTACTGGAGAGAATTCTTCGAGACAGGATCTACTCCCATTTGGAAGCAAATGGATGTATTAGTGAGAGGCAGCATGGTTTTGTGAAGGGGAGGTCGTGTCTCACTAACTTGATAGAGTTTTTCGAGGAGGTCACAAAGATGATTGATGCAGGTAGGGCAGTGGATGTTGTCTATATGGACTTCAGTAAGGCCTTTGACAAGGTCCCTCGTGGTAGACTAGTACAAAAGGTGAAGTCACACGGGATCAGGGGTGAGCTGGCAAGGTGGATACAGAACTGGCTAGGTCATAGAAGGCAGAGAGTAGCAATGGAAGGATGCTTTTCTAATTGGAAGGCTGTGACCAGTGGTGTTCCACAGGGATCAGTGCTGGGACCTTTGCTGTTTGTAGTATATATAAATGATTTGGAGGAAAATGTAACTGGTCTGATTAGTAAGTTTGCAGACGACACAAAGGTTGGTGGAATTGCGGATAGCGATGAGGACGGTCAGAGGATACAGCAGGATTTAGATTGTTTGGAGACTTGGGCGGAGAGATGGCAGATGGAGTTTAATCCGGGCAAATGTGAGTTAATGCATTTTGGAAGGTCTAATGCAGGTAGGGAATATACAGTGAATGGTAGAACCCTCAAGAGTATTGAAAGTCAGAGGGATCTAGGAGTACAGGTCCACAGGTCACTGAAAGGGGCAACACAGGTGGAGAAGGTAGTCAAGAAGGCATACGGCATGCTTGCCTTCATTGGCCGGGGCATTGAGTATAAGAATTGGCAAGTCATGTTGCAGCTGTATAGAACCTTAGTTAGGCCACACTTGGAGTATAGTGTTCAATTCTGGTCGCCACACTACCAGAAGGATGTGGAGGCTTTAGAGAGGGTGCAGAAGAGATTTACCAGAATGTTGCCTGGTATGGAGGGCATTAGCTATGAGGAGCGGTTGAATAAACTCGGTTTGTTCTCACTGGAACGAAGGAGGTTGAGGGGCGACCTGATTGAGGTCTACAAAATTTATGAGGGGCATAGACAGAGTGGATAGTCAGAGGCTTTTTCCCAGGGTAGAGGGGTCAATTACTAGGGGGCATAGGTTTAAGGTGAGAGGGTCAAGATTTAGAGTAGATGTACGAGGCAAGTTTTTTTACACAGAGGGTAGTGGGTGCCTGGAACTCGCTACCGGAGGAGGTGGTGGAAGCTGGGACAATAGTGACATTTAAGGGGCGTCTTGACAAATACATGAATAGGATGGGAATAGAGGGATACGGACCCAGGAAGTGTAGAAGATTGTAGTTTAGTCAGGCAGCATGGTCGGCACGGGCTTGGAGGGCTGAAGGGCCTTTTCCTGTGCTGTACATTTCTTTGTTCTTTGAAATCGGTGCTCAAGCCCCTAGCTACATCCGAGTCAGCTGGAGTCAGCCATGGCTCAGTTGGTGCTGCTGTTACCTCAAAGATACAAGGTTCCAGCTGTGAGTGCCATTCCAGGGCTTGAGCACAATAATCAAGGTTGACAATGGAGGGAAATAGTATCTTTTGGATGAGACGTTAAACTGAAGAACCGTTTGCCCATTTGGGTGAATGTAAAAGATGCCATGGCATTATTTCCATTCTGAGCAAGGGAGTGTTGCCAATCAGCACCGGAGTAATGTTGCCAATTAATAATGATGCTCTTTTTAACTGGATACTGATAGTTATTAATGATAATGTTGCTTTTCAGAGTCGCCAGGTATCAAATGATACCACCACAAGGCTTTACCGTATTGATCAAAGACCAAGCAACCAGTTAGTTAGTTCAAGTTCAATGATAGTTTACACACAAGAATTACTTTGACATGCAACATAAAACACTACAAGCTAAATTACACGCTAAATTACACCTAACACTACAACAACCTGTACTTAACTTCAGGCACCCGGCTTTATGCAGAGGAACAAAGCCTTTGTTCGGATCTTGCGTGGCTGGGTCTGGAGAAGTGACTTTGTTTCTGCTGGTCTGTCTGGTTGCGATCGTTGGTCTTGAACTCGCTTTGGGTCGTGGTGCTGCAATTGGTATCAGGCGTAGGCCGGGCCAAGAGAGTGCCGGTGCGCCGGGCCCAAAAGAGACCGAACACATGGCAGTGTCTCTTTTTATCCTTTGGGGGTTTTGCGCTCTTTTGGACGATCCTTAGCTTTGGACCCAATCATTCAGCAGGCTTCGATTACCGCCTACGATTTTAGCCAATAAATGGGGAGGGTGCCTTGTTGGCTGGGCGTGTCCTGAGCGGTCATTGACCTTGGCTGTTTGGGATTCCTGGGTGAAGGGAGTGGTGCCGACGAGTCTGTATCTGTATCTTATACCTGAGTACAAGTCTTTTGTTCTGGCGAAATGGGCCATTAGAATGCAAATCGGCTGGGGGTTTCGATAGTGTCTAGTTATCTAGTGGCCAAGATACACTTAAGCTCGGAGTTCGTCTGAATCCTGCATTGGCCACATTTCCCGTGATTCTTTGCAAATGGCCATACTCCCCTTTGTAAGTGGCCAGGTTTCCCTTTGTAAATGGCCATCCCAGATGGCTACAGCAGTTTTTCCTGGTCTCCTGGACAGTATTTATCCCTCAATCAACACCACTAAATCAGATTATCTGGTCATTGTCACATTGCTGCTTATGGGAATTTGTGGTGCTCAAATTGGTTGGTGTGTTTCCCACATTACAATAGTGACTAGCCTTCAAAGGAGTACTTCCTTGGCTGTAAAATGCTTTGAGATGACTGGTGTTTATGAAAGCTCAATATAAAGGCAAATATTTTTTTTCTTTCATACATTTACATTGCATTTATCATTCCTAAGGTAATGCAGCATTCCATTCAAGCATATAATAAGGGCCAATGCATATATCTACATTAGAAGTATTCATTGAGAGAAAATCTTTAATAGCATTTATTCAAACTAACTAAAACACAAGTATGATCAGCAATTTTGAAGTCAGGGAGGGAAAACATCAGCTGCTCTGTGAATTTTATGTTGTTACATTAATATTTAGGTCGCTGGAGAAATTCTCGAGCCAGCAGTGCTTTAATTAGTCAGCGAGCTGCAAGTGGGATAATTAGGCCTTTGCTGTTAAAGAGTTATGTTACAGTCATTTCTCATTAATCCAACTCTTATTAATCTGACAACCTAATTTTAAGCAGAATTTTATCTTGAAAAGGCATTCACATCTTGTGCTGATGTAATTCAGCTAACAAGGTTATCATTCCAGCATTAATCTGACATTTTTAAGAATGTGAATATCTTAAAACAGGCTAAAGATCCGGTTAAGAATGATTGAACATTATAGAACTAACCAAGGCCAAAGATGATCAAATATTCCATGAAACACAGTTAGCTCCTCAGTGTTGGATCCTGATAATATCATCTCTAAATTGTATCTGATTTGATTTATTGGAGGAAATGTAAGCATTGAAAGATACTGTGACGCTTTCAGAAGTATCTTCAAGAACAAAAGGAGGAATTTTGTCCTACTTTTGCTCTGTTAATAAAATGGATATGGCAGAATTCATAAAAAGGTCACTGGAGAAATTATTGGGCTAGTTGTTCCTTTCCAATACCAGGGCTAGGATTTTACTGCCCTCCTACCCAGCAGGATATTGTGGTCATTAGCAATTTAAATTATCCCCCCCAACCCCCGGTGGGTGGGGGGGGAAAACACGTTATCCTGGTCTATAATTTATTTCAAAAGTGAAAATGCTAGAGATGTGGCAAATCTGAAATAAAAGCAGAAAATGTTGGAATTACTCAGAAGGTCAGTCAGCATTTTCATCAGCATTGAAAGGTCACTGACCGGCTCTGTTTTTCTCTCTCCAGAGGTGCATGCATTCTTTATTTTCTTGTTAAATCCCTCATCGGTACCGTTAAAACTTTTCTCCTCAGTTTGTTTAGCCTCGGCTCTTCTGACCGTAAGGTCGATTTGTCAATTGGTTTCTCCCTGTGTGGAATGCTGCTGGCAGGGAGCCGGTCAGGAAATCTGTGTCCGACAGACATTGATTTCTATTCATTCAAATAAGTAAGCAGAAAACAAGGGGCTTCACTTATGGTTTCTTACTCAGAGCTCTCAAGAGTGCTGTTCCGCACTGCGAGTGCCTGATCAAGAAATCAGCCCTTTTTCTCTTGTCGACTTTTTTTCCTTTATGCAATTGTTATTTGCAAATCTTCATTGTTGATTATATCCTTCTTCTCCGACGTTACTCGCTGATTGCTGTTGCACTTTCTGTCACAATGTCCTGCAGTGTTAATAATATTTTCTGTGTATTACAGAATGTAATCACTTCTCAAATGAAATTACACTTCTGGGTTACATAGTTGAGAAAGATTTCCTTTATGTGATATGATTCTATTCATAAAGACTGGACTTAGAATTTCACCAGATATTAAAATCTTCATTCAATACTCCACCATGCTTATTATTTCAAATTTAAAATATGACCTTCATTGCCAGCAGAAAGTCTATGGGTGGGATTCTCCACTTGCCGACACCATCATTCTACACCACACTCTGGCTACCTAGCCAACTGAGCTAATCCCACAGAGAGACTTGAACAATTATACTACAAATGCTATGTTGATTTACAGTTCAATATTTATTCCATTCTGCATTTAGTGTTCAGGAGAGCAAAACAAGATACCACTTAGCTCTGATATAGGAAAACTGGATGGAACCTCTCCGTCAAGCACATGGTTAAATGGCTCAGACAATGCTGGTAAGTGTGCCATCATTAAGAAAAGCATTTTGCATAAAATCATATTATTCAGGAACAGCAGTAGGCCATTGAACTCTTCAAGTGTGTTCTGCCATTCAATTAGATCATATTCATGCACCTCTGCTCCATATCATTTGTAGCCTTGTCGAAAGAAACAGACTGATCTCAGTCTTGGGAATTAACTGACCATCCACAGCCTTTTGGAAGTGAGTTTACCACTACCATTTATGATTATAAAAAATGCTTCTTGATTTCATTCTTAATTAGTCTTTCTTTAATTTTGTTCTGGATTTGCTCACCACGCAGAGGAAACTCTTTCTCTGGACCTCCCCTTTTTGAATCTGCCTTTCATTTTAAAAAGATAAAGTAAATCACCCCTAAACCTTCTAAACGTGGGGGAATACAAACTAAGTTTATGCATCCTGCCCTCGTAATCTAAGGGCGGGATTCTCCGACCCCCCGCCGGGTGGGAGAATCGCCGGGGGTCGGCGTGAATCCCGCCCCCGCCGTCCTCCCAATTCTTCCGCCCCCCAGAAACCGGCGTGGCGTGAGTCGCGCCGCCCGCCTCGGAGAATGCCGGGGTCCGGCGTGACTCAGTGGGACCCGGGGCTGTCCAGATTCTCCGGCCCACGATAGGCCGAAGTCCCGACCGTTCTATGCCGGTCCCGCTGGCGTAAATTGGAGTTGGTCCCTTACCGGCGGGACCTGGTGGCGCGGGCGGGCTCCGGGGTTCATGGGGAGTCACGGGGGGGGGATCTGGCCCCGGGAGGTGCCCCCATGGTGGCCTGGCCCGCGGTCGGGGCCCACCGATCCGCGGGCGAGCCTGTGCCATGGGGGCACTCTATTCCTTCCGCACCGGAGGCCATGGTCATCCACCATTCCCAGTGAGGAAGTGACTCCATGTGCGCATACGCGGGGATGACGCCAGCACACTGGTGCTCCCGCGCATGCGCCGACTAGCACCGGCCGGCGGAGGCCCTTTGGCGCGGCACTTTTGGGGCGGCCCGACGCCGGAGTGGTTCACACCACTCCGTCCCACCAGGACCCCCCGTCCAGTCGGGTACGGAAGAATCCCGCCCTAAACCTTTAAATCTCAATATCACTAATGTCCTATAGGGAAGGAAATCTACCATCCTTGACTGGTTTGGTCTAGATGTGACTCCAGATCCACAGCAATGTGGTTGACTCTTAAAGGTCCTCTGGAACGGTCTAGCAAACCTGTCAATTGTACCAAACTATTAGAGCAAAATCAACAAAAGAATGAAACCGGATGGACGACGTGGCATCGACCTAGGCACCTATATAGTCGGGAGGGAGTTGTCCTGGGAGTCTGCAAAGTTGACTATGGATCCCATGAAGTCACATGACACCAGATAAACATGAACAAGAAAACTTCCTGTTGATTACGACCCACTTCTCCTCCTCAGCAGATTAATCAGTGTTCCTCCATGTCGAACTCCAACTGGAAAATGCACTGAGGGTGGCAAGGACACACATTGTACTCTTGGGTGGAGGACTTCTGACCAAGTTGGCAGAATCCTGTAGGACATAGCTGCTAGACTGGGCCTGTGGGAGGTGGTGAGGAAACCAACAAAAGGGAAAAACGTACGTGACATTGTCCTTGTCATGTGAGAGTACCTTTAAGAAATGGGTGTTTAAGAAATATACCTTTAAGAAATGGGTACTATCAGTGATGTCAGAGTGTGGGTGGAGCTGGGCTGTCTGTCAGCTTTTTACTTTTATTTTAGGCTGTTTGCTGCAGGGTGTATTTTAGTTTTGTTTTCAGTGTTGGAGCTGAAGCCAGACCAAGCAGGTGTACTGCTGTTCTCTCTGCCACCAAAAGACTATCTCTTGATCATTTGGTGAATTCAGAATTATAAATGTTCTCAGTAGTGAATGTAAACCTAATGTGCTTCTGTTAAAAGGTGTTTCTCAAGTCTTCTGCATGTTAAAAGGACAGCTTACTGATTACTTAGTGTTGTATTCTTTGGGGGTTTTATTTGAATTAATGGTTGCTAAGATGTTCACTGTTTGTTTTAAAAAGGTTAACTTGAATTCATAGAATAAACATTGTTTTGTTTAAAAAAAATACTTTTGCATTTCTGCTGTACCACACCTGTAGAGTGGGCCGTGTGATCCCCATACCACAATCTATTAAAAGCTGTGGGTCAGGTGAACTCCATGATACACTTTGGGGTTCTCTAAACCCTGGCCCATAACAGTCCTCATCAATCTACCTGTCGCAGAGGTATATGTCCATGACACTATTGGTGGGAGAGACAACAGCACAGTCCTTGTGGAGAACATAAGAACTTAAGAACTAGGAGCAGGAGTAGGCCATCTGGCCCTTCGAGCCTGCTCCGCCGCCATTCAATGAGTTCATGGCTGATCTTTGTGGACTCAGCTCCACTTTCCGGCCCGAACACCATAACCCTTAATCCCTTTATTCTTCAAAAAACTATCTATCTTTATCTTAAAAACATCTAATGAAGGAGCCTCAACTGCTTCACTGGGCAAGGAATTCCATAGATTCACAACCCTTTGGGTGAAGAAGTTCCTCCTGAAAAACAAAACAATGTTTATTCTATGAATTCAAGTTAACCTTTTTAAAACAAACAGTGAACATCTTATACTCTCCATCAGGTTATGTGGCACTATACTCTGCAAAATGGGAAATGTTTAGAACAGATATAGCAATTCAAAACTGGGAACCCATGCGGCTGTGGGCCACCAGCAGCAGCAGAATTGTACTCAACCACAATGTGCAACACGACAGCCCAGCATATCCCTCACTCTTTCATTGCCATCAAGCTGTGGATCAACCCTGAGCCAATAAAGAGTGGAGAAGGATATGCCAGGAGTGCCATCAGGCACACCTAGAATTTAGGCATGTCAAATAATGGAAGCAGCATGTGACCGACAGAACTAAGACATTCCATAAATAAGGATATCAGACCTAAGCTCTGCAGTCCTGTCACATCCATTTGTGAATGACAGTGGACCTGGGTCACTGTCCGTGTGGAGTTTGTACATTCTCCCTGCATTTGTTTGGGTCTCACCCCCACAACCCAAAAGATGTGCAAGGTTTGGTGGATTGACCACACTAAATTGCCCCTCAATTGGAAAAAAAGAATTGTGCACTCTTTAAAAAAAAATGTTTTAAGTGAATGGCGGTGGACAATTAAAGAAATGGACAAAAAAGTTCCATAAATGTTAAATATCCCCCTTCTCACTAATGGGTGGGGGGGCGGGGGGAAATGGGGGGCACAGCACATCAAGAGACAAGGCCGAAGAATTTGCAACCATCTTCAGCCAGAAATGCTGGGTGGATGATCCAACTCGGCCTCCTCCTGAGGCCCCAGCATCACAGACGTTAAACGTTAACCCATTCAATTCACCCCATGTGATATCAAGAAGACACAGTCACCCCTGGCAACATTCTGGTCGCAGTACCAAAGGCTTGTACTCCAGAATTTGCGTCCCCCCCCCACCCTCCCAACGCAGCCAAGTAATTCTAGTACAGCTACAATACAGGCATCTACCTGACAATGCGGAAAATTGCCCAGGTATGTCCAGTCCACAAAAACAGGACAAATTCAACCCGGCCAATTACCAGCCTATCAATCTACTCTCAATCATCAGCAGGGTGATGGAAGATCCCATCGGCAGTGCTATCAAGCAGTACTTGATCAGCAATAAGCTGCTCACTGATGCACAGTTTGGTTCCGACAGGGCCACTCAGCTCCTGACCCGATTACAGCCTTGCTCCAAACATGGACAATAAAGGTAAATGTAAGAGGTGTGATGAGACAGGCTGCCCCGACATCATAAGACCATAAGACACGGGAGCAGAATTAGGCCACTCGGCCCATATCATGGCTGATATTTCTCTCATCTCCATTCTCCTGCTTTCTCCCCATAACTCCTGATTGCCTTATAATCAAGAACCAATCTATCTCTGTCTTGAAGATACTCAGTGATTTGGTTTCCACAGCATTCGTTCGCAGAGTTCCATAGATTCACCACTCTCTGGCTGAAGAAATTCCTCCTCATCTATGTTTTAAAGAGCGTCCTTTTAGTTTGAGATTGTGTCCTCTGGTTGTTGTTTTTCCTACAAGTGGAAACATCCTCATCCACTCTATCCAGATCACAGTATCCTGTAAGTTTCAATAAGTTTCCTCCCTCATCCATCTAAATGCCAGTGAGTGCAGATCCAGAGACTTCATACGACAAGTTCTTTATTCCAGGGATCATTCTTGTGAACCTCCTCTGGATCCTTTTCAAGGCCAGAACATCCTTCCTTCGATACGGTGCTCAACACTGCTCACAATACTCCAAATGGCGTCTGACCAGAACCTTATGCTGCCTCTGAAGTACATCCCTGGTCTTGTATTCTAGCCCACTCGACATGAATGCTAACATTGCATTTGCCTTCCTAACTGCTGACTGAACCTGCACTTTAATCTTGAGAATCGTGAACAAGGACTCCCAAGTCTCTCTGCGCTTCTGATTTCCGAAGCATTTCTCCATTTAGAAAATAGTCTATGCCTCCATTCCTCCTTCCAAAGTGCATAACCTCACACTTTTCTACATTGTATTCCATCTGCCACTTCTTTCCCCATCTCCTAGCCTGTCCAAATCCTTCTGCAGTATCCTGCTTCCTCAATACGACCTGCCCCTCTACAGATCTTTGTATCATCTGCAAACTTAGCAACAGTGCCTTCAGTTCCCTCTTCCCAATCATTAATGTATATTATGAAAAGCTGTGGTCCCAGCACCGACCCCTGAGTCACACCACAAGTCACCGGCTGCCATCCTGAAAAAGACCGCTTTATCCCCACTCTCTGCCTTCTGCCTGATTTGTCAGACATGACCTCCCGAAATGAATGAAATGAAATGAAAATCGCTTATTGTCACAAGTAGGCTTCAATGAAGTTACTGTGAAAAGCCCCTAGTCGCCACATTCCGGCACCTGTTCGGGGAGGCTGTTACAAGGCTGTCCCTTTGACAAAGCCGTGCTGACTCAGTCCTATTTTATCATGCACTTGCAAGTACTCCGTGATCTGATCTTTAACAAAGGACTCTAAAATCTTACCAATGGCCGAAGTCAGGCTAACTGGCCTATAATTTCCTGTCTTCTGCCTCCCGCCCTTTGAAAATAGCGTTATTACATTAGCCACTTTCGAGTCCTCTGGGACTCTTCCTGAATCCTGAAAGATCAACACCAATGCCTCCACAATCTCCTCAACTATCTCTTTCAAAACCCTGGGGTGTAGTCCATCCGGTCCAGATGATTTACCCACCTTCAGACTTTTCAGTTTCCCCAGAACCTTCTCCTTAGTGATGGCTATTGCACTCACCTCTGCCCCCTGATTCTCATGGAGCTCTGGCAACCCATTGTGTTTCCACTGTGAAGACTGATGCAAAGTAACTACTCAGTTCCTCTGCCACTTCTTTGTTTCCTATTATTATTTCTCTGGCCACGTTTTCCAGTGGTCCAATGGCTATTTTTGCCTGTATCTTACCTTATATGTTGAAAAAGCCTCTTCCTATCTTCTTTTATATTACTAGCTAGCTTGCCTCATATTTCATCTTCTCCCCCCTTATTGCTTTTTTAGTTGTCCTCTGCTTGATTTTAAATGCTTCCCAATAAGTCTCGCCACTTTGTATGCTTTTTCTTTGACTTTTATGCAGTCCTTGACTTCCCTCGTCAACCATCGGTGCTTTGTCCTCCCCTTAGCATTTTTCCTCCTCCTTGGGATGAATTTCTGTTGTGCCTCCCGAATAACCCCCAAAACCTCCTGCCATTGCTGTTCCACTGTCTTCTCTGCTGGGCTCCTTTTCCAATCAACTCTGGCCCGCTCCTCCCTCATGTCTTTGTAGTTACCCTTATTTAATTCTAATACCGCTCCATCTGATTCCAGCTTCTCCCTCTCAAACTGCAGTGTAAATTCTATCATATTGTGGTCACTGCTCCCCAAGGGTTCCTTCACCTTAAGTTCCTTAATCAAATCTGCCTCATTACACATCACCAAATCCAGAATTGCCTGTTCCCCAGTCAGCTCTGTCACAAGCTGCTCCAAAAAAACATCTCTTAGACATTCCACAAATTCCTTTTCTTTGAATCCACTACCAACCTGATTTTCCCAGTCCACCTGCATATTGAAGGCCCCAAGATTATTGTGATATTGCCTTCTTTTAATGCTGTTTCTATCTCCTGATTTATTTTCTGCCGCACATGCTGACTACTGCTCGGGGGCCTGTACATAACTCCCATTAGGATCTTTTTACTTTTTTGATTCTTCAACTCCACCCAGAGATTCTATGCCTTCTGATACTATATCGCGCCATGCTATCGATTTAACTCCATTCCTTACTAACAATGCAACCAGCCCCCTTTGCCCATCTGCCTGTCCTTGTGATAGGACACATATCCTTGTATATTTAGATCCCAGCCATGATCCCCTTACAGCCATGTCTCTGTGATGCCCACAACATCGTACCGGCCAATTTCAATGTGCGCAACAAGCTCATTTACCTTGTTCCGTATACTGCGCGCATTTAGGTACAACACCCTCAGTCCTGCATTGACCACCTTCTTTCTCACACTTGTCACCTTTTTTGCTCTGCCTGAGAGTGATGTTGTTCTCTTATTTTTGTTCTCTATTTCCTCTTCAGTTATTACACCACCAAAGCTATTGCTCTAGTTCCCACCTCCTGCCATACTAGTTTAAATCCTGCCGAGCGAAGCTAGCAAATCTCCCAGCCAGGATATTGGTGCCCCTCCAGTTTAGATGCAACCCGTCCTTCTTGTACAGGTCCGACCTGCCCCGGAAGAGATCCCAATGATCCAGAAATCTGAACCCTACCTCCGACACCACCGGTTTAGCCACGTGTTCAGCTGCACTATCCTCCAATTTCTAGCCTCACTGGCAAGTGGCACAGGTGGTAATCCTGTAATTACAACATTTGACTCAGTTTGGCTTCAAGGAGCCATTGCCAAACTGGAGTCAATCGGAATCGGGGAAAATTCTCTACTGATTGGAGTTATGCACAGCACAAAGGAAGGTTGTTGTGGTTGTTGAAGGTCAATTATCTAAATCCCAAGGCATCACTGCAACATTCATCAGGTTAGTGTCCTCAGCCCAATCATTTTCAGCTGACATTCCCTCCTTTATACTTTTCACCCGAGGAAGGAGCAGTGCTGCGAAAGCGTGTGTTTGAAACAAACCTTTTGGACTTTAACCTGGTGTTGTAAGACTTCTTACTGTGCTCCTTTATAAAGTCAGAAGTGGGAATGTTCACAGAATCCCAGAATAATACAGTGAAGAAGAGGCCTTTGGCCCATCGGGTCTGCAGCGATGCATGAAAAACACCTGACCTGTCTACCTACTCCCACTTGCCAGCATTTAGCCCATAGCTTGAATGTTATGATGTGCCAAGTGTGCATCCAGGTACTTTTTAAAGGATGTGAGGCAACCCGCCTCGATCACCCTCCTCGGCAACGCATTCCAGATATCACCGCCCTCTGGGAAAAGTAGTTTTTCCTCAATTCCCCTGGTTAGAACATACAGTGTAGAAGGTGGCCATTCAGCCCATCGAGTCTGCACTGACCCATTTAAGCCTTCACTTCCCCCCTATCCCCGTAACCCAATAACCCCTCCTAACCTTTTTGGTCACTAAGGGCAATTTATCATGGCCAATCCACCTAACCTGTATGTCTTTGGACTGTGGAAGGAAACCGGAGCACCCGGAGGAAGCCCACGCAGACACGGGGAGAACGTGCAGACTCCACACACAGTGACCCAGCAGGGAATCAAACCTGGGACCCTGGCGCTATGAAGCCACAGTGCTATCCACTTGTGCTACCGTGCTGCCCTGGGTTAGCACTGTTGCATCACAGCACCAGAGACACGGGTTCGATTCTCGACTTGGGTCACTGTCTGTGCGGAATCTTTTTAAAAAATATATATTTATTCAAATTTTTCAACAGATTTTAAACCCCCCCCCCCCCAACAAAAAGAAAGAAACAAGAACACAACAATCAAAAGTTATAAAACAATTATACATTGGATTTCCCCCATATACAATAACCCCCCATATGACATTTAAAAGCACCAATAGGGGAGCCCCCCCCACCCACCCAAACGCCCCCCCAAAAGAACCCCCCCCCTCGCCCCTGGGCTGCTGCTGCTGCTGACCTCCTCCTAACGCTCCGCGAGATAGTCTAGGAACAGTTGCCACCGCCTGAGGAACCCTTGCACAGACCCTCGCAAGGCAAACTTTATCCTCTCCAGCTTGATGAACCCTGCCATGTCATTGATCCAGGCTTCCACACGAGGGGGCTTTCCATAATAGCAAAATCCTCTGCCGGGCTACCAGGGACGCAAAGGCCAGAATACCGGCCTCTTTCGCCTCCTGCACTCCCGGCTCGTCCGTTACCCCAAATAATGCCAACCCCCAGCTCGGCTTGACCCGGGCTTTCACCACCTTGGACATAGTCCTCGCAAAACCCCTCCAAAACCCATCCAGGGTAGGGCACGACCAGAACATATGGACATGATTTGCCGGGCTTCCCGAGCACCTCCCACATCTGTCCTCCACCCCAAAGAACCTACTCAACCTCGCGCCTGTCATATGCGCTCTGTGAGTAACTTTGAACTGTATTAGGCTGAGCCTGGCGCAAGAGGAGGAAGAATTAACCCTACTCAGGGCATCAGCCCACAGACCCTCATCTATCTCCTCCCCAAGCTCCTCCTCCCACTTGCCCTTTAACTCCTCCACCGAGGCCTCCTCCTCTTCCTTCAGCTCCTGGTAAATTGCCAAAACTTTGCCTTCTCCAACCCATACACCCGAAATCACCCTGTTCTGAATCCCCTGTGCCGGGAGCAGCGGGAATTCCCTCACCTGCCGCCTCACAAACGCCCTCACTTGCATGTACCTGAAAGCGTTTCCCGGGGATAACCCAAACTTCTCCTCCAGCACCCCTAGGCTGGCAAACGTCCCATCGATGAACAGGTCCCCCATTCTTCTAATCCCTGCTCGATGCCAGCTCCGAAACCCCCCATCCATCCTTCCCGGGACGAACCGATGATTCTCTCAAATCGGGGACCAAACCAAGGCTCCCACCTCGCCCCTGTGTCGCCTCCACTGCCCCCAGATCTTCAACGTCGCAGCCACCACCGGACTCGTGGTGTACCTTGTTGGCGAGAGCGGCAGCGGTGCCGTCGCCAGCGCCCTCAGGCTCGTGCCCACACAGAACGCCATCTCTAACCTCTTCCACGCCGCCCCCTCTCCCTCCATGGGGAGTTGGGGTAAGGCCCATCGCCACATTGGCTGCCCAATAATAGCCGCACAAATTTGGCAGTGCCAGCGCCCCCCTGTCCCTGCGACGCTCCAGAAACACTCTCTTCACCCTCGGGGTCTTATTAACCCACACAAAACCCATGATGCTCCTACTTACCTGTTTGAAAAAGGCCTTGGGGATCAGAATGGGAAGGCACTGGAACACAAAAAGAAATCTCGGGAGGACCGTCAATTTGACCGACTGCACCCTACCCGCTAGTGAGAGTGGCAGCATATCCCATTTTAAAAAATCCTCCTCCATCTGCTCCACCAACCGTGTCAAATTGAGCTTCTGCAGGGCCCTCCAACTCCTAGCCACCTGGATCCCCAGGTAACGAAAGCTCCTTTCCGCCCTCTTCAGCGGTAGCTCGTCTATCCCCCTTCCCTGGTCCCCTGAATGCACCACAAAGAGCTCACTCTTCTCTACGTTGAGTTTATACCCCGAAAAGTCCCCAAACTCCCTTAGGATCCGCATGACCTCTGCCATCCCCTCCACTGGATCTGCCACATACAGCAACAGGTCATCAGCATACAACGATACCCAGTGTTCCTCTCCCCCCGGACCAGTCCCCTCCATTTCCTGGACTCCCTTAGTGCCAATGCCAGAGGCTCAATTGCCAGTGCAAACAACAAGGGGGGCAGGGGGCACCCCTGCGTCATCCCCCGGTACAGCTGAAAGTACTCCGACCTCCGCCGATTCGTAGCCACACTCGCCACCGGGACTCTATATAGCAGCCTGACCCAGCTGATGAACCCCTTCCCGAACCCAAACCTCCGCAACACTTCCCAAAGATACTCCCACTCCACCCGGTCAAAGGCCTTCTCCGCGTCCATAGCTGCCACTACCTCCGCTTCCCCCTCCACCGGGGGCATCATAATCACATTGAGGAGCCTCCGCGCATTTGTATTTAATTGCCTACCCTTCACAAATCCCGTCTGGTCCTCATGAATCACCCCCGGGACACCGTCCTCAATTCTCATAGCCAGCATCTTTGCCAGCAACTTAGCATCAACATTGAGGAGCGAGATCGGTCTATACGACCCACATTGCAGTGGATCCTTGTCCCGCTTCAGGATCAAAGAAATCAGCGCCCTAGACATTGTCGGGGGCAAGGTTCGCCCCTCCCTCGCCTTATTGAAAGTCCTCACTAACAACAGGCCCAGCAAGTCTACGTATTTCCTGTAGAATTCAACCGGGAACCCTACAGAAAATGAAAAAATCTATCCGGGAGTAGGCTCTATGGACGTGGGAAAACGTGGGAAAAAGAAGGAAAATTCCCTGGCCAGCGGCCTGACAAACCTCCATGGATCCACTCTCCCCATCTGGTCCATAAACCCCCTGAGCACCTTGGCCGCAGCCGGCCTCTTACCCGTCCTGGACCTAGAGCGGTCCAGTGCTGGGACCAGCACCTTGTTGAATTCCCCCCCCCATTATCAGGCTTCCTACGTCCAGATCCAGAATCTGACCCAACATGCGCCCCCCCCCTCCCCCCCACCCTCCCTGCCGACTAGCCATCTCCTTTTCTAGGCCAGCCACGTGCCCGCGCCTCCCGCACCCTCCAGTCCCCCAGGCAGCGGACCTCCGCCCCGACTACCTCTTCTACTTCCAGCTCCCCTTTGGCCAATGCAGCAGCAACCCTGTTCCGCCCCCTCCCCCCAACCCCCGCTAGATCCACATCTAGCCATTTTGCTCCCCCCATGACACTCCCGTAAGTCAGCTGACTCCTGCTGACCCCGGTCTCTCCCGCCATTCCATCGACCCCCCAGTGTGAGAATCCCCCCTCCCCTTGGCAGTCAGTGTGCGCTCCTCTCCAGCACTGCCCTTTCCCCACGGCCCCACCCCCATCCTTCCCTAATGCGGGAAAAAGCCCGCGCTTTCCTGAGCCAGCCCCGCCCCCTCTGGCGCAGCTCCTTTTTGCGGCCTTACGCCAACTCCCCATCCCCGGGCCTCCACTCCCCCTCTTCCTCCGTGGGGGCCTGCCCCTCCAACACCGACGCCCACACTCTCCCACAGCCCCCACATCAAATCCATTCACCCACCACCCCCCAGCACTCAAACCAAAAGAACATTCCCCAAATGTAATAAACACAGTGAACACAGTAAACATCCCCCCACGACAAACCCTCAATTTGAGTCCAACGTTTCAGTCTGCATAAAGTTCCATGCCTCATTGGGCATTTCAAAATAGTGGTGCCGATCTTGGAACGTGACCCACAATCGCGCTGGCTGCAGCATCCCGAACTTCACCCCCTTCCGATGGAGCACCGCCTTAGCCCGATTGAAACCAGCTCCCTTCTTAGCCACCTCCGCACTCCAGTCCTGGTAAATTCGGATCTCCGTGTTCTCCCACCTGCTGCTCCGCTCTTTTTTGGCCCATCTCAGGACACGCTCTCTGTCCATAAAGCGGTGGAACCTCACCACTACAGTCCTTGGCAGCTCGTTGGCTTTGGGTCCCCTTGCCAGGACCCGATGAGCCCCATCTAGCTCCAGGGGCCTTGGGAAAGCTCACGCGCCCATCAGCGAATTGATCATCATGCTCATATATGCCCCGGCATCGGGCCCCTCCACTCCTTCAGGGTGACCCAGAATCCGAAGATTCTTCCTCCTCGACCTATTCTCCAGGTCCTCGAATTTTTCCGTCCACCTCTTGTGCAGCGCCTCGTGCGCCTCCACCTTCACCGCCAGGCCCAAGACCTCATCCTCGTTCTCCGAGGCTTTTTGCCGCACCTCCCGGATCGCCGCCCCTTGGGCCTTCTGGGTCTCCACAAGCTTCTCAATCGCCGCCTTCATTGGTGCCAGCATTTCTGTCTTCAGCTCCTCAAAGCAGCGTTTAAGAAACTCCTGCTGCTCCTGCGACCACTGCGCCCATGCTGCTTGGTCTCCACCCGTCGCCATCTTGCTTTTCCTCCCACGCACTTTTTGCTGCCCCAAGATCACTTTTTTCACCGCTCCACTCCTGGTCCAATCCATATAATGTCAGGGGGGCCTTGCTGTCACCTTCCCACACTGGAAGCCGTCGAACAATTGCCGTTGGGGCCCCTCTGGAGAGCCCAAAAGTCTGTTCCCGGCGGGAGCTGCCGAACGTGCGACCTACCTAGGCATAGCCGCAACCGGAAGTCGTCTGTGCGGAGTCTGCACGTGCTAACCGTGTCTGCGTGGTTTTCCTCCGGGTGCTCCAGTTTCCATCACACAAGTCCCGGAAGACGTGCTGTTAGGTCAATTGGACATTCTGAATTCTTCCTCAGTGTACCCAAACAGGCGCCGGAGTGTGGTGACTAAGGGATTTTTACAGTAACTTCATTGCGGTGTTAATGTAAGCCTACTTGTGACAATAACAAAGATTATTATTATTCCCTATTTCTTTGGCAAGTTCAGAAATGTTGTTGGTCCTTCTAAATCTCCTGCCCCTCATCATGGACTTGTGTCACCTTGTAACTGACCCTTCAACTAAGGGGAACAGCTGTTCCCTATCCACCCTGCTCATGCCCCTCATAATCTTGTACACCTTGATCAGGTCACCCCTCAGTCCTCTCTGCTCCAATGAAAACAACCCAAGCCTATCCAACCTCTCTTCTTAACTTAAATGTTCCATCCCAAGCAACATCCTGGTGAAATGCCTCTGCATCCCCTCCTATAATGTGGCAACCAGAATTGCACACAGTACTCCAGCTGTGGCCCCACCAAAGCTTTATACAACTCAAACATGACCTCCCTGCTCTTCACTAATGATTTCACAATGTTCAGTACCATTATGCAGATACAGATGTCTATGTTCAAATGCAGCAAGACCTGCACAAAATTTAAGCTGAGGCTGTTAAGTAAAATTCATGCCACACAACTGACCGGCCATGGCCATCTCCAACAAGGGAAAATCTAACCATCTCCCCACGACATTCAATGGCATTACCATCACTGAATCCCCCACTATTGATATCCCGTTGATTGATACGATTAACCATAATCTTAACTGGACCAGCCATAAAGTTTCTGCAGCTACAAGAGCAGATGAGAGGTTGGAATCTCTGAGGTGAGTAACTCATCTCACTCCCCAAAGCATGTCCGCTATCTTCAGGTACAAGTCAGGAGTGTGATGGAATACTCTCCATTTGTCTGGATGAGTGCAGCTCCAACAACTCAAGAAGCTCAGTACTATCTAGAACAAAGCAGCCCGCTTGATTAGCACCCCAACCACAACCTTATGCATTCACTCCCTCCATCACTAACGAACAGTATCAGCAGTGTGTACCATCTATCAGATACACTGCAACAACTTATCCAGCCGCCTTCAAAATTACCTTCCACACCTCCACCAATTAGAAGGACAAATGCAACAAATACCTGGGAACACCACCACCTGGAAGTTCCCGTCCAAGTCATGCATTTCAAAACCCCGGGACTCCCCTCCTAATAGGACTATACCTACATCATATGGGCTGCAGCAGTTCATGAAGGCGGCTCCCAACCACCTTTTCAAGGGCAAATAGAATGGGCACTAAATGCTGGCCTGACCAGCGATGCCAACATCTCAGGAAAAAATAAAAGATTAATCTGCGCTGTACCATCCACAACACCAATGTCCCTGTCCTGAGTTCCTGGGCGGGATTCTCTCAGCCCAGGCCGGGTCGGAGAATCGCCGGGACGGGCGCGAAGCCGCCCCGACAGCAGTCTGCCGATTCTCCGGAGAGCGGAGAATCGGCACCATTGGCGCCGGCGCGGTGCCGGTCGGGGGCCGCTCTACGGGGCCCCTCCGGTGGTTATCGGCCCGGGATGGGCCGAGTGGCCATACAAAAAAAACGACTCCCGCCGGCGCTGTTCACACGTGGTCTTACCCGGCGGGACCTCGGCGTTAATGGATTCGGGGGCGGTCTGGTGGGGGGGGGGGGTCCGACCCCGCGGGGAGGGGGGGGGGGTCTTCCGCTGTGGCCTGGCCCGCGATCGGGGCCTACCGATCAGCGGGTCGCCCTCTCGGGCTGAGGGCCTCTTTTGTTCCGCGCTGGGTCCTGTAGCCCTACGCCATGTTGCGTCGGGGCCGGCGCGGAGAAGGGAGCCACCGCGCATGCGCGGCAATCGCGCCAGGCCCACTGCACATACACGAACTGGCGCCGGCCCCACTGCGCATGCGCAGACCCGCAGCGTCCATCTGAGACCGGGATTGGCAGCTGGAGCGCCGTGGGTCATTCCAGTGCCGTGCTGGTCCCCTGTCAGGGTCAGAATCGCTGCTCCTGAGGCTATGTTGACGCCGTCGCGTTACGACGGTGACAACACTTAACCACAGGATCAGAGAATCCTGCCCGTAATGTCCAAAAGTGAAAATAGTGCAAGGGTGGGGTCTAACCCACGCCCCGTAAAACTGAAGCATCATTTTGGCATTCCAACCCTTTTACAATAAAGGCTTTTTGGTTACTCCTTGTGCCTGCTCACCGGCTTTTAGTGATTTATGTACATAGACACCAAAATCATTTAACTTCTCATCAGCTCCTCGTGTCCCATTATTCTGAATGTATTTACTCAATGCAGTTTCAAACGCAGTTTGACAAAACTGTTTTGTAATTTTAGCATTTGATATGACTGATGAGACAAATGATTCAACGGAAGGAAACACCAAGAATGCGAAAGCAATGCAGCTGGATGGAAATCATGAAAAAGGTAAAACTATATGAAAGTTTTTACATCGGCTTTGTGCTGTATTGAAATTTGCTGTGACAGGAATGTAAATTCTAACATTTAGCTGTCACACCACTAGGTGGTGTCGTATTATATTTTAACATCCAAATTGCTCAAAATGTATACTGGAACCAATTAGTTTTGTTGTGTAAAGGATTAACGTAAATAGACAGTGTAAATCATCAGCAATGTAAGATCACATGACAACAGAGTATGCTGAGAGATAGTTCTAATAAAAGTTAAAGTTTACCAACAGCCTTGCCTCCAGCAGTGTCTCTCAATCCTAACGAAGGACAATCTCAGCTAAGATCCACAATGATGATAACAGATGCTGTTGGTGGAGGTAATAGATTAAGCACCAAGTAACTGGTCCGGTGACTGAAAATGCAGCAAGCAAAATGACTGCAATGAAAGGATATTGTGGGAACAAATGCCAACAGAACTTAAATGGCAAAACTCTTAGGAATATATAAAGTCAAAGAGATCTGGTCCACAGATCTTTGAAGGTGGCAACACAAGTGGACAAGATAGTCAAGAAAACATATGGAATGCTTGCCTTCATTGGACGGGGCATTGAGTATAAAAACTGGCAAGTCATGCTACAGTTGTATAGAACCTTGGTAAGGCCGCACTTGGAATATTGCACACAATTCTAGTCGCCACACCGCCAGAAAGATGTGGAGGCTTTGGAGAGGGTGCAAAGAAGGTTTACCAGGATGTTGCCTGGTCTGGAGGGTGTTAGCTATGTGGAGGGACTGAATAGACTCGGACTATTTTCATTACAAAGACAGAGGTTGAGGGGTGACCTGATAGAGATTTACAAGATTATGAGGGCCATGGATGGAGTGGATGGGCAGGCATTCTTTCCCAGGGTGGAGGGGTCAGTCACCAACAGGCATAGGTTTGAGGTCCGTGGGGCAAAGTTTAGAGGAGATTTGTGAGACAGGTTTTTTACCAGAGGGTGATGAGTTCCTGGAACGCATTGCTAGAGGAGGTTGTGGAGAGGATACATTAATGGCATTCAAAAGGCATCTTGACAAACACAAGGATAGGATGGTTATAGAGGGATATGGCACAACAAAGTGCTGAGGGTTTTGGCAAAGGTTGGTATCATGACCGGTACAGGCCTGGAGGGGTGATGGGCCTGTTCCTGTGCTCTATTGTTGTTTGTTCTTTGGAAGGCTAAAGTGAAAGAAAGCCTGGAGAAAACCCTACCCTTGCCAGAGTGCCTCAACCATGTGGCAGCTCCGGATCAAGTAGCAGAACTGCAGCGGTACAGAACTGCTTCAGAACTAGCAGAGAAGCCTAGTAAGGAACAGGTCGGTACCCTTATCTTATTGGGTGGCGGCCGGTTTAGCTCATTTGGCTGGGCAGCTGGTTCATGATGCAGACCGAGGCCAGCAGTCTGAGTTCAATTCTCATATCAGCTGAGGATATTCATGAAGGCCATACCTTCTCAACCTTGCCCTAGCCTGAGGTGTGGTGATCGTCAGGTTAAATCACCATCAGTCAGCTTCCCCCTCAAAGTGGAAAGCAGCCTATGGTCATCTGGGACTATGGGGACTTTACGTTAACTTTATCCATATCTATGCCATAGGCAATAATGCAGATGAAGCACTAGTCAGACAAGACATAAATAAACAAACGACAACATACAAAGATGCTATAAAAGCTTTTGATGTATATTTCAGTCTTAGAAGGAACACAATTATTGAAAAGGTGACATTCAAGAGATGTTTCGAAAGACTAGGAGAGAAATAGATTCCTTCATTAACAATTGGCATCAACTAATGGAGAATTATAAATATGGAGCCCTGAAAGACAACTTAATTTGGGATTGCATTGTTATAAAAGACTTTGAGGAAAGTTTATCAGATTTTCTACAGTCAAGGGAGGATTTAATGCCATCAAAGACTATGGACGGGATTTTCTGTTTGCCGACGCCAAAATCGGGATCGGGATTGGGCGGAGATAAAGTTTCGACACCAAAATTGTGGCGGGTTATTTTTCTGTCACTTCGACAGCGGCGTCAATGCATACCGGAATGCACGTACAGCAAATACCGTTTGCACATCATTAGCAGGCCCAACCCGGTATTCTTCGTGGCCTCTGCGATTCTCCTCCTCCGATCGGCGCGGTTGACTTGTGCTTTCAAAAATAGTGACACTGACGTGGTGGCTGTTGAAGGAGAGAGAGAAGGTATGACGCAGAGTGGAGCGACTGTGGGCTGCTGGGCCGGACACTGGCTGGGCGGGCTAGGGTGGGGGGTGGGCACTGCCAGGGCCGGGGGAGGGGGGGATGGGTGGAACCTGTGGCCAGGGTGACCCCCCCCCATGGAGACTGGGGTGGTGCCCAGGCACAGACCGCCATTACCGCAGCCATCTTTTGCTGCGCACCCATCGACGGCCCACCTTGGCCCTTGGTTCTGCAGAGTGACACCGGCCGGATGGGCGCCCCAACCTCGCACCTCACCCTCCGCCACCCACCCACCCCCCATCAGAAATGGGTGACCACCAGGAGGGGCAGGCAGTCAGTGCAGGAATCCCCTGCGGTTGTCCCCTTCTCGAACACGTATACCCCTTTGGATACTGTCAGGGGGGATAGCCTATCAGGGGAAAACAGCAGCAGCCAGAGCAGTGGCACCACGGCTGGCTCTGATGTTCAGCAGTGAGGGTCAAAGCGCAGAAGTGCAATAGTCATAGGGGACTCTATAGTCAGGGGCACAGATAGGCGCTTCTGTGGACGTGAAAGAGACTCCAGGATTGTATGTTGCCTCCCTGGTGCCAGGGTACAGGATGCCTCAGAACGGGTAGCGGGCATCCTGAAGGGGGAGGGCAAACAGGCAGAGGTCGTTGTACATATTGGTACTAACGACATAGGCAGGAAGGGGCATGAGGTCCAGCAGCGGTGATTCAGGGAGCTAAGGAGAAAGTTAAAAGACAGGACCTCTAGGGTTGTAATCTCGGGATTACTCCCTGTGCCACGTGCCAGTGAGGCTAGAAATAGGAAGATAGAGCAGCTAAACACGTGGCTAAACAGCTGGTGTAGGAGGGAGGGTTTCCGTTATCTGGACCACTGGGAACTTTTCCGGGGCAGGTGTGACCTGTATAAAAAGGACGGGTTGCATCTAAACTGGAGAGGCATAAATATCCTGGCTGCAAGGTTTGCTAGTGTCACACGGGAGGGTTTAAACTAGTATGGCAGGGGGGTGGGTACCAGATCAATAGGTCAGAAGGTGAAAACATTGAGGGAGAACTAGAGAATAGGGCCAGTATGGCTCTGAGGAAGAGCAGACAGGAAGATGTTGCTGAAAACAGCGGGTCTGGTGGCCTGAAGTGCATATGTTTTAATGCAAGACGTATTACGGGTAAGGCAGATGAACTTAGAGCTTGGATTAGTACTTGGAACTATGATGTTGTTGCCATTACAGAGACCTGGTTGAGGGAAGGGCAGGATTGGCAGCTAAACGTTCCAGGATTTAGATGTTTCAGGCAGGATAGAGGGGGATGTAAAAGGGGTGGTGGAGTTGCGCTACTGGTTAGGGAGAATATCACAGCTGTACTACGGGAGGACACCTCAGAGGGCAGTGAGGCTATATGGGTAGAGATCAGGAATAAGAAGGGTGCAGTCACAATGTTGGGGGTTTACTACAGGCCTCCCAACAGCCAGCGGGAGATAGAGGAGCAGATAGGTAGACAGATTTTGGAAACGAGTAAAAACAACAGGGTTATTGTGATGGGAGACTTCAACTTCCCCAATATTCACTGGGACTCATTTAGTGCTAGGGGCTTGGACGGGGCAGAGTTTGTAAGGAGCATCCAGGAGGACTTCTTAAAACAATATGTAGATAGTCCAACTAGGGAAGGGGCTGTACTGGACCTGGTATTGGGGAATGAGCCCGGCCAGGTGGTAGAAGTTTCAGTAGGGGAGCATTTCGGGAACAGTGACCACAATTCAGTAAGTTTTAAAGTGCTGGTGGACAAGGATAAGAGTGGTCCTAGGATGAATGTGCTAAATTGTGGGAAGGCTAATTCTAACAATATTAGGCGGGAACTGAAGAACCTAGATTGGGGGCGGATGTTTGAGGTTAAATCAACATCTGACATGTGGGAGGCTTTCAAATGTCAGTTGAAAGGAATTCAGGACCGGCATGTTCATGTGCGCAAGAAGGATAAATACGGCAAATTTCGGGAACCTTGGATAACGAGAGATATTGTAGGCCTCGTCAAAAAGGAAAAGGAGGCATTTGTCAGGGCTAAAAGGCTGGGAACAGACGAAGCCTGTGCGGAATATAAGGAAAGTATGAAGGAACCTAAGCAAGGAGTCGGGAGGAATAAAAGGGGTTACGAAAAGTCATTGGCAAATAGGGTTAAGGAAAATCCCAAGGCTTTCTACACGTACATAAAAAGCAAGAGGGTAGCCAGGGAAAGGGTTGGTCCACTGAAGGATAGGGAAGGGAATCTATGTGTGAAGCCAGCGGAAATGGGCGAGGTACTAAATCAATACTTTGCATCAGTATTCACCAAAGAGAAGGAATTGGTGGATGTTGAGTCTGGAGAAGGGTGTGTAGATAGCCTGGGTCACATTGAGATCCAAAAAGACGAGGTGTTGGGCGTCTTGAAAAATATTAAGGTAGATAAGTCCCCAGGGCCTGATGGGATCTACCCTAAAATACGAAGGCGGCTAGAGAGGAAATTGTTGAGGCCCTGACAGAAATCTTTGGATCCTTCAGGTGATGTCCCGGAGGACTGGAGAATAGCCAATGTTGTTCCTTAGTTTAAGAAGGGTAGCAAGGATAATCCGGGGAACTACAGGCCAGTGAGCCTTATGTCAATGGTAGGGAAATTACTGGAGAGAATTCTTCGAGACAGGATCTACTCCCATTTGGAAGCAAATGGACGTATTAGCGAGAGGCAGCATGGTTTTGTGAAGGGGAGGTTGTGTCTCACTAACTTGATAGAGTTTTTCGGAGAGGTCACAAAGATGATTGATGCAGGTAGGGCAGTGGATGTTGTCTATATGGACTTCAGTAAGGCCTTTGACAAGGTCCCTCATGGTAGACTGGTACAAAAGGTGAAGTCACACGGGATCAGGGGTGAGCTGGCAAGATGGATACAGAACTGGCTAGGTCACAGAAGGCAGAGAGTAGCAATGGAAGGGTGCTTTTCTAATTGGAGGGCTGTGACTAGTGGTGTTCCGCAGGGATCAGTGCTGGGACCTTTGCTGTTCGTAGTATATATAAATTATTTGGAGGAAAATGTAACTGGTCTGATTAGTAAGTTTGCAGACGACACAAAGGTTGGTGGAATTGTGGATAGCGATGAGGACTGTCAGAGGATACAGCAGGATTTAGATCGTTTGGAGACTTGGGCGGAGAGATGGCAGATGGAGTTTAATCTGGACAAATGTGAGGTAATGCATTTTGGAAGGTCTAATGCAGGTAGGGAATATACAGTGAATGGTAGAACCCTCAAGACTATTGAAAGTCAGAGAGATCTAGGTGTACAGGACCACAGGTCACTGAAAGGGGCAACACAGGTGGAGAAGGTAGTCAAGAAGGCATACGGCCTGCTTGGGGCATTGAGTAGAAGAATTGGCAAGTCATGTTGCAGCTGTATAGTTAGGCCACACTTGGAGTATAGTGTTCAATTCTGGTCGCCACACTACCAGAAGGATGTGGAGGCTTTAGATAGGGTGCAGAAGAGATTTACCAGGATGTTGCCTGGTATGGAGGGCATTAGCTATGAGGAGCGGTTGAATAAACTCGGTTTGTTCTCACTGGAATGACGGAGGTTGAGGGGCTACGTGATAGAGGTCTACAAAACTATGAGGGGTATAGACAGAGTGGATATTCAAGGGGCTTTTTCCCAGGGTAGAGCAGTCAATTATTAGGGGGCATAGGTTTAAGGTGCGAGGGGCAAGGTTTAGAGGAGATGTACGAGGCAAGTTTTTTTACACAGAGGGTAGTGGGTGCCTGGAACTCGTTGCCGGAGGAGGTGGTGGAAGCAGGGACGCTAGTGACATTTAAGGGGCATCTTGACAAATACATGAATTGGATGAGAATAGGGGGATACGGACCCAGGAAGTGTAGAAGATTTTAATTTAGACGGGCAGCATGGCCGGCATAGGCTTGGAGGGTCGAAGGGCCTGTTCCTGTGCTGTACTTTTTTTGTTCTTTGTTCTATCACCCGGTCACCACCCACAGGCAGACAACCCAGGGCAACACCAACAGTAGCCGTGTGCAAACTCCTGGCGAGGGCAGTGCCAGCATCAGGGGCGGGCGCCAGAGCCAGGGGCCCCCAAGGTGTCGGCCACCGATGGGGCCAAGGGTGCAGGGATGGGGATGTGGGAGAAGGACAATGGGAGGCAAAGCCCACGGTGCCAACTGGAGCCACCATGTACCCTGGTGCACCTGGTTGGACACGGGGGTTTGCACCATGCCAACATGTCGGCCTTTCACCCGCTGCAGACAATGGATATTGGAATTCCACCAGCAATGGTGGTCTTCACCAAGTCGCCGCAGCCCTCGGGGCTGCCCTGTGCTGTATGAGCGGGCGCTGCTCGAGGAAGAGGAGGAAGCTGCAGCAGTGGAGTGTGGAGCAGTGGAGCACGCAGCAGCAAAGCGTGCGGTAGAGGGACAGGTGGCAGCCGCCCAGGAAGGAGAGGGAGCAGTCCAACAGGCCAAGGAAGAGGATGTGCCAAGGAGGTGCCGCATGAGGCCTTGTGTGTACCAGCACCGCCTGTCATTTGAGGACCTGCCAGACCGTCAAAGACTCCGGACGAGCAGGTAGCCAGTACGACATATCTGCCAGATGATGGCACACCTGGCACCGCGGGGGTGTGGGGCAGGTAACTGGCTCCTGGTGGCCGCCAAGATGATGGTCTTTACACCACGGGGTCCTTCCAGGCGCCAAGTGGGGATCTGTCCAGATCTCACAGACCTCTGTGCACAGGTACATCCACGCTGTCACGGAGGCTCTATATGCCCAGGCGGCTCACTTCAATGTGGACCGAGCACACCAGGATGACCGGGCAGCAGGGTTTGCCACCATCGCCAGGATGCCCCGGGTCCAGGGGGTGATCAATGGGATGCATGTCTCCCTACAAGCACTTGCAGATGACAGGCCGCTCTACACAAACCGAAAGGGGTTCCACTCGAAGAATGGAACATATCAGCTGCGCATCATGCACATCTGTGCCCGATACCCGGGCAGTGTGCACTACCCCTTCATTTTGGCATACTCGATGATTCCTGACATGTTTGAGATGACCCCTCTGGCTGGGGGCTTGGCTCCTGGGTGACAGGGGTTATCCGCTGCAGTCGTGGCTGATGCCGCCTTTCCGGAGGACACAGACCGACGCGGAGACTCACTACAACGATGCCCGTACAGCGACCAGGTCCGGGTCGAGCAGTGCTTCAGATTCCTGAAGATGCTGTTCAGGTGTCTGGACTGCTCTGGAGAGGCGCTCCAGTGTGATGCTAAGAGGGTCGCCCGCATCTTCGCGGCCTGCTGAGTCCTCTACAACATCACGCAGCAGATGGGTGATGTGCTGGAGGAGGAGGAATGCCAGGCCTATTGCACTACAGGGTAGAGGCTCTGGGTTGCTAGTAACAGCGGGTCTGGTCCATGGGATTGAGGATAATGACAACCCGCTCTGCGATGAACTCTGGTGCTATCCGTGCGGTGTTGGCCTGAGCGGCACGCATTGTCGGCACCACCTTCTGCTGGTACACGCGGCTGGACTTATCCAACTGCACCTGCAGGTACTGGATGCCGACAACACCTCAGTAGCCCCTGGCTCTGCGACTGCATCTCCACAATAGAAGCTCAAGACCCATTTGGATGGCAACTAATTCCTTGCGTTGACCTGTCCCCTGACAATCCGCCCCTTCGGGTGTTCCTACCACCATCTACTGTCCCGATCAGTTGTGTGACGAGCACCAGATAGTGTCCCAGGAGCCTCTTAACTAACATGCCCAACCGTGGTGACTGTCTCTGGGATGGTGGAGGGTGTTGGAGACAGCTGTGAAGGAAAATGACTCACCCTCCGACTCGAGCTCCGGGGTCTCCTGAGTCTCGGGCAGAGGGTTGATGTCCGAGCTGCATTCAGCGTGGGTGCTCTGCTCACAGGGGAGCTCCGGCTGTGGCACTGGTTGGGGACGGGGGACGCCAGATGGACCCGCTGCATTTCCAGACATGAAACAGAAAATGTCTGTGTTAGACAGTTCGACTCCTGCAGCCCAGGGGGTGCATGGCTGGTTGCCTCAGTGACCAGGGCACCCGGCCATGGCGGTCGGTATGGGTGCCAGCATGTGGGGCAGGATGGGGGTTCAGCCGCCCTCCGTGTTGGGGGGGGGGTGTAGGTTACGGGTGTGTGGGACGCAGGTTAGTGCCAGGGGCTCAGTGCTGCCTGCTCACCCAGGTCGCACTGAGGAGGTTGTGCAGTTTCTTCCGGCACTGCTGACCAGTCCGGTCCATGTTGCCCACTGCCTCTGCCACCTCCACCCAGGCGCGACGAACAGCGGCAGCTGGCAGCCTCCTTCCTGGGTTGGGGTACAGAGTCAGCCTCCTCTCCTCCATGGCCTCCAGGAGGGGTTCCAGCTTGGCGTCGGTGAAATGGTGCCGTTCTCCTTGCTGCCATCTTGTTGGCTGGTATGGTATGTGTGGGAAGTGAAGTGTTTAAATGCAGCTGCAGCTTGTTAGCCTCCTGAGTGTCGATCGTGAAACCGGCGAATGCGGAACCTTTTTTCATTGGAATTGATTGTGTTCCACGTGGCACCGGTGCTAGCCCCTTAACAGTAGTGGAATCGGTCAGGTGTGGCACCAGTTTTGCTATCATGCAAGTCCACGAATTCTGCGTTGGCGTCAACATTTACTCTCAGGAACGGAGAATCCCGCCGCATGTAGTTGATAAGACAGGTGGAAATGAGAAAGCAAAATTGTGTATTTCTTTGAGGTGACAGAGAGATTTTGTGGAGAAAACTGACTGGCACAGTGCAGTTTGTAGGACAGCGAGGTGCAGCGCACTGTGGAACTGTAAACAGCCTGAAAAGATACACATAGGCAAAATCATACACAAAAACTGTCTCATGAGGCCCTGGCTGAAATTGATACTGGCCATTTGTAAGAGCACTCCGTCAATGCATAAACATGTTATCGCTATATGAACTTTGGAAATTACCCACTCCAAAGGACAGGACCATGCTATGAATATGCAACAAACTTCCAGACACAGCTGATCAACTTTGCAGCAGGACAAAGAATAAACAAAAGGTTTCAGATTCCAGCTACCGCTGTAATTTGCTTTTATTTTAGACAAAAGAAGCATCAGACTCAATAATGAGCTGATGGTTGGTCAGACGAGGGTGTTTCAGAGGACAATGGGTCTTGATTGAATCACCATGGATAAACAGGAGCATCCAGGGCTGTACGGAGGAAGAGTATGGCCTTACGACCAAAATGTCGGCGGCACCCCCGCACCGATGCTCCGCCCGGTCGAGGGCTAGCAGCCGCGCCACGTAAAGCCTCTGGCTTTACTTGCGGATACGGACGCAGAATGGATTGCGGTGGCCGCGCAGTACATGGCGCCGGCCATGCGCGGACCTGGCCTGCCAGATAGTGCCCCCCTCGTCATCCCCCGCCAGTCCCCTCGGCCCTCGCTGATGCAGATCGGCTCCCTCGACTGTGGCAGCGCTGGACACAGTCTGCAGCCGCCATGCCAGGTTCACGAAAGTTCAGAGGACACGCGACCGACGCCGTTGGAGCCGGCCCATCGGGGAGGAGCATCGGGGGAGGGCCTCAGGTGACGTCCTGAGGCTGTCCCAACAGCTTGCAGCGTACTCAAGTATGCCGTTTCTGAGGAGGTGAAGCATCTGAAAACGGAGCCACCACTGATTCTGGCGTAAAAATGGATTCTCCGGCCGATCACCAAACTCGATTTCGGCGTCGGCAATTGGAGAACCTGCCCCCTGTCGTTCCCATTAACAGGTTAGGGTCTGGATGGGACAGCGGTCAGTTGAGAGCGTATACCGGCGACTCAATGCTAGCAGACCAGTAGAAAGAAAGGAAAATCAGAACTTCAGCGATAACCTGGGATTCCCCCAGACACAACCATCGCAAGAAGACGGGACCCTGGGTTTTGAAGCCCAGAGAAGACAACTAGATTGAGTGATCAGAGCCTGGCCAGCCTCCTTCACTTAGTCTGCGTAAAACCTGAAGCTCAGCTGTGAGTCTGAGTAATACTTTGTTGAGTGAGAGAATTGTGAATAAAATTGCATTAAACCATGTACCTGTTTTGTCCTTTGTTCATTTCGCAAATAAGGGCACTTGAGTAAAACGTTTGAGTAAGTAAACTGGTCGAAAGTATCAGAGGTTTACAGGTACAACAGCACCGACTCAGCGAAAACAGGGAAAGAGCAAAAAAGGCTAAACTCAGCGTTCTCACTGTGGTGGGAACAACTGCAGTGGAGCAAAGAACGTCTCACCAAAAATGTGTGGCATTCTTGTAAGAGTGGAAGTCACTTTAAAGTTCCATGCTGCAGCAAAAAGCTCCTAACTCATAAATATAAGGAGGAACTAATTGAAACATGCAGCATTCAATAAATTTAAGACACTGTCATTATCGAGACGTAACATAATAGATCTATATATATATGCAACTGAAATATTTTACAAAGTCATTTTTTACTGTGCTGTTAAAAATGGAGAATTGCTGAAATAACAAATGGTCCAGCCAGTCACCTGCAGCAGTTTCAAGGTAACATTGGCCATGGCGAAGGGTCCAGATAACTCCGGTCAAAGGAAAATCTTTGCAAATTATAATCTCCCATAATGGTGCTAATGGCCAAAGCAGCGCAAACACCATGGGCACAGTAAGAAGTCCTACAACACCAGGTTAAAGTCCAACAGGTTTATTTGGAATCACAAGCTTTCAGAGAGTAGCTCCTTCATCACTCAACTGACGAAGGAGCTGTGCTCCGAAAGCTAGTAATTCCAAATAAACCTGTTGGGCTTTAACCTGGTGTTGCAAGACTTCTTACTGTGCCCACCCAAGTCCAATGCTGGTATCTCCACATCATGGCTAACACCATGGGTTCAACAAAGAGAGTGACAGTTCGTTAACCTGACACCAGTGTCTCCAAAAACAAAAGGAATCCCAACACCAATTGAACACCTAGATTCCAAACAATGCATCCTGTGTCCAACTGTTGCTAACTTTCTCCTTGGTTCAATTGCTCTGTTTTATTACCTTTGCTCTCAAGTCGCCAGGTATCTTTATGATACCGCCACGAGGTTCAAGTCCGAGTAATGATCAATAACCCAATACACCGATTAGTAAGATTCAAATCAAAGCACATTTATTATACACAGTAATCGCTACTCATGCACAAATTCTATGTCTAAGCTACTTCTACAACTAACAGGCATATACTTAACTTCGGACTGGCCCACCAGGTCAGGGGAACAAATGGCCTTTCGTTCGGGTTCTGAGTCTGCGGATTCGACGTTGGTACGGATTGGTAGCTAGGAGCACCTATCTTGTAGCGAGCGATGAATTAAGACTTACTTCGTTCGGCGGTCACTGCACCGGTCACGGTCAATGTTGGTTCGTGTTGCTGGGTGACCCGGGCAGGACGAAGAGGTGAAGAGAGCAATTTGAACTTGGGGCTTAACTCTTATAGTCCCCAGGGGCTTCCCGCCTTTCGGGGCAGACCCTGTACCTGGTCTCAAGTGATTGGACTTTGTTCCAATCGCTTGGTTCGATTTCTCCAATACTGGAGCGGTTCCCTGATCGATGGGCGGTCTTGAGGTGCTCGTTCACCTCCTTTGTGTTGGCTCCTGCTGGTGCCGAGGAGTCTGGCTTTGCTTTGTGTGTCCAAAATGTTACTTATTGTTCCCGGGGATTGCTCATCAGTATGTAGATGGCTGCTACATTGTTATGCTGATGGTCGCTGGTATCGATGTTGTCTGGCCTTTGCAGAGCTAAATACATAGCAAACTAGCACCTGCTGGTTTCTGTCTACGTTGGCTGACTTTCCCATCAGCCTTTGCCGTTCGCCATTTTAAATCGGGAGCTGGCCAATTTAGGTGGCTACACACCATCCGTGTGATCCTAACGCGAACTGTGAAGGATCACATAACTACGTTGCTTTCCATTCCCTGACCCAGTGAGCACTTATTTCATGGCCTCTACACTGACCATAACTATGCAAAAAAATTTTAACTGACAATTCTAAGGGGCGCTATGTCAAACAGGGACATGCATTACGAAACAAGAAAATGGGAACCTCTAACTATCCTTAATACACTACACTCACTTAAACATTTCATCACTCTAACTTCCTCAACCATACAAACAAAATCATAGCAGTATATACACATTTTTCCTGGCTTGGCAGTCAAGCTCAGGATCGTACAATTGCTCATGAACATTTATTTATTTGCAATAAAAACGCAAATGAATGCTCTTTATTATAGATCGCGGGGGTCGGGGGTCTGGTCGTATCCGAAAATAGGGGATCTGGTCCTATATACCGGGGTGCGAGTCCGGTAGGCTCTCCTTCTCCACTTTCTCAGACGCATAGTTTGCACGATGCAGCAGCGTATCGGCAATACCAATAAGGATTCTATCACGTAGGACAGGGAATACCAGGTTATAAACCTGTCACACCAAGATGGTGTGGTGTCGCTGGTGACTGGGCTCTGGGTACTGTGGGGAGGTGAATCATTAACGGCTGGGGGGCTTGAGGTCATGGGGGTCACGTTCGCGCGCAACCAAATGTCCATTATCACGATGTACAATCCGGAGGATGTCCTCATGGTTCTTCTTCTTTCACTTCTCTTCTTTTCTCTTCTCCTCTCTTCTCCGGTCCTGGAGCTTCTGGAGTTCTGTGGGATCAAGCATAGTGTCTGTAACTATCTTGATTTAACATCTCGTATGATAGCCTGTCTGTCCTTTAGTGCCAATTACTCCCTTTATAATTGGTCACTATGTGTGACTCCCTCATTTTTTTTCAAAAACCGAATTTTAGGACAAGACACACTTTTAAATAGTGAACCAGTGCGAGCCGTCTCGCAGACTGTGCGGTTTACCATCCAAATGTTTCAGGATGTAAATAGAATATGGTTGGCAACCTAAGGGTTACCTGAAACAAAACAAAACTTTTTGAACTAAAACTTTCCAAAATGAGGTGCGTATGGGCCGCGACGGGTAAGAGTTGGATGGAGTCCCTGGGTAGGACGGTGACCAATGCCGTGTTTCCCCTACCCGAGCGTAGTTGACCAGAGGGGGGGGTTCCCAGGCAGGGCGGGTCCCAAGCCGTTTCTCCACTGCCTGAGCAACCGACAAGAATGGGCAAGAAATGTAGTCATCGTGGGGGGCTGCCGTATTGGTTCTACCTTCGAACCAGAAGGGCAGTTATGAACGGGCGTGTGGTATCTGTCGACAGACGAGTTCCGCTGAACTGCTGTCTGGGACCTTAACAAGTCTCTGTGGGCAAGTCCTCAGAGGTTTCTGCTGAAAGGGCGTGGGGCCGTGGAAAAAAAAAATTTCCGGTCTGACATACAACATTTAACAAAACACTACAAACAACATAAAACATGCTGCAGGTTCCATCAGAAAGGACACCGTTTCTCCCAAGCGGTTCCTTTAAAACATCATCTGGACACCTCAGTTATCGGTTGCGAACAGGGTCGCAAAGGGGTTCCCGTTTTGGGAGTCAGACTCAAGGTCGTCATCTTCTCCCGGATCCCAAATTCTTGAATGTATCAGGGCTGAAAGGGCTGCTTGGTATAATTTCGGATCGCTCCCGTCATTCCGGACGAGTCTGAACGAGTTGTCTCTGTGCCAATAGGTGGTGTCTAGTTGTGTGGGGACGGAATCGGGGTCATCATGGAAGGTCGGTGGTCGGTGGTGGGGTTTGTGTAGGAAAGTGATCGTGAAGGGATCACTCGAATCGTGGTCAGATTCACTGGGTGTGGGTCCTGTTGCATGGGGATAGTAGGGAGGCGTGCTGTGGCTATCGTCCGAGTCACAGTCGCTGTCTCTGCTGCTGCAGTCTGTGGGCGTTCCGGGACAGAGTGTATATTTCGGGGGTGGAGTCGAGGTTGAGTCCGTGGCTGGGTTGGACGTGTTGGGGGATGGTAGGGTTACATTGGCTGTGGGCGGGGTGTGGTGTGCTGCGTCGAGCATGACGTGGTGTGCGTGGTTAGACTGTGTTCCATATGCCTTCAGCTGGTTGATATGGAACCACGCAGTCTTTCCATTGGGATACTTTATCTTGTAGACGGAAGGGCTTACTTTGTCCGCAATGGAGTACGGACCCGAGTACGTTGGTGACAGGAATGTGCTGGGATTGTATAGGGACAGCATGACTTGCTTCATACACTGTACTCAGTCGCATACACTGTCTTGTCGAAACAAACCTTGCTCTGTTTCTTGTGCCCAATTTCACTGCGGCTGCTAGCTGAGCCGTTTTAACATTATCCACTAATTGCTCTACTGCTTTCTCGTGTGTGAGGGCCGTCACTTCGGGGCTGGTCAAGTCTAAACCTAATAAAACTTCTGTGCCTTTCATGGGGTAGCCGGTCATGAGAGTATGTGGGGTGTAACCTGTGGAAGTTGAAACTGTATTATGCAAAAACATGAGCACAAAAGGGAGGACTGAGTCCCAAGTGGTGTTGTTTTGCTGGGCCATTTTTCTGAGGGTGGATTTTAGAGTCCGATTCATGCGCTCCACGATGTGGGTGGTACGCAATGTGGAATTTTTGGGTGATGCCAAATATCGTGAGGACGTTCTTCATGACACGTCCCGTAAAATGAGAACCTTGGTCTGATTCAATGCTGCGAGTGAGTCCCCATCTTGTAAAGATGTGGTGGGTCAAAATTTTGGCTGTGGTCTTTGCCGTGCTTGTCCTGAATGGGAATGCTTCCACCCATTTTGTAAACGTGTCTATCACCACGAGTACATATTTATAACCATTCCTGCAAATGGGCAATGGTCCTATAAAATCAATCTGGAGGTTAGTCCAGGGGCCATTAACGAATCGGGTGTGACTGAGTTGAGCCTTTTTGGCATATCGGTCCGGATTATTCTGGGCACAGATAAGACAATTCTTGATGTAGTGATTTACATCGTCCTTTAAATTCGGCCACCAACAAAGCTGCTTGAGGTGGGCTGTAGTGGGATCGATTCCCTGATGTCCATGACCGTCATGGAATAAACAAATCAGTTGATTCCTGTCCTGTTCAGGAACCACATAAAGGGTGTCTTTTAACACCACACCGTCATGTGTGGTCAGAGCATTTTAAAATCTCTCGTAGGGTGCTGGATAGTTTCCTTTTAAAATCTCCCTGAGATTGCTGTCCTGCTTCTGGGCCTCCACTAGATCCTCGATCCTAGTCTGTGAGACCTGAACTGCATTCACTGGTGCGCTTTTGGAGGGTGTCCAAAAATATCCGTGTCTGGAACCTGCTTTAGCCAGTCCGTCGGCTTTTACATTTCCAGGGGGGGAGGAACGATGGTGACTTCGAACTCTGACTATACCAAAAGTCCTGTTCTGTGCTCTCTCTAAGATGTGACGGAGCAATGGGGCTGAGGGGAGTGGTTTTCCGTCTGCGGAAACAAATCCTCTTGCTTTCCACAGGGGCAGGAATTCCGTGAGGCTGTTGCAGACATAGAGGCTGTCTGAGTATATGTCTGCTGGGCTGGGGAAGGAATCTGGGTGTTCCACTATGTATGTGATGGCCGCAAGTTCTGCTGCCTAAGCGCCTAAGTGTCCTGGAAGTTTTATTGCTATTTCTTCTAGGGCGCGTCCCTGAGCGTCTTCGACATAAATTCCGCAAACTGTTATGCGCTTCCCATCCAATATTGTGGAATATCCATCCACATATATCCTTATGGGCTCACACGTGTCTGTGTGCTGGGGGCTCTGGGTTGAACTACCTATCTTTCTGGGGGGTGTTTTCGCAATAAAGGGGCCTGTGTTGTGGTGTGGAGAGATAATTTCACATTCATGGGGGGTTCTGGGGTACTGTTGGTTGTCGGCTAAAAAAGTGTGAGTCTTTGTTCGTTTCACAGTGATGTCCCGTCCCTGCAAAAGAAGGGTCCATCTAGCTGCTCTAATCTGACTGACTGTGCCGTCCTTGAGTCGTCCGTCCAGTAAAAGTTGGGTGGGGGTGTGTTCTGTGAGGATTGTGATGGGGTTCAGTCCGGTAATGTACGAAAAATACTGAACTGCCCAAAATACTGCGAGCAGGTGCCTCTCACAGGCTGAAAATCCCTGCTCCACAGCATCTAAAATTCTGGAGGCGTAAGCCACGGGCCTTAACTGTTCGTGCCGTTCCTGAAGGAGCACGGCCGAAAGGTTGCGGTCTGTGGTTGCTACCTCGATAGTATAAGGGGAAAGCGGGTCTGGAACTTGTAGTGCGGGGGCTGCTATGAGTGATTGCTTCATCGCATCCACAGCATCCGTATGCTGCGGAAGCCATTCCCAGGGGGCTCCTTTCTTTAGGAGGTCTGAGAGGGGTGCTGCCTTGCTGGCGAAACCATCAATGTGGTTTCGGCAGTAGCCAACCAGTCCTAAAAACGACCGGAGGGCTGAAACGTTCTGGGGCAGGGGCAATTTAGCAATCGAGTCAATACTTTTATGCTCGATCTTGCGTTTACCATGTGTGATAATTGTTCCCAAATATATCACCTTATCTTCCAAAATCTGGGCCTTTTTGGGGTTAACTTTACAACCAATTGAATGTAAGAGTTCCAGGAGTTCGGCCAGAAGCTTGATGTGCTCTGTCTTGGTGTCTGTCTGCAGTAGTAGGTCGTCTACATACTGGACCAGACATTTGGGTCGAGAAAATTTGGCTAAACCATTTGCCAGCTGTTGGTGGAAAATGGAGGTGGAGTTGTGGAATCCTTGTGGCAGGCATGTCCACGTGTATTGCTGATTTTTAAAGGTGAAGGCTAATTTGTACTGGCACGCCTTTGCCAATGGAATGGACCAGAATCCATTACTGACATCCAAAACCGTAAAGAATCGGGAATTGTGTCCCTGCTTGAGCATGGTCTCGGGGCTTATGGCTACTGTGGGGGCTGCTGCGGGTGTGATTTTGTTGAGTTCCCGGTAATCGATGGTCAGTCGCCATAATCCGTCGGGCTTTCTCACTGGCCAAATCGGGGCATTATTAGTGGAGGCTACTGATCTAAGTGCGCCCTGCTCTAATAAACTTTCGATTACTTTGGCGATTTCGCCCTCTGCCTCTTGGGGAAATCCATATTGTTTTTGGGGTCTAGGGTCAGGTCCTGTGATCTGTACGGAGCCAGTCATCCGTCCACAGTCGTGTTTGTGGGTCGCGAATGCTGCCCTGTTCTTTTACAGAACTGCCCTATCCTGCTTGTCCGCACTAAGCGTGGTCGGGTTGAACCAAAATTCGCCTACTGCGCTAATTTTGTTTGCGTATTCTCCTATGTTGAGCGTTGCGGGGGCTCTTGCAGACTTTGCCATTTTCCAGACACACTGGTCGACTGGATCAAATGATAGGTTGTGGGAATTCATAAAATCGATTCCCAAATTGTGTTCTGCTATGTGGGGCAGGTCACCTAAAACCACGGGGTGCTTGGTGGTGATGGTACCGATTTGAATGGGTACAGGGGCTGTGATGTGTCTCTGCTGTGAGTGGCCTGTAAAGCCGCTGAGGGTGATAGTGGCTGTCGTGGGCCACGTGTCTTTTTGGAACATGGTGGAATTGATTGTGGTGCGGGACCCTCCTGTGTCCCATAGAAATTTGATGGGCTGTCCCCGGATTTTCGCTGCAACTACCGGTCGTCCGGACCTATCCCAAAGGGTGTCGCAGACCCAATTGGGGGAGCCCGTACACCGTCAGTCCGTTCCGGTCAAGTCCGTCTGATCATCACGGGCGCTAACACTATGAATTGGCTCTGTCTTCTTCTTAATCAGAGTGCCTGTCTGCTGGGCTCTCTGTGGCTTTCTAGGGGCATTGCACTCTCTTGCAAAGTGTCCCAACTGTCCACAGTTGTAACACTCCTGTGACTTGGGTGGGGGGCTGTTCTTTCCTTCATTCACCCATGCAGGGTTCTGGTGTGTTGTAACTGCCTGTATATCTGCGTCGGCCTGCTTTTCCTCGGGAATTTTGACTGCGGGTTTGCTTTGTACAGATTGTTCCCCGGCGCGGGACAATCTTTTCACTACCCATTTCTCGTTATGAGCCTCCTCTGAGGGATCATAATTTGCGCACGCTTTCTGTCCTGGTTCTGTGGCATGGGAGATAAGGGTGCGGGTCCATTTGGCCATGTTGTCTGGGGCCAAATGGGCACGGTCTACGTCTCCAAAGACTGCTGCAAAGTGGATCCACAGGCGTCCAGCAAACGCTGTGGGGTGCCCGGCTTTCTTTTGCCTGCATTTGTTGAGGCCATCTATGGGGTCACCCCGGTTATAACCGATCGCATCCAGGATTTCTGCAAGGGTGCCTCCTCCTACATTCTGTGGGTCGGGAAGGGCTGCTGCGACTGAAGGTTCTAAACTTAAAACTGTGAGCTTTACATGCTCTCGCTCATCCAGGCCGTACATGGTCGCCTGCTGCTTTACTTTGGCAAAAAAATGGTGGGTGTCTGAGGTGGGAGGAATGGTGTGATCGTATCGCACACGTCCCGTACTTGGGTCACTGTTAAGGGGGTGGAGTATAGAAATTCCGCATCGTCCGATATGGCTGTGCGGTGGGTGGTTACAGGGTTCACTGGAGCCTGAACTATCTGCTCTGTGGTGGGTTGGGGCGCTTTCCTCTTTTGTGGCTTTCCCTGCGCACATGTTCCCTGAACATATCTCTGCGCTCCGGTTTCCTTCCACAGTCCAAAGATGTGCAGGTTAGGCGGATTGGCCGTGATAAATTGCCCTTAGTGTCCAAAATTGTTCTTAGTGTTGGGTGGGGTTACTGGGTTATGGGGATAGGGTGGAGGTGTGGGCTTGGGTAGGGTGCTCTTTCCAAGAGCCGATGCAGACTCGATGGGCTGAATGGCCTCCTTCTGCACTGTAAATTCTATGAAATTCTATGATTGCCATCGGCTTGCGAGCTGTCCCTAAGCACTTTTTGTGGATCTCGCTCAGGTTCTCCCACCAAGAATGTCCTAAACTCCCGGGGCCTGATTCCTCGTTGTCACAGAATTTGCTCCAAAGGGGCCATCCTTTCCCTTTGAGGTACTTCCTGATCTCTTCCTCCCAAATGGGACATTGTCCCACTCTACTACTGCTGGTCGCTGCGACCGCAAATTCCTCTGTGTTCATGAGGCGTTGCATTGCCTGTATTGCCATCTTTCCTATCCGAATGCTGCTCTTCCAATTTGGGACAGGGGTAGTAAGGCGGTGCTGTAAATACGGGTACGGCTTTCGCTACCTTCTGAAATACAAACTCCCGACAGTTTTGCCGCAACAAAAAAATCTATCAGTTTTACCTTATCGCCCTGTTAGTTACGAATGCATACACACACTTCTGAATTATGAGTATTGATCAGAACTGCTTGAACGCTTGTGGTTTTCTGTTCCCAATGGGATCTCTAATTCAAATTCTGGGTTCTGCCGGAGTGGTTATGCCACTTCTAGATCGGGTCCCGGCGGAGTCGCCAAATAATGTTGCTAACTTTCTCCTTGGTTCAATTGCTCTGTTTTATTACCTTTGCTCTCGAGTCGCCAGGTATCTTTATGATACCGCCACGAGGTTCAAGTCCGAGTAATGATCAATAACTCAATACACCGATTAGTAAGATTCAAATCAAAGCACATTTGTTATACACAGTAATCGCTACTCATGCACAAATTCTACGTCTAAGCATCTTCTACAACTAACAGGCCTATACTTAACTTTGGACTGGCCCACCAGGTCAGGGGAACAAATGGCCTTTCATTCGGGTTCTGAGTCTGCGGGATTTGAAGTTGGTACGGATTGGTAGGTAGGAGCGCCTATCTCGTAACGAGCGTTGAATTAAGACTTACTTTGTTCGGCGGTCACTGCACCGGTCACGGTCAATGTTGGTTCGTGTTGCTGGGTGACCCGGGCAGGACGAAGAGGTGAAGAGAGCGATTTGAACTTGGGGCTTAACTCTTATCGTCCCCAGGGGCTTCCCGCCTTTCGGGGCGGACCCTGTACCTGGTCCCAAGTGATTGGACTTTGTCCCAATCGCTTGGTTCGATTTCTCCAATACTGGAGCGGTTCCCTGATCGATGGGCGGTCTTGAGGTGCTCGTTCACCTCCTTTGTGTTGGCTCCTGCTGGCGCCGAGGAGTCTGGCTTTGCTTTGTGTGTCCAAAATGTTACTTATTGTTCCCGGGGATTGCTCATCAGTATGTAGATGGCTGCTACATTGTTATGCTGATGGTCGCTGGTATTGATGTTGTCTGGCCTTTGCAGAGGTAAATACACAGCAAACTTGCACCTGCTGGTTTCTGTCTATGTTGGCTGACTTTCCCATCAGCCTTTGCCGTTCGCCATTTTAAATCGGGAGCTGGCCAAATTAGGTGGCTACACAACATTGAGGAGGTATGTCACATGGCCTCACCCAAAATGCACTGTGATAACATTTGTTGGAACTTAACTCCAGCAGTTCCTGTTTGACTTCCAAAGTGAGCAGAACTCCAGGCAAGAGCTTGCGCTGTGTTGATGGCACCGTCAAGCCAGTGGCAGCAGAAAGACCTTGGGTTCTCATTAAACCTGCCAACTGCTGTAACCTCGGAACTCGTGCCGCCAGACTGACTCATGCAGCCACATATTCCCACTCTACTCCCCACACACACTCAACCCAGCCAACAAGATGGCACCCCGGTTTGCGGACACCGAGCTGGAGGCCCTAGAGGAGAGGCAGGCTATCCTGTACTCTGGGGTGGGAAGGAGGTTGCCATCTGCCGCCATACACATGACCTGGACGCAAGTGGCAGAGGTCATGAGTACCGTGGGCCCCACTGCCAGGACCTGGACAGCAGTGCCGCAAAAAACTGCAGCCAGAGTGAGTAGGCAGCACTGTGCCCCTAGCACCAACCCCCATCCCACACACCCGTAACCTTCACCCCACCTGGAGGGCGACCAAACCCCACCCGCCGGCGGTGCGCACTCACCACCTTGCACAACATGACAACACCCATATCGGCCGCCATGGCTGGGTGCCCTGGCCACAGAGACCATCAGCTGCCCATCATCATGCTGCCTGCATCCGACTGCCTAGTACTTTTCTCCTTTCTGTTTACTCCCCACCAGGGGATGAGGTGCAAAACCGACATGAGAGAGAGAGAAGACTAGAGGGGAACCGCCAGACCTGCGGCACCCCACCGGAACGGAATGGTGTGCACTTGACATGGTTGGTGGGGCCAGAGAGAGGGCAGTCGCAGGGGTGGAGGTCGACATCGGGCGATCAAGTGAGCCCCTGCTGAGTTGTGGTTCCCCATGGCATGTGTGTCATCACCACCTCATCAACCCGACACCACCCCCTCACACTTCAACTCCACCACCTCATCACCCCAACATCATCCTCTCACCGCCCCCTCACTAACCTCTTACCAGCCCTCAACACCCCCTCACTACTCTCTTACTGCCCCCACATCACCCCTACACCATCGCCCACCACCCCAACGTGTGATCTAAGCATGCGTCATGTCTTATGTCTTGCAGGATCACCTGGTACCAAGGCGGACTCCGGCCCTTCTGGTGCCCCCGCATCCACAACCTCACGTGGATATCAGTGACGAGGAGGACACGGGCACAGAAGGGAGCTCCCAAACAGCAGCCCGAGACACGTCGGAGCACCAGTCCGGGGAAGACATTGAGGCTCCTGGGGCACTATCTGGTGCACCACACACGTGCTGTGGTACATCAGGTGGAGGTAAAAACCCCCGAAGGGGTGGACGGTCGGAGCTCGGCCCACCCCTCAGTGACTAGCTGCCATTTGGATGGGTTTTGGCCTTCTGGAAAGGGAGGTACCATCGATATGGAGATGCAGTCACAGAGCCAGGAACTACGTGAGGGGTTGTCAGCAACCATCCAGCGCCTGCAGGTGTAGTTGGAGGTGTCCAACCATCTGCAGGGGCAGGAGGCTGTGCCAACCACATGTACCACCCAGGCCAGCACCACATGGGTGTTGTCCGTGGTGGAGACCTTGAGGACGAAGGTATCAGCCATGGGTCAAGATGTCCAAGACCTGGGGCACTATGTGTGGGCAGTGGTCAAAACACAGGACAGGGCTGCCCTATGACAGGTAGCCATGTACCAGGGCCACCTGGACATTGTAGTGGCACTCCAGAGCTTGGCCCAGTCACAGTGGGTCATGGCTGAGGGCATTAACAGCATTGCCCGGATATGGTCAACCTGAACCAGTCACAGAGGGAGGTAGCAGTCACTGACTGATGTGGCACAGTCCCAGAGGGAAATGGCCCACTCCCTATGCTCCATGACTGTGAGCATCAAGACCCTGATCGAGACCAGAGCAGGCCTCCAGGACTGGCAGCGTCAGGTGGCGGGGGAGCCTCAGGTTTGCTTTGGTCACACTCCCATCCCAAAGAGTAGCGCAGGGGCCATTAGACACCCCGAGGAAGGATGAGATATTGGGATCAGTGCTGGTGACTCCCGCAGGGGAGGTGCTGGAACACCACAGCACCTCGTACCCCCTCCCCATGAGGCTTGGACCATGACGACGTGTGTTGAGTGTTCCCACTTTTGTCTGCTACCCCGACCTTGCCCTCTGCACAGCTGCAGTTCTGCTCCTCGCTTGCCAGCTCAAGGGTTCTCTGCTCATAGGGTATGAGGCATCTCAGGCTCGGTCGTGACTCTGGAAGGCTGTGCCCGCTCACGCCGTTTGTGCTGCAGTTTTTCCTGCAATGAGACAGATGGGGAGAGTGTAGGTGGGGGTCCTGCCAGGTCAGATGGTGATGAAGTCTAGCATGTGTGGGAGGTGAGTGACAGTGAGCATATGAGAAACAGATGATTTACAGAGGGGACCATGAGAAGTGTGTGGGTGTGGGTGGGGGGGGGGGGGGGGGGGGGGGGGGGAGGTGGCATGACAAGTGTTGGGGTTCATGATGTGGCTGGGTGAGAGATCACTGTGGAGGTGTGATGGGTGTGTGAAGGGGTGCTGCTGAACACGTTAGGATACAGACTTTCCCTCCTGGATGCACAAAGAAGGTCATTCATTTTCTTCTGGCACTGTTGCCCCATTCTCTAATGGATCGAGCTGGCATTTACTATCACGGCCATTGCCTCCCAGGCGGGGATGGTGACCTTACTTCATGGGTGCTAATACAGGTAGAGGATGTCACAAGTTAGAATCCCTACAATGCAAAAGGAGGCTATTCGGCTCATCGAGTCTGCACCAACCCTCTGAAAGAACACACGAGCTAGGATCAGGCCCCCACCGTATTCCCATAACCCAGTAACCCCACCTAACCTTTTGGAAACTAAGGGGCAATTTAGCATGGCTAATCCACCTAACCTTCATATCTTTGGACTCACGGCTCTGCTCCACACCATCCAGGAGTTTGGTGATGGCTCCCCTTCGTGAAACATGGTGCTGTCTTCCTGGCAGCCATCCCCTTGACTGGGCTTTGAACAACTGCTGGGGAGACGTTTAAAAGGAGTGTCCCATTGAGTACAGAGATTAAGGACGGGATTCTCTGTTGCCCGATGCCGATATCGTAATCGGCAATCGGGCGGAGAATCCCTTCTGATGCCCAAACCGGGGCGCCGCTGGTTTGAAGCCGGTTTTCAACTCTCCACCCTCTCCAAAATGGCATTATCGCGTTGTGTGCCACACGCTGTTGAAACGACATTGGCACATCATAGAAAGGCCATTCGCCATGCTCCACCCCTGATGGGCCGAGTTCCTGACCGCGCGGTTGATGTGTGGGCAGAGTTTTCAGGGTCCGGCTTGACGGCTGCGGACTGTGTCCAGTGCCGTCACACTCGGCCGGGATCCATGCCGCTGGCCGGGGGGGACTTCCGTGAGGGCTAGGGGGACTGGTGGGGGGTGGCCAGGTGTGGTCTGTGGGGCCGTATTTGGCGGGTCGGGTCCACGCAGAGCTGGCACCATGTTGTACGGCGCGACTGCTGCAGGTCGTCGGCGTGAGCATGCGTGGCCAGGGCCCTGACCATTCTCAGGCTGTTTTTGGTGTGGGAGCCGGGAATTGTACCCAACGTCGCTGCTAGCCCCTAACCTGTCTCAGAATCGGTGAGGGTTTGGCGCCAATTTTGGCATCGTAAAACGCCCAGGCATTCTCTGTTTCAGCCGGCACTTAGTCACTGAAACGAAGAATCCAGCCTCATGTCGTCCCAGGACAAGCGTGTCAGAGGCAAACCACCATGAGCATGACATGAATCACGTGGATAAAAAAATGATGTTAAAGAGGCTGAATATTCGGTGAGTTTTCCCACCGTTGGGATTATTCCCAGTTTTTCTCACCAGAACTGACACTTTGAAAAAACATGGTAAGATTCCATCCTTAGAGTCCCATACTTCATTGACCACAAAATTTCCACCAGCAACAACAGCTAAATGAAATTCAAAAACAAGTGAAGAATGTGCTCAAATTCAGCAATGCTGCATCAAAGAATGGCCAGAATAGTGAGGTTTCTGCGATCCAGGCAAAGGGGCAGGAGAGGAGACTGAGGGAGATGCCGTTCAAAGTGGTGGGAGGGAGTTTTAGGTACCTGGGGATTCAAGTGGCAAGGGACTGGGGTCAGCTTCATAAACTAAAATTGGGCAGGTTGATTGAGCAAATGAAAGGTGACTTCCGTAGGTGGGACATGCTCCTGCTGTCATTGGCGGGGAGGGTACAGACTGTGAAAATGACAGTCCACCCGAGATTGCTCTTCGTGTTTCAGTGTCTTCCAATCTTCATCCCCAAGGCACTTTTTAGGAAGATGAATGCGGCGATCTCTGGTTTTATATGGGCCGGGAAAGCTCCAAGGGTGAAGAAGGTCCTTCTTGAGCGGGGGCCCGGGGAGGGGGCTTGGCCCTTCTGAACTTTATTAATTACTACTGGGTGGCTAATATATCTGGTTCAGAAATTGGTGTGGGAGCGAGTGGAGGCGGCATCTTGCAAGGGCACGAGTCTGAATGCTTTGTTAAAGGCACCTCTGCTGTTCTTGCCGGCCTGGTACTCCACAAGCCCAGTGGCAGCCCTGAGAGTGTGGGGACAATGGAGGCAGCATATGAGAATGGAGGGGGCGTCGGTGTGGTCACCAATTTGTGATAATCACTGGTTCGCTCCGGGAGGCTGGACGGGGGCTTCTGGAGGTGGCAGCGGGCAGGGATTGAGAGATTTGGGGATCTCTTCATTGAGGAGGATTTCCCGAGCTTGGAGGAGCTCATGGAGGAGTTTGAATTGCCGGATGGGAACGGGTTCCGATACCTGCAGGTACGGGATTTTGTTCGGAGGCAGGTCCCTCGCTTCCCTCGCCTCTCACTAAGGGGGCTACAGGGTAAGATGATGTCAAAACAAGGGTTGGGGAGTGGAGGGGCTCGGAAATATATAAGGAACAGATGTAGTGGGGAAGGGTTCCAATTGGGGAGGTGCAGAGGAAGTGGGAGGAAGAGCTGGGTGGGGAGTTGGGAGTCGGGTTATGGGAGAAGGCCCGAAGGAGAGTCAATGCATCCTCATCGTGTGCCAGGCTTAGCCTGATCCAATTCAAGGTGGTCCACAGGGCTCATATGACTGTGGCCCAGATGAGTAGGTTTTTAGAGGAGGTGGAGGACAGGTGTGGGGGCAGTCCTGTGAACCATGTACATATGTTTTGGGCATTTACGAGGCTGAGGAGATTTTGGCAGGAATTTTCAGATGTCATGTCAGAGGTCTTAGAAGGGAGGGTGACTCCGAGTCCAGAGATGGCAATATTTGGGATGTCGGAAGATCCGGGAGCCCTGGGTGGGAGGAGGCCAGCGTTTTGGCCTTTGCCTCCCTGGTAGTACAGAGACGGATTTTGTTGGGATGGAAGGACTCGGAGCCTCCAAAGTCGGGGATTTGGGTCAGTAACATGGCAGGGTTTCTTATGATGTGGAAATGCTGGCATTGGACTGGGGCGAGCACAGTAAGAAGTCTTACACCAGGTTAAAGTCCAACAGGTTTGTTTCGAATCACTAGCTTTCAGAGCACTGCTCCTTCCTCAGGTGAATGAAGAGGTAGGTTCCAGAAACATATATATAGACAGAGTCAAAGATGCAAGACGATACTTTAAATGCGAGTCGCCCTTTTGGGATCTTGTGTGCTATCTTGCATCTTTGTAGAAACTTAATGTCACTGTCTATATGCGCGATCTTCTTGGAGAGCCTCTCCACTTTGAGCCGGCAGTTTGAGGTGTTGATGGTAGCCATGATGTGGAGATGCTGGCATTGGACTGGGGCGAGACTCTGTCTATATATATATGTTTCTGGAAGGAACCTCTTCATGCACCCGAGGAAGGAGCCTGATCCAATTCAAGGTGGTCCACAGGGCTCATATGACTGTGGCCCAGATGAGTAGGTTTTTAGAGGAGGTGGAGGACAGGTGTGGGGGCAGTCCTGTGAACCATGTACATATGTTTTGGGCATTTACGAGGCTGAGGAGATTTTGGCAGGAATTTTCAGATGTCATGTCAGAGGTCTTAGAAGGGAGGGTGACTCCGAGTCCAGAGATGGCAATATTTGGGATGTCGGAAGATCCGGGAGCCCTGGGTGGGAGGAGGCCAGCGTTTTGGCCTTTGCCTCCCTGGTAGTACAGAGACGGATTTTGTTGGGATGGAAGGACTCGGAGCCTCCAAAGTCGGGGATTTGGGTCAGTAACATGGCAGGGTTTCTTATGATGTGGAAATGCTGGCATTGGACTGGGGCGAGCACAGTAAGAAGTCTTACACCAGGTTAAAGTCCAACAGGTTTGTTTCGAATCACTAGCTTTCAGAGCACTGCTCCTTCCTCAGGTGAATGAAGAGGTAGGTTCCAGAAACATATATATAGACAGAGTCAAAGATGCAAGACGATACTTTAAATGCGAGTCGCCCTTTTGGGATCTTGTGTGCTATCTTGCATCTTTGTAGAAACTTAATGTCACTGTCTATATGCGCGATCTTCTTGGAGAGCCTCTCCACTTTGAGCCGGCAGTTTGAGGTGTTGATGGTAGCCATGATGTGGAGATGCTGGCATTGGACTGGGGCGAGACTCTGTCTATATATATATGTTTCTGGAAGGAACCTCTTCATGCACCCGAGGAAGGAGCAGTGCTCCGAAAGCTAGTGATTCGAAACAAACCTGTTGGACTTTAACCTGGTGTTGTAAGACTTCTTACAGGGTTTCATAGGTTAGAGAAAACTAAGTTCTCCTTCAGGGGTTCATTACAGGGATTCGCTCGGAGGTAGCAGCCGTTCATCGACTTCCTTAAGGAGAACTGACCCGTCAGTGGGGGCGGGGGGGGGGGGGGGGGGGGGGCATGGAAGTGACGAATAAGGGCAGTGAATCCAATATATGGGTAGTTCGGGTTTAGGGCTGGGGGGAGTTGGGTAAGTCATTGTGGGGATGTTGGATCTCTCTGTTGTTCAAAATGTTAAAATATTAAAATTATAAATGCCTCAATAAAATATTTTCTAAAAAAAAGAAAGGCGCCCAAACGAGCAGCACAGAACACTGGAAAAGGACACATCGATACGGGACAAGACGGAGGAGAGAGCGAGAGAGAGAGAACTCCATTTCCCCCCCAAAATAAGACAAAATAGAGGAAAATTACGAGAAACTCAACAAACAATTAAGGACATCGCAAAGCTGCCTGCACTCATGCCAGTGCACGCTCCCCTCCCCCGGCTCCAGCAACAGCCCCACGGCAGCTCAGTCCACTGGAAGAGGACAGGCAGCGCGCGTTGAGGTGAAAGAGAGAGAACATCCCTCCCCCTCACTAGCACCGGGAAGGACCCCTCAACCCCCAGTGCACAGAAGCAGAGGGGTCACAACTGGTGAGACCAGCCGCAAGGCCCAAAATAACAATGCACAACAAAAATACAATAATAGCCATACAATCCCCCAACAATAAAACCAAATCAACATCAGTGTTAGCGGTACACATAGTCAATTGGGCCACCACCCTGCTGCTCTCACAGTTTCGCCATCCAGTCTCCAGACACCATCCAGACCAAAACTGCAAAGGCGAGTCCGTTCTCCTCCACTTTCAGCCTGGCAGCAGGGCAACCAAAATCCACTCCATACTCCACTCCCAGCTGGTAAGTTGAAACGCAGCAAGTAACAAGTACGTGTCCTGGGCATGGCAACTGCCGGCAAGAACTCGCCTCTCTGCAAGCAACTGACAGCAGCAACAGGCACCTCTTGCCCTCCATTCAACCGATTGTAGCACCGTTCTCCCATGCCGTAGTCCTGGTTTCAAAGTTTGCAAAACGCAGCCAGCATACAGAATAACAGACCATATCTGAAATTAGCGTTACAGCCAGAATCTGCAGGAGCTCAGAGAAAAACAGACTGCATGTGACAAGCCTAAGGATATTTTACATTTATTGACAATTCAAGAATACAAAAAAATCAGCAACATGGAAAAATGCAGTTACGAAAATCAGTAATACGCTATAAGCACTTAATCACCAGCTCTCCAGCCAGCACACAACCACCACACCCCGTCCCCAACTGTAGCCCCACATCGGCGGAAAGGTGCCCAACGAGCAGCACAGAGCACTGGAAAAGGTCACACTGGTGTAGGGCACGGTTTGAGAGAGAGAGAGAGAGAGAACACCCTTCCCCTCCCAACAAGGGGCACAGTTCAACCCAAAACAGTTCTTTTAAACAAGCCACCAGCTACAAAGCCAGTATAGGGCCACCTTTCATCCCTCCCCGCCCAACCCTCCCATGGTAGCCCCACATTGGTGGAAAGGCGCCCAAATGAGCAGCTCAGTCCACTGGAAAAGGACACAAGGATACCCTGCCCTAACGGTATCGCCACATCAATGGAAAGGCACCCAAACGAGCAGCACAGACCACTGGAAAAGGACACACCGATGCGGGGCATGGTGACAGAGAGAGAACTCCCTTTACAAAAAAGAAAGACAAATACAGAGCAACCACAAGAAATCAAAAAAACAATTAAGTACAAGGCAAAGCTTTGGGCACTCAAGCCAGCACATGCTCCCCTCCCCCACCCTCCCCCAGCTCCAGCAACAGTGATAGTCTCTACCCAGTTCAAAGGAAAACATGGAGAACTTGAATCCTATACATCCTCCAAGAGAGCTGAGAATAAGATCAGGGAGATTGGTGAAATCACCACAGCACTATCTCTGTGAACTGGGGATAAAGACAGAGACTTTGGGGGGAAGATGTAGGATAACAAACCAGGCAAATGAAATTTGTGATGGTACTGCAAGCTCAATCTGTGAGGAGACCTTTCTACGATGCCTGAATGATTTTGCCACTTCACACACCAGTCCCTTTCCTTTCTGGCCTCTATTTGTGGTTGTGACAGTTTCATAGTAAAATCTGGGTGGTGTTATGCTGACTGTAAATGATTGCTACAAACTGGTTGACATTGCTGAAGTTCATTTCATGATTAACGCTTTTTGCTAGGGGAATGATGGGGTTCATCCCATCAGTCTGCATTAGATTCAAACCAAAACCACACAGGGGAAATTTTACACTTACCCACAGTGTTACCCAGTCTCTAAAAATGTCTGATTTGAAAGGGACTTCTGAAAATATTTGATATTACCCATTGCAGATTACCAAATCGGAATTAACATTTGGCTATAATTTGGAAAGGTTGACTGAGGTACCATTAAAAGTAAATCTCTTTATTTTATTATATAACAGTCATATTGAACTTCAAAGTCATAATGTATTTCATAATGTTGCTGCATTTTGGACGCCTTTTGCAATCTATAATGAGAAACATAAATGAGTGTAACAATTGAGAATAGTAATTGAATCATGCATTTACTTTTACAGCACAACACGAGCAGCTTACAAAAGATGAAGTGAACAAATCAGACTCAACATTAGGAAAAACATTTCATTATTATGTTAAGGCAGGAGGAGGTAAGAAACATTCATATCCCTTTAAATTGTGCCCTATCCATGAGACTGTCTTCTATTTGAGTTGAGCTGTTAATAAGAATGGCAGCCATTTTGTTTAAGGCAACTACCACCGTCCTTGAGAATTCCACCATAGTTTAAAGCATATGGATGTTACTATTCTCTCGACAGATGACTAGACCTGCCCAGTATGAGCCTGGTATACATCCTAGATATTGCTGCAGTATCCCATATGCCTTCTTAACCATCTTATCTACTTGTCCTGCTGCCTTCAGGAATCTTTGGACATGCACGATAAGATCCCCTTGATCCACTGAACTTCCTGGTGTCCAACGTTCATTGTATATTCCCTTACATCATTAGTCTTCCCAAAACATCACCTCACACTTTTCAGGGTTAAATTCCATTTGCCACTGTCCATCTGGTCAGCCTGTCTATATCATCCTGTAATCTAGGCTTTCCTCCTCACTATTTACCACACTATCAACCTTTGTGTCATTTGCGAACTAACTGATCATACCATCCACATTCATGTCTAGATCATTAATGTACACTATATACAGCAGGGACCAAACACTGATCCTTGCGATATCTCACTGGACACAAGTTGCCAGTCACAAAAACAACCTTCGACCATCACTCTCTGCCTCCTGCCACAATCCAATTTTGGAACCAATTTGGCAAATTGCCCTGGATTCCATGGCTCTTACCTTCTTATTCAGTCTCCCATGCGGACCCTCATCAAAAGCCTTACTGAAGTCCATGTAGACTACATCAATGACATAGCAACCTACCCACATTCAACCATTCATATGACATACATAATATAGTGCCTAATAGCACATTAGTTATTATTATTTATGTAGTTTTAAAATCGCACCATGATCTGTCACGGTGATTTGAATCCCTGCTGAATGATGCTGAACCAGATGTTTATATTCTCATATTGCCATATCAATTTGTAATATCCAGTCTACAGTGGAGCTGAATTATAAAACTGTTTTTTTCAGAAATGCAACAAGTGAGAGAGATTTACCATTAGGTGTTCGACAACATAGTGCGGGAGGTCATTTTCCCCGCGCCCTACCCGTGTTTCTCAGAGTCGGGAGGCAGCCTGCCTTTGGCTGGATCTTCTGCTCCCGCCACAGTCAATGGGATTTCCCATTGAATCCACCCACCATTGCCTGCCGTAAACCCGCGGTGGGGGTTCGGCGTTGGCAAGACAGGAAGATCCCACTGGCAAGAACAGCTGGGAAATCCCCCTCAATCATGTTTTTTAAATTGCCAGTACTTTGTCCAGAGCTAATACCTAACTTTAATTTCTTTAATTTTGGGTGCACCTGTCAGTATATTATTCCAATAAGTACATAAATAATGTCGGACCATATCATTCACATAGAATTAGAATTCTGAAGAAGGAGCTGCATCCAAAGTTATTTTACCTGTACCTTCTACAAATGCTTTCTGACCTGCTATGTTCATGCTGTATCTTCAGTTTTTTTCCAGATTTTCAGCATCTGCAACATTTGATTTTTTTACAATTATCTGGCAGTTTGTGTTTGTGCATTTCTACAAATGTTCCTTATGAATTCTGCATGATTTTACTCTTTGAATTCTTGAAAGCAGTAGTAATTTTTTCTTACCACTCACTTTATACTTTTAATGTCACATTCTGAGCATTCTACCATGTCAGCTCAGGACTGATTTGCAGCAATGACACATCCATGTGTGATTCACTTCATACCTTTCAGATTAATTTAGTTTAAGTACGCTTTTTGATGAGTACTTTCTTTTTTTTAAATACATTTAGAGTATCCAATTCATTTTTTCCAATTAAGGGGCAGTTTAGCGTGGCCAATCCACCTAGCCTGCACATCTTTGGGTTGTGGGGGCGAAACCCACGCAAACACGGGGAGAATGTGCAAACTTCACACGGACAGTGACCCAGAGCCGGGATCGAACCTGGGACCTCGGCGCCACGAGGCAGCAGGGCTAACCCACTGCTCCACCGTGCTGCCCCTTGATATGTACTTTCAAAAATGATAATTCACCGCAGATCATTTATTGAATTGTTTATTCTGATTTATTTTCTAGGCTATATGCTCTTTTTATTTGTTCTCTTTCTGTTCATCCTTATGATTGGCTGTACAGCCTTTAATGGATGGTGGTTAAGCTATTGGATACAACAAGGAGCTGGGGTAAGTCCTCCTGATACAACTAATGCAAGAAGTCATCTGTAAATGTATGAAAAGTTTAATCCTTTAAATTATTTTCATATTTTATTCAACTTTTAGAGTAAATTACCCTATACTTTGCAAAGAATTGTCTCTCCAAATATTGAAAGAAAATTCTTATAATTCCGTTAATTGAAGGCTTACAAATGGTTTATTACTGTATTATGCATTCATTATATGAAACATATAACAGTTTCCAGAGTTAAATATTAGAAAGTATAATTAGAAAAACATAAGCAAAAGAGCATTTCTTAATTCACGATATTTGAATAAATGGACAAATTTCTTCATTATCTTCAGTACAAGTCACTTCTGTGAAATCATGATTTGTGATGATAAATTCTTTGAAGTCCAAAGTGCTGTTTGAGCACCAATACAAAATTGAGCATAATTACTTGGTCTATCACAATTAAAGGAATATTCTTTGCTTCAGTTCATTATCCGATCTTAATTGTCACAAAGATTGTTCTCGCAAATATTGTATGAAATCCTTTTTATTTTGAAAACTGGATTACCAAAGGGCTAAACTATTTATGTGACATATGCAAAGAACATTCTTTATGCTATTAGAATTTTTAAAATAATAATTTTATTAATGAATTACTGAATATAACACTGAAATCCTTTCCACTTAAATGAAATTCACACACGATATATGGGTAAGCGGTTTGCTCTTGCATTTAAACAGCATGGGTTAGATTTTTGTTTTGGGTTAGCACAATACCAGGGTTCCAAGGTTAAATTATGAGGAGTGATTTCAAAAATCAATGCAATCTCTGTAATTTTGAATGGTTTAAAAAAATAAATTTAGAGTACCCAATTATTTGTTTCCAGTTAAGGGGCAATTTAACGTGGTCAATCCACCTAACCTGCAGATCTTTGAGTTGTGGGAGTGAAATCCACGCAGACACGGGGAGAATGTGCAAACTCCACATGGACAGTGACCCAGGGCCGGGATCGAACCTGGGTCCTCACGCCGTAGACAGCAATGCTAACCACTGTACCACCATGACTTCAATGTTGAAGGTTAAAGGCTGATTTGATTGAAGTTTTCAAGATTTTTGGGGGAACAGATAGGGTAGATAAAGAGAAACCATTTCAGCTGTTTGAGAAGAACATGTTGTGAAGGCTGTTAAAAGGGTAGCCAGGATCCATGGCATTATTAATAGCGAACTAGAGTACAAAGCAATGAACATAGAACATAGAAAAATACAGCACAGAACAGGCCCTTCGGCCCACTGTGTCTTGCCGAACTTTTGTCCTAGATTAAGAACAAATTAATCTACACCCCATCATTCTACCGTAATCCATGTACCTATCCAATAGTCGCTTGAAGGTCCCTAATGTTTCCGACTACTTCCACAGGCAAAACCTATATAAAACATTGGATAAGACTCAACTAGAATATTTGTGTTCAATTCTGGGCACCACACTTTGGGAAGCAAACAGCATAGATAGAAGGTGAAAGAAATTTACCAGAAAGGTCCCAGGATCGAAACTTTGCAATTATATGGAGAGACAAGAGAGGCGGTTGTTCTCCTTAGAGCAGAGACAGTTAGATAGAGATGTTCAAAATCATAACATTTTTTGAGAGTGAATAAGGAGAAACAGTTTCCAGTAGCAGAAAGACCAGTAACCAGGAAAGACCGATTCAATGCAATGGGTAAAATAACTTGAGGCGGTATGAGGCAAAGAAAACTTGCATTGCATGTCCTTCTATTCTAGAATACAGGGCGGTGAAAGAAAATTCAATGCTAACTTTCAAAGAGAAATTGGATAAATATGTGAAGGGATAGAAATTGCAGGAATATTGGGGAAAGACTTTGGGATGTAGAACTAAATTGATATATTTACCAATGAGCTGGCACATGAACGCTGGGCCACATGACTGTATCATTGTGCTGTATCAGTCAATGCTTCTGAGAATAAGTACTCTGATAAGTTACAAACAACAAAACCTATTGCATGTACTTTGACAGCAAAAAGCACTTCCAGATGTTAATATCAGAAATAATTTCTCCAATTGCATCTAATGTGTACAGCAGTAGCCAGTAATGCAAATGGTACGATACAAATTATGCAGTAAACAACAGCATGCAGCCAGAGACAACTGTAATAATGATTGATGCCTCACTAAGCTCACAGAGTTCAGAAAAAAGTCAGGAGAATTTATACCAAGGGGATTGCCCAGAGGCTTCCCATGGCTAAATATATGGAAGTAAAAGTTTGGTTCAACTGCAGATTATCAATATTCTGTGAATTTCTCAATTTAAAATCCAAAGTTCGATATAATTAAACTGAGAGAAAATCTTACAGGAATGGTAAAATTGTGTGCAAAAATTCCTTGACCTGTTCTGTGTTGATATGTTGGATTGAAACAGAGCGATAAGATGCATCTTCAACAGCCATTATTTTTAATGGGACAAGATGAAAGTCTAACTTAAATTTTAACAAAATTAAAAATCCTCATTTGGCACAATATTACTGATGCCCAATTCACAAAGACATTAGTTAGAAATTATGCTCTTTAGCAGGGTAGAATTCTGCTGCATTGGGAGTTGAGGGGTAGGAATTTAGGGTAAAATCCATTTCCAGCCCTTTCTGGCAACAAAGGCAAATTGTGATGATAAAGTGCTTCTTCCATCCATGAACTTCAGCATCCCGTTCCAATCCCAGCCTTACTCTTGGGGAAGGACTGGTAGGATGCACGGTGAAAATCCCACCAGTTCCACCTCCTGCATGGTCAGCACTAAGTATGCTGACTTTACTGAGTCATACATGAGTACACCAAGTTAGTATTCAAACAGCAATTAATCCAAGAGAAACCAAATGAGGATTTGGATATGAAAAGACCAGCAACAGGGCAGCGCTGAAAGGAAATTCACAATGTTTATGCTTAGACATCCCAGCAAACTTCTCACAGCTCAGCTTCAAGAATACAATTTCTAGTCTATTGTATGCTTGATGTCGCAGGAACAAAACTTTTGACATTGACTGATTTATATTTAATTCTACAAAGGCTGACTGTCTTGCACAAAGGAACAACACCACAACAGTGGATTGTAGCAGCATCACTGACAACCCCCAGCTAGGATTCTACCAACTAATCTTTGGAATGGCCATTGTTGTAATAATCGTTCTGAGTGTCTTTAAGGGATATGTTTTCACTAAGTTTACCATGAAAGCTTCTTCTACATTACATGACAATGTATTCTACAAGGTAAGATGCATGTTTGATACAGAATTTTATAGATTACAGTTATAAAGGCTATTTTCAATAGTAGATAACAAACAACTTTAAACTAATATATTGAAATATAAGGACCAAACCTTTGTGCCTTACCCTGTGGCGAGTTTGGTGGAGGGTGTGTGTGTGTGGGGGGGGCATTTAATTCGGTGGAAGGGTAGCAGGTTGGGACATTGTCACCTTCCCGCCTCTATACTAGGTCCATGGCGGGAAGGCCCATGGATGGTTTTCCTACCCCACGACCCATGTTGAGTTCCAAGGGAGTAAGGTGAGGCCTCTACATTAATGCTAGGAGCATTATAGGTAAGACTAATAAGTTAAGGGCATGGATTAGCACGTGGATTTGTGATATTGTTGCCATCACATAGACATGGTTGAGGGAGCATCCGGACTGGCAACTCATCCAGGTGAGATAGGGGAGGGTGTAAAAGAGCAGGTGGTGCAGCATTATTAATTAAGAAGTCAGTTATTGCAGTAAGGAGGGTCTTCAAATCAGGCTTTGTGGGTAGAGTTTAGAAATAACAAGAAGACAGTCACATTGCTCGGAGTGTATTCTAGGCCCCCAGTCAGCAGGCAATAGACAAGCAGATATGTAGTCAATTCACTGAGGTGTGTAAAAATAATAATAATAGAATAATTATAAATAGGGGATTTTAACTTCCCCAACATTAATTGGGATAGGACAGCACGGTGCCTCACGGCACTGAGGACATGGGTTCGATCTCGGTCCCGGGTCACTGTCCGTGTGGAATTTGCACATTCTCCCTGAGTCTGCGTGGGGCTCACCTTAACAACCCAAAAATATGTGCAGGGTTAGGTGGCTTGGCCATGCTAAATTGTCCCATAATTGGAAAAAAAGAATTGGGTATTCTAAAATTCTGAAAAAAAACCTGGTCCAGGATTCTCTAGCGAGTCAGTTGCGCCCCGCCGCCGGGCTTCCCCAGTTTCCTGCGACGATTCTTGGGCACCCGCGGGATTCCCGCCACACCAGTCGGGAATCCCCCCCCCGCCCCGGTGATTCTCCGGGCTCCGATGAGTTTGCCCGGGTCCCGCCAGTGTAGGTTACTCAGGTCCCTCACGGCAGAACCTCGAAGGTGAGTGTGCGGGGTCCGTCCGAGGAAGGGACGGGGAGATCCGACCCCGGGGGGGCCCCCACGGTGGCCTGGCCCACGATCGTGGCCTACCGATCAGTGGGGGTGCTGGTTCTGTGGGTGCCTACTTTACTCCTCGCCGGGCCCCTGTAGGGCTCCGCCATATTGCCCGGGGGCCGGCCAGGAGAAGGAAACCCCTGCGCATGCGCGGAATCATGTCGGCTGTCCTGCACATGTGTGAACTCGCGTGGGCCGTTCCGCGCCAGCTGTAGCTGCGGGGACCACTCCTAGCCCCCTAGGAAGGGGAACATTCCCCATTATCGGGGACCACTGACGCCAGAGTGGATGGCGCCGCTTTTCACTCCGGCGTGGGGACATAGCCTCATTATTGGAGTATCCCACCCATGAATTGGGAGAGTTATTGTGTAAAGAGTTTAGAGGGCCGGATTTCTTGAGATGTATTCAGGAGTGCTTTTTATGCCAACAAGGTCCAACAAGGAACAGTGCAGAGCTGGATCTAATTCTGGGGAACATAGCCAGCCAGGTCTTCGAGGTGGCAGTGAGGGAGCATTTTAATGATGGCGACCATAGCACAGTACGATTTAAATTTGTTATGGAAAAGGAAAAAGATTGTCTGCAAAAATGCTTTTGGACTGGGAGAAGGAGATTCTTTTTAAATGAGGCAGGGTCTGACCAAAGTAAACTGGGAACAGCTTCTTGTGGCAGAGCAGTGGGGGGACATTCAAAAGGACATGGGCAGAGTCCAACATCTTCGCTTTAGGGAGAAATGTGGGAGCAACAAGCCCAGAGAATGCTGGATGTCGAGGAATATTCAGGACTAGATAAGAAAGAAAAGAGAGGCTTTTAGCAGGGACAAAGGGATCAAATCAGCGGAGGCTTCAGTTGGGTCTAGAAAGTGCAGGGGGAAATTTAAGAAAGCAATTAAGAGAACAAAGAGGGGAGCATGAAAAAGCACTGGCAGGTAAGATTAGTGAGAATCCCAAGATATTTTATAAGTATCTTAAGGGGATGAGGATAACCAGGAAAAGAGTAGGGCCCATTAGGGATCTAGGGGCAAGCTGAGCATGGAATTGGAGGACATTGTAGGGTGTTTATTGAATATTTCATATCTGTCTTCACTCGGGAGGAGAATGTAGGTACAGAATTCGTGGAGAGAGACTGGGAGATTCTTGACATAGGAAGTGAGGAGTTGTAGAGCTTTTGGTGGGCTTAAAAGTGAACAAATCCCCAGGTTTGTATTCCACGCTGTATCCCAGTCTGTGGGAGGCAAGGGAGGAAATTACAGGGTATCTGACCGAACTTTCTAATTCCTATCTGACCACAGGAGAGGTGCCAGAGGATTTGAGGACAGCTAATGTGGTTCTTTTTTTAAAGAAGGGTGGTAGAGAAAAAACAAGAAATTACAGACCAGTGAGTCCCACATCAGTGGTCGGGAAATTATTGGAGAAAACTCTGAAGGAAATAATCTATGTCCATTTGGAGAGCAAGGTTTGACAAGGGATAGTCAGCATGGCTTTGTCAGAAGGAGGTCATGCCTGATGAATTTTTCAAGGAGGTGATCGGGTGTGTAGTTAATGTAGTTTATATGGGTTTCAGCTAAGCCTTTGACAAGGTACCAAATGGGAGACTGTTAAAGAAGGAAAAAAATACATGGGATCCTGACTAACTTGGCAAGTTGGATCCAAAACTGGCTCAGTGGTAAGAGACAGAGGGTCTGTTTGGCAGAAGTCTGTTTGTGTGATTGGAAGTCAGTGTCCAGTGGCATACCACAGAGTTCAGTTCTAGGTCCCATATTGCTTGTGATGTATATGAAAGATATAGATGAGAATGTGGGTGGATGGAAGTAAGTTTGCGGATGATACGAAGATTGGCAGGGTGTTAATAGTGAGGACTAAGGCCTTAGGTTGCATGAAGATAGAGATGAGTTGGTCAGATCAGTGGCAGATGAAATTTCACCCTGAAAAGTGAGGTGATGCACTTTGGAAGGAGTAACACGACAAGGGAGTACGCAATGAATGGCACGGCACCAGGAAGTTCAGAGAAACAGAACGATCTTGGGGCGCTTGTCCACAGATCCCTGAAGACAGCAGGGCAAGTTAATAGGGTAGTTAAGAAGGCATACGGGACACTTGCCTTATCGTTGTAGCACAGATTATAAGAACAGGGCCATTGTGTTGGAGCTTTACAAAACTTTGATTAGACCACAGCTAGGAGTATTGTATGCAGTCTGGTCACCTTATTCTAATAAGGATGTGATTGTACTGGAGAGAGTGCAGACAGGATTCACTAGGATTTTGCCTGGGATGGAGCATTTGAGTGATGAAGAGAGGTTGGATAGGCTCGGGTTGTTTCTTTAGAGCAGAGAAGGCTCAGGGGGCTCTGATTGAGGTCTATAAGATTATGAAGGTTATGGACAGGGTGGATAGGAAACAATTGTTCCCCTTTGTTGAAGGGTCAATAATGAGGGGAAATGATTTTAACGTGAGGGACAGGAGGTTAAGTGGGGATTTGAGGAAAATTCTTTTTACCCAGAGGGCAATGGGAGTCTGGAATGTACTGCCCAGGAGGGTAGTAGAGGCAGGAAACCTCACAACCTTTAAAAGGTACATGGATAAGCATTTGACATATCACAAAATTCAAGGCTATGGGCCAAGTGCTGGAAAGTGGAATGAGTGTAGATTTAGGGCGGGATTGTCCGGCTGCGACCGCCCAGCAACCGGAAACTCCCGCCCGAGGTCAATGGACCTTTACCTAGTCCGCGGCCCGACCATCTTGCGGCCGGCGGGCAGAAGAATCCAGCCCTGTGTGTAGTTTTGAAGGTGCAGACTCGATGAGCCAAAGGGTCTCTTCTGCTCTGTATAACTCTATGACTATGAAAACAATTGAGGCCCTCAAGTGGTCAGATTAATGGCCACTTAATGGCCTCATCCTGCTACCATTGGTATTAACCCAGAAATGGAGGGTAGGGATCTCCATGCGGGGAGCTTGATTAACAATTCTGCTTTACTTACAGGCTGTTGGAGGAGTCTGGGTGGTGGTGGTGGACCGAGGAGCTCCTTTTAGGGCACTGGCATTGGGCTGGCAGGGCAGTTGAAAGCCAGTCCCCTGTCCTTGTTGCCACCCCACTCCCCCGTGATCAAAATGTCACTCCTTTCTCGCCATGACTAACCTGTGCATCGTCCATCCTTGATTTGATGTTCGGGTGGACGTAGTACCGGCAGCAGCCACCAGTTCCCCAGTGGCACTGCGAGTACAAAAGAGATGCTGGCCTCTGATTGGCTGCTTTTGGTGGGCAGGGCTTCTGCCTGTGGGGCGCATCTACTGAGGGAAGGCTTCCCACAGGCCTATCAAGTGCTTGAGTGGCACAAGATGCGGCGGGCCTTCTCAAAAAGATGTGATGCAGGGCAGCCTATCGCTTCCACAAGATTAAGCTCATAATCTTTTATCTCAGGAAATATAAAAGGGCAATAATTTTGATTATGTTCAAGGTACAAGTGTCAAGATGAAGTCAAACTTTAAGAGATGCGACATACCTCAACATCTTGAATTGATTTACTTTTCTGCAGTTCATAACATTGACAAAACAAACTTAGAATTTTTTGGTAGTTCTCCTCTTCAGTCATGTACCTTTGGGTGGGGGAGTGAACTGGGTGATGAGATCAACAGAAACCCTCGTTACATTACTGAAAAGGAGTTTCCATTGATCTTCTGCCAAAGTTACTGCAACTGATCCGCAGACCCCTGAGCAAATTTCTAGTGAGACTGTCTTTAATATACTGGTATTTTAATTACAGACACATTCTGTTTTAATAAACCCATTCCTGTTAACTAATTGTATAAACTTGCATGTCAATTAAATCTGTCAGGTTGCTCAATTGTTTGCCAATCTGTTCATTAGCATTGTAAGATGTTCATTTATCGAGACCTCACAATGCTGGTGGACCCTTGTACGTATCACTGGCCCCCTCTAAAGTGACCAAAAACAGATGTTTTAAAAGAAAAGTGGTTTAACACCACCTCGCTCCACCCACCCCTACCTTGTGTCACTCTCAAGAGCAGACAAATGGCAGGTTTCCTCATAAGTTTTAAAAAAGGATAAATATTCACTGCTCGGCATGCAAAAGATCTTCATAGCAGCACACACACACACAAAATGGTAATTCCAAAAGAGGTAGCATACTTAGGTCTTCTTTAGTCCAATGAAGAAATAGAGGATGCGATCTACTGGCCTCATCGTGCCAGGTGAGAGAACGAGCGGGCCAGTTAGATAGTGGGAGCGGCTGAAATCGGGATCCACGCAGGGCGTCGATCGGTTTCCAATCTATCCGGCCCACTCCTGTTGGTGAGATCAGGATCTGCCATGGTGTGGCGAGAAACCAATTAAGACCAATCTCCATCCCATTAATAGGAAGGACCCCCTATTGAACGGCGTTCCATGATCGAACTGCCGCCCCAGCGGGAGGTCACACAGGAATCGTTTAGTACACCTGTTTAAAAATGTCAAGCTGGCGAAGTAGCTGCTTTGGGATCCAAGGAGGTGAGTAGCCATCTTGGAAATCGGGCAGTCAGCCGGGGGGCATGCTGCCCCGGTGCGCGGTGGGGGGTTAGGAGATGGGGGGTGGACCGGGAGGGGGGGGACCGGGGAGGGGGGGTGGAGGGACCTCCGGGAAGTGGGAGTTGGCGGGGACCTTGGTGCGCTGGGATGTATGTGCAGGGCGGGTTGGTCGGCACACTGAAGGTTGGCAGGGAATGTGAGGGACACCTGGAGGATTCAAGGTTCCCAGGGTGAAAACCATAGCTGATTATCAGACTCTCACCCTCTCAAATCCCTTACAGATATCACATTATGGATCTCGTAGTTGAAGGTGGAGAGCTCGATCCTCCACCTTAGGATCTTGTCGTTTTTGATTTTGCCCCTCTGTGCATTATCGAACATGAAGGCTACCGACCGTTGGTCGGTGAGGAGAGTGAATCTCCTGTCGGCCAGGTAATGCCTCCAATGTCGCACAGCTTCCACTATGGCTTGGGCTTCCTTTTCCACTGAGGAGTGGCGGATTTCTGAAGCGTGGAGGGTTCGGGAGAAAAAGGCCACGGGACTGCCCGCTTGGTTAAGGGTGGCCGTTAGAGCTACGTCGGAGGCGTCGCTCTCGACCTGGAAGGGGAGGGACTCGTCGATGGCGCGCATCGTGGCCTTTGCGATATCCGCTTTGATGCGGCTGAAGGCCTGGCAAGCCTCTGTCGACAGAGGGAAGGTCGTGGTCTGTATTAGAGGGCGGGCCTTGTCTGCGTACTGGGGGACCCACTGGGCGTAGTATGAAAAGAACCCCAGGCAGCGTTTCAGGGCTTTTGAGCAGTGCGGGAGGGGAAATTCCATGAGGGCGCGCATACGTTCGGGATCGGGGCCTATTATCCCATTGCGCACTACGTAGCCCAAGATGGCTAGCCTGTTGGTGCTAAAAACGCACTTGTCCTCGTTGTACGTGAGGTTCAAGGCTTTAGCGGTCTGGAGGAATTTTTGGAGGTTGGCGTTGTGGTCCTGCTGGTCGTGGCCGCAGATGGTTACATTGTCGAGATACGGGAACGTGGCCCGCAACCCATGTTGATCAACCATTCGGTCCATCTCTCGTTGGAAGACCGAGACCCCGTTTGTGACGCCAAATGGGACCCTTAGGAAATGGTATAATCGCCCGTCTGCCTCGAAGGCTCTGTACTTGCGGTCACTTGGGCGGATGGGGAGCTGATGGTAGGCGGACTTGAGGTCCACGGTGGAGAAGACTTTATATTGGGCAATCCGATTGACCATGTCGGATATGCGGGGGAGAGGGTACGCGTCTAGTTGTGTGTACCTGTTGATGGTCTGGCTATAGTCTATGACCATCCTTTGCTTCTCCCCTGTCTTCACTACTACCACCTGTGCTCTCCAGGGACTATTGCTGGCCTGGATTATGCCTTCCTTTAGTAGCCGCTGGACTTCGGAACGAATGAAGGTCCGGTCCTGGGCGCTGTACCGTCTGCTCCTAGTGGCGACGGGTTTGCAATCCGGGGTGAGGTTCGCAAACAAGGACGGGGGTTGCACCTTGAGGGTTGCGAGGCCGCAGATAGTGAGTGGGGGTATTGGGCCGCCGAATTTGAAGGTAAGGCTCTGTAGATTGCACTGGAAGTCCAATCCCAGTAATGTGGGGGCGCAGAGTTGGGGAAGGACGTGGAGCCTGTAGTTTTTGAACTCCCTCCCCTGCACCGTTAGGGTAACTATGCAGAAACCTTTGATCTGTACGGAGTGGGATCCTGCAGCTAGGGAAATCTTTTGTGCGCTGGGATGGATGGTCAAAGAACAGCGTCTTACCGTGCTCCCGGAGTCGACTAGGCATGGTGTCTCGTGCCCGTTTATCAGCACCGTTGTCGTCGTCGTCTGGAGTGTCCGGGGCCGAGCTTGGTCCAGCGTTATTGAAGCGAGACGTGGTTGTAGTATTTGAGCGTCTTCTTCGAACCCCGTGGAGCCGTCGACACTGGGGTCCGTTGTTGCCGTCCAAGATGGCGGCGGGGGTGGACAAAATGGCCGCCCCATGCGTCGTACAGGTCTGGGGTGGTCCAAGATGGCGGCGCCCTTCCTCCCCTCGTGGTGGCCGGGGCCCAAAATGGCGGCGTCTGCGGGTCGCACATGGGGCGCTGGGGGGGGTTGGGGAACGTTAGGAACGCGCAGGGCTCCCTCATCTCTAGGGACAGCGGTGGTCGGGACCCAAATTGGTAGCGCCGGCGGGTCATACATGGGGCGCGGGGGGGGGGGGAAGTTTGGGGGGCGTTAGAGACGCGCAGAACTCCCTCTTCTCCATGGAGAGCGGTGGTCGGGACCCAAAGTGGTAGCGCCGGCGGGTCATCCATGGGGCGCGGGGGGGGGTTGGGGAGCGTAAGCGGCGTGCAGGGCTCCCTGTTCTCCCGGGACCGCGGTGGTCGGGACCCAGAGCAGCTGCGCCTGCGGGTCGTACGTGGGACGCTGGGGGCGTTGGGGAGCGTAAGCGGCGTGCAGGGCTCCCTGTTCTCCCGGGACAGCGGCGACCTCGCGTTCCGGCACACAACCGCGAAATGGCCCTTTTTCCCGCAGCTTTTGCAGATTGCTGCGCGGGCCGGGCAGCGCTGCCGGGGGTGTTTCGCCTGGCCGCAGAAATAGCAGCGGGCGCCCCCGGTGCGACTTGGCGTTTGGACTGCGCAAGCCTGTGGGGTGTCCGGGGGGGGGGGTGGGGGGTTTGTCGCGACGGGTACGTACGGAGCCCAATGGGCTGCCGCGCGGTCGGGGCCGTAGGCGCTTGTATTCGCGCGGCCACGTCTAGGGAGGCTGCTAGGGCCCGTGCCTCTGAGTCCTAGCGACTCTTTTTCTAGAAGTCTTTGGCGGATTTGGGAGGAGTTCATACCTGCCACAAAAGCATCGCGCATTAACATGTCCGTGTGTTCAATTGCGTTCACCGACGGGCAGCTGCAGGCTTGTCCCAAAATTAGTAGCGCGGCGTAGAATTCATCTATCGATTCTCCGGGACTTTACCGTCTCGTTGCGAGTTGATAGCGAGCGTAGATCTGGTTTACTGGGCGGACATAGAGACTTTTCAGTGCTGCGAACGCCGTCTGGAAATCCTCTGCGTCCTCGATGAAAGAGAAAATCTCGGTGCTTAACCTCGAGTGCAGGACCTGTAGTTTTTGGTCTTCTGTGACCCGGCCGGTGGCCGTTCTGAGGTAGGCCTCGAAACAAGTCTGCCAATGCTTGAAAGCTGCTGCCGCGTTCACTGCGTGGGGGCTGATCCTCAGGCATTCCGGGATGATCCTGAGCTTCATAGTCCTTTTTAGGCACGCTTAATAAATTGTAGCGCACAAAGACTCCGAGAGACGAATAGAGTGAAGTCGATGAGGCTTTATTAGGCGTGACTGTATCCCCCACAGTTCGGTAGTAGACTGCCTGCGGGGGAGGACTCCAGGTACTTATACTCCGCCTTCAGGGCGGAGCTAAAGGTCAACGTCCAACCAGGACCCGGGATCTGTCAGCCAATGACATCATGGCTGCACAGTCCCACATGACCCCTAATGCATACTACCACAGCGGACAGCATGTGCCGCAAGAGAATCTGCCTTAACAAGGAGACACTGCAATACCTGTGCCATATCCTTGCGGACTTGACACCACATGGAGGAGGAGGATACCCATTTCCGGTGGCCGTTATGGTTACCACAGCCTGAACCTCTACGCCTCAGGATCATTGCATGGCTCGAGCGGGGACTTGTATGGCATCTCCCAACCTAAAGCCCATAAGTACATCCGTGAAGTGACGGATGGCCTGTTTGCCTGGGCAAGCGATGACATAAACTTTGACCTGGACTAAACACAACAGGATGCCCAGACAGCAGGATTCTCCGCCATCGCCGGAAAGCCCCAGGCCCAGGGGGTAATAGATGGCACACATGTCGCCTTGCGCGCACCAGGAACTCCCTTCAGTAATAGGAAAGGTTTCCACTCCCTGAACATCCAGTTTGTGTGGAAGCACCAAATGAAGATCATGCACGTGTGTGCAGCTTCCCAGGGAGTGTGCACGAAAGCTACATCCTGGGGCAGTCGGAGATCCCCGGCATCTTCGAGGAACATCCCAGGGTGACTGGTTGGCACTTGGGAGATAAGGGGTATCTGCTTAGGACTTGGTTGATGATGCCAGTACGGAGGCCAGTGTCTGATGCGGAGCCCGATATAACAAGGCCCATGAGGCCACTCAGGTTGTCATTGAGTGGTGCATCAATCTGCTCAAAATATGGTTCCAATGCCTCAACCTCTCTGGTGGTGCAGACCCACCGGAGGGTCGCCTGCTTTATAGTGGTCTGTTGTGTCCTCCACAACCTGGAACAGCAGCGGGGCAACATGCTGGAGGTGGAGCAGGAACATGCAGCCATCTCCGAGGAGGAGGACGAGGAAGAGCTGGACCAGGAAGGGCTGGAGGATGAGCTGGTGGTTTCCTGCGCCCGGGGAGGACCAGCGGGATCATCCGGAGGCTAGAGGACAGGCAGCGGCAAGGTTCCAGCATGCCCGGAGGATCAGGGAGACATTCAACCTTATCTGCTTCACATAGGATATGGCTTCGTCCATCATCTCTGCCCCTCTTCCCTTCTCACCCACCATCCTCCCACCCTGTGCTTCCCTGGTCCAATCACCCTGCCCCCCCCTCAATGGCAATCCCCCCACCCAGCCACCCATCACTTGCCTCTTTCGCCCTGCCCCTCCATTGCCCTGTTCCACCCTCCCAGGGTTTCTGTTACATCATTCCAGGGTGATGGGCCTCTGTTGGCACTGTCAGCAGGTCAATATACAAGGCATGAGGGTGATGATAACCCACTATGAGCAGAGCTCTGGTGCTCCTCGATTTCTGCCATAGTCTGACTCCTGTCTGCCAGCTGAGTGCACGCTCACACACATCACCTACACATAATATGGGGGATGGGGGGGTGCAGGTCCTGAAGCAGAGAGCCTGGGGGGGGCGCAGACCGGCCCGCAGTGTGGAATAACGTGACAGGTTTCACATGTCTCGGGTACAACGTATGTTTAATGGTGTGCAAGTACAATAGTTACCACAACCGATGGTGCCCTCCCATCCCCTCCTCCCTCAGTGCCCTCTCAGTGATCCACAATCTTCCAAGGCTTCCAAGCTCTAGGTGTTTCCCGAGGATGCACATCAGAGGTGGAGCCAGCCTGCTGCCCTTCGCGTTCTGTGGCCTTTGACGCCTCTGGCGGGCATCCTCTGGATGGCCTGAAGCGAGAGGGTCCATGCCCACTTGCTGGTGCCACCTGCGTTGCTGTGCCACCACCCATGCTGTAGTTGCCACCCTAGCAGTGTTAGCATCGGTGCCACACATTGCCGATGTTATCATTGGGACTCCTCCAATCTGCTATGGACCCATTGGAGTGACGCTGACATCTCCTCTGAATCTCTCAGCCACACCCTATTGACAGCGTCAGCTCTGGGCTCTAGTGGATGGCTCAGTGGCACAGTGGTTAGCACTGCTGCCTCACAGTGCCCGGGACCCGGGTGCAACCTTGTAGTTTGTAAGTTCTCCCCGTGTATGTGTGGGCTTCGCTCCACAGTCCATAGATGGCTATGATAGATTGTCCCTTAGTGTCCAGGGATGTGCAGGTTAGGTTATGGGGATAGAACGGGTGGACAGGGGAGTGGACGTGGTCATTCGAAGGCTCGGTGCAGACTTGATAGGCCGAATGGCCCCCTTCGGCAACGGAGGGATTCTATGAGTCTATGATAGCCTGATCCAGAGGCTCAGCATCTGACTGGGACTCAGCTGGGTCCTGGGATCCAGCAGATGTCTGACTGCTGTCCCCTCTGGACGATCCTGCCTTCACCTGATGTGCATCTGCAACTGTGTGGAGCTCCCTGAATGTGCCCTTGAAGCCTGTCCATTACTTTCGCCCGCCTGCTTGGTTGAGTGTGGCCGCCAGAGCGACATCGGACGCGTCGCTCTCGACTTGGAAGGGGAGGGACTCGTCGATGGCGCGCATCGTGGCCTTTGCGATATCCGTTTTGATGCGGCTGAAGGCCTGGCGGGCCTCTGACAACAGGGGAAAAGTAGTGGACTGGATCAGTGGGCGGGCCTTGTCTGCGTACTGGGGGACCCACTGGGCGTAATAAGAAAAGCTCAGGCAGCGTTTCAGGGCTTTGGTACAGAGGGGGAGAGGGAACTCCATGAGGGGGCGCATGCGTTCGGGGTCGGGGCCTATCACTCCATTACGCACTACGTAGCCCAGGATGGCTAGACGGTCGGTGCTAAACACGCATTTTTCCTCGTTGTAGGTGAGGTTGAGGGCGTTAGCAGTCTGGAGGAATTTGCGGAGGTTGGCGTCGTGGTCCTGCTGGTCGTGGCCGCAGATGGTGACATTGTCGAGGTACGGGAACGTGGCCTGTAAACCGTGCTGGTCGACCATTCGGTCCATCTCTCGTTGGAAGACCGAGACTCCGTTCGTGACGCCGAATGGAACCCTTAAGAAGTGGTATAGCCGCCCGTCTGCTTCGAAGGCAGTGTACTTGCGGTCACCCGGGCGAATGGGGAGCTGGTGGTAGGCGGACTTAAGGTCCACGGTGGAGAAGACCTTGTACTGTGCAATCCGATTGACCATGTCGGATATGCGGGGAAGAGGGTACGCATCTAGCTGCGTGTACCTGTTGATGGTCTGACTGTAGTCTACGACCATCCTTTGCTTCTCCCCTGTCTTCACTACTACCACCTGGGCTCTCCAGGGACTATTGCTGGCCTGGATTATGCCTTCCTTCAGCAGCCGCTGTACTTCGGACCTGATAAACGTCCGGTCCTGGGTGCTGTACCGTCTGCTCCTAGTGGCGACGGGTTTGCAATCCGGGGTGAGGTTCGCAAACAGGGAGGGCGGTTCGACCTTGAGTGTCGCGAGGCCGCAGATAGTCAGTGGGGGTATAGGGCCGCCAAATTTGAATGTTAAGCTCTGGAGGTTGCATTGGAAGTCCAACCCCAGGAGGGTGGGAGCGCAGAGGTGGGGAAGGACGTACAGCCGGTAATTTTTGAACTCTCTCCCCTGCACCGTTAGGTTTGCGATGCAGAACCCTTTGATTTCAACGGAGTGGGACCCCGCCACCAGGAAGATTTTTTGGGTGCTTGGCCGAATTACAAGGGAACAGCGTCTTACCGTGTCAGGGTGAATAAAACTCTCCGTGCTCCCCGAGTCGATCAAACACGGCGTTTCGTGGCCGTTCACCAGCACCTTTGTCGTTGTCGTGTGGAGCGTCCGGGGCCGCGACTGGTCGAGGGTCACCGATGCCAAACGTGGTTGGTGTATCAGACCGTTGTCTTCAGGCAGTGTGGAGCCGGCCACACCGGGGTCCTTGCCTGTCAGCCAAGATGGCGGCGTCCATGGATCGCACGCGGTTGGGGGTGGACAAAATGGCCGCTCCCATGAGCCGCACGCGGCCGGGGGTGGACAAAATGGCCGCTCCCATGGATCGCACGCGGCCTGTGGGTGGGAAGATGGCGGCGCCCGTCCCCCCCTCGTGGTGTCCGGGGTCCAAAATGGCGGCGCCCGTTGGCCGCCCGTGGGTCGCTGGGAGAGTTGAGCCCGTGGTCCCATTTGTTCCCCGGAGATAGCGGCGACCCCACGGGACTGGCACACCGCTGCGTAGTGCCCCTTTTTACCGCAGCTTTTGCAGGTGGCCGAGCGGGCCGGGCAGCGCTGGCGGGGGTGTTTTGACTGCCCGCAAAAGTAGCAGCGGGGGCCCCCCGGGTGGTCTGGGATTCTGGCTGCGCACGCTTGGGGAGGGGTTGGGGTTGCCGGGGGGTCGGTCGCGGCGGGGGTCCACGGAGCCCAAGAGGCTGCAGCGCGGTCGGGGGCATAGGCGCGGCGTGCGGAGGGGTTGGGATTGCCGGGGGGTCGGTCGTGGCGGGGGTCCATGGAGCCCAAGGGGCTGCAGCGCGGTCGGGGGCATAGGCTCGGGCGTTTTGGGAGGCCACGTCGAGGGAGGCTGTGAGGGCCCGTACCTCTGTGAGTCCAAGAGAGTCTTTCTCTAAAAGTCTCTGGCGAATTTGCGACGATGCCAAACCTGCTACGTAAGCGTCTCTGATCAGGAGGTCCGTATGTTCGTTCGCCGTAACCGCTGGGCAGTTGCAGTTTCGTCCCAGGATCGTTAGAGCGTTGAAGAAATCGTCTAGCGATTCCCCGGGGATTTGTCGTCTCGTCGCGAGCTGGTAGCGTGCGTAGACCTGGTTGACGGGCTTAATGTAGATCTCCTTCAGCAAGTTGATCGCCTCTGGGAATTCTTCCGCGCCCTCGATGAGTGAGTAGATTTCGGGACTCACCCTGGAACGCAGGACCTGCATCTTCTGGTGTTCTGTTGGTCTGCCGGGGGCTGTTCGGAGGTATCCCTCAAAACACACCAGCCAGTGTTTAAACGCGGATGTTGCGTTTGCTGCGTGGGGGCTGATTCACAAGCACTCCGGGGTGATCCGGAGCTCCATATTCCTTTTTAAGTCTGCTCAATAAATTGTAGCACCATCGATCACACACGAGGCGAGACGTAAAGAACTTCAATCGAGGCGTTATTGAGCAGACTTGTTCAGACACGTTCCCCAGCAGCTCACTCACAGAATGCAGCTGCGGGGATTACCCAGGTTCTTATATCCCTCCTATCTGGGTGGAGCCCAGTAGGTGGAGGATCCAATCGGGATCCAGCATCTGTCCTCCAATAGCTGCTCGGCATTCCTGGTGTACCATATTACCCCTAATACATACCACCACACCCGCCAAGGCTTGTGTCTGCGCTGGTGGAGGGGCATGTGGAGGTATTGTGCTGGGGAAGGCATGGGGTCATTGGCCCCGGGGGTAGCAGGCACGTCCGGTGCCAGGGTGCCGATGCTAACTCACTTGCAGCCCGGTGGAGGTCATCGAGCTTCTTACGGCACTGGGTGGTGGTCCTCCATGTCGCACTCCCCGAGCTGACAGCCGCTGGCACTGCCTCCCAGGCCGCACTGGCTGACGCTCTGACCTCCATCAGGGGAACAGGCCTTCCCATCTTGACTCCACCGCGTCCATTAATCTGGCCAGGCCGGCATCATGGAGCTTCTCTGAGCGGTGGCATGGCTGCGCGCTGTCTGGGGTTTGCTCTGCGGGATGGGTTAAGTGCTGCTCCCCCTCGTTAGTGGGGAACTGCCAAGCGCGGTCCCAGCGATTCAGCCAGTGAGACAGTCATTTGCGGCATGAAGCCCGTAGGTCTCCATTAAGTGGCCTAATTAACATTTGATACTGGCCTGAGATGTAATCACCTTTCCTTTTTCACATTTAGGTCCCTCCATTATTCCATATCTTCCTCCAGCATCACTACATTCTCTTTTGTCACAAAAGCATGAAGTTAATCACATTACATCCGAGGTATAAATGTTACCAAGTCTGAATCCAGTCAGCAGTAGCAGGTTGCAGTGGGGCAGAGAGGGACCTTGTCAGCAATGATTTCAATAAAAACTGGATTCAGGGAAGGTTCGGTCACTCCTAATCTGCAGCTGCGCAAAACAAACAAATCTTCAAATGTATCCATAGAGGGCACTGAGTTTCTCTTTGTTTTATGGATGAGTGCAAGTCACTCTCTACTGTATTGGAGAGCAGGAATACCACAGTAATTCTGCAGACATGTCTTGGGCTATTGGGCTGCCAGAGGTAGTAGTAGAGGTGGGTACAATTGTGTCTTTTAAAAAAAATTTAGATAGTTACATGGGTAAAATGGGTATAGAGGGTTATGGGCCAAGTGCGGGCAACTGGGACTAGCTTAATGGTAAAAACTGGGCGGCATGGACTGGTTGGGCCGAAGGGCCTGTTTCCATGCTGTAAACTTCTATGATTCTATGATTCTATTCTATGATTCTATTATCACTCGGGTTTCCAGATGAATGTGCTGAGTGTAGTTATAAATCACTGGTCCAGATAAATTAAACCACTATGTGTTGGGAATCTACAGTGGCAGACAGAGAGAAGAGAATAATAAATGCTTTGTTGCTCTTACCTTGGGGTGTATCACTGTCAGAGCATTTTTAAGACCTTGCTTTATTTATCCATTTTGTACAAGGCCAGAGTTAGAAAATATTACAAGTCATTGGCCGTCATTCTCCGACCCCCCGCCGGGTTGGAGAATCGCCGTAGGCCGCCGTGAATCCCGTCCCCGCCGGTTGCCGAAGTCTCCACCACCGGATATTCGGCGGGGGCGGGAATCGGGCCGCGCCGGTTGGCGGGCCCCCCCGCTCGATTCTCAGGCCCGAATGGGCCGAAGTCCCGCCGATAAATTGCCTGTCCCGCCGGCGTGGATTAAACCACCTTTTCAACGGCGGGACAAGGCGGCGTGGGCGGGCTCCGGGGTCCTGGGGGTGGCGCGGGGTGATCTGGCCCCGGGGGGTGCCCTCACGGTGGCCTGGCCCGCGATCGGGGCCCACCGATCCGCGGGCGGGCCTGTGCCGTGGGGACACTCTTTCCCTTCGCCTCCGCCACGGTCTCCACCATGGCGGAGGCGGAAGAGACTCCCTCCACTGCGCATGCGTGGGAAACTGTCAGCGGCCGCTGACGCTCCCGCGCATGCGCCGCCCGGGGATGTCATTTCCGCGCCAGCTGGCGGGGCAACAAAGGCCGTTTCCGCCAGCTGGCGGGGCGGAAATTCCTCCGGCGTCGGCCTAGCCCCTCAATGTTGGGGCTCGGCCCCCAAAGATGCGGAGCATTCCGCACCTTTGGGGCGGCGCGATGCCCGTCTGATTGGCGCCGTTTTGGGAGCCAGTCGGCGGACATCGCGCCGTTTCGGGAGAATTTCGCCCATTGTCTCAGGACCTATTCCTTTTGAAAATTCTTTTCTCTATTAATTGACGTTCTCCATTCCACAGGTGAAGTGTCCAGGACAATTTGAATGCTAAGAAGCGGATGATAAATGCAATAATTTATTTACTGCATTATCCATTATTCAACATGTTGATTAACAAGTATTCACACAAATATTGTGGAGGTCATTGTTTTAAGAAATACATTAAAACAAGTTGTAGATCATCATTTACTAATTATTTGGAACAAAGGCAAAAATAATTCAAGTTACAGCTTACTTCTCAAAGGGCGGGATTCTGCCATAATCGGCGGGGTGGGTACTCCGGCGGGACGAAGTGGCGGGAACCACTCAGGGGCCGGGCCGCCCCAAAGTTGCGGAATACTCCGCACCTTCAGGGGCTAGGCCCGTCCTGGAGTGGTTTGTGCCTCGCCGGCCGGCGGGAAAGGGGCTTGGCACCACGCCAACCGGCGCCAAAGGGCCTCCGCCGGCCGGCACGAGTTGGCACATGCGCAGAGGGCTTTGTTTCCGCACCGGCAATGGCGGACTGGTACGGAACAATAGCGTGCCCCCATGGCACGCCCGCGGATTGGTGGGCCCAGATCGTGGGCCAGGCCACTGTGGGGGCACCTCCCGGGGCCAGATCCCCCCGCGCTCCCCCAAGAACCCCAGAGCCCACCCGTGCCGCCAGGTCCCGCCGGTAAGGACCTACTCCAATTTATGCCAGCGGGACTGGCAAAAAACGGGTGGGACTTCGGCCCATCGCAGGCCTGAGAATTCGGGGACTCGCGCCGGTCCCCGCCATTCTCCGAGGCGCCAGGCCGGTTTTTGGGGGGCCGGAGAATTTGGAGGATGGCGGGGGCGGGATTCACGCCACCCGGCGGGGGGGTCAGAAAATCCCACCCAAAGAATCTATCCACAAGAGCAGTGAAATCTGCATTTTATTGTTTAACATTTTGCATTTTCAATTCTTTGTTTTAATGGGTTGTGGGTGTCGCTGGTTAGGCCAGCATTTATTGCTCATCCCTAATTGCCTCTGAGAAGGTGGTGGTGAGCTGACTTCTTGAACCGCTGCAGTCCATGTGGTGTAAGTACATCCACTGTGCTGTTAGGGAGGGTCTTCCAGGATTTTTACACAGCGACAGTGAAGGAATGGCGATATATTTCCATGTCAGGATGGTGAGTGACTTGGAGGGGCTTCCAGGTGGTGGTGTTCTCATGTATCTGCTAACCTTGTCCTTCTAGATGGCAGTGGTCGTGGGTTTGGAAGGTGCTGCTCAAGGAATCTTGGTGAGTTCCTGCAGTGCCTCTTGTAGATGGTACACATTGCTGCCACTGTGCAGTGGTGGTAGACAGAGTGACTATTTGTGGATAGTGTGCCAATCAAGTGGCTGCTTTGTCCTGATTGGTGATGAGTTTCTTGAGTGTTGTAGGAGCTGCACTCATCCAGGCAAGTGGAGAGTATTTGATCACACTCCTGACTTGTGCCTTGTAGGTGGTGGACAGGCTTTGGGGAGTCAGGAGGTGAGTTACTCACCACAGGATTCCTAGCCTCTGACCTGTTTATTTAAATGGTATTTAAATGGCTAGTCCAGTTCAGTTTCTGGACTATGGTAATCCTTAGGATGTCGATAGTGGAATATTCAGTGATGGTAATGCTATTGAATGTCAAGTGGTGAAGGTTTGATTCTCTCTTATTGGAGATGGTCATTGCCTGGCACCTGTGTGGCATGAATGTTACCTGCCACTTGTCAGCCCAAATCTGGATATTGTCCAGGTCTTGCTTCATTTGCATGTGGACTGCTTCAGTGCCTGAGGAGCCGTGAATGGTGCTGAACATTGTGCAATCATAAGCGAACATCCCCACATTTGATCTTATGTTTGAAGTAAGGTCATTGATGAAGTAGCTGAAGATGGTTGGGCCTAGGACACTATCCTGTAGTGATGACCCGGGACTGAAATGACTGACTTTTAACAACTACAACCATCTTCCTTTGTGCCAGGTATGACTCCAACCAAAGGAGAGTTTTCTACCTGATTCCCATTGACTCCAGTTTAGTTAGGGCTCCTTGATGTCGTGCTTGATCAAATGCCCTGTTGGCAAGGGCAGTCACTCTCACCTCACCTCTGGAATTCAGCTCTTTTGTCCATGTTTGAACAAGGCTGTATTGGGTTCAGGAGCTGGGTGACCCTGGCAGAACCCAAACTGAGCATCAGTGAGCAGGTTAATAATTTTGTAACTAACAAGATATAAATTATTTTTAAGGTATATCTTGAACTAAAGTTTATAATTTATTGAACTGTTCAATACAGTACTCTCCTAGAGACTTGGCAATATGAAAACTTAAAGCAAATATTAAGTTTGACATGCTCGAGACGTACGCTGAAGGCTTCCAAAGGGGTTTATTGAAGAAAGGCAAAGACAGTTAAGTAACAAGCACAGAACACTATACCACAGATCTTTACACTTCAGTTCCCTGGTCCACACTGCCCGAGGTCCTGCTCCCGGGCCCCATCGCGAGCTCTCCATTGGCCGGGGTTCACGTGCTTCCACGTGATTGGCCCAGAATCTGTCATATGGTCTGTGGAGCCCCCTTAAAGGGGCCAGGCTACCACAACATGCTAATGTTTTAAATGTATTGGGCGCGATTCTCCGTAAAAATTTGTAAGTGTGCCAGTGAGCAAGAATTGCCGCGGGATTCTCAGCGCCCGGCCGGCAACAGTATTCAATGTTAATTGGTCCACTTAACGAGGACTCACGGGCTTCTCAGCCCAAATGCCGGCTCACCAGCTGATTCGCAGGACCGTGCTTGCCAGCCACCCCGCTAACATGTTCGAGCAGCACTTAAGCCGCACTTGCTCAGCCAACATCAGCCAGCTCGCAACAATGGCACCGAGGAGACTGGACCCAAGATTAGGGGATACTGAGGCTCCTGAACACGATGGAGGCCAGGAGGGTTGTCTTGTTCCACCGGGGGTCCAGGAGGATAAGCCACAGGGCAGCCAATGCTGCCTGGGATGAGATGGCAGCAGCAGTCAGCTCGGGCAGTGTGACCAGGAGGACTAGCCTGCAGTGGCAGAAGAAGATCAATGACAGTCGGGCAGCACGAGTGAGTAGACACCAATGTCCCATCCCCACCCCTCCCCACCCCCCAAGGGAGCATCACCCAGGCGAGCCCCAACCCTCCCTCAATACCCCTTCCCTTCAGCCCTCCCTCCACTCATCACTTCAACCATCCATCCACCCCAATCCTTCCTTCACGCCCCCCCCCCCCCCCCCCCCCCCCCCCACAACTGTGAACCACACATGGGGCTAATGATGCCCTCTGTGTCTCCTCAGGAAAAGCCCTCCCATAATCGGCAGGAGAGGGCCCAGACTGGTGGTGGGGTGCCGGACTTGTAAATCTGTAAATCCTCACCCACTTCAAGGTAAGGGCCCTGGAGATGACCGGGGTGGCCGACGACAGGGCGGTCACCCACGCGGAGGTTGCCGCATACCGCAGAGGTGAAGAACCACTGGGCTCCACCCGGAGGAATTGTGAAACGTGAGAATTGATCGCCTTAATGACTGATCCTTCCCTCCCACTGACCACATGTCCATTTTCCCGCAGGTCCTCCAGCCAACAGCACAGCCCATCCCAGGCGGCACCCTCTCCTGACTCCGAGGAGAACACCTCAGAGGAGAGCTCCGAGGGTGCAACTGTTATAGCTGCGGCACACCCTCCACCAGTGCGGGGAGAATGTGCAGACTCCGCACACACAGTGACCCAAGCCGGAAATCGAACCTGGGACCCTGGAGCTGTGAAGCAACTGTGCTAACTACTATGCTACCATGGTGCCCCTAATAGTTGGGGGGTGGTAGGGGGGGGGACTGCATCATCGGGAGAGTGGGGACCTGTATTGAACAATAACCACCCTTGTGCACAACCTGTAGGAAGCCTGTCATTTTCTTCTGCAATGCATCACTGCGTGCAGGTGACGGGTTTGAGCGAGCACTCAGCAGACAGGCAGGGGTCAGGCTAAGGCATAGATTGAGGAGCACCAGCTCCCAGCTTTCTGCCGGTTATCATCACCCCCGCCCCCCCCTCCCCCCCAACTGACACTGCTGACACAGTCCCAGCACCCTGGATTGATGTGACACATATCCTGGGAGGGTGAGAAGTAGGGGTGGTGGGTGGGTAAGGATGTGATGATGGAAAGGCCACATCCTAGGAAAATAGGGCCAGAAAAAGGGCCTCCCTGGCCCTCTGGGCTTGCTGGACCCTCACCGCTGCCACCTGTCCTGCAGCCTCTGGCTGGGCCTCAGCTTCCTCCTCGGCCTCGTCCTCCAGCCCCTGCTGGTCCGGCGCCTCCTCATCCCGTCCCCCTCCATCTTGTCCACCTCCTCAGAGGTGGCCACATGTTTCTCATCACCAACCTCCAGCTCGTCGCCCTGCTGCTGTGCGAGGTTGTGAGGGACACAGCAGACCATAACAAAATGGGCGAACCTCCAGGCGATGTACTGGAGGGCACCACCAGAGCACTGGAGCCATCAGAACCGCATCTTGAGAGACAATACACCGCCCAATGACACCCCGGTGGCTGCATGGGCCTCGTTTTACCAGGTCTCTACTTCACTCTCCAGCCTCCATACTGGCTTCATGAGCCAGGTCCTCAGTGGATACCACTTATCCCCCAAAAGCCAGCCGCCCATCCTGGGGCGCTCCTCAAAGAGGGCAGGGATGACCGACTGCCCCACTATGTAGCTGTTGTGGACATTCCCCAGGAAGCGGGCACACACGTGAATTATCTTCATCTGGTGGTCGCAGATGATTTTAATATTGAGGGAGTGGAAGCCCTTTCAGTTGATATAGGGCACACCCAGAAGGCCCGGTGAGCGCAGGGCAACATGCATGGCATCTATGACCCCCTGGACCTGGGGCAACCCGGCAATGGCGGGGAAGCCTGCTGCCCGGGCATCTTGCCGGGCTTGGTCCATGTCAAACACGATGCAATCTTAAGCCCGGGCATACAGGGCATTCGTGACCTGCCGGATGGGCTGTGGTCTGCGAGATACCACACAGGTCCCCTCACGAGCCCTGGAATGATCCCATGTTGTAAAGGTTTAGGCTGCGGTGACCTTGACAGCCACCGGGAGCGGATGTCCTCCTCCTCCAAGTGGTGCCAAGTCCATGAGGATATGGAACAGGTGCTGCGCTATCTCCTTGTTGAGGCGGAGCCTCCTGTGGCACACGCTGTCATTTGTTCAAATGACCAGCGATGCCTGTACACCCTGAGCTGTTGCGGGGCTCCCCCTTTGTGCTGATGGACATCCGGGTCCTCATGGAATGGGGCGGGGTACAGCACATGGGCTGCCGCCTCGAGCATCTGCAGACACTGCTGCTGCCACCTTCTCTGGCGTCTGGCCACATCGCGTAGTCCCAGCACCATTAGAGCAACCTCTGCTTCCAAAATTCCTGCCATAATGTTCAATCAGTTCCGGGCTTGAGTCACTGTCTGTGCGGAGTCTGCATGTTCCCCCGTGTCTGCTTGGGTTTCCTCCGGGTGCTCCGGTTTCCTCCCACAAGTCCTGAAAGACGTGCTGTTAGATAATTTGGACAATCTGAATTCTCCCACATTGTACCCGAACAGGCACCGGAATGTGGCGAACAGGGGCTTTTCACAGTAACTTCATTGCAGTGTTAATGTAAGCCTACTTGTGACAATAAAGATTATTATATCTGTAAAGAAGTGGGAGAGGGTGTTAGACTGACAAACAGCGGTGGCTCCCACCCCAGGACCCTCTAATCCCCCACTGATCCCCCCGGGCCCATACCCGGCCGCAGCGGCCCCCCTCACCGGGCCCTAGACACAGTACCCCAGATACCCGCTCACAACATCAACTGGACCGGATGCTGGTTTCCCCACCGTGGCACTCACGGATCCTCCGGCCGTGGACATAACCCCCGGAGCGGTGTCCCATCCCCTGGGTGTTCGGATGTTGGCTGCTGCGTCCATGCTGTTGTCTCCCGCAGTGTTCTGACACACTTTCCAAGCATCACGGTGTGATTGGGACGCTAGGCACTGACTCCCACATGCTGCACGGCTCGCCCACCCACGGGAATACACTTGGATTGTGTGAAGTGCCCACTTAGCCATGGTTGCTAATTCCCTATTCGCAATAGCCTTCAGCCACGCAGCCAGGGGCCTCAGCAGTCGGTTGGGCTTATGGGTGGTCGGTGGGGCATACGTCCAAGGACAATGGTAGCCCCCGGAAACGGACAAACATGATCCAGGAGTTGGCATGGTGATGCAGCGCGTGGTTGCCCCCTCCCCCCAGTGCCCCCCCTCCCATGGCAGCCCACCCCCAGCCGAGTGTCCCCATACCCCGCGAGCATAGGGGCAAGAAGCCCAGCGCCCTCGGGCTCTTTGCGTGCGATGAAAGATGGCTACTCACCTCATCAGTTCCCCACAGAAGCCCTTCTGCAGGTTCATTGGTTTCTCACCACGCTACGGCGAGATCCTGATTTTGCCGATGGGAGCGGGCCGGTTGCATCGCAAACTGTTTGCCACCTGCGTGGATCTCATTTTTGGCCTCTCCCGCTATTCACAGCCTTGTTTCGCTTGAGCGAGAGCGTAACAAGGCCGAAAGATTATGCCCATTGTCTTCAACCATGATTTTATGGGCAGAAGTCACTTTCTTCCTCTGTTTGGAAAATCATTTTTGCATTTGTAACAATTCAAGGGATGCTGGACAGGAGCATGCTCAGGTTGGGGGGAGGGTACTCGCCTAGGAAAGCCTGCATTTCCAGTGAAGGCACCTACAGGCCTAGGCCACCATCAATCCAACATTCTGTTGGAACCTCCTGGCTCGAGAAATGGCAGGGTAACTGCAGAAGTACACAGGAAGCCTCTCTGGAGGAATACAAGTTTCAGCTGCTGGATTGTTGTAAGTGTAGCAGAAGAGCATGACCTAGACAAGGCTGCCAGAATTGTCAGTACACAAACCACTCAGGTTGGAAGCCAAGGCCACCTCAGGCCTATGTTTTACAAGTATACCAGCCCTCTGAAGAGGAACAACCAAGGCTGCCCTAATAAAGATAAAGCTCATCGTCAATGTTCATTGTTTAGAGATGGAGGTAGATACAGGAGCTGCTACCTCCATCATAGAAGAACTGACATTCTATTGTCTCCAAATGGGTATTCTGTCCTTAAGGGATACCACGGCTAGACTAGCCACGCGTACAAGACAACCTTTGAAAATCATGGGGATGATGCACGATCAATGACCACGAAAGCGAGGTTGTAGTCCAACTGAAGGCTTTAATAAGCTGGATGTTTCCCCCAGCAGCTCAGGTACAGAAAGAAGGCTGCTGGAGCGGCACGGGCTCTTATACCCTGCCTTGCAGGGTGGAGCTACCGTACAGCTTGACCAATAGGAAACATACAATATCTACCAATGGTGTTCCAGCATTACCAGGTACCGTAATATCTCTACACAGACTACCACATTCACCCCCTGTTAAAAAAAGAGTCCGGCGGGGGGGGGGGGGGGGGGGGGGGTGGCTTGATATTACAACATGGTAACGTGGTAGAAATTATATTTATGGAGGTACCGTAATACCTCCGTACAGCATTTTGTAACTATTTACTGATTCACAATTAACTATATATACTTTAAAATGAAGCAATCAGTCGATCGGGTCGTCCTCTGTGATCGTCGAAGCTTTGGTGTTGACGCTGGTGGAGGCTCGGGCGTCTGTGACTCCGGTAGCATGGCCTCGATCTCTGTGGCAGCTTCAACACCCCTAGACGGCGCTGGTGGGGAAAACGGTTGTGCTGGGAAGGGAGCGTCTGCGGGGTGCGTCGGTGGGTGGGGGGGGGCCTATATGGGGCGGGCGGAAGGACCGATCCTCCTGTAAGGTGCACCGGTGGGAGGGAAGGTGGGACTGGTGGCTGGGGTGTGCGTGGGGATCCGGCGGGCGCCAGGTCCCGGAGGGAGACCGTATCTTGTCGGCCGTCGGGGTACGCCATGTAGGCGTACTGGGGGTTAGCGTGGACAAGATGGACTCTCTCGACCAACGGGTCCGACTTGTGCGCCCGCACGTGTTTTCGGAGCAGGCTGGGTCCGGGAGCTGCCAGCCAGGTCGGGAGCGAGATCCCAGAGGAGGACTTCCTGGGGAAGACAAGGAGGCGTTCATGAGGTGTTTGGTTGGTTGTGGTACAAAGCAGTGACCGGATGGAGTGGAGGGCATCCGGGAGGACTTCCTGCCAGCGGGAGGCTGGGAGATTCCTGGACCGTAGTGCCAGTAGGACGGTCTTCCAGACCGTTCCGTTCTCCCTCTCTACCTGTCCGTTAACCCGGGGGTTGTAACTGGTCGTCCTGCTCGAGGCGATGCCCTTGCTGAGCAGGAATTGACGCAGTTCGTCGCTCATAATGGAGGACCCCCTATCACTATGTATGTAAGTGGCGAACCCGAACAGTGTAAAGATGCTATGGAGGGCCTTGATGATGGTGGTTGCGGTCATGTCGGGGCAGGGGATGGCGAATGGGAACCGGGAGTACTGGTCAATCACGTTTAGGAAGTATGTGTTGCGGTCGGTGGAGGGGATGGGGCCTTTGAAGTCCATGCTGAGGCATTCAAAGGGATGGGAAGCCTTTATCAGGTGCGCTTTCTCTGGCCGGTATAAGTGCGGTTTGCACTCCGCGCAGATTTGGCTGTCCCTGGTGACTGTCCTGACCTCCTCGATGGAGGAGGGCAGTTTGCGGGTCTTGATAAAGTGGAAGAAGCGAGTGACCCCCGGGTGGCAGAGGTCCTCGTGGAGGGCTCGGTGGCGGTCCACTTGTGCGTTGGAACATGTGCCGTGGGACAGGGCATCAGGAGGCTCGTTTAGCTTCCCGGGACGATACAAGATCTCGTAGTTGTAGGTGGAGAGTTCGATCCTCCACCGCAAGATCTTGTCGTTTTTTATCTTGCCCCGCTGTGCATTATCGAACATGAAAGCAACCGACCGTTGGTCAGTGAGGAGAGTGAATCTCCTGCCGGCCAGGTAATACCTCCAATGTCGCACAGCTTATACTATGGCCTGGGCCTCCTTTTCGAGGAAGGAGGAATTTTCGGAGGTTGGTGTCGTGGTCCTGCTGGTCGTGGCCGCAGATGGTGACATTATCGAGATACGGGAATGTTGCCTGTAAACCGTACCGGTCAACCATTCGGTCCATCTCACGCTGGAAGACCGAGACCCCGCTAGTGACACCGAAGGGATCCCTTAAGAACTGGTAGAGCCGCCCATCTGCCTCGAAGACAGTGTATTTGCGGTCACTAGTGCGGATGGGGAGCTGGTGGTAGGCGGACTTAAGATCCACCGTGGAGAAGACCTTGTAATGCGCAATCCTGTTTACCAGGTCGGATATGCGGGGGAGAGGGTACGCGTCCAGCTGCGTAAACCTGTTGATGGTCTGACTGTAGTCGATGACCATCCTATGCTTCTCCCCGGTCTTTACCACCACTACTTGAGCTCTCCAGGGACTGTTGCTAGCTTCAATGACTCCTTCCCTCAGTAGCCTTTGGACCTTTGACCTAATAAAGATCCGATCCTGGGCATTGTACCGTCTGCTCCTGGTGGCGACGGGTTTGCAATCCGGGGTGAGGTTCGCAAACAGGGAAGGCGGACCGACCTTGAGGGTCGCGAGGCTGCAGACAGTGAGGGGGGTATAGGGCCGCCGAATTTGAAAGTTAGACTTTGGAGATTACACTGGAAGTCTAACCCTAGGAGTGTGGCCGCGCAGAGGTGGGGAAGGGCGTAGAGCCAGTAATTTTTAAACTCCCCTGGACCGTGAGGTTTGCTACACAAAACCCCTTTATCTCTACTGAGTGGGAACCGGAGGCCAGGGAGATTTTTTGATTAACGGGGTGGACGGGGAGAGAACAGCGCCTTACCATGTCGGGGTGTATGAAGCTCTCCGTGCTCCCAGAGTCGATTAAGCAGGACGTCTTGTGCCCTTTGATTAGTACTGTTGTTGTTGCAGTTGAGAGTATTTGAGACCGGGGCTGGTCCAGGGTCACCGAGGCTAATTGCAGCAGTTGAGTGTTCTCTTCGGGCGGTGTGCGGTCAGCCGAGCTGGGGTCCTGGGAGTCCATCTAAGATGGCGGCTCCCACTGGTCGCACATGGCTGGGGGTGCACAAAATGGTGGCGTCCATCCATCGAATGTGGCGTCCGCGGGACAAGATGGCGACGCCTGGGGGCCGCACGTGGCCCTGGAGAAGGAAGATGGCGGCGCCCACTGGCCGCACGGGGACCGTGGACAGGTTTGTGGTGGCAGTCCGCATTCGCCACCGGAGACCGCGGCGACCGCACGGGCCTGGCATAGCACCACGAAGTGGCCCTTTTTACGGCATCCCTTGCAGGTGGATGCGCGGGCCGGGCAGCGCTGCCCAGGGTGTTTGGTCTGCCCTCAAAAGTAGCAGCGGGGCCCCCCAGGGTTGCCAGGCTGCCTTGCAGCACAAGCTTGTGGGGGGATGCGAGATGTCTCGGGGTCAGCTGCAGTGGGGTTCCACGCTGCCCAGGGGGCTGCCGCGCGGTCGGGAACGTAAGCGCGGGTGTTTCAGGAGGCCACATCCAGGGAGCCTGCAAGGGCCCGTGCCTCCTTGAGGCCTAGGGTGTCTTTTTCCAGCAATCGCTGGCGGATTTGGGAGGACAGCATACCTTCCACGAAAGTGTCCCATAGAACATAGAACAATACAGCGCAGTACAGGCCCTTCGGCCCACGATGTTGCACCGAAACAAAAGCCATCTAACCTACACTATGCCATTATCATCCATATGTTTATCCAATAAACTTTTAAATGCCCTCAATGTTGGCGAGTTCACTACTGTAGCAGGTAGGGCATTCCACGGCCTCACTACTCTTTGCGTAAAGAACCTACCCCTGACCTCTGTCTTATATCTATTACCCCTCAGTTTAAGCCTATGTCCCCTCGTGCTAGCCATTTCCATCCGCGGGAGAAGGCTCTCACTGTCCACCCTATCTAACCCTCTGATCATTTTGTATGCCTCTATTAAGTCTCCTCTTAACCTTCTTCTCTCTAACGAAAACAACCTCAAGTCCATCAGCCTTTCCTCATAAGATTTTCCCTCCATACCAGGCAACATCCTGGTAAATCTCCTCTGCACCCGTTCCAAAGCCTCCACGTCCTTCCTATAATGCGGTGACCAGAACTGTACGCAATACTCCAAATGCGGCCGTACCAGAGTTCTGTACAGCTGCAACATGACCTCCTGACTCCGGAACTCAATCCCTCTACCAATAAAGGCCAACACTCCATAGGCCTTCTTCACCACCCTATCAACCTGGGTGGCAACTTTCAGGGATCTATGTACATGGACACCTAGATCCCTCTGCTCATCCACACTTTCAAGAACTTTTCCATTAGCCAAATATTCCACATTCCTGTTTTTCCTTCCAAAGTGAATCACCTCACACTTCTCTACATTAAACTCCATTTGCCACCTCTCAGCCCAGCACTGCAGCTTATCTATATCCCTCTGTAACCTGCTACTTCCTTCCACACTATCGACAACACCACCGGATCAAGAGTTCTGTGTGCTCGCTCGCCGAAACGTGCGGGCAGCTGCAGTTTCTCCCCAACACCAGGAGCGCACGGTAGAATTCTTCCAGCAATTCCCCAGGGATTTGTCGCCTCGTTGCTAGCAGATGTCGGGCGTAGACCTGTTTTACCAGGCGAATATAATGTCCTTTTAGCAGCTCCATTGCTGCATCGAAGTCGTCCGCGTACTCGATGAGGGTGTAAATTTCCGGGCTCACCCTCGAGTGCAGGACTTGCAATTTCTGTTCTCCCGTGGGTGTGTTTTCGGCCGTTCCGAGATATCCTTTAAAACACGCCAGCCAGTGCTTGAAGGTTGCCGCTGAGTTCGCCACGTGGGGGCTGAGTTGCAGACACTCCGGCTTCATTTGGAGCTCCATCCTTTTAAATCTAGCTTATTAAATTGATGCATGATCAATGACCACTAAAGCGTGGTTGTAGTCCAACTGAAGGCTTTAATAAGCTAGATGTTTCCCCCAGCAGCTCAGGTACAGAAGGAAGGCTGCTGGGGCGGCACGTGCTCTTATACCCCGCCTTGCAGGGCGGAGCTACCATACAGCTTGACCAATAGGAAACATACAATATCTACCAATGGTGTTCCAGCATTACCAGGTCCCGTAATACCTCAACACAAACTACCACAGGGGACCACCACGACCCGATACAATATAGACAGCAGTCGGCCCAACTCCCACTCATAATTGTGCGAGGGATAAGGTCAAGTAACATGGGCAGTGATTGGCTCCAGAAGATCCAACTGGACTGGCTAGAAATTTTTAAATTGGGGACTAGTGGATTTTATGAGGTTAATAATAAATACCCCAAAGTCATCCAAGAGGGCCACAGTAAAATAAAAGGAGCCAGGGCCAAAATCTATGTTGACCCCAACACCGTGCCAAAATACTTTATGGCACAGCCAGCCCCATACACATTGCTTGAGAAGGTGGAAACTGAGTTTGAGCGGTTGGAAAACCTCAGGATAATATAGCCAGTGCAGTTTGCAGAGTGGGCCACATCTGTAGTTTCCGTCATCAAACCCAACAAGTCAATCCATCTTAGCAGGGATTATAAACTTACAATCAACAAGGTCTCAGAACTGCACCAGTGCCGCATGTCACGCATAGAGGAATAGTGTGGCAAATTGGCAGGTGGCCAAACCTTTACAAAAACATGGCATAAGCCACACCACCCTACAGCTGAAACTAGATAAACCATCCAGAAAGTACATCACGATTAAGATCCATAAGGATCTGTACAAACATACATGCCTGACCTTTGGAATCTCGTCGGCATGCGCCATCTTTCAGCATGTCATGGAAAATATTATTCAAGGGCTACCCAAGATGGCAGTACATCTCGATGACGTATTACTGCTGGGTCTACTGAACAAGAGCATCAAGCAAACTTGGAGGAGGACCTGAGCTCCTAATGGAGCTACACAACAGTCACCCAGAGGTTTCAAAAATGAAGATGCTCAAGATAAGCTCAGGTTCGATTCGGATAATGCAGACTTGGTGAAGCAATGCTCCTAATGCCAGGAGAACCGAGGCTCCCAGCTTCGGCCTCGTTACATCTGTGGGAGTGGCCAAGAAGACCATGGGTATGGGTACATGTAGACTTTGCTGGTTCATTTTTGGCATTGATGTTCCTCATCATACTAAGTTGCCCACACAAAACAGATGGAAGTGTACCATATGCCCTCAGGCCATAACTTAGACTTTAAAAAACAGGATGAGGAAACAACCGACTGGTTCCATGAACACAATGTTGGCTTGATTCCTGTTCGACTACCGAGCTACACTACACACAACAGGAGTCGCCCTGGCGGATATATTGATGGGGACGACGACTTCACACCAGGCTGAGCCTGCTATTTCCCAATTTGGTAGTGAGGTGGAGTCCAAACAGGGTAGTCAAAGAAAACCACGTCTCCAACTCCAGTTGAGAGTCTCTGGCATAGGGCCTCAGCCTGTGGGGGACCCCAGGGTCGTCTCCCCAACAGTGAGGACTCAAAATATGATATGGAGGCTGAGGGCACTGGTCTACCTTGGGAGACCAGTACCGAGGACGAACCAGCATCAGTGACCCTCAGGCGCTCCTTGAGGAAGCGAAGGTCACCCGTCTGCTTCAGCCCCCCCCGATCTGACTCCACCTGACTCGAGGCTGAGCATTAAAAGGCAGAAGAGGCCTTACCATTGTGGGAACAATGAAACAGACATAAGGAGGTGGGATGTCATACCTCCTACGAAGACCACGGGGGATTGCTGACTGATCTCCCTGTGGGCTTTTGTGGAGTATGAGATCTCGTAGTGAGCAGGCCGAGGGGTCCACGATGGTGATTCGATAGCTGGGCTTTAAATACTGATCCCGACCTGGACCAGAAAGTTCCCGATGGCCCTGGGGTGGGACGCTTGCTCTGTAAACTGTGGCTGTCGGGGAGTAAACCTTCTTTCCTTCGAGCCTGGATTCACCTGTGATTATTAGTGACCTTTGAAAGATGTTCCATTTTTAAAGGGTCTGTCAAAGATCTTTCAACAACTGCAATGTAAAGCTTCAAGATGTATTCTTCATCTCTTGCCTCAATCAAAGATAGACTGTCACTACTTCCACCATGATATCACGATACTTGCCAAACATGAATTGCAATGTTTGTCACACAAAGAAATTTATTGTCTTGATTCTTGCTAATTACTTAAAATTAGTGAGCTTATTAGAATCTCTTCCCCAATAAGTTTGAATTACCCTGAAAGAGCAGTTGGTAACTGTTAACTCTTCTGGTGTTTCTTCTGCCATTGCCCTCTGGTTTGAGATAAACTTAGTGTTCAGAGGCTTTTGCTCCCCAATATTATATCCTGTTCTTAATAAAATGTGCTTCCAATTGGTTTCTCCAAACATGGAGGGCCAGATTTTAAAATAGAAACAGAATTGAAGGCAGATGGCTCTGCAATTTCCCATCACTGGCCAACAAGCTGGTCTCCGACCACCGTCCAACCTGTGGGTCTTGTTAGTGCAGGCAGGATTGGGGGGGGGGGGCTGACGGGGAGAGGGTTGGCGGGAGGGGACTGTGACAGCAGTGGATAGCTTATTTGCCCAATTAAAGGGCTGGCACACCCTCTACTGAGGCAGCAGCTGTTAGGTGGAGGGAGCCAATGTTCCATTCAGATGGTGACCCAACCCCTTCACCCCCCCCCCCCCCCCCCACCTCCCTTTCATCACATCCACCATTGCTGTTAGTTCAGAGCTATAGTCATCCAGTGGAGGGGTTATCCCTTCACAATAACGATCTGGCAACGTCTGCACTTTTAATGGTAAAAAACTTTTAAATATTATTCAGACAGCGCAGAGCACTTCCACCTTGAAGCATTTTCTCTCTCTCTTTCTCTCTCCCAACTGCATAAGTAGCACCCACCACTGATGGTGGGACTGCCAATATCAGTGCTGAAAGGATTCGTACTGGCACTCCAAACATGGGATCCTACCAGCATCCTTAATTGGACAACAAGCGCACACCCTGGCCATAATTGACCTGGTTGTCAAAAGTTGCAACAAACGTCAACTGCCTACTGCTGGGTTGGGACCTTGAAGTTCATGAGCCACCATGTGAAACAACAATTCAATTCATGGTTGCATTTTCTGCCTAGTTTCATCTACACAGCAAGGATATCTCAGACGTGAATGGTTCCTACATTGATCATTTACACAAGTATTCCTGATGAATGGACAGTCAAAACCTATTTATAACAGACAAACAATCATCTTGCAAGAGTTATTAAAAAGTACTAACATAAGCCTCACTTTATATTCACTTGGTTAATAACCACTTAATTTAGAAATGACATTTAATTTGTTTTCTGCTTTTTGAAAAAAGATTTTAAACTGTCCAATGAAGTTCTTTGACGTCACCCCAAGTGGAAGGCTAATTAACCGTTTTTCGAAGGACATGGATGAAATAGATGTGAGGCTACCTTTTTATGCTGAGAATTTTCTGCAAATGGCATTGATAATACTGTTCACAATGGCAACTGTTGCAGCAGTGTTTCCATATCTTCTCATCGCGTTGGCTATTATACTTTTCCTTTTTGCTGTCCTGTTCAGGTTAGTTTTATGTTTGTTATTTTTTTAAAAATACATTTAATAATGAAATGTGGAAGCAAAAAAAGGGCATGGCTGTTAATTTACAGCTTTACATAAATTCAATCCTATTTCTGGTCTGAAGGATTTAGAGATTTTTACTGGTGTAGTGGAGATTAAATTCAGTTTCATGTTAGAATTCTCCACATCAGTCTTGGGATGTGAAGCTCTGTGCAAAGATCAAAAAATCATAAAATATACCCCACTGGGATCAACATTAAAAAAATTCCAGATGGCAAATTGAAAATTCAAGATCACTTTTGGAAGATTTAATGACACATTGAGGCTACCTATGGTTACCGTGTAACAAGACATCAGAGAGTTTAAACTAAAAGATGCAAATGCTGGAAATACACAGTTGATCCAGCAACATTTGAAAAGAAAGATCAACATCTTGAGTCCTTGCTCGGAAAATCTATTTAAAATATTTTAATGAAGATCCTACACTTGAAATGTTAACCCATTTTTTCTCCTTTCAGGAACTGGCAGCCTTATCTGCTGATTTCCAGGATTTTCTGTTTTTATGTCACAATAGACACTTCACTATTAGTTACCTTCTGCTGAAAGTGTTTGAGTACCTCTATCAAGTTCTTAATTATAATAATAATCTTTATTTTTGCAAGTGGGTTACATTAATACTGCAATTAAGTTACTTCAATGGAAGTGCAAGAGAAACTACATTTAATTGCACGCAATTTTAATAGGAAAACGAGCTTGTGATTTTTGTTATGTCAGTTCATTACGCTGATTATATAACCAGGCATTAGCTGTGGCTCAGTAGTCACATGTACACATCTGAGTCATTCAGACGCCACAGTCTTGAGTATGTTGTCTAGGTATTTTTAAAGTAGCGTTGTGGGAAGTCTGCATTGCCATCAATGGGCTTCTTCGGATAACCAACCTGCCCTCCCAGGGGGACATGAAAGATCCATCACACTATTCAATGAGAAACATAGGAATTGATTTGGTGTTTTGGTCAGTATTACAAAAAACAAATGACCTGGTCATTATATCATTGCTCTGACCTGGGGTACATCGACCCATGACCTTCCATGCACAATAGTCCGTTTTGCCTAGGTTCAGTATGCTGGAATTAGGATAGACAGAGCCATAATAGAGCAACCGAGTGACCTCATTGCTGCTCGGCAGTCTTCTCCCACGCAAGTCACTTGATGAGCTGAGGGAGGATCCAGTAGAAAGGGATTGGAAACAGTTGCAGAAATGATGAAGCTATCTCTCAGGGCAATGCTGCATTCATCCCACCCAATTGCACAACACGAATCATTTAGGACGCGCTATACAACCTGAAGAACCAGGCAGCGATGGAAGTACTGTCTCCTGACTCAGCACACGTATTCCGGAAAAAACTACCGCGACAAAAACGTAAAAGAAATCTCAATCTAAATCAAAAGTTCATATAATGAAAATTAAGATAATAAATTGATTCAATCAAATAAAAGCAAACAACTGCAGTCACTGGAAATCTGAAATAAAAACAAAAGTGCTAGATAAACTCAGCAAGGCTGGAATATCAGGAGAGAGAAACAGTTAATGTTTCAAACCCATATGACTTTTCTTCAGAACTGAATCTGATCTATTCCTGAACTCCTATTCTGCTCCACCACCTCCACCTTCCTCTCCAACTACATAATCCATCACATCTCTGTCCTCTTCAGCTGTGAAGAAGAGTCATACGGACTCGAAACGTTAACTCTATTTCTCTCTCTACATATGCTGCTGAGTTTATCCAACTTTTTCCAACTTTATTTTATATTATATGTAACAAATTGATTATTTATGAAAACCACCTTGCGTACATGTAATTAGTACTGGTTGTAAACATGGTGGGACTTCTCCAGAACACATTTGGAGTAAATTAACAGGCACATTGTCAACTAAAAAAAACCCAGCAAGTAATACTGCCATGTATTTAAATATGCTTTGACACCTTAATGACAGCAATGCACAAAACGGTTCTGCACATAAAGCACAGCCTAAGGCAAATCAGATGAGAAACAGGCCAAATGTCTGCTAAAATGATTCATCAAACACCTACTCACCAGTGCAGTGTAGGATTTGAAGGAAATATCTGCTGTATTTTTTGAGATATGCCTTCTAATTAAATCTAAAATTGAGGCAACTTCATTTAAAACGAAGAATTTCAACCAGCGTAACCTCGATAAATATCTTATTACATTCCGAATTAACAAACAGATATAAAAATAAAAACACAAGTTCCAACAGAATCAACAATGGGCAGGAGGGCTTCCAGTGGCGACATGAAAGTGGAGGTCGCACATTGGGTGGCCCCCATTAGAGCCTTCATTTTTTGGCCCTTTTCACCCAGTTTTGAGGGAGATTTTATATGATCGGTCTCCAGTAAAGTTGTGGTTATCAGAGGATGTTGAAAACTCAACAGAAGAATACAGGAAGAAAAGGAATGAGCTCTCGTCCACCTGAGAGCTCGAGTTCGGTGAGGAGTGCTGTGGAAGGAAAGATGGTGGGGCCAAGCTCGCTGGGTGGGACTGCACCATAACTGTGGACATGCAGGCCGAGGTGATGGCGGTGGAGTTTGAGCGGCAGTTTGCCAAGCATTTTGAGCAGCATGGAAAAGAGATGATGGGAATGCTCAAACAGTTGGTGGATGGCACGTTGGCCCCAGTGACGGTGCTCTTGAAAAGACATCGACAGTGGTGCGGGAGCAGGTAGAGGTGTTGCAGAGCATGGACGAGGCATTCTTAAGGCATATCGACCAGCCCGCCTCAGTGGGAGAGGAACTGTGGAATGTGGAGGAGAGTAATAAAGGACTGAGAGCCAAAATGGAGGACTTGGGGCACAGGACACGGTGCAGAATCTTCGGATCGTGAGGGGTCGGAGGGCCGGAGTTGCCGGGGTACGTTTGGAGATGTTTACCAAGTTCTTGGGAGAGGAGGCGAACATGTCCCTCTTTGAGCTGGATAGGGCTGATCGGTCGCTCTGGCCGAAGCCAAAGGCGAGTGATCCACTAAGAGCTGTGATGGTCTGTTTTCACAGCTATCAGATGAAGGAGAAGGTCTCGAGATGGGCCAAGCTGAATCAGGAGGTGAGGTGGGAAGGCAGTGGTATTCATATAGACCAGGATGTCACGGAGGAGCTGGCAAAACGACGGACGGCTTTTAACAGGGCGAAGGCGACACTTTTATTGGTGCAATGTGCAGTTCGAGGTGGTCTACCTGGCGAAATTTAGTCACGCGTAACTCCAGAAACTATTACTGAGGTGGCAGAGGAGGCGGAGGCGCTCGTGAAGGCTGAAGGATTGGGACTGAATTGAGTTTGTACTTGTTTTCTTATGTTGTGGTTGAGAGGGCTTGGTCTGGGGACAGTGGGATAATGTGTTGTGGAGGGGGGGGGCTCTTTCCCCTTTTGTTTAGGGGATTTATCATGTTTGGTTGGTTTAGAAGGACTGGGCATGTGGGGGTTTTCTGTTGGTTTTTGTACGAGGTATGTGGGGGAGGGAGCTCTGGTGGGTACGACCTCACTTGCAAACTTAAAATGGCGTGTCCACGGGTGCGAGGTGGGGGAATGGCAACGGCCGAGCCTGTGTGGACAGGTTTCGATGGGCCTGGGAAGTGTGAATACTGGAGGTATGGGGAGGATGCAGGGAGGAGTGGTTTGGAGGAGAAGTGGTTGGATGGTTTCTGGGAAGGGGGGGAGAAGGACCAGAATAGGCTTCAGAAGGATTGGGTGAGTCAGGTGTTCGGGTTTTGATAGCAGGGCCTGAGGGTTAGTGGTACTGGTGGGTAAGAGAGTTAGGTGTCAGATGGAGACGGTGGCGGCAGATCCGGAGGGCAGATACGTTATATTAACGGGTGCTTTGGAGGGGCGGTTGGTTTTGTTGCTTAGCGTGTATGCCCTGAATTGGGATCATTTATGGTTTATCAAGAGGATGTTGGCGGCTAAACCAAGTCTGGACAGGCACCAGTTAATATTAGGTGGGGATTTAAATACAGTGTTGCATCCGAAAATGGATCGATCTAAGCCGTGCTCATTGACCCCTTCGCGGGAAAACAAGGGTGTGGGCAGCTTTTATCAAGGAGATGGACGGAGTGGACCCATGGCGGTTCTTACATCCAGGGGGCAGAGAGCATTCCTTTTTTTTCGCCAGTGCATAATGTATAATCGAGGATTTATTTATTTATTATGGGGAGGTCGTTGTCGGGGGTGAGGAAAGCGGAATACTCAGTGATTATCATTTCGAATCATGCTCCGCATTTGGTGGATGTGGTCCTTGAGAAGGAGCCTGAACAGAGGCCGGAGTGGAGCTTGGATATGGGTCTGCTTGTGGATCTGAATTTTTCTGTGAGGATGGGGAAGGTGATTGTTGATTATGTGGGGTTTCATAAGAAAGAGGAGGTCTCACCTTCGGTGGTTTGGGAGCTGCTGAAGTCGGTGGTAAGGGGCGGGATCAGGTGGATAGGGAGGCAAGAGAGGAGCGGCAGCAGCAGGTGGATGAAATCTTGGAAGTTGATGGGAAGAAAACGGGGAGATGTCGGCAGCCACTTTTGGGAAGCGCTAAAAACGGTGGTCCGAGGCGAGATTATCTTGATCAAGGCATATGTGGATAAGGAAAGGAGGGAGGGATATGAATGGCAAATGAGCAAGATTGTGGAGGTAGATAGGGAGTACGCGAGGATGCCCGCCATGGAGGGATTGACGAGGAAAAAAACATTACAGGGGCAATTTGGATAGGCTGACAACGGGGAGGGCTGTAGGACAGTTGTGTCGGGCAAGAGGGGCGCAGTACGAATATGGGGAGAAGGCTGACAAATATTAGCGCATCAGCTACAGAGGCAGGTCGCGTCCAGGGAAATATTGAAGATACGTACTGGGGCAGGGGATGTAATGTTGGTGCTGGGGCAGATAAACAAAGCGTTCAGGGATTATTATAAGGAGCTGTAAAAGGACGGACCCGGGGGGCGGGGGGGGGGGGGAGGTGAAGCGGGGGACATGGGACAGTTATTAGACAAACTGGAGTTCCCACAGTTGGAGGAAGAGAAGAGACAGGCGCGGAGGATCCCCAGGACTGAGGGAGATATTGGAAAGTATAAGGGGTATGAAGTCGGGGAAGCCCTGAGGCCTGATGGCTACCCGGCGGAATTTTATGAGACGTTCACTGCGGACCAGGTGTAACACCTCTTGGGGGCTTTTAATGAGTCGTTGGAGAAGGAAGAGCTGCCAGAGACGATGACACAGGCAACGATCACATTAATGCCAAAAAGAGGAAGGACCTGTTGGAATAATGGGTGGTATAGGCCCATATCATTATTAAATACACACTTGGAAGTGCTGGCTAAATTGGTGACGGGAAGGATGGACGGATGTGTCCCAGTCTTGGTTGCAGAGGTCAAACAGGCTTCGTAAAGGGCAGGCAGCTTTCCAACAATATAAGGAGGCTATTAAATATGATCATGACCCCGTCGAGAGCTCAGATACCGGAGGTAGTGAAGTCCATGGATGTGCCAAATGCATTCGACCGGGTGAACTGGCAGTCCCTGTTAGATGTCCTGGAAAGATTTGGGGTAGGATGAAATTTGTGGCGTGGGTGCGGCTGTTATATGTGGCACCGAAGGCGAGTGTGTGGACCAATGACATGGGTTCACAGAACTTTGAACTACACAGAGGTACAAGGAAGGGGTGCCCGCTGTCGGCGCTGCTATTTGCGCTGGCTATAGAGCCTCTGGCAATGATTCTTAGGGGTCGGCAGAGTGGCGAGGGATTATGAGGGGATGAAGGGAGCAATATAGTTTGTTGCTATATGCGGACGAACTACTATTGTATGCTTCAGACACGCTGAAGAGCATGAAGAGGATTATGGGCCAGTTGGGGAAGTTTGGGTCGTTCTCGGGATATAAGTTAAATGTAGGGAAAAGCAAAGTGTTCCCGGTAAATGAGTTGGGTCGGCGAGTCAATTTAGGGGAGGATACCATTTAAGGTGGCCAGAGACAGGTTTAGATACCTGGGAATTCAGGTAGTGAGGGAATGGGCGATGCTACACAAATGGAATTAAACAAAACTGGTGGAGGAGGCTAGGGAGGATCTCAAGCGGTGGGATACGTTGCACTTGACTTTGGCAGGGAGGGTCCAAGTGGTAAAGATGAACATTCCTGTCCATATGACCAGACATTCATTTTTTAAAAAAATCTAGTGTACCCAATTCATTTTTTTTCCAATTAAGGGGCAATTTAGCATGGCCAATCCACCTAACCTGCACATCTTTGGGTTGTGGGGGCGAAGCCCACGCGGACACGGGGAGAGTGTGCAAACTCCACATGGACAGTGACCCAGAGCCGAGATCGAACCTGGGATCTCGGCGCCGTGAGGCAGCAGGGCTAACCCACTGCGCCAACCTGATGTCCTATTCCAGAGACTCATAACCTTTATACCAAAGGCCTTCTTTTGAAAACTAGGCACGATTATTTTTCACTTTGCATGGGCAGCGAAGGTGCCACAGATTAAGAGGACGCTGTTCAGAGGCAAGGTAGCAGGGAGGGTTGGCATTGCCGAACCTGCTACATTACTATTTGGCGGCAAATGTGGAGAAGGTGAGGCGATAGTGGGAAGGTGAGGCGACAGTGGGAAGGAAAAGGGGTAGATTGGTTAAGATGGAGGAGGAATCCTGTGGAGGGTCCAGCTAAAGGGCTATGGTGACAGCAGGGTTGCCAATGGCACCAAGCAGATACTCGGAGAATCCTGTGGTGCAATCCACGGTGAAGATCTGGGACCAGTTGAGAAGGCACTTTCGGATAGAGGGAATGTTGGTGTTAACGCTGTTGTGTGAAAACTACCGTTTTGAGCTGGGGGGATAGATGGCATGTATAGGAAGTGGAGAGAAGTGGGGCTGGTTTAGGTGAGGGATTTGTATCTGGAAGAAGGGTTTACCAGTATAAATGAATTGAAGGAGAGGGTAGAGCTCCTGAGAGAATGAGTTTAGGGGCTGGATTCTCCGATTCTGGGGCTATGTCCCTACACCTCATGGGAACGGTGGTGTTTTACGCCAGAGAAAATGGCGCAAATCAGCCACCAATTCCCCGTTTTGTTGGGGGCTAGCATGCCAGCAGTGTAGAGCACCTGGCTCTAGCTGCCAATTCGCCCCGGAGCATTGCCGGGACCTTGGCCGCGCTTGCGCATGGTGGCGGCCTGCAGCGGCCGCACCGTGCTACATGGCGCCGGCCGCTCGCGGACCCGACCGGCGAAACAGTGTCCCCTCTTCGGCTGGCTCGCGCCCCCCGGACCACCCCCTCCACAGTGCCCCCAGCCCCGAATAATGTCTCACCCTGCCCGTGGATCGGTCGTCCCCAAACTGTGGCGTCGCTGGACTGAGTTCGCAGCCGCCACGCCGAGTTCCTGATGGGTGAGACCACATGTGTCCCACACCGTAGGGAACTCGGCCAGTCGGAGGCGGAGCATCGGGGAGTGGCGCTGCCCCCGATTTGGTCGGAACTCGGATTCTCCAGCTGGTCGCTGAACGTGATTTCGGCATCGGCAACTGGAGAATCCAGCCTTAGGTAACGTGCGCGGAAGGTTTGGAAAACCCAGGTTGCCGAGGTATAGCCTGCTGGAGTAACTGTTGCTTCCAGATGTGGAAGGGGAGGGCAGAATCAGAGCCATATACAAGGGGCGAGGAGAACATTGAAGTGAGCGGGTGGTGAAGATCAAGAAGAATGGTTTTGTGAGGGCCATGAAGAATCCAGCACGAGTTTGTAGAATCAAAAAGAAATAAATTTATTTACAATGACATATATACAGCAGCAGTACTCCACCACTGCTCTCTCCTCTCCAGCTGGTTCCACACTGGCCAGCTCTATTTATGCAGGTGACTCTGCTAATGATTTCTCCGTCCTCCTCATTGGGTGAGTTCATACTCACTAAGGATTGTGGGATTGCCATTAGTCCCCAGCCAATAATAATCTGGCAGGTTATAACAAATGGGGGAACTGGGAGGGGAAATAAACTGGGGAATATGGAGTGAGGCACTCCGAAGGGTAAATGCGACCTCCTCATGCACAAGGATGAGCCTGATACAATTCAAGATGGGAAACAGGGTACATATGACATGGGCAAGAATGAGTGGGTCGTTTAGGGGTTAGAAAACGGGTGTGAGATGTGTGGGTGGGGACCAGCGAATCACGCACATATGTTCTGGGCCTGCGAAAAGTTGGAGAGATCTGGGTGGGAGTGTTCGCGGCACTAGCAAGGATAGTGGGGGAGGAGGTCCTGCCGGACCCTTTGGCGCTTAAAGAAAAAAGAAAGGTACAGCACAGGAACAGGTCCTTCGGCTCGTTAAGCCTGCACCGACCATGCTGCCTGTCTAAACTAAAATCTTCTACACTTCTGGGGTTCCCATCGTATTCATGCATTTGTCAAGATGCCCCTTAAACGTCATTATCATACCTCTCTATCTTTAATGAATGAATTTCAATCTATGGGGCGAGATCTTCCAACTCCTCACCTCGTGTGGTGGATTCAGTGGGAAATCCCATTGACAACAGCAGGACCAGAAGATCCCGCCGTCAGCCAATGGCAGGCCGCCTCCCACCACCGGGAAACACGCCACAGGGTGGCCATAGAATCTCACCCATGACCTCTAGTTATAGATCTACTCAACAGATGAAATAATTTTTCTCTACCTACTCCATCAATACTTATCATTACCTTGAAAACCCCAACTGTGTTACTCTCTAGCCTTCACTGTCACAAAGAGAAAAGACCCAACTTATCCAACCTTACTGAGTAACCCTGGTAACATCCTTAATCTTCTCTGTAGACCTTTTTGAGGCCTTTACATCTTTTCTGAAGTGTGGTGCCCATAATTGGCCGCATACTCAGGGATAACCAGAAGTTTCTACATTTCTATCATGATCCCTTTGCTTTTACATTCACCTCCTTTACTTATAACCAAGTAACCCATATGTTTTTATAACCACTTTAACAACTTGCCCTGCAATATTTAAGGCTGGTGTATATGGGCATCAAGGTCTCTCTGCTTCTTCAGAATTGTGTTACATATGGAATACTTTCTTTCCGCAGGAGTGCTCCCAAACTGCATCACTTCATACATTTCCTCATTGAACTTCATTGTTATGCTTCTGCCCATTTCACCATCCTGTCTGTCCCAACAATTCTCATCGTTCCCAAGTTTTGTATCAACTATAAACTTTAGCTGGAAGAACTCAGTGAACTATTTGAGATTCATGCGGTGCTCGACTGAAGCTCTCCCCACAGTTCAGCGAAATCATGATGTTGTGGCGCCGAGCCAAGACACGGCATTTACTTTTGGAAATTTGATGTGAGCCAAACTAAGTTCAAATTGGCAACTCCAGGTAAGTTTGGGGTCATGCCAGTTTTTGAGTTCTCTACTTCATGTGCCCTTTCAAGTAACAACACACATGATTGGAGAGCCAAAGTTCTTCAGTACCTGTGTGAGTATTTTATTAAAAGAGTATACTAAACTGTAACACAATTCTAAAAATGCAGAGACCTTGGTGCCCATATACACAACCAATAAGTAATGATGTGGAGATGGGCATTGGACTGGGGTGAGCACAGTAAGAAGTCTTACAACACCAGGTTAAAGTCCAACAGGTTTCTTTCGAATCACTAGCTTTCGGAGCATTGCTCCTTCCTCAGGTAAATGAAGAGGTAGGTTCCAGAAACATATATATAGACAAAGTCAAAAATTCAAGACAATACTTTCAATGCAAGTCTTTGCAGGTAATTAAGCCTTTACAGATCCAGAGAGAGGGATAATCACAGGTTAAAGAGGTGTGAATTGTCTCAAGGTAGGACAGGTGGTAGGATTTCACAAGCCCAGGCCAGATGATGGGGGGTGAATGTAATGTGACATGAATCCGAGGTCCCGGTTGAGGCTGTACTCATGTGTGCGGAACTTGGCTGTATGTCTCTGATCGGCGATTCTGCGTGTCCTAAAGGCCACCTTGGAGAATGCTTACCCGAAGATCAGAGGCTGAATGCTCTTGACTGCTGAAGTGTTCTCCGACTGGAAGGGAACATTCCTGCCTGGTGATTGTCGCGCGATGTCCGTTCATCCATTGTCGCAGCATCTGCATGATCTCGCCAATGTACCACGCTTCGGGACATCCTTTCTTGCAGCATATTAGGTAGATAACGTTGGCCAAGTCGCACGAGTCACATACCTGGTAGATTGTGTTCTCACATGTAATGGTGGCACCCATGTCGATGATCTGCCACGTATTGCAGAGATTGCCATGGCAGGCTTGTGTGGTGTCGTGGTCGCTGTTCTGAATGCTGGGTAGTTTGCTGCAAACAATGATTTGTCTGATGTTGCGCAGTTGTTTGAAGGCAAGTAGTGGGGGTGTGGGGATGACCTTGGCAAGATGTTTGTCTTCATCGATGAAGTGTTGAAGGCTGCGAAGAAGATGTCGTAGTTTCTCCGCTCCGGGGAGGTATTGGACAACAAAGGGTACTCTGTCGGTTTTGTAATAGGACACAAGTAATAGGAGGAAGGCTTTCTGATTTTTATTTATGGTTATTGGCTGATTCACCACACATGGCTTGAGGAGAACAAGAATGTGCTTAACACCTGACAGCTTGTGCCTGAGCATGGTTCCAACGTGTGTTATGAGACACAGTAGCCACCAGGATGTGATCTTCAGATTTCTAAGCACCCACTGTTATAATCTTTCAAGCCGTGCTCTGAAAGTACACAAATGTCCACTCCTGGAATTATCCTCATCAATATCTAGCAGCTGGTGCCATTGACAGAGCAGATCTATATGTCCTCTTGGTTCTTATTGTACGGAATAATGAAGCGAGGGAAAGTCATTTAAAGTCAGGGAGAGAATCTATACAAAATAAATCCTAAATGTTCTTTTCCATGCAGACTTTTTGAAAAAGGCATCAATGAACTGAAGAGATTAGACAATATTAGCAGATCGCCATGGCTCTCTCACATTACCTCAAGTATTCAAGGCATGAGCACAATTCATGCCTATAATAAAACAGATGAGTTTATTGAGCGGTAAGTGAAGCTTTTTATATCTCTGATAGCCTGCTCAACACAGTAAAATATGATCAAACTTCTACAGCCATGTTTTAATATTAAATTGTCAAAAATGGTGTGCTTTATTCTTTTTACAGATATAAAGACTTAAGTGATAAAAATTCTCGCCATTTTCTACTGTTTAACTGTTCCATACGATGGCTCTCTGTGAGGATTGATTCGCTCACAGCTCTCCTGACTCTTATTGTGGCTCTCTTTGTTGTCTTGAGTCCTGACTCAATTCCTGCATCAAATAAGGGACTTGCTTTGTCATATGTCATTCAGGTGAGGAAACTAATTCAATTTTTCTCTTTTTGTTTATCCTAACTGATCTCTTGAAGTATAGCACACTTGTTTCTGAGATAGCACAGATGCAATAAAATTCTGTTAAAAACCAACTTCAATACATTTAAAGATTTTTCTATTCAGTGAAAACTATATCTCCATCAACAAGAAAATGTTTAAAATAAGGACACTACCTCAACTGTATGAAACAAGATTTGTTTTAAAAATCTGTGCCATACTACAAATAGTCCATGTTCAATATTGTTCTTGGAAAATTCATTACTAAACTGATACCTTTATAAATGTCTCCGGCACCGGAGATTCGGCGGGGGTGGGAATCGCGCCGCGCCGGTTGGCGGGCCCCCCCGCGCGATTCTCCGGCCCGGATGGGCCGAAGTCCCGCCGCTAAAATGCCTGTCCCGCCGGCGTAAATTAAACCACCTACCTTAGCGGCGGGACAAGGCGGTGCGGGCGGGCTCCGGGGTCCTGGGGGGGGGCGCGGGGTGATCTGGCTCCGGGGGGGGTGCTCCCACGGTGGCCTGGCCCGCGATCGGGGCCCACCGATCCGCGGGCGGGCCTGTGCCGTGGGGGCACTCTTTCCCTTCCGCCTCCGCCACGGTCTCCACCATGGCGGAGGCAGAAGAGACTCCCTACACTGCGCATGCGTGGGAAGCTGTCAGCGGGCGCTAACGCTCCCGCGCATGTGCCGCCCGGAGATGTCATTTCCGCGCCAGCTGGCGGGGCACCAAAGGCCTTTCCCGCCAGCTGGCGGGGCGGAAATTCGTCCGGCGCCGACCTAGCCCCTTAAGGTTGGGGCTTGGCCCCCAAAAATGCGGAGCATTCCGCACCTTTGGGGCGGCGCGATGCCCGTCTGATTTGCGCCGTCTTGGGCGCCAGTCGGCGGACATCGCGCCGTTTCCGGAGAATTTCACCCCATGTGCTGAGTGTCTCACTAGGATAGTGATAGGGCTGGGTCCACAGGTTAGCTGGTGAAGCACGTACCCAAGCCAGTAGTTACTTGTTACCGTTGATTCGACAATAAAACAGAGTTGCACCATCTACAGCCGTGTTGGATCATTTGTGCATCAGAATACCCAACACAACATGATATCAGTAGTGGACGCAAACCAGCAACTGTGAGACCTACCTGTACCCTTTCAGAAATCCGCCACCCTGCTCCATGGAAAACATCAGCCCACCGCAGCCGCTCCGAATCGCTGGTAATCTCGGCGTGAACTGGAAGCTATTTAAACAGCACTTCCAGCTATTCCTCGAAGCCACAGACAGGGAGAATGCATCGGACACCAGGAAGATCGCCCTCCTCCTCTCCGCAGCGGGGCAACACGCCATCCACATCTATAACTCCCTGGCATTCGCGGAGGGCGAGGACAAAACAAAATATAAGACGGTGCTTCTGAAGTTCGATGAACACTTCAGCGTGGAGGTCAATGAGAGCTTCGAGAGGTACCTATTCCAGCAGTGCCTGCAGGGTAAGGATGAGCCTTTCCAATCTTACCTAACACACCTCCGTATCCTCGCGCAGTCCTGCGACTATGGGGCCACCTCCGACTCCATGATACGGGATCAGATAGTTTTTGGGGTCATCTCGGACACCCTACGCCAGCTGCTCCTTAAAACAAACCGCCACACCCTAGCGACTGCCATCGAGACCTGCGTCCTCCATGAGAACGCGACCAGCCGGCACTCCCAAATCCAGGCGGCCGAAACAGCACGGCACGGGTCCCACGAGGTGGAGCGGGTCCAGTCAATCGAGTTCCTCCTGACCCGTGGCCCGGACAAGGGCGGCCATTTCGCGCGCTTTCCGAGGCCTCCCGTGCTTGTACGCGCCAAAAGAGGGGATGTTGCCGCAGAGGAACGTGATACGCAGGAGCGCTCTACGCAGGACCGCACTGCGCATGCGCGGTGGCGCAACGAATGCCATGATGTCACGACATGCGGCAACTGTGGCTCTGCCCACTTAAAGCGGCAATGTCCGGCCAAAGCGCGACAATGCCTTTGATGTGGCAGGATGGGCCACTATGCTGCCTGCTGTTGAGCAGCTCAACCTGCCAACTCCCAACAATTCCGCCAGCCTCGCTGGGCAATTCAGCCCCCATACACTGAGTCATATCCAGATAGTATGCAGACCAGCGATACCGAAGACAGGGAGCTCTTCCGCGTTGCGGTAATCCACAAGAACCGGATGTCCCCAAGTCGGAACCACAAGCCGCTGCCAGTGCACAGCATTGATCCGGGCGATGAGTGGTGTTCCACCCTAACGGTCAACCCAAATTTGTCCCCCACCTAATAGACTGGACTTATGAGCCTGTTAGCACATTGGACTCACGGAATGTTTTACAGTACTGTTAACGAGTTTTTTTTTCTTGTCGTTCATTGTTCCAGAAGTTTTCTCTCGTCGTTTGTTGATTGCATTTGTTCTGTTATTGGTACAACCTCGTTGTTCTGTTGCACCTGACACCTTCCTCATGTACATGTTGTAAATATTGCACACACATACTCAGATGCACTCAGTACACATTTCTATTTATTAGCATGTAGGCACATATCCTTTGTGAAAGGGCGGATGTCATGATATCCAGATCAGCATATCATGGTGCAATCACACACACACTGATGGACAGGCAGTTGGACCAACCAGCACACACATAACATCGTAGCCAATCACCAGTTAGAGCACATGCACTATAAAACAGGGAACACCACAGTTCCCGCTCATGCTACCAGGAGATAGCTCAGAGCACAGAGCTCACAGCGTGCCACTCAGACATAGACCATGTGCTGAGTGCCTCACTAGGATAGTGATGGGGCTGGGTCCACAAGTTAGCTGGTGAAGCACGTACCCAAGCCAATAGTTAGTTGTTACCGTTGATTAGACAATAAAACAGAGTTGTACCATCTACAGCCGTGTTGGATCATTTGTGCATCAGAACACCCAACACCACACACTCCTAAAGTGTAATCACTGTTGCAATAAGGGAAAATGCTGAGATATTGAAAGATACTACATAAATTCAAGTTATCTCTTTTTTACCTTTGCCTAGAATTAAAATAACTAACATCCTACAATTAAAAAGCACAACCTCTGCACAACTATTCCATTGAGTGCAATATCTAAGTTCTGTTTGCAACTTACAGAATGAGCTTGTGAGAGTCGACAGTAATAAAACAATTCTTCCTCTGCCAGACTTTCAGAGAAAATAGCAACTTCATTGCAGTTTCTCATTTGGTTACAAGATGCTTCTGAGTGTCAATTTGCAAAACCAATGTGAGTTTCGTATCAAAGACAATTCTTACTGTTCCTAAGTGCCTTTACAAATGTGGACACTAGCAGAATGAATAGTCTGATCACATAGATGCTAAATTTACTGAATCATACTGGTTGGTACAATCTGTACATTATTGTGTAAAGTAAATTGCACTATCACCAGGATAAAGAGGTCTCATATCTTAAATACTGTATGCTATGGCTAACATGGTGATAAAGGTGCATTCTTCAATTAGATTGCCCCTGTTCTGTCCCTTTTATCTATCAAAATAAAGAAGCTTGAAAGCTTACAGTTCAGGACCTGTCTCTACTTGACCGTAAGAAGGTCTGAATCCCACTTGTTCTTGGAAAGGGCCAATCTGCCAAGTGTTTTAAATTATTTTCGGGGTTCAGGCCATGACAGGTTCCACCATTTTTGAAATAAATTTAGAGTATCCAATTCATTTTTTTCCAATAAGGGGCAATTTTGCGTGGCCAATCCACCTACCCTGCCACATCTTTTGGGTTGTGGGGGCGAAACACATGCAAACAAGGGGAGAATGTGCAAACTCCACACGGACAGTGACCCAAAGCCAGGATCAAACCTGGAACCTCGGCGCCGTAAGGCAGCAATGCTAACCACTGTGCCACCGTGCTGCCTACAGGTTCCAACATGGGAGATGCGCCAAGCCAACCAAAATTCCATGGACTTCGGCAGACCAGAAGATCCTTGTCGTGGATGGGGCTCCATATTGGGGCTACACCTGTCCTCTACCAACACATAAAAACCTGAATAAGGGCAAAGTCATGACATAAGAACATAAAAATATAGAAGGATTAGACATACAGTCCCTCAAGCCTCTCCACCATTTAATATGATCGTGGTTGATCAATTCCACTTTTATACCTATTCCCCATGCACCTTGACATAGGGAGTTCCTGCCACTGGATCTGACCATCATTTGTCTTATGTCTTAGGGGTGTCCCTTTAAGAAATGTTTTTGTCTTAGCCATGACTTCAGTGATGCCATTGAGTGAGTGAGTGAAGCTGGGTTCTGGCCCTGGGTTTTTACTTTTGTTTTTGTGTTTGAACTGGTTTTTACAGCACAGGTTGAAAAATAAGTTTTTTTTCTTCTCTATCTGCATTTTAAAAGCGGTTTCCAGACTGCTTGATAACTTGAAAATAAATAATTGTTTTCTGGAAGAAATTCAAACTGGCTGTTTTGGAAAGGACACAAGAGCATCCAAACCAGGTCTTGAGTGCTGTGTGCTGGGCCACACCTTTGAAAAGGGTTTTCTGGGATCTTGTTATTAAATTGGAACAGCTAAAGGGGGAATTTATTAAGGGTTATACATAGAGTACTGTAGCTGTGTGTGGTATTTATGTTGGTAGTTGATAAAAACGCTTACTGTGTGTGTCTATTAAAATGTCAACTAAATTTGTGGAATAAACTTTGTTTTTGATTAAAAGTGCTGAAGGCCTCTGTTGAATAACACCTGAAATGCAGGCCCTTGTGCTCATCGTAACCAAAATCAATAAACAGTTGTAGGTCAGGTGAACTCCATGATATACCTTGGAGTTTTCTAAACCCTGGTCCATAACACTTATAAGTTCATTCCTTACAAGGTAATCAAAAAGCTTCCAGATAGACTGAAAACCTAACACACCTGGGAGAGACCCCAAGGAATTTAAAGGCTGGTACATATTTAAATTGTTCAAAGGCAAAATACCGCAGATGCTGGAAATCTAAAAAAAAATCCACAGAAAATGCTGTCAATACTCAGCAGGATAGGCAGCGTCCATGGATAGAAACAGAGTTAACGGCCTGGATCTTCAAAACATGGTCTGGAATCCTCTAACTCGTATAGTTTTTAAAAAAATAAACAATTTTAATTAGGTATTTTTCGGCATTGTAAACAGTAGAATTACAGAACAAGAAACCAAAGGACTGTACAGTAAACAAAGTACATAGTGCAATTGCCATAGCCCGTCCCACCCAGATCTGCCTAATTGACTCCCTATACTACATTCCCCTAACCTCCCCCCCCCCCCCCACCTCCTGCTGACGATTAATTCTCCGCAAAGAAGTCAATGAATAGTTGCCACCTCCGGGTGAACCCTAACAACGACCCTCTCAAGGCGAACTTGATTTTCTCTAAGCCCAGGAAACTCGCCATGTCTGACAGCCAGGCTTCCGACTTCGGGGGCTTTGACTCCCTCCAAGCTAGTCTCCGGGCTACCAGGGAAGCAAAGGCCAAGACGTCGGCCTCGTTCTCCCCCTGGACGTCCGCGGCCACAGAAACCCCAAATATCGCCACCTCTGGACTCATTGCCACCCTCGTGTTCAATACTCTAGACATGACGTTCTCGAACCCCTGCCAGTATCTCTTAAGTTTTGGACAAGCCCAAAACATGTGAACATGGTCTGCCAGTCCTCTCAGACACTTTACACACCTGTCCTCTACGCCGAAGAATCTGCTCATCCCGGACACTGTCATGTGGGCCCGGTGGACGACCTTAAATTGAATCAGGCCAAACCTGGCACATGTTGCAGTCCCATTGACCCTGCTCAGCGCGTCCGCCCACAGGCCTTCCTCAATCTCCCCTCCCAACTCCTCATCCAATTTACGCCTCAGCTCCTCGGTCTGCGTCTCCTCCGCCCCCATGATCTCCTTGTAAATATCCGAGACACTTCCCTCCCCCACCCATCCTCTAGACACTACCCTATCTTGGATCCCCCTTAGTGGCAAGAGTGGAAAAGATGGCATCTGCCTGCGCAAAAAATCCCGCAACTGAATATACCGGAATTAATTTCCCCTCATCAACATAAACTTGGCCTCCAGCGCCCTCAAGCTAGGGAAGCTTCCTTCCAAAAACAAATCTCCCATCCGCTCAATCCCCGCCCTCCGCCATACCCGAAACCCCCCGTCCAACCTCCACGGGGCAAACCGATGGTTGTCACATATCGGAGACCAGACCAATGCTCCCGTTGCTCCCACATGCCTCCTCCGCTGTCCCCAGATCGAAGGGCCACCACCATTACAGGACTGGCGGAGAAGTGCGCCGGTGGGAATGGCAGAGGCGCCATCCCCAACGCCCCCAGACTGGTACCCTGACATGTGGCTGCCTCCACCTGCCCCCAAGTCGACCCCACCCCCACCACCCACTTCCTTATCATGGCTATGTTAGCCGCCCAATAATAGTTGCTGAAATTCGGAAGTGCAAGCCCCCCTTCCCCCCGGTTCCACTCGAGCATCACCCGCTTCACTCGCGGGGACTTGCCCGCCCATACAAAGCCCAAAATGATCTTGCTTACCCCCTTAAAAAAGGAATGTGGAATGAAAATGGGGAGACACTGGAACACGAATAAGAACCTCGGGAGGACCATCATTTTAACTGTCTGTACTCTCCCAGCTCCCAGCGGGAGCGCATCCCACCTCTGGAACTCCCCTCGCATTTGATCTACCAGCCGGGGCAGGTTCAGCTTGTGCAGTCGACCCCAATCCCGCGCCACTTGTATTCCCAGGTACCTGAAACTGTCCCCAACTAACCGGAACAGCAGCTCCCTCAGCCGGTCCCCTTGGCCCCTCTCCTGAACTACAAACATTTCACTTTTCGTCATATTCAATTTGTACCCTGAAAACCGGCCGTATTCCCCCAGGGTCGCCATGATTCCGTTCATCCCCGCCATCGGGTCTGAAACGTACATCTGCTTACAATGAAACTCCATGCTCCACCCCTCCCCGAACCAGCCCCTTCCAACACTCTGAAGCCCTCAAAAGCCCTCAGCGGCTCTATAGCTAGCACAAACAGCAGTGGGGAGAGGGAGCACCACTGTCTCATCCCCGGTGTAGTCGAAAATAGTCGAAAGTCGTCCTGTTTGTCCTCACACTCGCCTCCGGGACCTGATATAGCAGCCTGACCCAGTCGATGAAACCCACCCCAAATCCAAACCGTCCCAGCACCTCCCATAAGTACTCCCACTCTACCCGGTCAAACGCCTTCTCCGCGCCCATTGCTACCACTACCTCCACCTCCTTTCCCTCTGGGGGCATCATGATCACATTGAGCAATTTTCTTATATTCGCCACCAGTTGCCTACCTTTAACGAACCCTGTTTGGTCCTCCCTAATAACACTCGGCACACAATCCTCAATCCTAGTGGCCAAAAGCTTTGCCAGCAGTTTAGCATCCACGTTAAGAAGGGAGATCGGCCTATAGGACCCACACAACTCCGGGTTCTTGTCCCGTTTTAAAATCAAGGAGATGGTAGCCTGCGACATCGTCTGGGGCAGCACCCCTCTGTGCCTTGCCTCATTAAAAACCTTGACCAGCAGCGGCCCCAATATCCCGGAGAACATTTTATAAAATTCTACCGGGTACCCATCCGGACCCCTGGTGCTTTACCTGACTGCATGGCCTTTAAGCCCTCAAATATCTCCTCAGTTCCGATCGCGGCGCCCAGCCCTTCTACTAGCTCCCTACCCACTTTTGGGAATGTCAGGCCGTCTAAGAAGCGTCTCATCCCCTCTGGCCCCGCGGGGGGCTCCGAGCTATAGAGTCTGCTATAAAAGTCCTTGAAAGCCCTGTTCACATCCGCTGCATCCCGACCAAGCTACCGCCTCCATCCACCACTTTGCCTATTGCCCTAGCCGCCTCCCTCTTTCTGATCTTCTGAGCCAGCATCCTGCTGGCTTTCTCCCCATGTTCATATACCGCACCCCTCGCCTTTCTGAGCTGTTCCACTGCCTTGCCCGTGGACACCACCCCAAACTCCACCTGCAGCCTCCTCCGTTCCCTCAAGAGCTCCGCACTTGGGGTCCCGGCATACCTCCTGTCAATCTGCAGGATCTCCGCTAACAGACAGTCCGTTTCTGCCCTGTCCGTCTTGTCTCTGTGATCCCGGATTTAAATCAGCTCCCCTCTCAACACTGCCTTGAGCGCCTCCCACACCATCGCTGCTGAGACTTGATTTGATTTGATTTATTATTGTCACATGTATTAGTATGCAGTGAAAAGTATTGTTTCTTGCTGTACAAACAATGCATACCGTACATAAGGAAGGAAAGTGAGACTGCAGAATATAATGTTACAGTTATAGCAAGGTGTAGAGAAAGGATCAACTTAATACGAGGTAGGTCCATTCAGAAGTCTGATGGCAGTAGGGAAGAAGCTGTTCTTGAGTCGGTTGGTACGTGACCTCAAACTTTGGTATCTTTTTCCTGACGGAAGGAGGTGGAAGAGAGTATGTCCGGGGTGAGTGGGATCCTTAATTATGCTGGCTGCCTTTCTGAAGCAGCGGGAATTATAGATAGAGTCAATGGATGGGAGGCTGGTTTGCGTGATGGACTGGGCTACATTCACGACCTTTTGTAGTTTCCTGCGGTCTTGGGTAGAGCAGGCTCCATACCAAGCTGTGATACAACCAGAAAGAATGCTTTCTATGGTGCATCTGTAGAAGTTGGTGAGGGTCGTAGCTGACATGCTATTTCCTCAGATTTCTGAGAAAGTAGAGTCGTTGGTGGGCTTTCTTAACTATCGTGTTGGCATGGGGGGACAGGCTGTTGGTGATCTGTACACCTAAAAACTTGAAGCCCTCGACCCTTTCTACTTCGTTCCCATTGATGTAGACAGGGGCATGTTCTCCACTACGCTTCCTAAAGTCGATGATAATCTCCTTCGTTTTGTTGACATTGAGGGAGAGATTATTGTCGTCGCACCAGTTCACCAGGTTCTCTATCTCATTCCTATACTCTGTCTCGTCGTTGTTCGAAATCCGACCCACTACGGTCATCAGCAAATTTGAAGATCGAGTTGGAGGGGAATTTGGCCACACAGTCATAGGTGAATTAGGAGTATTGTAGGGGGCTTAGGACACAGCCTTGTGGGGCACCGGTGTTGAGGATGATCGTGGAGGAGGTATTGTTGCCTATCTATACTGATTGTGGTCTGTCGGTTCGAAAGTTCAGGATCCAGTCACAGGGAGGAGCCGAGGCCAAGGCCACGGAGTTTAGAGATGAGTTTCCCCATATCGCTGACCTGCAGGTAGTTTTGTACACACTTCCTCACTCTCTCGCACACCCCTACGTCCGCCAGCAGTCCCACATCCAGCCTCCACTGTGGTGCTGGAAGCTCTCTTCACTCACCTGTAGCTCGACCCAATGCGGGGCATGGTTGGAAATGGTGATTGCTGAATACTGCGCATCCACCACCCCTGTCAGTAGATCCCTACTCAGTATAAAAAATCGATCCGGGAGTAGACCCAATGGATGTGCGAGGAAAAGGACGTCGTCGTCCCCCTAACCAGCTTGTGGGAGTCCAGGTCAGGTATCTTCCCCAGCACCCTTTTTATGAAATCCGCATCATCCAAGCTTGGCGCATATATGTTGACCAGGGCCACCTTCCTCCCTTCCAGCTTACCGCTAACCATAACGTAGCGACCTCCCCCATCTGAAACAATACTCCCCACCTCAAACTGCACCTGCTTGTTCACCAGAATCGCGACCCCCTGGTCTTAGTATCTAGCCCTGAGTGGAATACCTGACTAACCCAGCTCTTCCTCAACCTAATCTGGTCCACTACCTTCAGGTCCGTCTCCAGCAACATTATCATGTCCGCCTTTAGAGCCCTAAGATGTGCGGACATCTTTGCCCTCTTCACCGGCCCATTTAGCCCTCTAACGTTCCACGTGACCAGCCTAGTTGGAGGGCACCGCCCCCCCCCCCCCCCCCCCCCCCCCCCTTGCCGGTCAGCCATCCCCTTTCCTAGGCCTTCCTACAGCCCCTGCCCCGCGCCTATGTGGCCCTGCCTCCTGGCAGCGTCCATCCCCAATCTCTTCTCTGCTTCTAAAATCAAATCCCTGCCTCGTCAGCCGAATTCCCCCTCCCACCCCCCCTAGCAACAACACTCTGTAACCGAACCCCATCCCAAATCTGATTGTATACACCCCGCCCCGCCCCCCTCACTGTGTTCCCGCAGACTAGCTCACCCAGCTAGCCTGGTGGCCCACAGCTCCAGCGCCAGCATGTCGCCCACCTATTGTTACCTACCTGCCCTCCCCCCGCCATCGACACCATCGCCCTCGTCAACCCAGCCCCGACAACTGCCCACTTTAAGAAACAGACGCCAACCAAAGTCAGTGTAAAGAAAAACAAAGCCAAACACTCGCCATAATACAGATCAAAGTAATACTACTCAAAATAATACAAAGTCAAAAATCCCCACCACCATCCCCTTCGCAACACAGAAAACCCACCGAAATCGAGTAATTTAAAAAAAAACTACTTTCCCCTTCTTAAACAGAGCACAGTTATCGAAGAGAGAAAGCCAAGAATGCAAACGAACGAACGGATAAATCAGAGCAGACAGCATTTAAAACGACCAGGAAAAACAGTTTCTCAAACTAAGAGCAGAATGTTCTCAAGTTGGCACCAGTCCTTTCTCCTGGCGAACTCCATAGCGTCCCCGGGCGACTCAAAGTAATGATGTTGGTCCTCATGCGTAAACCAAAGTCATGCCGCATACAACAGTCCAAACATAACCTGCTTCTTGAACAGGATCGACTTGACTTGATTAAAGACTGCCCTCCTCTTGGCCACCCCCACGCTTAGATCTTGGTACACCCGCAAAATGCTGTTGTCCCACTTACAGCTCCGCGTGCGCTTGGCCCACTGGCGCTCCTTATCCAGGTACCTGTGGAACCTGACCATCATCGCCCGAGGGGGGTCTCCCTGCCGCGGCTTCCTCGTCAGCGCTCTGTACGCCCGATCCACCTCCAACGGTCGGGGAAAGCCCCATCTCCCAGCAGCTTCTGGAACATGTTCGCCACAAACTCCCCAGAATCAGCCCCCTCCGGGAGACCAACAATCCTTAGGTTCTGCCTCCGGGTCCTGTTCTCCAAATCCTCTACCTGTGCCAGCAGCCTTTTCTGTCGGTCCCTCAGCATTCTGACCTCCATCTCCACAGCCACCTGGTGTTCCTCCTGTCCAGCTAGCGCCTTCTCCAGTTTCTGGATCGTCTGGTCCTGGGCATCTAGCCTCCGCTCCATCCTCTCGGCCGTTTTCTTAATCAGGTCCAGACATTCCATTTATGTCTGGTGAAGCCTTCCCGGATGACCTGCATCAGCTCCTCCGTTGATGGTTGGGCCGAAGCCCCATGGGTCTTGACACCGGCCATCTTGTCCGCTGCTGCAGCCAACACCCAGCTCGAGCCTGTCTTTTTGTTTCTTCCCTTTCGAACCCTTCGGGCTCTCTGTTCCATATACCAATATATACCACAGACACTTGTTCACTGCTTCTTCAAGTCCAGTGCTTAAAAGTGCAAAGAAAATAGGACGGAAAGGTCCAAATGTCTAGCCAGAGCTGGAGCCACCAAATGTGCGACCTACTCCCTCATAGTCGCCACCGGAAGTCCCTAACTCGTATAGTGTTCGGTCCCAATCCCATAATGTAAATGCACTCATGGGGACAGAGGTGAAGTTGGCCCTCAATTAGTGTCACTCAGTGACACCAGGAGGCAGGAGATGTCTGCAGAGTGAAAGCAACAAAGGCAGCTGCCATGTCGGAGTCTGCTGCTGCCTTGCAGAACAGGGCAGGTATCATCTCGGAGGGCCAACAACTTACCGGCACAAAAGTGGCCAAATGGAAGGTAAAACACATGTTCTTGCTGAAGATCCCCCAGCTTCCGAAATTCTTTACCGTAAAAAACCTTTAACTTCTGCTCATTTTAATCCTGACAGCTGTTTATTAATGGACAACAGACTGTTTGGGTTTGACAATTTCTACTTTGCAAAATTCCTTTCTTGGCCTGTTAACAAGTTCCTCAAGTAATTTAGTGGGCATTCATCGAACGTGAATCCCAACTCCCACTGTCAGGGGCATTAATATGACATGCCACACTCCAGCAATGCAATTTTCAAATCAAGTCCTAAAAGCAATTGAAAATCCCGGCCAACATTTCAGGTCAATCGTGTTTAATTGAGAAAATGTGACAGGTTTAACAAGTGAAATGCAGGGGGGTGGAAAGGGGGTGGAAAGAGAACAATAGAGAAGATCTGTAATAAATTAGAAGACAGGATTGATGGATGATAAAAGGGTTGTTGGTACAAGACCAAAAGCGCGATAAGCAAAAAAGATCTGTCTGGATGAGGAGGGAGTGGCAGAATAATGTAGAGCAAAAACAAAAGTAAAACAAGAATAAAACGGAAATCTGCAAAGGAAATGTAAATATAAATTGTGGCAGAGAACATGGTCAGAAATTGTGAAGCACAATGCTGAGTCCAGAAGGCTGTAAAGTGTCTTTGTTCCTCGATTGTTCATCGTATATTAACACTATGCGCAGTACTGAATTCAAAGTGTTCATTGCTTACAGCTGACAGGATTATGCCAACTCTGCACAAGAGTGGGAGTTGAAACAAAAGCCAGATTCATATCTGTAGAACGAATATTGGAATATGTACTGGTAAGCACATAAAGACACACATGCATTCTGAATCCTAATTGACTGATTTTCCTTAACAGTTATTTACAATTATATATTTCTATCAGACGTGTGTTTCAGAAGCCCCATTTCACCTTAAAAATGCAACTGTTTCCAAAGAATGGCCTAATCGTGGTGCAATAGCATTTAAGAATTATCAGATGAAATACAGAGAAAACACTCCAATAGTCCTTAAAGGATTGCATTTAAATATAGAAGCTCAGGAGAAAATCGGAATTGTTGGAAGAACTGGATCAGGTAAGACATTTGAAAAACAGCTCTTGATTATGACAATAGAAGACATCAATAAATGAAATAGCCTTGACTAGTCAGAGGTTATAACAAGAGATGCAGTTTTGTGGGAAACAGTAGTCAATAATTATATTAAAGTCACTGTTCCCATGTGTTCACAAAAGCCTATGTTGTTTAGGTGGGCCATTTTACTTTCTGGAATGAGACCCAACATTGTTTCAATCCATGTTTGTCTAAAAACACAATGATCTAGAATACAGTTTTGGTCATGTTGCAGAAACCCCAAAATAGTTGGGGACTTTAACTTTCCCAACATTAACTGGAACAGCCATAGCACTAGGGGTTTGGATGGAGAGAAATTTGTCGAGTGTATTCAGGAAGAATTCCTCGTTCAATGTGTGGATGGCCCGACTGGAAAGAGGGCAAAACTTGACCTCCTCTTGGGGAATAAGGAGGGGAGGGGACGGAAGTGTTAGTGAGAGATCACTTTGGAATCAGTGACCATAAATCCATTAATTTTAAGATAGCTATGGAGAATGATAGTTCTGGCACAAAAGTTAAAATTCTAAATTGGGGCAAGGCCAATTTCGAGGGAATGAGGCGGGAACTTTCAAATGTTGATTGGGGGTGCCTGTTGGCAGACAAGGGGACAGCTAGTAAGTGGGAGACTTTCAAATATGTGTCAACTAGGGTTCAGGGTGAGCACATTCCTCTAGAGTGAAGGGTAAGGCTGGTAGAAGGAGGGAACCCTGGATGACTCGGGATATTAAAGCCATGGTCAAAAGGAAGGAGGCATATGATATGCATAGGCAGCTGGGATCAAGTGGATCCCTTGAAGAGTATAAGGCTTGTTGGAATAGAATTAAGAGAAAAATTAGGAGGGCAAAAAGGGGACATGACAAGACTGTCTTGGCAGATAAGGCAAAGTAAAATCCAAAAAGCTTTCACAGATACATAAATGGTAAACGGGTGACTAGGGAGAGGGTAGGGCCTCTTAAGGTTAAACAAGGTCATCTATGTGCATATCCACAAGGAATGGGAGAGGTCCTAAATGAATATTTCTCATCAGTATTTCCTGTTGAGAAAGGGACGAATATTAGGGAAATTGGGAAAATAAAAAGTGATATCTTGCGGAGTGTACATATTACAGAGAAGAAGGTGCTGGAGGTATTAAAGCGCATCAAGATAGATAAATCTCCCGGACCTGATGAAATGTATCCCAGGACGTTGTGGGAAGCTAGAGAGGAAATTGCCGGCCCCCTAGCTGAGATATTTGAACCATCGACAGCCATAGGATATGGGCTAGTGGGACTAGCTTGGTGATAGAAACTGTGCGGCATGGACAAGCTGTGCCGAAGTGCCTGTTTCATCTATGACTCTATCTATGACACTCCTTATTTGCCACTGCCGGTACTCTAATTGTCCAAAGTTAGATTTGGGTTAAAATTTGCTGTTATTACGCCAACATGCCTGCAGTTTCTTTCTCTCATTTATTTGCATATCTATGTCCCATTTATCTTCATACTATTTCGGACTCTGTAATATATTCCAAATAGAGTTAGCATTTTTGTTCCTATTCCTTCACTGCATTCAAAGAGATTTAGGTTTTACAGCATCGCTTCCATTATTCCTAGGTTTTAATACTGTAATGGAATGTAACCCATCCCCTTTTCCTAGTTCATCCTGCCCGAATACTTTCCAAGCAGTGATACCTCGTTCCGAGTGTTGGCTTTAGCCAGTGGCGGGATTCTCTCAGCCTAGGGCTGGAGAATCCCCGCGACCGGCTCGAATTGCGCCACGCCACCCGGACGCCGGCACAAGATTCTCCGCAGATTCTCAGGCCGGGATGGGCCGAGCGCCAGTCGTGGAAACGCAGAGTCCCGCCGGCGCCGCCCACACCTGCTCTCAGCCGGCGGGAACTCAGCGTTGAAGGATCGGGTGGCTGCCTGTGGGGGGGAGGGGGGACCGACCCCGGGGGGGCCTCCGATGTGGCCTGGCCCGCGATCGGGGCCCACCGATCGGCGGGCTGGCCTCTCTGTCTCCCGGCCTCCTTTCTTTCGCGCCGGCCCCAGTACTCCTGCGCCATGTTGCGTCGGGGCCGGCGCGGACAAGGGAGACACCAAGCATGCGTGGAAAGCGCGCCGTTGGGACTGCGCATGCGCAGGTTTGTGCCGGTGGGACTACGCATGCGCGCATCCCCCGGTGCCCATTCGACGGCTGGATCAGTAGCTGGAGAGCAGAGCTGGCCCCCTGTAGGGGCCAGAATTGCTGATCCTGAGGCCGTGTTGACGCCATCGAGAAATGCGATGGCGTTTCCGACGGCGTCAACACTTAACCTCAGGATCAGAGAATCCCGCCCCATGTCTCTGGCTTCTCAGAACTCACATTCTTACAAATACAAAACAGTTTTTTTTAATAAGAGGATAGCCGGTCACTGATCTGAATCCTGAAATTTGCAAACAAGTATCTCTGCTTGATTTCAGTAGTTTAGAAATAATTAAAGGGACTTGACTTTGTCTATTTGATGGATTGGCCTGAAGCAATAAGACTGACAAAAAGCTAAACCTCACAAGCATGTTCCAGATCCCTATTCTACACACGAACAATACAATGAGTGTTCCGCTAGTCTCAGTGAAAGATTATTCATCTTTTTCCGTACAATTAATATCATTATCAGAATGGATAACAAAGGTTTTTCAGGTGGCAAGTTATAAACAAAAGCCCATGACAAATGTTCACACACGTGAGTAACTTGGGTTCCAACAAAATACAGGATATAACCCCATACTGACTCCAGCAATGACTTGTGGTAGTTTAAAGCTGCAGAAACAAGATCAACAAATAGCAACAATATACTTCCCCATGCTCCACACTTATTAAATTAGTTAGTTTGCCTTTATGGGAATATGGGCAGTGGGGATGGGGGCAGGGGGAGGGGGCAGAGGAGGGAAGATCATGGGGTAAGAAGTTACTTGTGCAAAACTGCAATATCAAACAATTCAAGGCACCCCACAATAGAAGCTGGAGATTGGAGAAGATTCCTAGAATAAGAGTTTGATGAAGTATTCACTGAAAAGTTTCGGTAAGGTACAATTTACAAATTATGCCAAAAATTCTGCCTTCTAAGGAGATCGTAAAAGATGTCATACCTTTCACTGAATCCATAGAATCACTGCAGTGCAGGAGGCCATTCAGCCCATCGAGTCTGCACCAACCCTCTAAAAGAGCATTTTACCTAGCCCCACTCCACCGCCCTATCCTCATAACCCGGTGCATTGATTATTGTCGATCCACCTAACATGCACATTTATGGACTGTGGGAGCAAACTCCGGAGCACCTGGGGTAAACCCATGGAGGCACAGGAGAAAGTGCAAACTCCACACAGTCAATCAAGACCGGAATCGAATCCGGCTCCTTGGCACTGTGACGTAGCAGTGCTAACCACAGTACCACTGTGCCCCCCAGTGCCTTGGTCAATATTTATCTCTCATGTCTCTAAAAGGAAACAGGGGCGGGATTCTTCGGAAACCAGCTGGGCGGGCAACTCCGGCAGGAAGGAGTGGCGGAATCCTCCGCACCTTCAGGGGCTAGACCGGAGCCATGCCGGCCGGCATGGAAGGGGCATGGCACCACACCAACCGGTGCGAAATGGCGCACGCGCAGGAGCGCCAGAGTGTACTGGCGTCATCCCAGCCCATGCACAGGGGGGTTCATCTCCGCGCCAGCTATCGCGGATCGGTACACCAGCCGGCGAGGAGGAATAGTGTGCTCCCACGGCCCAGGCCTGCCCGCGGATCGGAGGGCTCCGATCGCGGGCCAGGCCACCATGGGGGCACCCCCCGGGGCCAAATACCCCCGCACTCCCCCGATGCCACCCGCGGAGCCAGGTCCCGCAGGCAAATACCTGTCGTAACATACGCCTGTGGGACCCGCCGAAAACGGGCGGCCATTCGGCCCATTGCGGGCCGGAGAATCACCGGGGGGGGCCGCTGCCAGCGGCCGCCGACCGGCACGGCGCGATTCCCACCCCCACCAAATCCCCACCGCCAGTGAATTCGGCAGCCGGCGGGGGCGGGATTCACGCCGCCCTCTGGCGATTCTCCAACCCGGCGGGGGGGTCGGAGAATCCCGCCCCAGATAATCTGGTCATTATCACATTGCTATTTGTGGAACTTTATTGTGAACATACGGATTGCTACATTTCCAATATCATAACAGTGACTACACTTCAGCAATACTTAATTGGCTGTAAAGCATTTGGGATGTTGCGAACAACGCTGTGCAAATCTGAGTTTGTTCTTTCTTCCTGTTATAATGTTCCCAAAATCTTGGTTCACAATGCAGTAAAACATCTTCAGTCATTTCAAAAGAATGTTGTCAAATAAAGTTTGACTGAGTCAAAGGAGAGATATTAGGGCCCATGACAAAACTGAGGTTTCAAGAAATGTCTTGAAGGAGGTGGCGTGGCTGCGCAGTGGTTAGCACTGCTGCCTCACAACATTGAAGACCCGGGTCACTCTTGGTGTGGAGTTTGCACATTCTCCCTGTGTCTGCATGGGTCTCACCACCACAACTCAAAGATGTGCAGGGCAGGTGGATTGGTCACACTAAATTGTCCCTTTGGGAAAAAAAAGAATTGGGTACTCTAAATTTATATTTAAACAAAAGGTGGAAAGATAGGAACCGAAACTGGGAGGTTTAGGGAGGGAAATCTGGAGCTTAGGACCTAGGCAGCTGAGGGCACCTGTTAATGGTGGAGCAATTCAAATCAGGGGTGTTCAAAAGGCCAGAACGAGGTGAGCACAGATATCTCAGAGGGTTGTCGGCTGAAGGAGATTCCAGAGGTAGAGATGGACAAATGGTTATGAAAGCAAGGGATTTAAAATCAAAGCTTTGCTTCACCAGGAACCAATGTAGGTCAGCGAGCATAGGGTGGTGGGTGATTTGAAATGAGTTACAACACAGGCAGCAAAGATTTGGTGACTGAAAGTTTACAGAGGGTAGAATGTGGGAGGATAGAGCTGCCGGCTAGAAAAGTACAGAGATAAAAAAGGCACGGATGAAGGTACCTGTGGAATCTAATGTTGTGTTTTCAGATTATGTCACTAAGGGGCAGCATGTGGATGAAAAAAGAAGCCGACATTCATATCACTTTGATAACATACAAAGAACCTTCTAAAATATTAGCAATTTATGTTGCAGGCAAATCATCACTGAGTGTTGCCTTGTTCAGACTAGTTGAACCACTCACAGGGACCATCCTGATTGACAACATTGATGTTTGCACTGTTGCTTTGGAAGATCTGCGAAGTAAACTTTCAGTCATTCCGCAGGACCCAGTTCTGTTTGTTGGCACAGTGAGGTAGGAACTCTTCATATATTCCACAACTCTTAGCAGATGTTGACAGCATGTCCAGGGGCTGGTTTACCACGGTGGGCTAAAAAGCTGGCTTGTAATGCAGAACAAGACCAGCAGCGCAGGTTCAATTCCCGTACTGGCCTCCCCGAACAGGCGTCGGAATGTGGCGACTAGGCCTTTTCACAGTAACTTCATTGAAGCCTACTTGTGACAATAAGTTATTATGAAATGAAAATCGCTTATTGTCACAAGTAGGCTTCAATGAAGTTACTGTGAAAAGCCCCTAGTCGCCACATTCCGGCGCCTGTTCGGGGAGGCTGGTACAGGGATTGAACCGTGCTGCTAGCCTGCCTTGGTCTGCTTTAAAAGCCAGCGATTTAGCCCTGTGTGTTATTATTATTAATAAAATATTGTTTTATTTTCAACTTGCTCCATGTTTCCTCTTTTGGAACCTTTCCTACACACTTCACTTCCCTTGAATGTGCAGACACTTGTTCCCAGGTTTCTATCCTGGAATAGATGGGTTTAGCATCTTGATAACCAAGAAACTGCCTCCTTTAAGATAATAGCATCTTACTTCAATTCCATAGTCATTTATAGAACCAACCTATCGTCTACAAGTTTGCTGACAGTACGACCATAGTGGGCCAGATCTCGAATAACGATGAGTCAGAATACAGGAGGGAGATAGAGAACCTAGTGGAATGGTGCTGCGACAACTCTCCCTCAATGCCAGCAAAACTAAAGAGATGGTCATTGACTTCAGGAAGCAAAGTACTGTACACACCCCTGTCAGCATCAACGGCGCCGAGGTGGAGATGGTTAGCAGTTTCAAATTCCATGGGGTACACATCTCCAAAAATCTGTCCTGGTCCACCCCACCCACGTTGACGCTACCACCAAGAAAGCACAACAGCGCCTATACTTCCTCAGGAAACTAAGGAAATTTGGCATGTCCATATTAACCCTTACACACTTTTACAGATGCACCATGGAAAGCATCCTATCTGATTGCATTCCAACCTGGTATGGCAACTGCTCAGCCCAGGACCGCAAGAAATTTCAGAGTCGTGAACACAGCCCAGTCCATCACACGAACCTGCCTCCCATCCATTGACTCCATCTACACCTCCCGCTGCCTGGGGAAAATGGGCAGCATAATCAAAGACCCCTCCCACCTGGCTTACTCACTTCTTCCATTGGGCAGGAGATACAGAAGTCTGAGAACACGCACAGACTCAAAAACAGCTTCTTCCCCGCTGTTAACAGACTTCTAAATGACCCTCTTATGAACTGACCCTTGTATGCTTCATCCGATGCCAGTGCTTATGTCGTTACATTGTGTACCTTGTGTTGCCCTATTATGTATTTTCATTTATTTCCTTTTCTTTTCATGTACTTAATGATATGTTGAGCTGCTTGCAGAAAAATACTTTTCATTGTACCTTGGTACACGTGACAATTAACAAAATCCAATCCAATCCAAGCCACTCCCAGCAGCACAACCAATTGGACCTTTGGTCGTATCCCATCCTATAGCAGAATTTATGACCTACATTTGGCACCTTTACATGAGCTGCAAACCAGCATTCCTGCTATTGTGGTGCACACGGTCCAACTTAAGAACAAGCAAGTAGGAAAATCAGGGACTGTCAAAAATTACCATTAGCCAAGAAAATAGTTGTCATGCAGACATAATTCAATCAACAAAAATATTTATTAATAAAGCCAGGTGCCCTTGCTACTTTTTTGGTAGACAATTCACATGAAAGTCTGTGATTTTGGTATCATTATCAGGCATCAGAATTTTATTTCCCAGAGGAACACTTTGGAATCAAAAGTGAGCAGCACAAACCTTAATGGAAGGATTAAACAATTAGGTTCAGATCGCTGTGTCACCTCTTTCCTTCTCCTTTTGAAATGAAAGTTGAAATATTATAATATTCATATATTATCATCATCACTCAAATCCATGAACAGGAATTTATTACAATCAGAGAACATTGAATAAATTTGAAAACTTGCAGGTATTTCGAAAGTATTATCAATCTGTGTTTGTGTTAAATCTGATAGTGTCTCCTTACAGGGCTGGAAAATGTACCTCATTGGTTGAGGTGGCAGGATGAGTAATCAATAACATGGCCCATATCCTGTCAAATTGTTTTGCTTGAGTGTTTTACTGTATCACTTTAAATCTTGCATTATTTTGTTTCCATTTCTGTAGCATTTAGCATCTTGATAACCAAGAAATTGCTTCCTTTAAATTATAAAATTTAAAAAATAAATAAATTTAGAGTACCCAATTCATGGGTGGGATTCTGCCGTAATCGGCGGGGCGGGCAACCCCGGCGGGAAGGAGTGGCGTGAACCACTCCGGCGTCGGGTCGCCCCAAAGGTGCGGAATGCTCCGCACCTTCAGGGGCTAGGCCGGCCGGCCGGTGGGGAAGGGGCTTGACGCCACGCCAAACGGCGCTGAAGAGCCTCCGCCACCCGGCGCAAGTTGACGCATGCGCGGGAGTGCCAGTGTGTGCTGGCGTCATCCCAACGCATGCGCAGAGGGCTTCGTCTCCGCACTGGCCATGGCGGACCGCTACAGCCGCTGGTGTGGAAGAATAGAGTGCCCCCGCGGCACAGGCCCGCCCGCGGATCGGTGGGCCCCAATTGCGGGCCAGGCCACTGTGGGGGCACCTCCCGGGGCCACACACCCCCCGCGCACCCCCTCAGAACTCCTGAGGCCGCCAGCGCCGCCAGGTCCCGCCGGTAAGGACCTACTCTAATTTACGCCAGCGGGACTGGCAAAAAAAACGGGCAGCCACTCGGCCCATCGCGGGCCGGAGATCGCCCGGGGGGGGGGCGCTGACAGCCAAATCTTCGGCGCCGGAGAATTCCGCAGCCGGCGGGGGCGGGACCTCCGACCTGGCGGGGGTCGGAGTATCCCGCCCCATTTTTTCCAATTGAGGGGCAATTTAGCATGTTCAATCCACCTACCTTGCACATATTTGGGTTGTAGGGGCGAAACCCACGCAAACACGGAGAGAATGTGAGAATGTGCAAACTCCACACGGACAGTGACCCAGAGTCGAGATCGAACCTGGGACCTCGGCGCCGTGAGACTGCAGTGCTACCACTGCACCACCGTGCTGCCCAGCTGCTTCCTTTAAAATAAGAGCACTTTACTTCAATTCCATAGTCATTTATATAAATATTGACTTGAATTTATCTCCAATTAATTAAATTCTGTACTTTTCCAAAGGTACAACTTAGACCCTTTTGTGAATTACAAAGAGGAAACTATTTGGGAAGCTCTCGAAAGGACCTATATGAAAGATATGGTATGCTTAAAACAATTCAAAGACACACTATGCTCATAAATATTAATAAACCAGGTGATTATACTCCTGTGGTCTTTTATAGACCCTGGATAATTATTTACATTGTACTTTTAGTAACTACTTTGGAACATTAGATTGTTTTTGTAATGTTTAGTGGCTCAAAAAACAGTTTTCTATAATCACAGCAGGTGATTATTCCAGCAAGAATTCCAGATAATGGCGGGAATGCTCCAGCCGTTTGTTGGCGGTGAGATTCTCTGATGGGAACGCTTTTCCCTGGCTGCAGGTCACTCATGTTCAACAACTCACCATTTCACCTCTAAGCTCCCCTCTAAAGTCCACACTCTTTTAGCATCTGTAGCTGGTAGCCTGAAGTGTGTGGCCAAGTAACGATATTTCATTATCTTCAGTCTATTTATCTTGCACTTCACTTGCCCATACCACTGAAAAGAGAAATGTAAAACAGTACTGTCATGGGAAGGTTGGGGTAGCATGAGGTGCAAACTTAGAACTCTTGCAGCTTGGAAATCAGAAGCGATTGTGTGCAGGGAGGGAAATAGGATTTAAGAGGGAGGATTAGGTAAGTGCATATCATCATCTTTGATCCTTTTGATCCACCCCAGTGATAGCCAGCACCAACTCCTCCATTGAGATGAGGACATAGGCCTATGCTACCCTAGCTGGTTATTGCCTTTGACTGTGCTGCAAGAGAGAGGAAAATGTATCAGTAAGTATTGTTCAACCTGTTCAGTTGATTTGGCTGTCATGATTGAATAGCTATGTGCAAGTGGGGAGATAGGAGATACAAGGCTTTTTTTTTGTTAATTCTTTCACAGAATGTGGGCATCACTGACTCGGCCAGTATTTATTGCCCATCCCTAATTACCCTTAGGAAGATGGTAATGAACCACCGGCTTGAACCGTTGTAGTCCATGTGGTGTAGGTACACCTACTGTACTGTTAGGAAGAGGTTTCCAGGATTTTGACCCAGTGACATTGAAGTTCCAAAGTCAGGATGATGAGTGGCTTGGAGTGGAACTTCCAGGTCGTGGTATTCCCAAGCCCTTGTCCTTCTAGGTGGCAGAGGTCTTAGGTTTAGAAGGTGGTGTTGAAGGAGCCTTGGTGAGTTGCTGCAGTGCATTGGTGGTGGATGGGGTATCAATCAAGTGGGATAAATGGTAAATGTGTGTGGAGAGGTGAAGCTGTGAATGCTGGCTATGAGTTGTGACTGAAGGAAATTGGTGAGTGAGAGATAAAGGTGAGGTGCTGTGAACAGTGGGTGAGGCAATGGCACAGCTGTTGGAGTGCAGAATATGCAATGACTGACCTCGATATCTTGTGAGGTAATTAAACTTCTTTTGTCGCAGCATTGAAGTCCTCAGGACTACCCTGCTGTCAGTGACCTATATGGATGTCTGCTATCATGCCTTCTCAAGAGTTTGCCCGGAAAGACTTCTGGACCTTTGTGGACGGAGGACCTCTCTTCTGTTGATCTCCTGCACCAAGGCCTCCAGTACTGTATTGGAGGAGATTGATGTCCACTGTGTTATGCTATTTTTGTGTCTTTTCAAGGTCAAAGTCACTTACATAGAACATAGAACAGTACAGCACAGTACAGCCCCTTCGGCCCACGATGTTGTGCCGACCACTTATCCTAATCTATGTTCAACCTACTTGTGCGATGAATTCCATCAACTCCTTGAGCCAAAATGCACCTTCCCTTTAAAAGGTGCAGGCTTGCTTTAGGCCGCTCAGGTAGCTTGAACTCATATGGGTCTCTCAGGATTTAGAATGGCCAAATCATAAGACAGTCATTCAATGTTGCACTTCAATGAGCAAGCAGCATGAATTCTCAATCCCAAAGCTTGGGTCTTATTCAACATACACTCCTCTACTGACTTCAGTTCATAATACGTTGGATGTTATTTTATAATCTAGTCACAATCCGAACAGTTTGCACAGGATTATGCATTAAATTTACTTTGTGATGGGATACTGACTGAGCTACACCTTCAATTTGTTTTCTTTGACCCAAAGCAAAGGCTTGTCCTTTAGCAAGAATGAGCCCTAAAATAATAACAATTATGAAATATGTAACACTAAGAACTGAACTACATTTTTAAAATAAATTTAGTTGCCCAATTATTTTTTTCCAATTAAGGGGCAATTTAATGTGGCTAATCCACCTACCCTGCACTTCTTTCGGTTGTGCGGGTGAAACCCAGGCAGACACGGGGAGAATGTGCAAACTCCACACGGACAGTCACCCGGCGCCGGGATCGAACCCAGGTCCCCAACGGCGTAGGCAGCAGCGCTAACCACAAGGACTGAATTTCATGATAGATTTTGAAGTCCTGCTGCCACAGCTGGAGGTGGGATGTGATGCGCTATCAATTACGAAGAGACGAGAGTAGAGAGTAATCGAGGCTTTATTAAGCAGAGATATGTTGCCTCCTGTAGCTGCCACCAGAAATGGGAGCAGCTCGGTGTGCACACACATTTATACTCCGGCTACTGGGCGGAGCCAGCAGGCAGGGATCTACCCCCGTACCTGTAATACAGGAGCCTTACCGTATTACCTCTAATACACGTATTATACAAACAGTGGTGAGTACCACATTCACCCCCTGCTAAAAAGGAGTCCAGCGGGGGTGGTGGAAAACTATTTGCAAGTATGTGAGAATTTAAAGTTTACACTCTTTTGAAAATTTACAAATTTAGCCGGTCGGGTGCCTTGATTCTCCGCCGTGAGCGTCTCAGTCCCGGTGGTGATGCGGGCGCCGGCTTGGTCGCCTGTGACTCCGGGTGCATGTTGTCCTCATCTTCATCTTCGGGTGGAACCAGTGGGAGGATGGATCGTCCTGGGGCGGGGGCTGTAGTGAGGTGCGCTGGGGGGAGGGTGGGTGGTGCCGGGGCAATCGGAGGGGGGGGTGTCGGGTGGTATGGGGCCGTGGGTGGGGACCCAGCTGGTGCCAGGTCCATGAGGGAGACTGTGTCCTGGCGGTCGTCGGAGTATGCCACGTAGGCGTACTGCGGGTTTGCATGCAGCAGCTGTATCGTTTCGATCAACGGGTCCGCCTTGTGGAGCTGCACGTGTTTGCGGAGGAGGACGGGTCCTGGAGCTGCCAGCCATGATAGGAGCGAAACCCCGGAGGTGGACTACCTAGGGAAGGCAAGGAGACGATCATGGCGGGTTTAATTAGTCACAGTGCAGAGTAGCGATCGGATGGAGTGGAGCGCGTCGGGGAGGACCTCCTGCCAGCAGGAGACCGGGAGATTTTTAGACCGCAGGGCAGCAGGACAGCCTTCCAGACCGTCCCATTCTCCCTCTCCACCTGCCCGTTTGCCCGGGGGTTGTAGCTGGTCATCCTGCTCGAGGCAATGCCCTTACTGAGCAGGAACTGACGCAGATCATCACTCATAAAGGAGGATCCCCGATCGCTGTGGACGTAAGCGGGGAAACCGAACAGGGTGAAGATACTGTTGACTGCTTTAATGACTGTGGCGGACGTCATATTGGGGCGTGGGATGGCGAATGGGAACCTGGAGTATTCATCGACCACGTTAAGGAAGTACGTGTTTCGGTCGGTGGAGGGGAGGGGCCCTTTGAAGTCCATGCTGAGACGTTCAAAGGGGTGGGAGGCCTTCACCAGGTGCGCTCGATCTGGCCGGTAGAAGTGCGGCTTTCCACTCCGCGCAGACCTCGCAGTTTCTGGTGACAGCCCTGACCTCCGCAATGGAGCAGGGCAGGTTGCGGGCCTTTATGAAGTGAAAGAACCGGGTGACCCCTGGGTGACAGAGATCATTGTGTAGGGCCCGGAGTCGGTCCACTTGTGCGCTGGCACATGTACCTCGGGATAGGGCATCGGGGGGCTCATTGAGCTTACCAGGGCGATACAAAATTGTAGGTGGAGAGCTCGATCCTCCACCTTAAGATTTTATCATTTTTGATCTTGCCCCGCTGTGTATTATTAAACATGAAGGCAACCGACCGTTGGTCAGTGAGGAGAGTGAATCTCCTGCCGGCCAGGTAATGCCTCTAATGCCGCACAGCTTCTAAGATGGCTTGGGCCTCTTTTTCGATCGAGGAGAGCCGAATTTCGGAGGCATGGAGGGTGTGGGAAAAGAATGCCACGGGTCTGCCTGCCTGGTTGAGGGTGGCGGCCAGAGCGATGTCCGATGCATCGCTCTCGACCTGGAAAAGGAGGGTCTCATCGACCACGTGCATCGCGGCTTTGGCGATGTCAGCCTTGATATGGTTGAAGGACTGGCGAGCCTCAGCCGTCAGGGGGAAAACTGTGGAGTGGATGAGTGGGCAGGCCTTGTCCGCATAGTTAGGGACCCACTGGGCGTAATAGGAGAAATACCCCTGGCATCGTTTCAGGGCTTTGGGGCAGTGGGAGTTTCATGAGGGGGCATGCGGTCGGGGTCCGGCCCTAGACCTCCATTTTCCACAACATAGCCAAGGATGGCTAAGCGGTTGGTGCGGAACACGCACTTCTCCTTATTGTACGTGAGGTTCAGGAGTTTGGCGATGTGGAGAAATTTGAAAAGGTTAGCGTCGTGGTCCTGTGGTCGTGGCTGCAGATGGTAACGTTATCTAGGTACGGGAAGGTGGCCCGCAGCCAGTACCGGTCAACCATTCAGTCCATCTCACGTTGGAAGACCGAGACCCTGTTAGTGACGCCGAAGGGAACCCTAAGGAAGTGGTAAAGGCGGCCGTCTGCTTCGAACGCAGTGTATTGATGGTCCGCCTTGCGGATGGGGAGCTGGTGGTAGGCAGATTTCAGTTCCACTGTAGAAAAGACCTGGTACTGTGCAATCTGATTGACCATATCAGATATGCGTGGGAGAGGGTACGCGTCAAGCTGCGTGTACCGATTGATGGTCTGACTGTAGTCAATGACTATCCTGTGTTTCTCCCCAGTCTTAACTACTACCACTTGGGCTCTCCAGGGGCTGTTGCTGGCCTTAATGATGCCTTCCCGCAGCAGCCGCTGGACCTCCGACCTGATGAAGGTCCTGTCCTGGGAACTGTACCGTCTGCTCCTGGTGGCGGCGGGTTTGCAATCCGGGGTGAGGTTTGCAAACAGGGAAGGTGGGTCGACCTTAAGGGTCATGAGGCCGCAAACGGTGAGAGGTGGTAGGGGTCCGCCGAATTTTAGAGTTAGGCTTTGGAGGTTGCACTGGACATCCAGGCCGAGTAACAGGGCAGCGCAGAGGTTGGTGAGGACGTAGAGCCAGAAGTTGCTGAACTCTATGCCCTGGTTGGTGACGGTCGCGTTGCAGTACCCCCGGATTTCCATGGAGTGGGATCCGGAGGCCAGGGAGATTCTTTGGGTAACGGGGTGTACCGCGAGGGAGCAGCGCCTTACTGTAGCGGGGCAGATGAAGCTTTCCGTGCTCCCGGAGTCCAGAAGGCAGGATGTCTCGTGCCCATCGACTGTCACCGTCGTCTTCGCAGTTGCGGCCGGGACTGGTCGAGCGTGATGGAGGCGAGCTGCAGCTGGTGTTCGTGGGCCCCGGGCTGGTCGGCGGCGGTTGCAGGCGATGAGCAGCCAGATGAGGTGTTCGACGAGCAGAGGTCGTGAGGCGCCATCCAAAATGGCGCCAAAGATGGCGGCGCCCGCGGCGGGTGGCATTAAAGATGGCGGCGCCCACAGGCCGCACGTGGTCTGATGGAAGGAAGATGGTGGTGCCCATTGACCGCGCGTGGGCTGCGGGGATGAAAATGGCGGCGCCCACAGGTCGCACGTGGCGGGTGCGGGAACAATGGGGATGGATACAGCGGCGACCGACCGGCCTGGCACACCGCAGCGGAAAGTCCCTTCTTCCCGCAGGCCTTGCAGATTGTGCTCCGCGCTGGGCAGCGCTGCCGGGGGTGCTTTGTCTGCCCGCAGAAATAGCATTTGGGCCCCCCGGGGTTGGCTGGCTGCCGCGCGGCGCAGGCTTGGGGTTGGCTGGGGGCGGCCGCTGGTGGGGCCCATGATGTCCATGAGGGCACCGTGCGGTCGGGGGTGTACCACTGTACGTTACAGGAGGCAACAGTCAGTGAGCTTGAGAGGTGCCTGGTTGCCGCAAGGTCGAGCATACCCTCTTCTAGTAGGCGCTGGCGGACGTACGCTGACCCCATGCCGTAACAAAAGTGTCCCGGATTAAAAGTTCAGTATGTTCGACTGCCGAAACTGCCTGGCAATCACAGTTCCTCGCCAGGATGTGCAGGGCGTGCGAGAAATCGTCTAAAGACTCACCAGGGAGTTGCTGTCTCGTGGACAGGAGGTGCTTGGCGTACAGTTTGGTGATTGGGCGGATTTAATGTCCTTTCAGGAGTATTGTTGCTTCCGTGTAAGTAGGCGCATCCCGGATAAGGGGGAAAATATCACAGCTCACCAGTGAGTAGAGGACCTGGCGTTTCTGTTTTTCCGAGGGTTGGTCCGTCGCGGATCGGAGGTAGCTCTCGAAACAAGCGAGCCAGTGGACGAAGGCCGAAGCAGCGTTGGCTGCTTGCGGGTGCAGCTGCGGGCGATCAGGCTTGATGCGCAGTTACATCGCTGTAATGTCTCTGCTTAATAAATTGATGCACTATCAATTATGACGAGACAAGAGTAGAGAGTAATCAAGGCTTTATTAAGCAGAGATATGTTGCCTCCTGCAGCTGCCACCAGAAATGGGAGCAGCTCGGTGTGCACACACATTTATACTCCGGCTACTGGGTGGAGCGAGCAGGCAGGGATCTACCCCCGTACCTGTAGTACGGAGCCTTACCGTATTACCTCTAATACACGTATTATACAAACAGTGGTGACTACCACAGGATGCGAACCTGTTCCTGTGGCAGGATCCAAGGGCAGTATTTGCCGGTGGCAGTGACTTAAGAGGCCCCTCCAAGGTTGTGCACAGGAGCACTGTTGCCATGAGGGAGGGACCATTGCCATAAGGGGAGCCTATCGTGGACTGGAATTCCCATGAAGGATGGCCCTACCTCCCCCTCCTACCGCTCTCCAGAACCTATTGGTAGGCCGCCAAGTTTACTTGATGGTGTCCCCTCCTGATGTGGGAAGATTGGTCATGTGAGGGAAGATCCTTAATTGACCACTTAAGTGGTTTAATACCGAGAGCAGCATGCTGTAAAATCCCTCCCACTGGTAATATGTCATGGAAGCGGGAAGACATGGGGCCCCCTTTCTGATACTTTCCTCTGCTACATTGCCAGCCCTCCTGCCTCCCAGCCCAACACCAAAGGGCTGTGAAATTGCAGCCCGATGGTTGGTTAACAATTCTGGTTAAAGATTGTTTTCAATTTTTATGTGGGAGAATCAGAACAACTGTTCCCTGGTTCATTGTGGAAAAATGATTCTATTTTGAAGATTTCAAAACTTCCAAAGAAACTGGAATCAGAGGTGATTGAAAACGGGGAAAACTTTTCTGTCGGAGAGCGTCAGTTGCTTTGCATGGCAAGAGCGCTTCTGAGAAACTCAAAGGTAAGCAAAAGAAGCCTGAAGATAGGCTTTAACGAAAGGGTGAAATGCGTTAAAAGACTAAACAGATGTTATCAGAAATATCTCAAAGTGGACAGTTGCTGAAAACAGATCAGTCACATTAATCTGGAATTGTTATCTGACCTCGAACATTGAGTAAATTAAAGCCAAACACATGCAGTGTGGGTGGATTTAACCCTGTAAAGGCAAAACAAAACTGAAAAGAACATTCCACATATTGAAAGTCTTATTACAAACCTTCAAACTGCTCCCTCAAGTACTTATTGAAATAAAAACAGAAAATGCTGGATAAACCCAACGAGTTTTCTCATTGAATGCACCCCTCGCCGCCATTCCACCAGCCAAAAAATCCCGGCCAACGTTTCGGATCGAAATGATCCTTCTACATTTTGTACTGAACTAAGGTCACTGTTATGTAGAGAAACTAAGCTGCAAAAATTAAATTAAACAAACTTGAGTGTTTTCTGATATAAAAACTGGTAAAATAAATCAGTGGATTGATGGGGATAAGTGTGATCAGTTATCATTCTAATTTCCATTTTCTGTAAACATTGTGATCTTTCATTTTTCTTCCTCACCATGCCCAGCCTGGATAGCTTACTGCACTGTTTGCCTATATCACAACAGAATTTCTACATCAAAATAACTCATTCTTAAATATCAGGAAGTGGAGATAGTTTTCAGTGATCTATAGTTGTATTGTTGGATGTTAGAAATAAGGGGCAGGACTTTCTGACCACCCCCAACCCAAGACCGGAATCCCACCTGAGGTGGATCTTTAACTGGTCCATTAAATTTTCTGTCCTGCCTGGAAAATATACCCCAAGGTATAGATTTAAGTGTGTTTAATTTAGTGTATTTGTATAAAAAAGGGCAAAACTCTAGTTAGATTCATGTTAAACAAAGGTGTTTGCATGTATGGGTATTGTATGGTTTCATTTTAAACTGTATCTCAATTGTGCTCAGAGAGTTTACAGTGTGAAAGTTAAAGAATAAGAAAGAATAAAATGTTGCTTAGCCACCAAAAGCCACTTCAGGAAAGAAAGATCTTGTCATTGTGTTGAACTGAAATCAAGCTGGATGGGGCCAGACCATGAAAGAGAAGGTAGCTCTCACAGCCCTGCTAGAAGAAGGAAAGCCATTAAAGGAATAATGAGTAAGAAAGCAAAGTTAGTTCTAGAAATTAGTCACTGAAAAGAGAGGTTTCCATGGAGATTGAAGTCAAAAGGAAAAATGGAACTGGAATTTGAGCAGGGTACATTTCAGTAAAGCTAAAGCCAGAGCTGAATGTGCAGACCTGGGTGAAATTGACGAGGGAAAAAACAAACATCTGAAGCATTTGTAAAGTTGGTGCATTATTTCCTATCGTTGAAACTTTGGTATTCTATTGGGGACTGAGTACTTGAAAGTATGGACGGAAACTTAAATGCATGTGGCAATTCAAGACAAAAGAAAATCCTGGAGGTGGATCCTTGCTGAAAACAGCTGAGGGAAAGCATTGTTTGTAAGAAGATTCTAAAGCCTGTCTTTTGAGACTGGTATTTGGAAACCTTCGTGTGACGATCAACTGGAGGCAAATTTAAGGAGAAATCCACAGAAGTCAGATTGCTTTCAGAGTGGGCAGTTGTCTGACCACAGTTAGCCTGTTAGCTTATGGGGATTGTGTGTTTACTAAGATACATTTATAAGATACATTTTATAACCTTTGTCATCCTTAAAGTCTGTGTACAGTTGTGAAGATACGGGGAAGTGAAAGAGTATTGTAATCAAACTTTCATGTTTAATGAATTTTTTTGTTGTTAGAAGCTAATTGGCAATCCTGTGACTCTGTTAATCCACATTTTGTAAAACAAATCTCTACAAGTTACAGGGTTCCATTCTGGGACCTTCCTGTCTTCCTATACAGTAGTAACATCAACTGGGATCATAAGACCATAAGATCCCCTTATTAAGCAAGAACCTATCTATCTCCGTCTTAAAGACACTCAGTGATTTGGCCTCCACAGCCTGCTGCGGCAAAGAGTTCTACAGATTCACCACCCTCAGGCTGAAAATATTCCTCCTCATCTCTGGTTTAAAGGATCATCCCTTTAGTCTGAGATGGTGTCACCTGGTTCTAGTTTTTCCTACAGGTAGATAGAGTGGACGTGGAGAGAAACATCCTCTCCACATCCACTCTATTTAGGCCTCGCAGTATCCTGTAAGTTTCAATAAGATCCCCCCTCCTCCTTCTAAACTCAAAAGAGTACAGACTCAGAGTCCTCAACCGTTCCTCATACGACAAGTTCTTCATTCCAGGGATCATTCTTGTGAACCTCCTCTGGACCTTTTCCAAGGCCAGCACATTCTTCCTTAGATACTGGGCCCAAAACTGCTCACAATACTCCAAATGGGGTCTGACCAGAGCCTTATGCAGCCTCAGAAGTACAACCTTGGTCTTGTATTTTAGCCCTCTTGACATGAATGCTAACATTGCATTTGCCTTTTTAACTGCCGACTGAACCTACCCATTAACCTTAAGAGAATCGTGAACAAGGACTCCCAAGTCCCTTTGTACTTCTGATTTCCTCAGCATTTCCCCATTTAGAAAATAGTCTATGCCTAAATTCCTCCTTCCAAAGTGCAAAACCTCACACTTTTCCACATTGTATTTCATTTGCCACTTTGTTGCCCACTCTCCTAGCCTGTCCAAATCCTTCTGCAGCCCCTGCCATCTCAATACTACCTGTCCCTCTACAGATCTTTGTATCATCTGCAAACTTAGCAACAGTGCCTTCAATTCCTTCTTCCAGACCATTAATGTATATTGTGAAAAGTTGTGGTCCCAAACAGACACCTGAGGCACACCACTAGTCACCGGCTACCATCCTGAAAAAGACCCCTTTTTCCCCACTCTCTGCCTTCTGCCAGTCAGCCAATCCTCTAACCATGCCAGGATCTTACCCTTAACACCATGGGCTTTTAACTTATTTAACAGCCCCCAATCCGGCACCTTGTCAAAGGCCTTCTGGAAATCTAAATAAATCATGTCCACTGGTTCTCCTTTGTCCAACTTCCTTGTTACCTCCTCAAAGAACTCTAACAGATTTGTCAGATATGACCTCCCTTTGACAAAGCCGTGCTGACTCAGTCCTATTTTACCATGCACTTCCAAGTACTTCGCAATCTCATCTTTAATAACAGACTCTAAAATCTTGCCAATGACCGAAGTCAGGCTAACCGGCCTATAATTTCCCATCTTCTGCCTCCCTCCCTTCTTAAACAGTGGTGTTACATTAGCCACTTTCCTGTCCTCTGGGGCCCTTCCTGGCTCCAGTGATTCCTGAAAGATCATCATCAATGCCTCCACAATTTCCTCAGCTATCTTTTTTAGGACCTTGGGGTGTAGTCCATCCAGAGCAGGTGACTTATCCACCTTCAGACCTTTCAGTTTCCCCAGAACCTTTTCCTTAGCAATGGTAACTGCACTCACCTCGGCCCCCTGGTTCTCCTGGGGCTCTGGCATCCCACTGGTGTCTTCCACTGTGAAGACTGATGCAAAGTAACGATTCAGTTCGTCTGCCATTTCCTTGTTTTCTTTTATTACTTCTCTAGCCACATTTTCCAGTGGTCCAATGTCTATTTTTGCCTCTCTCTTACCTTTTATATATTGAAAAAACTCTTCCTATCTTCCTTTATATTACTATCTAGCATGCACTCATACTTCATCTTCTCCCCCCTTACTGCTTTTTTAGTTGTCCTCTGCTCAATTTTAAAGGCTTCCCAATCCTCTGGCTTCCCACTAATCCTCGCCACTCTGTATACATTTTCTTTAGCTTTTATGCTGTCCTTGACATCACTCGTCAGCCATGGATGCCTTGTCCTCCCCTTAGCATGTTTCCTCCTCCTTGGGATGAATTTCTGTTGTGCCTCCCTAATAACCCCCAAAAACTCCTGCCGACTGTCTTTCCTGCTCGGCTCTTTTTCCAATCAACTCTGGCCAGCTCCTCCCTCATGTCTTTGTAGTTACCCTTATTTAATTGTAATACCGTTAAATCTGATTGCAGCTTCTCCCTTTCAAACTGCAGGGTAAATGTAGGGTAAATTCTATCATACTTTGGTCACTGCTCCCTAAGGGTTCCTTCACCTTGAGTTCCCTAATCAAGTCGGCCTCATTACACATCACCAAATCCAGAATTGCCTGTTCCCTAGTAGGCTCTGTCACAAACTGCTCCAAAAAAAACATCTTTTAGACATTCCACAAATTCCTTTTCTTGGGATCCACTACCAACTTGATTTTCCCAGTCCACCTGCATATTGAAGTTCTCCCATGATTATTGTAATATTGCCTTTTTTACATGCCTTTTCTATCTCCTGATTTATTTTCTGCCCACATCCTGACGACTGCTCTTTTTAACTTTGCGATTCCTCAACTCTAACCACAGAGATTCTATGCCTTATGATCCTGTATCACTCCTTGCTATCGATTTAACTTCATTCCTTACTAACAATGCAACCCCGGCCCCTTTGCCCATCTGCCTGACTTTCGATAGGACATATATCCTTGGATATTTAGATCCTAGCCCTGATCCCCTTGCAGCCACGTCTCTGTGATGCCCACAACATTGTACCGGCCAATTTCATTGTCCGCAACAAGCTCATTTACCTTGTTCCATATACTGCGCGCATTTAGGTACAACACCCTCAATCCTTCATTGACCACATCCCTTTTCACACTCTCCTCAGTCACTGTACCCTGTACTGTGGCCATTTTTGATTTTTGACTATGGCTTCTCTGCCTTACACTTTCCCCCTTACTATTTTTTGTTGCTGGCCCCGTTTTACTTCCCTCTGACTTCCTGCATCCCCCCCCCCCCCCCCCCCACAATGTCCTGCAGCCGCTCCATGACATCCTTGACCCTTGCACCAGGGAGGCAACATACTATCCTGGAGTCTTGATTGCGACCGCAGAACCGCCTGTCTATTCCCCTTGCGATTGAGTCCCCTATCAATATAGCCCTGCCATTCTTCATTCTGCCCTCCTATGCAGCAGAGCCACCCACGGTGCCATGAACCTGGCTACTGCTGCCTTCCCCTGGTGAACCATCTCCCCCAACAGTATCCAAATCAGTATATCTATTTTGCAGGGAGATGACCACAGGGGACAGCTGCACTGCCTTCCTACTCTTGCTCTGTCCTTTGGTCACGCATTTTCTATCTCTCTCAGTAATTTTCACCTGCGGTGTGACCAACTCGCTAAACATGCTATCCACGACGTCCTCAGCATCACGGATGCTCCAAAGTGAGTCCATCCGCAGCTCCAGAGCCATCAAGCGATCTAACAGGAACTGCAGCTGACACACCTCTTACAGATGAAGGAGTCAGGGTCAGTGAACGTGTCCCTGAACTCCCACATCGCACACGAAGAGCATGACACGTGTCTGGGATCTCCTGCCATGTCTTAAATATTAGGTTAACTTCTACAACTACAATGCCAAAAAAAAAAAAGACAAATGAAAAGAAAAACTACTTACCAGTCACAACTACTTACCAGCAGGTCCTTGCTTGGCCAATCAAATCACAGACCTCCTGTGACGTCACTCTTCAGTCTCGCCTCTCTCTCCGCGCTCTTTATTGAAGTCCCGCTCCTCTCTCCGCGCTCTTTATTGAAGTCCCGCTCCTCTCTCCGTGCTCTTTATTGAAGTCCCGCTCCTCTCTCCGTGTTCTTTATTGAAGTCCCACTCCTCTCTCCGCACTCTTTATTGAAGTCCCGCTTCTCTCTCTTAGTATTATCTGTTCATTCTCAAGTAATTAAAGAAGTGTTATACAAATGAAAATTCTTTTTTCCTACTGAAGAAATTCTCTATGATTAATTTACTGTATTGTTACTCCATTAGATTATAGTTTTAGATGAAGCCACAGCATCCATTGATTCAGAAACAGATTCATTGATTCAACAGACCATCAGAGAAGAGTTTAAACACTGCACAATGCTGACGATTGCACATCGAATAAACACAGTTCTGGAATGTGACAGAATTCTAGTTATGGATAATGGAAAGGTAAAGAACGCCCTGTACAACATTGCACAAATTCCCTAGATGTTTTTGTACACGATTAGCATGTTTCTACTGACATTACCAACAGACAACCTTGCTTCTGGACAATTGAAACAGCTGTATATTTAATCACTTGATCATTAGACAGAAACTATTGGAATTATTATTTTTATACACTGTTGTCATTGAATTAGAAAAAAAATCCAAGAGTCGGATACTTGTAAGGTTTTAACTTGTTCATCCCATTGTCACAATGACTTACCAGCAGGTCCTTGCTTGGCCAATCAAATCACAGACCTCCTGTGACGGCACTCTTCAGTCTCACCCCTCTCTCCGCGCTCTTTATTGAAGTCCCGCTCCTCTCTCCGCATAACAGTGCGTATAAATCCTGGTAATTATTACTTTAGGTCGCAGCACAATAGAAATGGAATCACTAGAACATACTGATGGAGTTACTTATCTGATGATAATAAAATATCAGTGGGTATCAGCTTAACCTCTAACTGGATGACTAGAAATAGCAATGTGATATGATGGTGATCGTGTTTTCCCTCCCCCATTAGATAGGCAAAGCCCATCTTTACTACCATGCTAAAATTCACAACTCTCGTTGTAACATTATTCATTATTGCCAGCATGAATATACAACCGACTGTTTTTCATTAGTCTGCATTTGTTAGAAGGCTGATAAGATAATTGCAAAATTCACTTATTCTTTTTCAGGCTGTGGAATTTGACAAGCCAGCTGTGCTGCTGCAAAATCAGAGTTCAATTTTTGCATCTATGCTGGCTGTTGCCAACAAAATGAAGCCATAAATATGCAAAGAAAGTCCAAATTCAGAATTGCTACAGAAAGATGCTTTGATTAGATCAGAGGACAATTGACTCAAATGTTCTTAAATATAAATGCGTTTATGAAGCTGAATGTGTTTTTTTGAATGAGCCACTATAATGAGCAATTACTTGTATAATCTCCAGTTTCAGCCATCGAGGGGTGAAAATAAATTGGCTCCAAGCTTTATTATTGTGATGATACTGAAGTTAATCATCATTGGGTTTTGTGGTAATTTATTTCAGGAAATTAAATATTAGGGTCACTATAAAAAACGATTGTGATCTGTATTATTTTATTGATTGAAATTCCTTATTACAACAGTTATGCACACAGATTGGTTAACACACTGAAGTCAGATATTGCTAGCTCTCTTCTGCATGCTGGAAGGAATTTACTTTATTGCCTGGTCAATATTTCAGGGAAGAGCAGAGACAAGCATAGTATGCAAGTCCTTGGTATGAACGATCTGATTGATGCAAATTTTTCTTAGATTCTAACCCAGACAAGTTGCCAGAATAAAGACTGCTGGGAGAATGTTTATGCATTAGCACATTTCCAATTGTATCAATTTAAAAGATGGTATCAATATGCTGATGTAGATTGATGGAAGTGGGTTGGGGACTTTGGAGCAAAGCACTGAGTAGGGCCAACTCCACCTCTTCCTGCGCTAGGCTAAGCCTCATGCAGTTTAAAGTGGTGCACAGAGCCCACCTAACTGGAACACAAATGAGGTTCTTCCCAGAGGTGGAGGAAAAATGTGAACGGTGCCACGGAGGCCCAGTCAACCACGTCCACATGTTCTGGGCATGCCCCAGACTTGTCGGGTTCTGGATACCTTCTTCGAGGCGATGTCCAGGGTTGTGGGGATGAGGGTGGAGCCGTGCCCGAGAGTGGCAATCTTTGGAACAAAGAAAATTACAGCACAGGAACAGGCCCTTCGGCCCTCCCAGCCTGCGCCGATCCAGATCCTTTATCTAAACTTGTCGCCTATTTTCCAAGGATCTACTTCCCTCTGTTCCCCGCCCGTTCATATATCTGTCTAGATGCATCTTAAATGATGCTATCGTGCCCGCCTCTACCACCTCCGCTGGCAAGGGGTTCCAGGCACCCACCACCCTCTGCGTAAAAGACTTTCCACGCACATCTCCCTTAAACTTTCCCCCTCTCACCTTGAAATCATGACCTCTAGTACTTGACATCCCCACTCTTGGAAAAAGCTTGTTGCTATCCACCCTGTCCAGACCTCTCAATATTTGTAGACCACAATCAGGTCCCCCCTCAACCTCCATCTATACAACGAAAACAATCCTAATCTACTCAACCTTTCTTCGTAGGTAGCACCCTCCATGCCAGGCAACATCCTGGTGAACCTCCTCTGCACCCTCTCTAAAGCATCCACATCCTTCTGGTAATGTGGCGAGCAGAGCTGCATGCAGTATTCCAAATGTGGCCTAACCAAAGTCCTATACAACTGTAACATGACCTGCCGACTCTTGTACTCAATACCCCGTCCGATGAAGGCAAGCATGCTGTATGCCTTCTTGACCACTCTATCGACCTGCGTTGCCACCTTCAGGGTACAATGGACCTGAACTCCCAGATCTCTCTGTATATCAATTTTCCCCAGGACTCTTCCATTGACCGTATAGTCCGCTCTTGAATTAGATCTTCCAAAATGCATCACCTCGCATTTGCCTGGATTGAACTCCATCTGCCATTTCTCTGCCCAACTCTCCAATCTATCTATATTTTGCTGTATTCTTTGACAGTCCTCCTCGCTATCTGCAACTCCACCAATCTTAGTATCATCTGCAAACTTGATAATCAGACCACCTATACCTAAGTCCAGATCATTTATGTATATCACAAACAACAGTGGTCCCAACACGGATCCCTGTGGAACAGCACTAGTCACCTTTCTCCATTTTGAGACACTCCCTTCCCCACTACTCTCTGTCTCCTGTTGCCCAGCCAGTTCTTTATCCATCTAGCTAGTACACCCTGAACCCCATACGACTTCACTTTTTCCATCAACCTGCCATGGGAAACTTTATCAAACGCCTTACTGAAGTCCCCTTCCCTCATCAATTAACTTTGTCACTTCCTCAAAGAATTCTATTAGGTTTGTAAAACATGACCGTCCCTGCACAAAACTATGCTGCCTATCACTGATCAATCTATTTTCTTCCAAATGTGAACAGATCCTATCCCTCAGTATCTTCTCCAACAGTTTGCCTACCACTGACGTCAAACTCACAGGTCTACAATTCCCTGGATTATCCCTGCTACCCTTCTTAAACAAAGGGACAATATTAGCAATTCTACAGTCCTGCGGGACCTCACAGTGCTCAAGGATGCTGCAAAGATATCTGTTAAGGCCCCAGCTATTTCGTCCCTCGCTTCCCTCAGTAACCTGGGATAGATCCCATCCGGACCTAGGGACTTGTCCATCTTAATGCCTTTTAGAATACCAAAAACTTCCCCCTTCCTTATGCCGACTTGACCTAGAGTATTTAAACATCCATCCCTAGCCTCAACATCCGTCATGTCCCTCTCCTTGGTGAATACCGATGCAAAGTACTCATTAAGAATCTCACCTATTTCCTCTGACTCCACGCATAAATTCCCTCTTTTGTCTTTGAGTGGGCCAATCCTTTCTCTAGTTACCCTCTTGCTCCTTATATACGAATGAAAGGCTTTGGGATTTTCCTTAACTCTGTTAGCCAAAGATATTTCATGACCCCTTTTAGCCCTCTTTATTGCGCGTTTGAGATTTGTCCTACATTCCCGATATTCCTTCAAAGCTTCATCAGTTTTAAGTCGCCTCGATCTTATGTATGCTTCCTTTTTCATCTTAGCTAGTCTCACAATTTCACCCGTTATCCATGGTTCCCTAATCTTGCCATTTCTATCCCTCAGTTTCACAGGGACATGTCTGTCCTGCACTCTAATCAACCTTTCCTTAAAAGACTCCCACATTTCAAATGTGGATTTACCTTAAACAGCTGCTCCCAATTCACATTCCCTAGCTCCTGCCGAATTTTGTTATACTTGGCCTTTCCCCAATTTAGCACACTTCCTTTAGGACCACTCTTGTCTTTGTCTATGAGTATTCTAAAACTTACGGAATTGTGATCACTATTCCCAAAGTAATCACCAGCTGAAACTTCAACCACTTGGCCGGGATCATTCCCCGATACCAGGTCCAGTATGGCCCCTTCCCGAGTTGGACTATTTACATATTGATGCACGATCAATGACCACTAAAGCAAGGTTGTAGTCCAATTAAGGCTTTAATAAGCTAGATGTTTCCCCCAGCAGCTCAGGTACAGAATGAAGGCTGCTGGGGCGGCACAGGCTCTTATACTCTGCCTTGCAGGGCGGAGCTACCATACAGCCTGACCAATAGGAAAACATTCAATATCTACCAATGGTGTTCCAGCATTACCAGGTACCGTAATACCTCTACACAGACTACCACATTCACCCCCTGTTAAAAAAGAGTCCGGCGGGGGTGGTGGCTTGATATTACAACATGGTAACATGGTAGAAATTATAGTTATGGAGGTCCCGTAATACCTCCGCACAGCGTTTTGTAACTATTTACAGATTCATAATTAACTATACACTTTAAAATGAAGCAATCAGTCGATCGGGGGCCCTGGTCGTCCTCTGTGATCGTCAAAGCTTCGGTGGTGATTCCGGTGGAGGCTCGGGCATCTGTGTCTCCAGGAGCGTGGCCTCGATCTCTGTGGCAGCTTCAACACCCCTAGAGGGTGCTGGTCGGGAAAACGGTTTACCTGGGAAGGGAACGTCTGCAGGGTGCGTGGGTGGCAGAGGTCCTTGTGGAGGGCTCGGAGGCGGCCCACTTGTGCGTTGGCACATGTGCCGCGGGACAAGGCATCAGGGGGTTCGTTTAGCTTCCCGGGACGATACAAGATCTCGAAGTTGTAGGAGGAGAGTTCGATTCTCCACCGCAAGATCTTATCATTTTTTATCTTGCCCCACTGTGCATTATCGAACATGAAAGCAACCGACAATTGGTCAGGGAGGAGAGTGAATCTCCTGCCGGCCAGGTAATGCCTCCAATGTCGCACAGCTTCTACTATGGCCTGGGCCTCCTTTTCGACTGAAGAGTGGCGGATTTCGGAAGCATGGAGTGTACGTGAGAAGAAGGCCACGGGTCTGCCCACTTCGTTGAGGGTGGCCACCAGAGCTACGTCAGACGCGTCGCTCTCGACTTGGAAGGGGAGGGACTCGTCGATGGCGTGCATCATGTCCTTTGCAATGTCTGCTTTGATGCGGCTGAAGGCCTGGCAGGCCTCTATCGACAGGGGAAAAACTGTGGACTGGATCAGGGGACGGGCCTTGTCCGCATAGTTGGGGACCCACTGGGCATAGTAAGAGAAAAACCCAAGGCAGCGTTTCAGGGCCTTGAAGCAGTGAGGGAGGGGGAACTCCATAAGGGGGCACATGCGCTCAGGGTCGGGGCTTATAACTCCATTTCGCACTACGTAGCCGAGGATGGCTAGGCGGTCGGTGCTAAACACGCATTTATCCTTGTTATATGTAAGGTTAAGGATCTTTGCAGTCTGGAGGAATTTTCGGAGATTCGTGTCGTGGTCCTGCTGGTCGTGGCCGCAGATGGTGACATTATCGAGATACGGGAATGTTGCCCGTAAACCGTAACGGTCAACCATTCGGTCCATCTCGCGCTGGAAGACCGAGACCCCGTTGGTGACACCGAAGGGGACCCGTAAGAAGTGGTAGAGCCGCCCATCTGCCTCAACAGCAGTGTATTTTCAGTCACTAGTGCGGATGGGGAGCTGGTGGTAGGCGGACTTAAAATCCACCGTGGAGAAGACCTTGTAATGCGCGATCCTGTTTACCAGGTCGGATATGCGGGGGAGAGGGTACGCGTCCAGCTGCGTAAACCTGTTGATGGTCTGACTGTAGTCGATGACCATCCTATGCTTCTCCCCGGTCATTACCACCACTACTTGAGCTCTCCAGGGACTGTTGCTAGCTTCAATGACTCCTTCTCTCAGTAGCCTTTGGACCTCTAACCGATCCTGGGCACTGTACCGTCTGCTCCTGGTGGCGACGGGTTTGCACCCCGGGGTGAGGTTCGCAAACAGGGAAGGCCGGTCGACCTTGAGGGTCGCAAGGCCGCAGACAGTGAGGTGGGTATAGGGCCGCCGAACTTGAAAGTTAGACTTTGGAGATTACACTGGAAGTCTAAACCTAGGAGTGTGGCCGCACAGATGTGGGGAATGACGTAGAGCCGGTAATTTTTAAACTCCCTTCCCTGGACTGTGAGGTTTGCTACACAAAACCCCTTTATCTCTACTGAGTGGGAACCGGAGGCCAGGGAGATTTTTTGATTAACAGGGTGGACGGGGAGAGAACAGCTCCTTACCGTGTCGGGGTGTATGAAGCTCACCGTGCTCCCAGAGTCGAGGCGTCTCGTGCCCGTTGATTAGTACTGTTGTTGTAGCAGTTGCGAGTGTTCGAGGCCGGGACTGGTCCACGTTCACCGAGGCTAATCGCAGCAGTTGAGTGTTTTCTTTGTGCGGTTGTGGTCAGCCGAGCTGGGGCCCTGGGAGTCCATCCAAGATGGTGGCTCCCATTGGTCGCACATGGCTGGGGGTGCACAAAATGGCGGCGCCCATCCATCGAACGTGGCGTCCGCGAGACAAGATGGCGGCGCCCGGGGGCCGCACGTGGCCCTGGAGGAGGAAGATGGTGGCGCCTGCTGGCCGCACAGGGACCGTGGAGAGGTTTGTGGTGGCGGTCCGCATTCGCCGCTGGAGACCGTGGCGACCGCACTGGCCTGGCATACCACCACGAAGTGACCCTTTTTACCGCATCCCTTGCAGGTGGATGCGCGGGCCGGGCAGCGCTGCCCAGGGTGTTTGGTCTGCCCTCAAAAGTAGCAGCGGGGCCCCCCGGGGTTGCCAGGCTGCCTTGCAGCACAAGCTTGTGGGGCGATGGGGGAAGCCTCGGGGTCGGCTGCGGAGGGGTTCCACGCTGCCCAGGGGACTGCCGCGCGGTCAGGTACGTAAGCGCGGGCGTTTCTGGAGGCCACATCCAGGGAGCCTGCAAGGGCCCGTGCCTAAGGTGTCTTTTTCCAGCAATCGCTGGCGGATTTTGGAGGACAGCATACCTGCCATGAAAGTGTCCCGGATCAAGAGTTCTGTGTGGTCGCTCGCCGAAACCTGTGGGCAGCTGCAGTTTCTCCCCAACACCAGGAGCGCACGGTGGAATTCTTCCAGCGATTACCCAGGAATTTGTCGCCTCGTTGCTAGCAGATGTCGGGCGTAGACCTGATTTACCGGGCGAATATAATGTCCTTTTAGCAGCTCCATTGCTGCATCGAAGTCTTCCGCGTCCTCGATGAGGGTGTAAATTTACGGGCTCACCCTCGAGTGCAGGACTTGCAATTTCTGTTCTCCCGTGGGTGTGTTTTCGGCCCTTCCGAGATATCCTTTAAAACACACCAGCCAGTGCTTGAAGGTTGCCGCTGAGTTCGCCGCGTGGGGGCTGAGTTGCAGACACTCCGGCTTGATTCGGAGCTCCATCCTTTTAAATCTAGCTTATTAAATTGATGCACGATCAATGACCACTAAAGCGAGGTTGTAGTCCAACTGAAGGCTTTAATAAGCTAGGTGTTTCCCCCAGCAGCTCAGGTACAGAATGAAGGCTGCTGGGGCGGCCCGGGCTCTTATACCCCGCCTTGCAGGGCGGAGCTACCTGACAGCTTGACCAATAGGAAAACATACAATATCTACCAATAGTGTTCCAGCATTACCAGGTACCGTAATACCTCTACACAGACTACCACACATACTGCTCTAAAAACTCTCCTGGATGCTCCTTACAAATTCTGCTCCATCTACGCCTCCAACACTACATGAGTCCCATTCAATGTTGGGGAAGTTAAAATCTGCCATCACGACCACCCTATTGCTCCTACATTTTTCGGTAATCTGTCTACATATTTGTACCTTTACTTCACGCGCGCTTTTGGGAGGCCTGTAGTAAAGTCCCAACAATGTTACTGCACCCTTCCTTTTTCATAGCTCTACCCATATTGCCTCAGTGCTCGAATCCTCCATCGTGCCCTCCTTAATCACAGCTGTGATATCACCTCTGACAAGTAATGCAACTCCTCCACCCCTTTTACCTCCCTCTCTATCCCTCCTGAAGCATCTATACCCTGGGATATTTAGTTGCCAGTCTTGCCCTTCCCTCAACCAAGTCTCAGTAATACCAATAACAACATAGTCCCAGGTACTAATCCAAGCCCTAAATTTATCTGCCTTACCTGCTACAGTTCTCGCATTGAAACAAATGCACCTCAGACCACCTGTCCCTTTGCGTTCATCATCTCTTCCCTGTCTACTCTTACCCTTAGTCACAGTGAGTTTATTATCTAGTACCTTACTGGCTTTAATTGCTGCCTCTTTACTGACCTCTAACTTCCTAATCTGGTTCCCATCCTCCTGCCACATTAGTTTAAAACCTCCCCAACAGTGTTAGCAAAAGCACCCTCTAGGATATTGGTTCCAGTCCTGCCCAGGTGTAGACCATACGATTTGTAATGGTCCCACCGCCCCCAGAACAGGTTCCAATGTCCCAAAAATCTGAACCCCTCCCTCCTGCACCATTTCTCAAGGCACATATTCATTCCGTCTATTCTTGAATTTCTACTCTGACTGTCTCGTGGCACTGGTAGCAATCCTGAGATTACTACCTTTGAGGTCCTACTTTTTAACTTATCTCCTAACTCCCTAAATTCTAATTGTAGGACGTCATCCGTTTTTTTATCTATATCGTTGGTGCCTATATGCACCACAACTGGCTGTTCACCCTCCCCCTTCAGTATGTCCTGCAGCCAATCTGAGACATCCCTGACCCGTGCACCCGGGAGGCAACATACCATTCGGGAGTCTCGTTTCCGACCAAAGAAACGCCTGTCTACTCCCCTTACGATTGAATCCCCTATGACTGTAGCCCTGCCAGTCTTTTTCCCGCCCTTCTGTGCAGCAGAGCCAGCCACAGTGCCATGAGCCTGGCTACTACTGCCTTCCCTTGGTGAGTCATCTCCCCCAACAGTATCCAAAACGGTATACCTGTTTTGGTGGGAGATGACCGCAGGGGACACCTGCACTGCCTTCCTGCTCTTTCTCTGCCTTTTGGTCACCCATTTCCTGTCTCCCTTACCAATCCTAATCTGCGGTGTGACCAACTCACTGAACGTGCTATCCACGACCTCCTCAGCATCGTGGATGCTCCAAAGTGAGTCCATCCGCAGCTCCAGAGCCGTCATGCGGTCTAACAGGAGCTGCAGCTGGACACACTTCCTGCACATGAAGGAGTCAGGGGCATCGGCTGCGTCCCTGAACTCCCACATTGAGCAAGAGGAGCATAACACAGGTCTGGGATCTCCTGCCATTTTTACGCTCCCAACAGTAAGTTCAAAAGAAAAAAATTACTCCCCTTCTCAGCAAGCACTCACTCAGCAAACACTGCGCCCCGCACGAAAGCACCTCAGGGAAAAGAAAAACTACTTACCAGTCACAGCCAATCACTTACCTGCAGGCTGTGACGTCACGGTTCAACTTCTTTCTACTTCTAGCTGCCCTCGAGTCTCCCTCTTGATCTTTACTCGGCTGGTATCCTTACAGTGATTGTCTTTTTTTGGGGGTTTGAGGAGGAGGTAGGGAGGGAAACACTGAAGAAGTGTTTCGGGTTTAACTGTCACTTGACAACAGCTCCTCCACAAACCATCTTTTGGATGCAGTGATCGCAATGCACAGATGCAAATTTTCCCCGCAACAGCCAATCAGCAGCTCTGCTCCACTGCCCTCTGCTGGATGCTTGCCTTGACTTGAACACCTAGGGTGTCTTGCTCAGGGACACTTTCTGGATGCAATGACCGCAATGCACAGATGCAAATTCTCCCCACAACATCCAATCAGCAGCTCCGCTCTACTGCCCTCTGCTGGATAAGCCAAATCTTCATATGGGGAAGAGGGTGACGCCCCGGCTTTTGATCCTAATCGCATGCCGGAGAATCCTGTGGTGTACCTCATGTGAAAAGCGTTGTATATAAGAAACAAACTTGTTTGTAAATACCAGATGGACTTGAGCTGTTACTCTGTAAAAACTGGAAAATACCAATAAATATATATTTTAAAATATATATATATATTAGAAATAAGATCTAGATTTAAGTGGGTTTAATTTAGTGTTTTGTGCAGGAAATGGTACAACTCTAGTTAGATTCATGGTGGACAAAGGTTTTTGCATATATTGGAATTTTCAGTTGCGGTTCAAATTGTGTGTCTATTGTGCTGAGAGAGTTTACAACGTGTAATGTAAATATGAGCTTGGGGAAAGAATGAGCTGTTGCTTAGCAAACAGGGCCCACTTTTAGGAAAAATACCTTTTTGAGTTTAGTTTTAATTGGAAGCCAGGGCAGCTGAAGATAGGCAGTGAGAGAGTGAACAATTATCTGCTCTGCTAGAAGTAGGAAAGGCATACAATGGAGTTATGAGCAAGAAAGCAAGTCCAGAGAAGCTCAACGACAGTTAGTTCTAGAAACTAAAAGTTCCAGGAAGTTTGAAGTGAAAGGAACAGAGGAAACTGCCATTGGATCAGGATACTGAAACTAAAGACAGAGCTGGAAGTGCAGACCTGGGTGAAATTGAATAGAGAAAAGCCAAAGATTGGAAGCAGTTGTAAGTCCGGTGTCCTTATTTCCAGCCTTTTGAAACAATGGTGTTCTGAGTTTTAAGTGTAGACGTTTGGATGCTGTGGCAATTCAAGACAACGGAATACTGAAAGAGGAGGTGGAAGCCTGGAGGCAGAACATTGCTAAAACAATGAGGAGGAAACCATGTTTGGAAAATGTGGAGGCAGACCCTTGATGAAAACAGCTGAGATAAGGCATTGCATAAAAGAAGATTTTAAAACTAGTCTTTTTGAAAGTGCAGTGAGGAAGCAGTCGTGTGATAATCATCCAGGGTGAATTTGTGGAGAAATCCACAGACCAATTGAGTGACATCTGCTACTGGGTTTCAGAGTGGGGTGTTATCCTTGAAATTGTCTACATTTATGAAGATAAATGAGAGTGAAGGAATGTTGTATTATAGTCAAACTTTTCATGTTTAATGAATGATTTTTTCTTGTTGTTAAAAGCTAATCGACTGTCCTGTGGCTCTGTTCCTCCATGTTTTCTAACAAAAAGTTAGAGGTAAGATCTTTTGAGCCAGGGTCTGTTCTGGGATCATCCCGTCCCGTTCTAACATCACCTGGGATCGTAACATCAGTTTTAACATGATCAAAAACATTATGGACAAGATTTTTTGATACTGTCAGTGGCAGGCATCTTGCCAAGCAGGATGGGGATAAAGTGTACAATGACCAAAAATCAGTTTGTCACCCATGTAAAAATAGTTTGCTATTTTCCACGACTGTCTTTCACGGCAGATCGGGCAGCCTGCCCTGCCACTCCAGGAAATGCATTTGCACATCATGAATACTCATTAAAAACCAGCTCGCCAGAGTCATACACCCACTCTAGATCAAAAGGCCACACTGACAACTATTTGGACTGACGTGATTCACGACCGGATCTAAGTGACAGTACCTGAACAGCACTACTTCATTCATAATGTCAAGGTGTGAGCACATGGTGTTCGCCGATGTCTCACTGCACATTGCTTGCAGCTGCTCTGACACCATGCCAAGGTGCAGGGGGTTGGCATCAGAGCATAGGCTTACCAAGCGAGACCAGCGAGAAGGCCAGGGACCCAGGTTGGGGGGGCGGGGGGGGGGGGTGGCAATGGCTTGACTAGGGGGGGGAGAGGGGGAGCTGAGACATGACAGAGGAATGGGAAGGGGCTGGAGGGAAAGGCCTTATTAGTGGCGGGGTGGGGAAGGGTATGGGCAAGTGGCATTGGAGCACAATGAATAGGGTGTACAGAGGCACATGACTCAGGGGGGGGGTAAGGTGGCATGGTCATGACTAGCAAAGATACATGTGAATAAGGCTGAATTAGTCAGGCCACAAAACATAGACAGTCCTGGGCAATAGAGCCACAGAGAGTTGGGACCAGAAAGCATAAAACACTCCAATGGACCTGTGCCACAATTTAGAAGTCTTTGCTTGCCATGCCTACCCTGGCTCCAGTCCAGGAAGTGGGACAGCTCGTCAGTCCTTGGTCAGTCCCTCACATATGTCGGTCTTGGAGATTGGTGGCTTGATATTGGGTTGCAGATGGCAGTCAGTCAGGGGAGGCATTTGCAGTCTGTAGAAGGGGAAACAACTCAATAGTTAAGAAGGCACTCAATAGTCTCATAGGCAGGGGCCTTGGCAAGTCACAGTACAATTGGCTTCAAGGTGGAGAGTTGTCAGGCCTCCCTGGGGCATTGGGACATCAACTTCAAATGGTTCTGAGGAAAGGGCAGGGGGAACAGGGATATCAACAACCATCACGACGGGGTCAACGATTAAAGGGGGAGGAAGGAGAGTGAAACCTGGAGGGAGGGAAACCAGCACATGATGATCCTATAGCATGATGGGAGAGATTTAAAACAAAAAAAAAAATGTTGAGTACCCAATTCATTTTTCCAATTAAGGGGCAACTTAGCCTAGCCAATCCACCTAACCTGCACATCTTTGGGTTGTGGGGGCAAAACCCACGCAAACATGGGGAGAATGTGCAAACTCCACACGGACAGTGACCCAGAGCTAGGATCGAACCTGGGACCTCAGCGCCGTGAGGCTGCAGGGCTAAGCCACTGCGCCACTGTGCTGCCCCCGATGGGAGAGATTTTGACTGTCACAGGAGAGGTGGGGGGAGCTGGAAGCTGGTCTGGTAGTAAAACCTCAACATCACCATTTTACAAGCTGATCCACTGATGCAGCTTAAAAGCAACATTTGAAATATATTGCCGGGGAGGGCTCCCAGTGCTTGTGAGAGGAGTCGACCACTGCACTTGTGGGCTGAATGAAGGGGTACCCTACTCATTTCCACTTTTGCAATTGGAGAGGATGTTAGAAGCAGTCTTACATCAATTTAGAGATTGCGGCACCGTAATTCATGTTGCACATTCTTGCGAGAACCTATTCCCAATCCGGGCCAATGCAGGATTGGCTTCTAAAGCCCCTTTGTCCCTAGTGTGGGAAATCCTGAGTGTCTGAAGAAATAAACTGAAAAGGGGCAATGAGCCAAAATGAATCAGCCTAATGGCCCAAAAACCTTGCAGCTGGCACATTCCAGATTTGAACATCCCACCCCCTTGCCCCACTAATACACTCAAAGCACAATGCAAGTTGGGCTTGCTGTGTCAACCAAAGGAAACAGCCTGACCATGGCCTGATTGGTAGACCTTAGACAAATGCCTCACGGGTTGGAGGTTGGACAAGTCTGCTCTAATAATCATGGATTTGGAAAGATGAGGACTAATAGTGGCGTCAGGTGTGAACATGGACATAAGATAATGCTGCAGGTCAACAAGAACACATCAGGGGCGGGATTCTCCGTTGGCAACGGTGAATTAGGAAACTCGATTGGGCGGAGAATCGGTTCTGATGCTGAATTCGTGGCAGGCGCCGATTTCACAGCAAATCGCAATTCTTCATCGCCTCGACAGCGATGTCAATGTGTTCCAGAACGCACTACAGTAACGCAGTTAGCATATCATTAGCAGGCCTGACTGGGGGACCCTGGGGCCTCCGCGCTTCTCTGCCTCCAATAGGCCGAATTTCTGATGGCAAGGTTCACTTGTGCTTTTAAAAATCAGGCTCCGTGGCTGCTGAGGGGGAGAGAGGTGGTATGGTATGTGCCACATATCGGCATAGTTTGCTGACATTTGTGCTGCTGGCCGGGGGCTTCTGCCAGGGCCAGGGGGAGTAGCTGGGGGGGCCGGGAGGTGGGCTATGGGGTCAGGGTGGACGGGTATGGAGCACCATTGCTATGGCCTGCAAGGCAGCCATGCATCTGCGCACACCTATGACTGCCCATTGTGAACTTAGCGTCACAGGTCAAAAGGGTGTGCTCCCAAGCCACCCTCCTAGGTGCCCTCTGGTCCCATCCAACCCATCAGCCGTATGGGCAGGCCCAGCGCAATCAGTGCCAACTTGTTGGCTGAGATGCTGTATGGGGAGTGCAGTGTGTATATGCGGCTGCAGGTTGTTGGCCTCCTGAGAGTCAATCGTTAATCCGCACTGTTTCTCATTGGAATGACTGTGTTCCACATGGCACCAGTGCTAGCCCCTTAATGAGAAGTGGAATGAATCAAAACCTACATTTGTGAAATGGGAATAAAGGTTGTGTTTACCTATTCTGCCTTTGTGCTCCTAGTATTTCTTATCTTTTCTAATCCTACCACTACATTTTGGAGCATCCTCATGCCCCAAAGAAGCAGGAGGAGGCCATTCAGCCCTTTGAGCCTGCTCTGCCATTCAATATGATCATAACTGATCATCGAGTTCAATACCCCGATCCCACTTTCCCTCATATCCTTTGATCCCTTCAGCCCCAAGAGCTATACCCAATTCCTTCTTGAAACTGCACAATGTTGTTTCCTCAAATACCTTTTTGGTAGCGAATTCCACAGATTCACCACTCTCTGGGTTAAGAAATTTCTCCTCACCTCAGTCCTAAAAGGTTTACCCCTTATCCTCAAACTATGACCCCTAGTTCTGGACTACCCCACTTTCGGCAACATTCTTTCTGAACTACCCTGATTAATCCTTTTAGAATTTTGTAAGTTTCTTTGAGAACCCCCTCACTCTTCTGAACTCCAATGAATATAATCCTAACTGATTTAGTCTCTCCTCATATAACAGTCCTGCCATCCCAGGAATCAGCCTGGTAAAACGTTTGCTGCACTCTCCTCAGATAAGGACAAAATTGCAGACAATACTCCAGATGTGGCCTCACCAATGCCCTGTACAATTGCAGTAAAACATCCCTTTTCCTATACTCAAATGATCTTGGCGGGCATCCACTCGAGGGCGCCAGTCGGCTTTGGGTCTTTTGCTGTGGGGCAAGTGCACCCTCCTTGACCTGTGGAATGTAGCTGATGAGGTCAACCCAGAGTCACCTGGGTGGATGGCTCCGCATGTCCACCTGTCCTCCCAGTGGTGCTAACCATTGCACCCCCTGTTGCTAACTTTTGGTTGGTTCAATTGGCTCTGTTTTATAACCTTTGCTCTCGAGTCGCCAGGTATCTTTATGATACCGCCATGAGGTTCAAGTTCAAGTAATGATCAATAACTCAACACACCAGTTAGTAAGATTCAAATCAAAGCACATTTATTATACACAGTAAATCGCTACTCATGCATAAATTCTACTTCTAAGCTACTTCTACAACTAACAGGCCTATACTTAGCTACGGACTGGCCCACCAGGTATGGGGAACAAATGGCCTTTCGTTCGGATTTTGAAACTGCGGGATTCAAAGCCGGTATGGACTGGTAGCTAGGAACGCCTATCTCGTAGAGAGCGTTGACTTGAGACTTACTTCAGTGATGCGGCAGCTTGGACAGTTCACTCTCAAAGGTTGGTTCGCGTTGCTGAGTGACCCTGTCAAGAAGGACGATTTGAACTTGGGGCTTAACTTTTATAATCCCCAGGGGCTTCCCGCCTTTCGGGGCGGACCCTGTACCTGGTTCTAGGAGATTGGACTTTGTTCCAATTGCTTGGTTCGATTTCTCCAATATTGGAGCGGTTCCCTGATCGATGGGCGGTCTTAAGGTGTCCGTTAACCTCTTTTGTGTTGGCTCCTGCTGGCGCCGGGGAGTCTGGCTTAGCTTTGTTTGTCCCGAATGTTGCGATTGTTCCCAGGGATTGCTTATTAGTATGTAGATGGCTGCTACATTATTATGCAGATGGCTGCTTGTATCGATGCTGTCTGGGCTTTTGCAGAGTTTAATACACAGTAACTTGCACCTGCTGGTTTCTGCCTGTGTTGGCTGAATTTCCCTTCAACCTTTGCTGTTCTCCATTTTAAATCGGGAGTTGGCCAACTCAGGTGGCTACACACCCTCCTTGTGATCCTAACGCGAAGCGTGAAGGATCACATAACTGCGTTGTTCTCATTCCCTGACCCGGCGAGCACTCTTCTATGGCCTCTACACTGACCATAACTATGCAAAACATTTTTAACTGACAATTCTGAGGGGCGTTATGTCAAACAGGGACATGCAATACAAAACAAGAAAATCGGAACCTCTAACTACCCTTAATAAACTACACTCACTCAAACATTTCATCACACTAACTTCCTAAACCATACAAACAAAATCATAGCAGTATTATACACATTTTCCTGGCTTGGCAGTCAAGCTCAGGATTGTAGAATTGCTCATGAACATTTCTTTATTTACAACAAATCGCAAACGAATGCTCTTTATTATAGATCGCGGGGCTCGGGGGTCTGGGCATATCCGAAAATAGGGGATCTTATTCTATATACCGGGGTGCGAGCGCTGTAGGCTCTCCTTCTCCATTTTCTCAGACGAATAGTCTGCACGATGCAGCAGAGTATCACCAATACCAATAAGGACTCTATCAAGTAGGACAGGGAGTACCAGGTTATAAACCTGTCACACCAAGATGGTGTGGTGTCACTTGTGACTGGGCTCTGGGTACTGTGGGGAAGTGAATCATTAACGGCTGGGCGGTTGAGGTCAGGGGGTTCGCATTCGCGCGTAACCAAATGTCCATCATCACGATGAGCAACGCGGAGGATGTCCTCATGGTTCTTCTTCTTTCACTTCTCTTCTCTTCTCTGGTCCTGGAGCTTCTGGAGTTCTGTGGAAATCAAGCATACTGTCTGTTACTATCTTGGTTTAATATCTCATATGATAGCCTGTCTGTCCTTTAGTGGCAATTACTCCCTTTATAATTGGTCACTATGTGTGACTCCCTCATTTTTTTTTCAAAAACCGAATTTCAGGACAAGACACACTTACAAATACTGAACCAGTGCGCACCGTCTCGCAGACTGTGCGGTTTACCATCCAAATGTTTGAGGATGTAAATAGCAGAGGGTTGGCAACCTAAGGGTTACCGGAAACAAAACAAAACTTTTTGAACCAAACTCTCCGAAATGAGGTGCATATGGGCCGCGACGGGTAAGAGTTGGATGGAGTCCCCGGGTAGGATGGCGACCAATGCCATTTGTGCCCTACCCGAGCGTAGCTGACCAGAGGGGGGTTCCCAGGCAGGGTGGGTCCCAATGCCGTTTCTCCACTGCCTGAGCAACCGACAAGAACGGGCAAGAAATGTAGTCATCGTGGGGGTTGCCGTATTGGTTCTTCCTTCGAACCAGAAAGGCAGTTATGAACGGGGGTCTGTGTATCTGTCGACAGACGAGTTCCTCTGAACTGGCGTCTGGGACATTAACAAGTCTCTGCGGACAAGCTAGTTCCTCTGAACTAGCGTCTGGCTAAACTAGTTTCTCTGACTGCCAGTGGGCGTCAGAAGGGTGGTGGCGTGGGGGTGTGGAAATTTGTTTTCCAGTCTAACATACAACATTTAACAGTACAAGTACAAACACCATAAAACATGCTGCAGGTTCCATCAGAAAGGACACCGTTTCTCCCAAGCGGTTCCTTTTAAAACATCATCTGGACACCTCAGTTATCGGTTGCGAATAGGGTCGCAAAGGGGTTCTCGTTTTGGGAGTCAGACTCAAAGTCGTCCTCTTCACCCGGATGCCAAACTCTCGAGTGTATCAGGGATGATAGGGCTGCATGGTGTGATTTTGGATCGCTCTCGTCATTTCGGACGAGTCTGTACTAATTATCTCTGTGCCAATAGGTGGTCTCTAGTTCTGTGGGGACGGAATCGGGGTCGTCATTGTAGGTCGGTGGTGGCATTTGTTTAGGAAAGTGATCGTGAAGGGATCACTCGAATCGTGGTCGGATTCGCTGGGTGTGGGTCCTGTTGCATGGGGATAGTAGGGAGGCGTGCTGTGGCTATTGTCCGAGTCACAGTCGCTGTCTCTGCTGCTGCAGTCTGTGGGTGTTCTGGGGCGGAGTCTATAGTTCAGGGGTGGAGTCGGGGTTGAGTCCGTGGCTGGGCTGGACGTGTTGGGGGAGGGTAGGGTTACGTTGGCTGTGGGTGGGACGTGGTCTGCTGCGTCGAGCATGACGTGGCGTGCGTGGTTAGACTGTGTTCCATATGCCTTCATCTGGTTGATATGGAACCACGCAGTCTTTCCGTTGGGATACTTTATTTTGTAGACGGAAGGGCTTACTTTCTCCGCAATGGAGTACGGACCCGAGGACTTAGGTGACAGGAATGTGCTGGGGTTGTATACGGAGAGCATGACTTGCTGTCCTACACTGAACTCTTATCGAAACAGGCCTTGCTCTGTTTCTTTCTTGTGCCCAATTTCACTGCGGCTGCTAGCTGAGCCGTTTTAACATTCGCCACTAATTGTTCCACTGCTTTCTCGTGTGTGAGGGCCGTCACTTCGAGGCTGGTCAAATCTAAACCTAATAAAAATTCTGTGCCTTTCCTGGGGCGTCCGGTCATGAGGGTGTGTGGGGTGTAACCTGTAGAAGTTGAAAATGTATTTCGCAAAATCATCAGCGCAAAAGGGAGGACTGAGTCCCAAGTGGTGTTGTTTTGCTGGACCATTTTTCTGAGGGTTGATTTTAGGGTCCGATTCATGTGCTCCACGATACCACTCGACTGGGGGTGGTATGCAATGTGGAATTTTTGGGTAATGCAAATATCGTGAGGACGTTCTTCATGACATGTCCCGTAAAATGGGAACCTTGGTCGGATTCAATGCTGCGGGGGAGCCCCCATCTCGTAAAGATGTAGTGGGTTAAAATCTTGGCTGTGGTCTTTGCAGTGTTTGTTCTGGATGGGAATGCTTCCACCCATTTGGTAAACGTGTCTATCACCACGAGTACATATTTATAACCATTCCTGCAAGGGGGCAATGGTCCTATAAAATCAATCTGGAGGTTGATTAATGGGTCAGGTGTGACTGAGCTGAGCCATTTTGGCGTATCTGTCCTGGTTGTTCTGGGCACAGATAAGGCAATTCTCAACGTAGTGAGTAACATCTTCTTTTAAACTCGGCCACCAGCAGAGCTGCCTGAGGTGGGCTGTAGTGGGATCGATTCCCTGATGTCCATGACTGTCATGGAATAAACAAATCAGTTGATTCCTGTCCTGTTCAAGAACCACATAAAGGGTGTCATTTAACACCACACCGTCATGTGTGGTCAGTGTATTCTTAAACCTATCAAAAGGTGCTGGGAATCTTCCTTTTAAAATCTCCCTGAGATTGCTGTCCTGCTTCTGGGCCTGCACGAAATCTTCGGTATTAGTCTGCGAGACCTGAACAGCATTCACTGGTGCGCAGTCGGTGAGTGTCCAAAAATATCCGTGCCTGGAACCTGCTTTAGCCAGTGCGTCGGCTTTTACATTTCCAGGGGTGAAGGAACAATGGTGACTACGAATTTTGACTACACCAAAAGTCCTGTTCTGTGCTCTCTCTAAGATGTGACGGAGTAATGGGGCTGAGGGGAGGGGTTTGCTGTCTGCGGAAACAAATCCTCTTGCTTTCCACAGGGGTAGGAATTCCATAAGGCTTTTGCAGACATAGAGGCTGTCCGAGTATATGTCTGCTGGGCTGGGGAAGGAATCTGGGTGTTCCACTATGTATGAGATGTCCGCACGTTCTGCTGCCTGCGCGCCTAAGTGTCCAGGAAGTTTTATTGCTATTTCTTCTTGGGCGCATCCCTGCGCGTCCTCGACATAAATGCCGCAACCTGTTATGCGCTTCCCTTCTAATATTCATAAGATCCATCCACATATATCCTAATGGGTTCGCACGTGTCTGTGTGCTTGGGGCTCTGGGTTGAACTACTTATCTTTCTGGGGGGTGTTTTAGCAATAAAGGGGCCTGTGTTGTGGTGTGGAGAGATAATTTCACATTCATGGGGGGTTCCGGGGTACTGTAGGTTGTCGGCTAAAAAGGTGTGGGTCTTTGTCCTTTTAACAGTGATTATCATAGAATTTACAGTGCAGAAGGAGGCCATTCGGCCCATCGAGTCAGCACTGGCTCTTGGAAAGAGCACCCTACCCAAGGTCAACACCGCCACCCTATCCCCATAACCCAGTAACCCCACCCAACACTAAGGGCAATTCTGGACACTAAGGGCAATTTATCATGTCCAATCCACCTAACCTGCACATCTTTGGACTGTGGGAGGAAACCGGAGCACCCGGAGGAAACCCACGCACACACGGGGAGGACGTGCAGACTCCGCACAGACAGTGACCCAATCTGGAATCGAACCTGGGACCCTGGAGCTGCGAAGCAATTGTGCTATCCACAAGGCTACCGTGCTGACCGTCCCTGCAAAAGAAGGGTCCATCTAGCTGCTTTTATCTGGCTAACTGTACCGCCCTTGAGTCGTCCGTCCAGTAAAAGTTGGGTGGAGGTGTGTTCTGTGAGGATTGTGATGGGTTCAGTCCGTTAATGTAAGAAAAATACTGTACTGCCCAGAAAACTGCGAGCAGGTGCCTCTCACCGGCTGAAAATCCCTGCTCCACAGCATCTAAAACGCTGGAGGAGTAAGCCACGGGCCTTAACCGTTTGTGCCGTTCCTGAAGGAGCACGGCCGAAAGGGTGCGGTCTGTGCTTGCTACCTCTATAGCGTAAGGGGAAAGCGGGTCTGGAACTTGTAGTGCGGGGGCTGCTATGAGTGCAAAGAGTCCACAGCATCCGTATGCTGCGGAAGCCATTCCCAGGGGGCTCCTTTCTTTACAAGGTCTGAGAGGGGTGCTGCCTTGCTGGCAAAACCGTCAATGTGGTTTTGGCAGTGGCCAACCAGTCCTAAAAACGACCGGAGGGCTGAAACGTTCTGGGGAAGGGGCAATTTAGCAATCGAGTCAATACATTTGTGCTCGATCTCGCGTTTACCATGTGTGATAATTGTACCCAAATATATCACCTTATCTTCCAAAATCTGGGCCTTTTTGGGGTTAACTTTACAACCAATTGAATGTAAGAGTTCCAGGAGTTCGGACAGAAGCTCAATTTGCTCTTCCTTGGTGTCTGCCTGCAGTAGTAGGTCGTCTACGCACTGGACCAGACGTTCGGGGGCGAGAGAATTTGGCTAAACCATTTGCCAGCTGTCAGTGGAAAATGGAGGGGGAGTTGTGGAATCCTTGTGGAAGGCATGTCCATGTGTACTGTTGATTTCTAAAGATGAAGGCAAATTTGTACTCGCATGCCTTTGCCAATGGAATGGACCAAAATCCATTACTGATATCCAAAACCGTAAAGTATCGGGAATTGAGTCCCTGCTTGAGCATGGTCTCGGGACCTGTTGCTACTGTGGGGGCTGCTGCGGGGGTGATTTTGTTGAGTTCCCGGTAATCGATGGTCAGTCGCCCTGATCCATCGGGCTTTCTCACTGGCCAAATCGGGGCATTATTATTTGAAGCTACTGATCTAAGTACGCCCTGCTCTAATAAGCTGTCAATTGCCTTTGAGATTTCTCCCTCTGCCTCTTGGGGAAATCCATATTGTTTTGGGGGGCTGTGGTCAGGTCCTGTGATTTGTACTGAACCAGTCATCCGGCCACAGTCGTGTTTGTGGGTCGCGAATGCTGTCCTGTTCTTTTGTAACACTGCCCTAACCTGCTTGTCCGTGCTAAGCGTGGTCGGGTTAAACCAAAATTCGCCTACTGCCCTAATTTTGTTGGCGTATTCTCCTATTGTGAGCGTTGCGGGGGCTCTGGCAGGTTTTGCCATTTTCCAGACGCATTGGTTGACTGGATCAAAGGATAGTTTGTGGGAATTCATAAAGTCAATTCCCAAAATGTGTTCTGCTGCGTGGGGCAGATCGACTAAGACTACGGGGTGCTTGGTGGTGATGGTGCCGATTTGAATGGGTACAGTGGCTGTGATGTGTCCCTGCGGTGAGTGGCCTGTAAAGCCGCTGAGGGTGATGGTAGCTGCAGTGGGCCACATGTCTTTTTGAAACATGGTGGAGGAATTGATTGTGGTGCGGGACCCTCCTGTGTCCCAGAGAAACTCGATGGGCTGTCCCCGAATTCTTGCTGCAACTACCGGTCGTCCGGACCTATCCCAAAGGGTGTCGCAGACCCAACTGGGGGAGCCCGAACACCGTCAGTCCGTTCCGTTCAGGTCCGTCTGATCTGAACGGGTGATAACACTATGTATGGGCTCTGTCTTATTCTTACTTAGAGTGCCCGTCTGTTGGGCTCTGTGGCTTTCGTGGGGCATTGCATTCTCTTGCAAAGTGTCCTAAATGGCCACAGTTGAAACACTCCTGTGACTTTGGTGGGGGGCTGTTCTTGTTTTCATTTACCCAGGCAGGGTTCTGGTGTGTTTTAACTGTGTGTATGTCTGCTTCTGCCTGCTTTTCTTTGGGATTTTTAACTGTGGGTTTGTTTTGTACAGACTGCTCCCAGGCGCGGGACAATCTTTTTACGACCCATTTCTCATTATGAGCCTCGTCTGAGGGGTCATAATTCGCACAAGCTTTTTGTCCTGTTTCTGTGGCATGGGAGATAAGGGTGCGGGTCCATTTGGCCATGTTGTCTGGGGACAAATGGGCGCGGTCTAAGTCTCCTAAAACTGCTGCAAAATGGATCCACAGGCTTCCAGCAAACGCTGTGGGGTGCTCGGTTTTCTTTTGCCTGCACTTATTGAGGCCATCTACGGGGTCACCCTGGTTATACCCGATCGCGTCTTGGACCGCGGTATGCATTTCTGCAAGGGTGCCTCCTCCTACATTCTGTGGGTCGGGAAGGGCTGCTACGACCGAAGGGTCCAAACTCAAAACTGTGAGCTTTACGTGCTCACGCCCGTCCAGGCCATACATGGTCGCCTGCTGCTTTACTCTGGCAAGGAGGTGGTGGGAGTCTGAAGTGGGGTGGAACGGTGTGATTTTCTCGCACGCTTCCCATAATTGGGTCATTGTTAAGGGGGTGGTGTACAGAAATTCTGTGTCATCCAATGTGGCTGTGCGGAGGGTGGTTACTGGGTTCATTGGAGCCTGAACTATCTGCTCTGTGCGGGGTTGGGGCGCTTTCCTCTTCTGGGCTTTCCCTGCGCACATGTTCCCTGAACATATCTCTGCGCTGTCTCATTTAACTCTTCCCAATCAGGGCCGTCTTCCTCATCTAATTTTGCTCCGAAGTTTTCCTGGAATCCGTTCTGAACTAAAAGCAGAGATTGCAGCTCTGCAATCTGCTTCCGCCACTTTGCGTGGTCTAGTGAGCTTTGTCTTTGCTCCGTGGTGGCAGCATGGAATGCTCTTAATGCTGCCTTCAGGTCACTACACTGCCTCTGCAATGCCTCTCCCTGCTTCTCGGCTTCCTCTCGTACCAGGACTGCACGTTGCATGTCCTGATAGGCCTTTTCATACTGGGACTGGAAGCTGCTTAAGTGCGCCAGACAAGACTGGTGTGCCCGCTTGGCATCATCCACCTCTCCGTCTTTTGCTGCCAACTTCCTCCTCAACTCTAAGTTCTCTCTTTCTACCTCACTGACATCGACCTTGCTCATTCAATGTATGCCTTCTACCTCTTTCCGGAGCGTCCTAACGACCTCCTCTGTGCCTCGCAATTGTGCCAAGCAGGACTCGATTGCCATCGGCTTGCAAGCTTTTCCTAAGCTCTTCTTGTGAATCTCGCTCAAGTTCTCCCACCAAGTATGTCCTATACTCCCGGGACCTGTTTCCTCGTTGTTACAGAATCCGCTCCAAAGGGGCCATCCTTTCCCATTGAGGTACTTCCTGATTTCTTCTTCCCATACGGGACATTGTCCTACTCTACTGCTTCTGGTCGCTGCGACCGCAAATTCCTCTGGGTTCATGAGGCGTTGCATTGCCTGCATTGCCATCTTTCCTATCTGAATGCTTCTTTTAAATTTGGAACAAGGGGGACTAAGGCGGTGCTGTAATTACGGGTACGGCTTTCGCTAATTTCCGAAATACAAACTACCGGCAGTTTTGTCGCAACAAAAATCTATCAGTATTACCTTATAGGCCTGTTAGTTACGCATGCATACACACACTTCCGAATTATGAGGATTGATCAGAACTGCTTGAACACTTGTGGTTTTCTGTTCCCAATTCGATCTCTAATTCAAATTTTTGGGTTCTCCCGGAGTGGTTGAGCCACTTCTAGTTCGGGTCCCACTGGAGTCGCCAGTAATATGTTGCTAACGTTTGGTTGGATAAATTGGCTCTGTTTTATAACCTTTGCTCCCGAGTCGCCAGGTATCTTTATGATACCGCCATGAGGTTCAAGTTCAAGTAGTGATCAATAACTCAACACACCAGTTAGTAAGATTCAAATCAAAGCACATTTATTATACACAGTAAATCGCTACTCATGCATAAATTCTACTTATAAGCTACTTCTACAACTAACAGGCCTATACTTAGCTACGGACTGGCCTACCAGATCAGGGGAACAAATGGCCTTTCGTTCGGATTCTGAAACTGCGGGATTCAAAGCCGGTATGGACTGGTAGCTAGGAGCACCTATCTCGTAGAGAGCGTCGACTTGAGACTTACTTCAGTGATGCGGCAGCTTGGACAGTTCACTCTCAAGGGTTGGTTCGCGTTGCTGAGTGACCCTGTCAAGAAGGACGATTTGAACTTGGGGCCCAACTTTTATAGTCCCCAGGGGCTTCCCGCCTTTCGGGGCGGACCCTGTACCTGGTTCTAGGTGATTGGACTTTGTTCCAATCGCTTGGTTCGATTTCTCCAATACTGGAGCGGTTCCCTGATCGATGGGCGGTCTTGAGGTGTCCGTTAACCTCTTTTGTGTTGGCTCCTGCTGGTACCGGGGAGTCTGGCTTAGCTTTGTTTGTCCCGAATGTTGCGATTATTCCCGGGATTGCTTATTAGTATGTTGGTGGCTGCTACATTATTATGCAGATGGCTGCTTGTATCAATGCTGTCTGGGCTTTTGCAGAGTTTAATACACAGTAACTAGCACCTACTGGTTTCTGCCTGTGTTGGCTGAATTTCCCTTCAGCCTTTGCTGTTCTCCATTTTAAATCGGGAGTTGGCCAACTCAGGTGGCTACACCCCGTGCAGAACTAGCTCCAATATTTATTAGGGCTGAGTCCAGCGGCTCATCATCTGCCTTGAAGTCTGCAGGAACATGGTGTCTAGAAGTCCTCCGAGTGCCAGTGACCTTGTATGTCCCTGCCTCCACCTGCTGGGGACCTTAGTCTGTGTTGTGCTCAATAGATTGTGCCTGGAGCCTGCTCTCCAACAGGATCCTACCTAAGTCTGTGTCTCTACGTTGGTGGAGAGTATGGGTGAACTTTGTGACAGTTCTACATCTAGTGCGTCCTCAGGATCCTCATTCGAGATGGTCAAGGGGCCGTAGCTGATTGGTTGGCTGCCAGTGAGCCTCTTCCTTTTCCTGCTGGTGCCTGTCAAAGAGAGAAGAAATAAAGAATGATTGACTGCATAGTCACCAACATTACAAAGCATTCACAGTTTTGTTCACAGGTGAACGATGAGCTTGTCCTCGCTGGCTTGAGAGAAGTCTGCCTCATGCTTGACGCAAGCACGGTCCCAATCCTCGCCAGTCAGCTTTGTCACCGGCTCTTCATTGATGTGAGAGGCCTGAGGTCAGGCATCCTCCCTCCCCTCTGGGATCTCTGCTCTTTGTTGTGGGTGATCTTCTCCTGCAAAAAGACAGATGGACAGGCAATGAGCAACATGGATGCCAGAACAGATGATAAGGATGCCAATCTTATGTGGGTGTTGATCGAACCTCTGTAAGAAGTGAGGACATAAGCTGTAGGGGATATGAGAAGTGATGAAGATGTCAAAGTGTGAGTGAGATAAACCTGTGCTGGCAGTGTGTGAGATGCCTATGAACTGTAACCCCATGACTGCCTGATGAGCTTGTGAGAGTTGAGAGTGAGGAGGAGGTTGGCTTTCCTTGGCAGAGCAGATGAGGTTATTCACCTTCTTCCTATACTGGATGGCAGTCCTCTTCTGAGGAGTGTTCGTGCTGATAACCATGGTGACCTGCTTCCAAGCTGGCGTTCTGAGGTTGGTGATCCTCCTTCTGTCATCACAGGGGTAAAAGATGTTTTGACGCTCCTCAACTGTATTGAAAAATTCCCCCAGCGCAATGTCGCTGAACTTTGGGGCAGTTAGCTTTTTCTTTCTCTGGGCTATCTCTTGCAATGACCAATCCTGGGCTGCAGAGAGTGAATGATGTGCGTGTTGTGGTTTAAACATGGCACCTCGAAGGATGGTCGGATGAGGTCGCGGCTGGGCAGACAAATCTCAGCCCTCCTCGCCACGAGACAGGACGTACTTCACGTTCATGAATAAATAATGAGCTCCACACCAACTGACAGGAAACGCGTCAGTTCTCCTGCCCCCCAGCACACTTAGTCTCCCAGCGGAAAATTTCGCCTTTACTGTCAATTATTAGTTCAGTGATCCCATTCATTTGAAACAAATAGGATGCAGCCTCACCATTTATCAACTGCCACATTTGGAACCTCTCTACAAATCATAGAATCATATACAATGAACACACTTCAGAAAACACACTCAAACAATTTTAATCTGAACATTTAAGCAGAAATAAGGCAACAGAGATTGGGAAGGACGTGTAGTGAGCATTTTGGTTCAGAGACCAGATAAGAAATTAGCATCCATTCTCAAGGTTCAAATGTCTGTAAAGCAGTAGCTGATAGAGCTGCGTCGTAATGATTTTTATATACCAAGGATAGTACATTTTATAGCTACCATAACACATGGGTATCTTGCAATGGGCACTCAGTTGGATTTTTTCCCTAACCTTTCACCTCCAACTAGTTTTGTGTTGTAAATTCAGGAAGGGTAACTTAGTAATGGGAAGGTTAATAGGGGTATTATAGTGAATAATGGGACTAATGTTAGGAAAGCAAAGGTAGTTTTAAGGGGTCCATATTTGTATTGATAAAGATTAGAAATAAGGGCTTGATTCCTCTGGCCGTTGGGATTCTCTTTTCCCACTGGAAATGCTCCTCTGCCTGTGCATTTCCCAGCAATGTATTGTGGCTTCAATGGCAATCCCATTGTCAAGCAGCGGGAAGAGAGAATCCCACCACAAGTGAATGGCGCGCCACCAAGAAACACGCCGCTGGGGAACTAGAGAATCCCGCCCAAAATATAGTTTAAAGTGGATTTAATTTAATGTTTCTCTGCCTAGAAGTGTAAAATTTATAGTTAGATTCATGTTGGACAAATATGTTTGTATGTGTGAGGGTTGATTAAGTTCTAATGGTTTGAAAGGGGTACGGCATGAAGAATAAATAAAAGGCATAAACCTTTGGATGTTGTTAACAACCAAGTTTTTTACTTGTTTTTCTCGGTGAAGAATCTTTGGAGAGAGAACCTTCCAGGGCCAAAACTGAAACACCTCTGTTCAGATTAAAATCCTAAGAAGAATTAACTTTTCAGACAGACCTGGTTCCTCCCTTAATCACATCATCTGTATCCAAAACATAATGCATTCTTCTGTCTCCTCCCACAAGGTGTCCCATGACCTGTTTAGCCAGGACCAAGCACAAAACTCTTCATAAACTATCTACTCCCCAGTTGTTCTTCAAACATAAACAACATTCCATTAGCTAGCTAGCTGTAGACAAGTAAATAATTCTCAAATCTATTAACAGAACACTTCACCTGAAAAATCAGTGATTACCTCACTTTTACGATCCCTTAATCACAGCTTTAGCAGACATACTGACTGTATGCATCTTAACCCAGGCTTTGATAACATTACTACAAAAACAAACTATAAATTGGCAATTTCTTACGTTCATCACATAAGGTAAAGATGCTTTTACGTTTTAGTTTCATCTGCATTTGTGGGCAGTTTGAGATAGGTAGTGAGAGAGAAATCAGCACTCACATCTCTGCAAGATGTAGTTGGTTTAGAAGGCAAGAGAGGGAACATCTTTCTCAGCTTTGTTAGAAGGAAAGCCATACCATGAAGGCAATGGTTAGGAAAACAAGTGCAGAGATCTGAAGACCAGCGAGTTAATGAAGAGAAGTTTCTAAGAAGTCTGAGGTTAAAGGTAGAGACAGAGCACTGTTCAGTAAAGACAAACAGGTCTGAGAAGAAGGTTGAGATGCCAGAAAGATAACTGAAGTGATTTATGGGATTTTACTACAGCCTGTGCAACATGAGTTGAAATAACTATGGGAATTGGTGGCTGGATCTTAGAGTTTGTGTTAGAACAGTTAAGACAAAAGAAACCTAAAATGAGGTGTATAAAGCCCAGGACTGAATTTGATGTTAAAAGTGAAGTGGAAGCTTTGTTTAAAAGTGTCATATGTAAAACCTGGACCGGAATTTGGAATACAATCCAAAGCATTATTATGAAAGAAGATTTTAAAGCGTGTATTTGGAGTGGAGCTTGGAAACTCTCTTTGATAATCATCCAGGGGGGCTATGAGAAGATATACACTGACACTAATTTGGATTCAGAGTGGAATGTATGTATTTGACCACAGTCATCTTGTGTGCTTAATGGGGACTTTTTGTTTCAACTAGATAATTGTTGCTTAAGATGTACTTTGTAATCCCTGTTATTCTTTAAATGTATGTGTATTTGTTAAGCTAAGGTGGGGGAGTAAAAGCATATTCTATCGTAATCTGATTTTTAAATATTTAATCATTATTTTTCTTGTTGTTAAAACTAACGAGTGATCCTGCGGCTCTGTTCCTCCGCATTTTATAAAATAAAAGTTACAAGTCAGGGATTTCCCAGTTTGTAATTTTAGCCTTACCAATGGAGCACACAAAACTAAATAAGTTCTCTTTTAATCTTGGGACTCGCCGTCAAATACAATTTTTATATGACCTTCGCTGCATTAAAGTATCTCAAGGCCCTTCACAGGAGGAACCACCGAACAAAATTTAACACTGAGACACAAAGAGTTATTAAGATAGCTGGCTAAAAACCTGGCTGAAGTAGTAAGTATTAGTTAACATCTTAAAGGATAATCTCTAATAAAGTGCAAGAGGCAACAAATGGCAGATTTGTGCAGCATTCTAGAGAACAAGTGAAAAAAGAACTAAAATCAGAAAATACTGAAAGTCCTCAGCAAGTCAGGCCGTATCTGGAGACAGAGAAACTGAGGATGAAATTTTACAGCCGTTCTCGCCAGCGGGATCTCCTGGTCCTGCTGACAGTGAACTCCCACTGTGAGTTTCTTGGTGGCGGGGGGTGGGATTGCAGAGAATGGGAAACCCTGTTGACCAATGGCAAACCAATTCCATGGAAAGCGCTAAAATCCCACTCAGAGTTAACATTTGAGTCTAATGACCCATCACAGATGGAAAACCTTAGGGGTGTAATAGGTTTTAAGCAAGCACAGAAGGTGTACGGCACGGTGGTATACTGGTTAGCATTGCTGCCTCACGGCGCCGAGGAACGGGTTTGATCGGCCCCAGGTCACTGTGTGGAGTTTGAACATTCTCCCTGTGTCTGTGTGGGTCTCACCCCCACAAGCTAAAAGATGTCAGACTAGGTGGAATGACCACACTAAGTTGCCCCTTAATTGGAAATAAATAACTGGATACTCAAAATTTATTTTAGGAAACCAAGTACAGAAGGGTGTGGAGGGGAGGAAAGAATGCAAGGTAATGTTTGTGATAGGATAGGGCAGAAGAGATTAAATTACAAAATGAGTGATGGACAAAAGAGGGTGCGGGAGGAGGAGCAAGGTAATGGGACAAAAAGGGAAGCAAAAATTAGATCTAGAGGAACTGTCAATGGCATCAGTAGAATCATTGCCAGCACCTAATGGGCAAGAAAAATGAGAGCAGTGCTTGTGATATGAAAGTTTTGAACTGAATGTTATGTCTGGAAGGTTATAAAGTAATGCTGTGGTGTTTTATGAGAGTGAAACCTGCTGCAATTGCAACATTTTCAAAACTGTCCATAAAAAAGATGAATGGCTAACGGTGCATTGCTTGAAAAGCAACGTCAGCAAACTGAGTGGGATAACATTAGGTCAGATGGTAATTTATATTTAGGTTTCCACTAAAAAATCCAGATCATTGCCCAGCCTCCAGGTGTTCTATTTATTACATTTCTGCGCAATTATTTTTACAAATAACAGAAGTAAGCTTTGATGTTTCAATGATTTTAGCGGTGTCTTTTCCAGATGAAAAATGACCGTGATGCATTGTTAGTTTAGGTCCACAACTCTCACCAAGAACAGTGAATTATGACAATGTTTTAAAAAGTGTTAAAGGTTCATGTGTTATGAGTGCCACAGGGACAAATGAATTACGATTGGCCTTGACATTAATGCCTGGAAATCCTAAATGGCAGTAGTATTTACAACCTAATGCAAAGGTTCTCACAGAAATATCAACACTGCTTTAAACCTTAATTCCTGTTACTCGCCCATTCAGTTCAATCCATTTGCAGTTGGCTCTTTAGTCGGAAATTTGGATCAGCCTGCAGAAGTCTCCAGAGAATTTAAAGTGGTTCGAGATGCTATTACTGACCTAAAGATCCACGGGTAGGCAACCTATGGCTCGCGAGCCAAGCGTGGCTCAATACAGGCACAAATATGGCGTTTTGGGTTATTCACAAAATACATGCAACTTCTAAAATTAAAATGAAAAATTAGTTGAAAATTTTTAAAACAAGTAAAATTAACGAAGATGAGGGGCACAGAATTTTTCAAAAGGCGTGGACAGACTTGTATACACTTGTGGATAGGTCTGGGTCTCCACCCTGTCTCAAAAAAAACTAACTTGGAATGGCATTTCCTGCCAAGGCACGCTGCATTTGCTACAAAATACCGTGAGGGTGACGCCCAAAATAAAGTCTTGTGAGGAGCTGCACCTAGCATGATCGGCAAATACAGGGCATCCTTTTTTGTCAGAACAGCTGAACAGTCCGTTTTTGAACTTTCATTGCATTGAGCATCAGGAAGCACTTTGTGTGCAGCCTTGTGGAACCAACCTCGGAAATGTAATAGGATTGGTTGTTCGCATTGTCAATTGGATTCCTGTTCGAGGCCTCATCACCGTCAATTTCAGTCACTACTCAAGAAAGTAATTTCCGAATACTCCGATCTATTAATACACAGCACTCTTCATGGTTACCTCGTGGCAATGTTCTGTCTCACCTGCAGGTGTTGCCTCCTGCATTGAGATTAAGTCATTTTTGGATATGAGGGGTGTTAAAAACATTAAATAAAGTCAGTGAGTACAATGTTTCACTCATGCTATTATTAATCAATGTCAATTATAAATAATATCAAGTTATATATTTTCAGTCATGCAAATGGACGTACTTATAATGACTCTTTGTTGGCCACTTGTTCTGAATTTTGATGTAGGTTGGCTCTTGGTTCAAAAAGGTTGCCGACTCCTGGTACAGATGAAACTGGTAAACTCACCACTTTGAGGAAGTCAGAATACAATCATTTCAGTTTTTTAAATAAAATGGCCAACAGAGCATTCAATAAGTGAGTAAAAATTAATTTTAGATAACACTCTGTTGGCGAATGTCGTACAGTTACGTGAGTCACCGAAGGGTCACTTAAGGGCCAGCTTCTGGTTGATCGGCAGTTTTAATGGGAGTGATATCCACCCCACACTGGAACAGCTTGAACAGGAAATTCCCCACGGTGGAGATGGGAACCCTGATAGCCATAAGTAGGCTGCCTGATTGGGATTTAATCCTAACAGGTCTTCCAGAAATGGCAACGGTGGGTTGGCACCAGTTCTCCAGCCAGTGGACGGGCCCATCGCTGTGACCATTAAATTCCACCGATCATTTCTAAAACCTTCCCTCCATTTAGATAAAATTGACCAGTCTGTAGTTGCTGGCCTTATTCTTACATGTTTATTTGAACAAGGGTCTAACATTTGTAATTCGTCAGTTCTCTGGCACCACTCCTGAATCCAAGAAGGATTGATAGATTATGGTCTTCAATTTCCAATCTGATTTCCCTCAGTATCCTGGATGCATTGCATTTGGTCCTGGTATCATAGCAACTTTAAGATCTGCCAGCCTAATGCCACCCATCAAGTGTCTCAACTATGTATTCTTTCACTGAGGAGAGTGTGAGAGAGGTGAGAATGCGCGAGGTTGAAAACAGCTTGAGAGTGCAGGGAGAAATCGGAGTGCCAACTTTGGAGCTCCTGAGGTGATGTTACGATTCAAAAGTGATGCAGGGAAAGCAGAAGCAGGTGATTGGGTGAGTAGGCCGGGTAAGTATATACTACTTTTATCACTTATCATTTGTAAGGTTTGTATTTTGTGGTTTATAGTTTGTAAGGGCTATATTCTGTAGCAATGAGGCCCAGAGAAGAACAGTCCCAGAGTAATTGATATTTGCTCCAACGATGTGGAATCTGTATGGCTAGAGCTGAGAAACACTAAGGGGCAAAAAACATTAATGGGGAGGTTGGATATAGACCCCCAAACAGTAGTGGTGATGTTAGAGATGGAATTAAACAAGAAACTAGGGACCTGCGATAAATAACATCTGCAATCATGGGTGACTTTAATCTGCATAAAGAACATGGAATCATAGAATCCCTACAGCACAGGAGGCTATGAGACCCATCAAGTCAGCACCCACCCTTAGAAAGACCACCCCGCCTCGTCCCAATCCCCGCCTACTTCTGCAACCACACCCTAAGGGGCAATTTAACATGACCCATCCACCTAACGTGCACATCTTTGGGCTGATTGGGCAAATCAAATTAGTAATAATACTGTAGTGGAGAAATTCCTGGTGTGTGTAAAGATGGTGTCCTGGGCCAAAAGCGTTGAGGAACCAAATGGAGAACAAGTCTTCTGAGAGTGCGTATTGTGTAATGATAAAGAAATAATGGCAATCAAGTAGTACAAGACCGCTTGGGGGTGAATGGCCCTAATATGATAGAATTCTTCATGAAGCTGGAGAGTGACATAGTTGATTCTGAGACTAGGGTCCTGATTCTAAATAAAGGAAACTCCAATGGTATGAGGGGTGAGTTGGCTATGATGGATTGGGCAAAGTTACTTTAAAGGAATTACAGTGGATAGCCAATGGAAAAAAATCAAATAGTACATGGGTGAACTGCAACAATTGTTCATTCCTGTTTGCCGCAAAAATAAAATGGCATAGGTGACAAACTATTGGCTTACAAGAGAAATTAGAGATTGTATTAGATCCAAGGAAGAGGTATATAAATTTGCCAGAAAAAAACAGCAGACCTGAGGATTGGGAAAAATGTAGAATCAGCAAAAGATTGATTAAGATGGGGAAAATAGAATACATGAGTAATCTTGCAGGGAACATAAAAATTGACTTTGAATCATTATCGTGACTTATGCCTTGTAGACAGATTTTGGAGAGTCAGGAGGTATTCATGCTAGTCCAGGTCAATGGTAGCCCAGGATGTTGATAGGGGAGGACTCAACGATGGTAATGCCATTGAATGTCAAGGGGATACAGTTCGATTCTCTCTTGCTGGAGATGGTCATTGCTTGGCACTTGTGTGGCATGAATGTTATTTGCCACTTATCAGCTCAAGCCTGAACATTGTCTAGGTTTTGCTGCATATAGACGTGGACTGTTTCAGGAATTGGAAATAGTACTGAACATTGTGCAATCATCAGCAAGAATCCTACCATGTGGCAACAAATGGGGTCTATGTAGCATGGGGAAGGGTGACTGAAAGGCAGAGTGGTGAGAGAAGACACCCTGGCAGCACAGAGGTCATTCATCTTTTTCTGACATTGAACCACTATCCTCTTGTGGCACTCACTACCGTCTCCCACATGGGGTTTCTGACCTCGCTAGAAGGTCCCCTGCCAGCCTATGGGTATATGACCACCCTTTTCTCCTCCACAGCATTCAATGAATGGGTGAGGGCCCCGACCGTGAAGAGGGAAGCAGGCATCTTGCTGCCATCCTCCTGATTTGACTGAGAGCAAATGCTGTGGGTCTGTTTAAATTCAGCGTCCCCTTGTTAAAGCTGCTCAGATTACCCCCAGGGTGGGCAAATTAGGTGCCTTGGGCTACAGGTGCTGCATTTTTCATGCGAGGATTCTCTTTTTTACAAATGCCTAACAATTGCGGCCTGGATGGGGCTGACAGGATTTGCACTGGTTTTGTGCTGAGATTGACAGTTAGCCTAATTTTGGGAAAATTCTGCCTCTTGTCTGCTCTCAAATTGATGTAAAAGATCCCATCGCACTATTCACGGTAGCACAGTATTTAGCACTGTTGCTTCACAGCGCCAGAGACATGGGTTTGATTCCCAGTTTGGGTCACTGTCTGTGTGGAATCTGCACGTTCTCCCCATGTCTGCGTGGGTTTCCTCCGGGTGCTCCGGTTTCCTCCCACAAGTCCGGAAAGAATTGCTTGTGAGGTGAATTGGATATTCTGAATTCTCCTTCAGTGTACCCGAACAGGCACCAGAGTGTGGCGACTAGGGGATTTTCACAGCAACTTCATTGCAGTGTTAATATAAGCCTACTTGTGACACTAATAACGATCATTATTTTTTTTAAAGACAGGGGAGTTATCTTCAGAACCCTGGGCATTAATTATCCATCAATGAACAAGGCTACAGAGTATCTGGCCATATCACATTGTTATTTCTGGGAGCTGCTATGAACAAATTTGTTGTTGCATTTCCAACCACAGTAAGTACTTCTTTAGCTGTAACGGGCTTTGAAGGTCCTGTGGTTACAAAAGGCTCTCTAAAAATACAAATTGTGGCTTCTTTATAACCCTTTAAAATGGTGACGGAGGCTCTTCAAAATCTGTCCAGATTTGTAGGAAGAACATGGAAAGACAATATAAAGTAAGCGGTACAATTCTTAAGGTGGTGCAGGAGCAGAGGGAATGGGTGTATTTGTGCATAAATCATTGAAGGTGGCAGGATAGGTGGAGAGAACAGTTAATAAAGCAGATAGAATCCTGAGTTTTATCAATGAGGTTATAGAGTACAAGAGCAAGGAGGTTATGCTGAACTTATTTAAGATACCATTTGATCTTGGCTGGAGTATTGTGTACAGTTCTGGGCACCACACACCAGGAAGTATGTGAACGTATTGAAGAGATTTCAGAAGAGGTTTACAAGAATGGTTCTAGGGATGAGAGATTTCAGTTATGTTAGCTGAGTTAAATGAGTCGAGTTCTTCAGACTGTATGAAACTTAAACAAAATAGCTTTATTTGCCACATGCATGCGGGAGAGCTAAAACACAGCCGTCTTAACTACAGCTTGGTCCAAGCTGCTCTGCCCCAACAAAGCCCCCACGTAATTCTTTATACAATTTCGGCTCGATAGAGTGATTCAAAATGATTCCACATGATATGAGTGATTCAAATAGTACAATGCAACTGATTATCGGTATCGGCAACGTGATAGGACTACAGTCATTCCCGATTAGATGACGTGGATACACTGTTTTACAGACATTGCTCCTAATCGTTCCGGATTACATACATTGCTCCTAATCGTTCCGGAGGTACATCTTGCCCACCTGCTTTGTAATACAAAAGGCCAGCATCTAAACAATTGGTTTGTGATGGGGTGGTAACTGCTCCATGTCCTTATATTTGCATGTAGCTAGCCGTACAATGTCTTTCCTAGACAGGCCGGAGGCCAGGTTGAACGCTGAAGTGGAAGATATGTTACCTGTGGCATGCACTATGCTAATTTGATAAGGTTCTTGGAGACTGTCGGTTTAACCCTTTCCAGGCAGGTTATTCCTTGCTGCCCTAAGTGTACCTCTGAGGCTCTATTTTCCCTGCTAGGATAAATTGGAGAGATTAGGATTGTTCTCCTTGGAGAGAAGAGGAGATTTGATAGAGATGTTCAAAATCATGACAAGGTTGGACAGAGAACGAAAGGGCACAGATTTAAAGTGATTTGCAAAAGAAGTTAATATGATGTGAGAAAAATCTTTTTCATCTGGTGAGTAGTTTGGGTCTGGACTACACTGGCTGGAAGTGCGGTGGAGGCAGATTCAATTGAGGCATTCAACGATTATTTGAATTGAAAAGGAAGAAAAATGGCGCAAAGTCATAATGCTCAACTGGAGAGCCAGTGCAGACACTGTTGTTTGGTTTTGTATACCTTACGAAGGAATCCACCAAACACCTCGACTTGTCCAAACCAGAATCTTTATTGAGTCTCCTGTGGTAAGATAGCAATCTGTTACAGAGCACGTTATCACAGTCTGCTTATTACTCCTCTGGAACTGCATCTAGCACTGACCATTCACTTGTATGTCTTATTACCCTCCGCCAACAACTGCCTAAGCCAGATTTGTTTTCACTTATAAGAGAGTCCCTGGTCACATGACCATGGTCTTCAGACCTCATGGACCACCACCTGCTGGTTGGAGGTCACACACCATCCATCTATGATATTGCCAAAGGCATATCACCACATCCCCTTCCTCATAAAACATTAAGATTTGTTTACAAGCAACATTGATTTCTTTATACAATCATGATATTTGTCTCACAATGTGAATGAGGTTTGCTAGGGTGTCCATAAACATGCTGGGCCTGGAATTTGTCCTTCGCCTTTGCACAGATCATTGTGCCTCCCTCATGGGGGTCACCTCTCTGATCATTCAAGCTGTTTCCAGCCTCTTCGAAGACTGGCTTACAGGCCGGCCTCTTGTTTCTTTTCCTCTTTGCTCCGTACCTTTGGAAGGCCTGTGTCCATGATTGCCACACGTGTGTCAGCAGCCTGTTTCTTTTCCGCTTTCTGGCATTACTCTGTTTGCTGCTTGTCGTTGATGCGGTTGCTGGTTTGTTAGTGGGATGAGCTGGCTCTCCAAGTCTTCTCTTTATTTTGAGAACACAATTGTTTTGTGTCTCTTGCTTTCATGGTTTTGCGAATCAGCCTCTGGCATGGTGCTGGTTGTTATCGTGTGCGAAGAGGTCTGCAGTGTTTCAGGTGTTGCGTCATCTTTGGGTGGTATGACCACGCCCACTTCTGTGGCCTCACCAACATGTTGGAATGCCTCTGTTTCTGGTGCCTGAGTGAAGGTTCGAACTGGGGGTCAGGTACCACCCTTTCTTGGCTCGCTGGAGCATCGCTCACTTGTCCTTTGTCACTCAAGATTACATTGCTCTCTGGTTGAGCTGATCCAGGCACTGGGTCATCTTGGTCAAACTCACAAATGTGGGAGTGGTCTGTGGAGCTGCATAATGACATTTTCCTCAACTCTTCCTCAAGGTCATTTTCAGAGTTGCTACTACTGCAATATCTATGTCGCTGTCATCACCGTCGTCATTTATGTCCTCCCATTCGTCATCAATGTTGTCGATGGTTTGGGAATGAATTTCAGGGACCATTTCAAAGACCTGGAACCAATCACCACGTAGCTCCGAGGCCAGTTTTTCCAAGATTGAGATGATGTCTTCCATCTCTCGCTCAGTCAATGGCTGATCTTCTGTTGTATCAGCAGCTTCAAATTTTAATCTCCAAACTCCCAGTCTCCACGTCTAGGCGTCCACCATGACCTCCTTTTCATGTCTTTCAGACCACCGGAGTAGTATCTCTGGAGCCTTGTCATTAAGCCCGACTGTGCTACTGGAAAAGAGATCTGCAATGAGTTCATTCTGGTCGTCACCTGTCTCACCTTCCATGCCATCACTTTCTGCATCATCGTCGACATCTTCGAGCAGATACTCGTAGTAGTCGTCATTGGATTCAGCATCGTCACAATGATCTCTCCTGTAAAATATAACATTGCACATGGAATTATGTGTTCATGCAGTAGGCTGCCAAGTTCAAAGTCAGCTTTGAGTTTGGCTGCCAAACTTTGGCTTAACATTCCATGCTGTTGAACTTCAGGAGGACTGAAGAAATTAAAGAATGATTCATTTTGGTACAGTGTTTATCACTGTTCTGCGAGTGCTTCGACCTTTGTGCTTTGGTTCAGTTTTAATTGTTTTCAACGTTCCAATTTTACCCTCTGTCCAGTCGATCTTACTGCATGTGCACCTTAAGATTTCTGGTTCATCAAAGAAAGATTTGAGCAGTCGCGAGTCCAACCGATAAACTTTGGTGATCACCTCATTTGTGAAATACTTATTTAGCTCGAATTTAAGAGTGAAGCTCCACGCCTTCCCATGGTCTGTCCATTTAACACTCACATCTTGCGGATGCTTCAATACAGGTTCTTCATGCTCCCGTATCATGCCACTGAGCCAATGCACGTTCTTGAAGACTGTTAACCAGAATTGCGGAATGCTCACCGGCCGTTTCGTCCCCTCGTCTGATTTGGCGTCTTCCACCTGGAGTTTTTCCGAACCCTCATCAAATGTGCACACTGTAATATCTGGTAGGGATCTTAAATGTTCAGCTGACCAACCATCTTCTCGGACACATAGTCACTAGGCTAGATGCAGGTAGTCACATGACATTCCTCCTAGGACTGAGTCAACATCCATGTCTACAATGTGAAAAAGTAATGTGTGCTTCATGTCTGCCACGGATAGCATCAGTCTGCAAACATCAAAGGTCTCCATAGGTCTTGTTCTGAAGTCTATAATCAGCCCTGTCCGATCAGCGAACGTCCGCTGCACATTCAGCTTTTGCAAAGCAGACCGACTGATGTTATTGGCTGCACCCAGAGGAAACCCACGCAGACACGGGGAGAACATGCAGACTCTACACAGACAGTGACCCAAGCCGGGAATCGAACCGGGGACCCTGGAGCAGTGAAGCAACAGTGCTACCCAATGTGCTACCGTGCTGCCCCGTTAGAGTGAGAGTGTAGGTTGTAGATTAGAGAGATAATTAATTACTGTCATAACATATCAAAGAATTGTTCAGTATCACCATCGATTTAAATTTAGATGTGAAGGTCTTCGGAGAGTTCTTACTATCTTCAGTCTTTCTTAAGATTTTGTTTTCATCATTCTTGTCCTTACTTTTTTGGTTCCTAGCCGCGATGATATCAATGAAAAACTGTTCTTCGGTATTTATCTCATCAACTGCATGCACCGCTCATGCATGGTCCATTGTGGAAGGCGGAAAACATTGTTTTGCAAAATGCCCAATACGGACGCACCTGGAACAGACTTTTCCATATTCAGGGCATTGCTGTGGGGCATGTTGAACGCCACACTTTTCACACACGCTGGTGGCGACGGCTCCTGTCAACCACTTAAAATGGCCGCCCGCACTGAGACCACGTTTCTTCATGACGTGCGTCATAGCACTAATGGCGCTGGATTCTTCTTCTGAGTTGACCCCAAAATGATGTGAAGAAGTGTGCTGTTTTGCTGTGCAGGCACTTCGTTCGCAAGACGTATTTTAATGTGGCTTTCTGATCGAAGCCCTTCTTTCTGGGTAAACCTGCTAACTATATTACATTCACAATCTTCGCCATTTTTCATAGAACAATACCGTTCGATGTATTTTAACGCTTCATCATAGCTTCTGTTCTGCTCATCGGCGCCACAGACAAATGTATTATATAGTTGCTGTTCTGTGAGTCTGTCTTCAAGCAGTGCCTGCAGACTGTAATGATATGTATAATCTAAGGAGAGTAAAGGGTTAACAAGATGATGATAATGTATTTATTATATTATTATTTTTTATAAAAATTTAATTTAGTTGTTAGCCAGATCTTGGTAGAAAGTTAGAGGAATGGCAGGGAAGGGAGTGCAATGTTCCTCCTGCAGGATGTTTGAGGTGAGGGATGCAGTTAGTGTCCCTGCTGATTTTACCTGCAGGAAGTGCTGCCATCTCCAGCTCCTCCAAGACCGAGTTAGGGAACTGGAGCTGGAGTTGGAAGAACTTCGGATCATTCGGGAGGCAGAAGGGGTCATAGATAGCAGCTTCAGGGAATTAGTTACACCAAAGATTGGAGATAGGTGGGTAACTGTAAGAGGGACTGGGAAAAAACAGTCAGTGCAGGGATCCCCTGCGGTCGTTCCCCTGAGAAACAAGTATACCGCTTTGGATACTTGTGGGGGGGACGACTTACCAGGGGTAAGCCATGGGGTACGGGCCTCTGGCACGGAGTCTGTCCCTGTTGCTCAGAAGGGAAGGGGGGAGAGGAGCAGAGCATTAGTAATTGGGGACTCTATAGTCAGGGGCACAGATAGGAGATTTTGTGGGAGCGTGAGAGACTCACGTTTGGTATGTTGCCTCCCAGGTGCAAGGGTACGTGATGTCTCGGATCGTGTTTTCCGGGTCCTTAGGGGGGAGGGGGAGCAGCCCCAAGTCGTGGTCCACATTGGCACCAACGACATAGGTAGGAAAGGGGACAAGGATGTCAGGCAGGCTTTCAGGGAGCTAGGATGGAAGCTCAGAACTAGAACAAACAGAGTTGTTATCTCTGGGTTGTTGCCCGTGCCACGTGATAGTGAGATGAGGAATAGAGAGAGAGAGCATTTAAACACGTGGCTACAGGGATGGTGCAGGCGGGAGGGATTCAGATTTTTGGATAACTGGGGCTCTTTCTGGGGAAGGTGGGACCTCTACAGACAGGATGGTCTACATCTGAACCTGAGGGGCACAAATATCCTGGGGGGGAGATTTGTTAGTGCTCTTTGGGGGGGTTTAAACTAATGCAGCAGGGGCATGGGAACCTGGATTGTAGTTTTAGGGTAAGGGAGAATGAGAGTATAGAGGTCAGGAGCACAGATTTGACGTCGCAGGAGGGGGCCTGTGTTCAGGTAGGTGGTTTGAAGTGTGTCTACTTCAATGCCAGGAGTATACGAAACAAGGTAGGGGAACTGGCAGCGTGGGTTGGTACCTGGTACTTCGATGTTGTGGCCATTTCGGAGACATGGATAGAGCAGGGACAGGAATGGATGTTGCAGGTTCCGGGGTTTAGGTGTTTTGATAAGCTCAGAGAAGGAGGCAAAAGAGGGGGAGGTGTGGCGCTGCTAGTCAAGAGCAGTATTACGGTGGCGGAGAGGATGCTAGATGGGGACTCTTCTTCCGAGGTAGTATGGGCTGAAGTTAGAAACAGGAAAGGAGAGGTCACCCTGTTGGGAGTTTTTTATAGGCCTCCTAATAGTTCTAGGGATGTAGAGGAAAGGATGGCGAAGATGATTCTGGATATGAGCGAAAGTAACAGGGTAGTTATTATGGGAGACTTTAACTTTCCAAATATTGACTGGAAAAGATATAGTTCGAGTACAATAGATGGGTCGTTTTTTGTACAGTGTGTGCAGGAGGGTTTCCTGAAACAATATGTTGACAGGCCAACAAGAGGCGAGGCCACGTTGGATTTGGTTTTGGGTAATGAACCAGGCCAGGTGTTGGATTTGGAGGTAGGAGAGCACTTTGGGGACAGTGACCACAATTCGGTGACGTTTACGTTAATGATGGAAAGGGATAAGTATACACCGCAGGGCAAGAGTTATAGCTGGGGGAAGGGCAATTATGATGCCATTAGACGTGACTTGGGGGGGATAAGGTGGAGAAGTAGGCTGCAAGTGTTGGGCACACTGGATAAGTGGGGCTTGTTCAAGGATCAGCTACTGCGTGTTCTTGATAAGTATGTACCGGTCAGACAGGGAGGAAGGCGTCGAGCGAGGGAACCGTGGTTTACCAAGGAAGTGGAATCTCTTGTTAAGAGGAAGAAGGAGGCCTATGTGAAGATGAAGTGTGAAGTTTCGGTTGGGGCGATGGATAGTTACAAGGTAGCGAGGAAGGATCTAAAGAGAGAGCTAAGACGAGCAAGGAGGGGACATGAGAAGTATTTGGCAGGAAGGATCAAGGAAAACCCAAAAGCTTTCTATAGGTATGTCAGGAATAAGCGAATGACTAGGGAAAGAGTAGGACCAGTCAAGGACAGGGATGGGAAATTGTGTGTGGAGTCTGAAGAGATAGGCGAGATACTAAATGAATATTTTTCGTCAGTATTCACTCAGGAAAAAGATAATGTTGTGGAGGAGAATGCTGAGCCCCAGGCTAATAGAATAGATGGCATTGAGGTACGTAGGGAAGAGGTGTTGGCAATTCTGGACAGGCTGAAAATAGATAAGTCCCCGGGACCTGATGGGATTTATCCTAGGATTCTCTGGGAGGCCAGGGAAGAGATTGCTGGACCTTTGGCTTTGATTTTTATGTCATCATTGGCTACAGGAATAGTGCCAGAGGACTGGAGGACAGCAAATGTGGTCCCTTTGTTCAAAAAGGGGAGCAGAGACAACCCCGGCAACTATAGACCAGTGAGCCTCACGTCTGTAGTGGGTAAAGTCTTGGAGGGGATTATAAGAGACAAGATTTATAATCATCTAGATAGGAATAATATGATCAGGGATAGTCAGCATGGCTTTGTGAAGGGTAGGTCATGCCTCACAAACCTTATTGAGTTCTTTGAGAAGGTGACTGAACAGGTAGACGAGGGTAGAGCAGTTGATGTGGTGTATATGGATTTCAGCAAAGCGTTTGATAAGGTTCCCCACGGTAGGCTATTGCAAAAAATACGGAGGCTGGGGATTGAGGGTGATTTAGAGATGTGGATCAGAAATTGGCTAGCTGAAAGAAGACAGGGTGGTGGTTGATGGGAAATGTTCAGAATGGAGTACAGTCACAAGTGGAGTACCACAAGGATCTGTTCTGGGGCCGTTGCTGTTTGTCATTTTTATCAATGACCTAGAGGAAGGCGCAGAAGGGTGGGTGAGTAAATTTGCAGACGATACTAAAGTCGGTGGTGTTGTCGATAGTGTGGAAGGATGTAGCAGGTTACAGAGGGATATAGATAAGCTGCAGAGCTGGGCTGAGAGGTGGCAAATGGAGTTTAATGTAGAGAAGTGTGAGGTGATTCACTTTGGAAGGAATAACAGGAATGCGGAATATTTGGCTAATGGTAAAGTTCTTGAAAGTGTGGATGAGCAGAGGGATCTAGGTGTCCATGTACATAGATCCCTGAAAGTTGCCACCCAGGTTGATAGGGTTGTGAAGAAGGCCTATGGAGTGTTGGCCTTTATTGGTAGAGGGATTGAGTTCCGGAGTCGGGAGGTCATGTTGCAGCTGTACAGAACTCTGGTACGGCCGCATTTGGAGTATTGCGTACAGTTCTGGTCACCGCATTATAGGAAGGACGTGGAGGCTTTGGAGCGGGTGCAGAGGAGATTTACCAGGATGTTGCCTGGTATGGAGGGAAAATCTTATGAGGAAAGGCTGATGGACTTGAGGTTGTTTTCGTTGGAGAGAAGGTTAAGAGGAGACTTAATAGAGGCATACAAAATGATCAGGGGGTTGGATAGGGTGGACAGTGAGAGCCTTCTCCCGCGGATGGATATGGCTGGCACGAGGGGACATAACTTTAAACTGAGGGGTAATAGATATAGGACAGAGGTCAGAGGTAGGTTCTTTACGCAAAGAGTAGTGAGGCCGTGGAATGCCCTACCTGCTACAGTAGTGAACTCGCCAACATTGAGGGCATTTAAAAGTTTATTGGATAAACATATGGATGATAATGGCATAGTGTAGGTTAGATGGCTTTTGTTTCGGTGCAACATCGTGGGCCGAAGGGCCTGTACTGCGCTGTATTGTTCTATGTTCTATGTATATCAACACAAGATGGCATCACTGAGTAGTCTTATAAAAGGCTGCGTCTCTAGGAATTCTGGGAGAAGCTGTTGGAGAAGTTGATGTCATAGAATCATAGAATCTACAGCGCAGAAGGAGGCCATTCGGCCCATCAAGTCTGCACCAGCTCTTTGAAAGAGCACCCTACCCAAGCCCACATCTCCACCCTATCCCCATAACCCAGTAACCCCACCCAACACGAAGGGCAATTTTAGACACTAAGGGCAATTTGGCATGGCCAATCCACCTAACCTGCATATCTTTGGACTGTGGGAGGAAACCGAATGTCGAAGGATAGTGTGAAGTTGAGTTATAACATAACAATCTTTATTGTCACAAGTAAGACTACAATGAAGTTACTGTGAAAATCCCCTAGTCACCACATTCCAGCACTTGTTTGGGTACACAGAGGGAAAATTCAGAATGTCCAAATTACCTGACAGCATACCTTTTGGGACTTGTGGGAGGAAACCAGAGCACCCGGAGGAAACCCACGCAGACACGGGAGAACGTGCACATTCCACACAGACAGTGACCCAAGCCACGAATTGAACCTGGGACCCTGGAGCTGTGAAACAACAGTGCTACCCACAGTGCTACCATGCTGCCCCGTTAGAGTAACAGTGTAGGTTATATATTAGATAGATAATTATTTGCTGTATCATAGATTCATAGAGCATAGAACAGTATAGCACAGTGCGGGCCATTCGGCCCACAATGTTGTGCCGACCACTTATCCTCATCTAAGATTAACCTAACCTTCAATTTACTGCTGTCCATGTTCCTGTCCAAGAGTAGCTTAAATGTCCCTAATGACTCTGACTCCACCACCTCCACTGGCAGTGCATTCCACGCACCCACCACTCTCTCTGTAAAGAAGCGACCTCTGACATCTCCCCTATACCTTCCTCCAATTACTTTAAAATTATGTCCCCTTGTGACAGCCATTTCCGCCCTGGGGAAAAGTCTCTGGCAATCCACATCTCTCATCACCTTGTGCTCGTCTATCAAGGCACCTCTGCTCCTTCTTCGCTCCAGTGAGAAAAACCCTAGCTCCGTCAACCTTTCTTCATAAATCATGCCCTCCAGTCCAGGCTGCATCCTGGGAAATCTCCTCTGCACCCTCTCCAAAGCATCCACGTCCTTCCTATAATGAGGTGACCAGAACTGGACACAATATTCCAAGTGTGGTCTCACCAGGGTTTTATAAAGCTGCAGCAAAACCTCGCAGCTCTTAAAACTCAATCCCCCTGTTAATCAAAGCCAACACACCATACGCCTTCTTAACAACCCTATCAACCTGGGTGGCAACTTTGAGGGATATATGTACGTGGACCCCAAGATCCCTCTGTTCCTCCACACTTCCAAGAATCCTGCCTTTTACCTTGTATTCAGCATTCAAATTCGACCTTCCAAAATGAATCACTTCACATTTATTGTCACAAGTAAGACTACAATGTCCAAATTGTGCCAAATTAAGACTACAATGTCCAAACTCAGAGTGCATCTGAGTTTAGGTGAGTGACTGAGTGCTGATTGGAACAGAGTGCATCTGAGTTTAGGTGAGTGACTGAGTGCTGATTGGAACAGAGTGCATCTGAGTTTAGGTGAGTGACTGAGTTCGGGTGAGTGGCGAGAGAGGGCTGTGTTTTTGTTGGTGTTAGGGTTTATCCTTGAGGTTCCATAAAATTTTTTTTTTAAATATTTAAATGAATTAACGAGTTGAATATGGCTGGACAGGTGACGTGCTGTTGCTGTATGATGATGGAACTGGTGGATCCCATTGAGACCGTCAGTGACCACATCTGCAGTGGCTGCTCGAGGAACTTCGGCTCAGAATTGATGAGCTCGAGACCGAGCTGCACACACTGCGGCACATCAGGGAGAGGGAAAATTACCTGGACGCTTTGTTTCAGGAGGCAGTCACACCCGGTAGAATAAGTACTGTTAATTCGGACAGTGGTCAGGGACAGAGTGGTGTGACTGCAAGGGAGGCAGGTAGGGGGATCCTGAGTTTAGGAGTTGAGGAGCCTCAGCCCTTGACCTTGTCCAACAGGTATGAGGTACTTGCTCCCTGTGTGAATGAGGAAGAGGGCTGTAGGGAGGATGCGTTGACTGACCACTGCACCGTGGTACAGGAAGCCATTCAAGAGGGGGGAGCAAAAAGACAAGTGGTAGTTGTAGGGGATTCTATAATTAGGGGGATTGATGGCATCCTTTGTAAGCCAGAGCGAGAGTCCCGCATGGTATGTTGCCTGCCCGGTGCCAGGGTGAGGGACATCTCTGATCGGCTTGAAAGGATTTTGGAGAGGGAGGGGGAGGATCCAGTTGTTGTGGTCCACGTTGGGACTAACAACATAGGTAAGACTAGGAAAGAGGACCTGTTTGGGGATTATCAAACACTAGGGACTAAATTAAAGAACAGGTCCTCCAGGGTTATAATCTCTGGATTACTACCCGAGCCACGTGCCAATTGGCATCGGGTTGAGAAAATTAGGGAAGTTAACACGTGGCTAAAGGAGTGGTGCGGGAAAGAGGGATTCCATTTCATGGGGCATTGGCATCAGTACTGGGGCAGAAGGGACCTGTACCGTTGGGACGGTCTTCACCTGAACCATTCTGGGACCAGTGTTCTAGCGAATAGGATAAATAGGTTGGTCACAAGGACTTTAAACTAGCAAGTTGGGGGGAAGGGAAGTGTAAAGCTATGGACAGTATAATGGTTAATGGAGATCAAGGCAGCAGGTTACGTGACAGGTTATTATGTAGAGATATGGGTTCAAAGACAAGGAAAATTAGGAGAAAGGGGAAGAGGAAAAATAAATTGCAAAAAGTTACTGATCAAGGTGTTAGGATTCATAACAAAGACATAAAAAACAGCATAAGTGTACTTTACCTGAATGCTCGTAGTATACGAAATAAGGTAAATGAGTTGATGGCGCAAATCATCGTGAATGACTATGATTTAGTGGTCATTACTGAAACATGGTTAAAAGATGGTCACGACTGGGAGTTAAATATCCAAGGGTATCAGACTATACGAAAGGATAGAATGGACGGTAAGGGCGGTGGTGTAGCTTTGTTGTTTAAGGATGGCATCCGGGCAATAGTAAGGGATGATATTGGTGCTATGGAGGACAAGGTTGAATCAATTTGGGTGGAAATCAGGAATAGTAAGGCGAAAAGGTGACTGATAGGAGTAGTCTATAGGCCACCAAATAGTAACAGGATGGTAGGGCAGGCAATAAGCAAAGAAATAATGGATGCATGTAGAAATGGTACAGCAGTTATCATGGGAGATTTTAATCTGCATATCGATTGGTTTAACCAGGTTGGTAAAGGCAGCCTTGAGGAGGAGTTTATAGAATGTGCCCGGGATAATTTCCTGGAACAGTATGTAATGGAACCTACAAGGGAACAAGCGGTCCTAGATCTGGTCCTGTGTAATGAGGCAGGATTGATTAATGATCTCATAGTTCGGGATCCTCTTGGAAGGAGCGACCACAATATGGTGGAATTTAAACTACAGTTGGAGGATGACAAGGTAAAATCAAACACTAGTGTTTTGTGCTTAAACAAAGGCGATTACAATGGGATGAGATAAGAACTAGCTAAGGTAGACTTGGAGCAAAAGCTTCATGGTGAAGCAGTTGAGGAACAGTGGAGAACCTTCCGAGCGATCTTTCACAGTGTTCAGAAAAGGTTCATACCGACAAAAAAGAAAGACGGTAGAAAGGGGAAAAATCGACCGTGGATATCTAAGGAGGTGAGGGAGAGTATCAAATTGAAGGAAAAAACATACAAAGTATCAAAAATTAGTGGGAGACTAGAGGACTGGGAAGTCTTTAGGGGACAACAGAAAGCTACTAAAAAAGCCATAAAGAAGAGTAAGGTAGACTAGGAAAGTAAACTGGCTCAGAACATAAAAGCAGATAGTAAAAGCTTCTACAAATATATAAGACAAAAAAGAGTGGCTAAGGTAAATATTGGTCCTTTGGAAGATGAGAAGGGAGATTTAATAATAGGAGACGGGGAAATGGCTGAGGAGCTGAACAGGTTTTTTGGGTCAGTTTTCACAGTAGAGGACACAAATAACATGCCAGTGACTGATGGAAATAAAGATATGATAGGTGAGGACCTTGAGATGATTGTAATCGCTAAGGAGGCAGTATTGGGCAAGCTAATGGGGATAAAGGTAGACAAGTCTCCTGGCCCTGATGGGATGCATCCCAGAGTGTTAAAAGAGATGGCTAGGGAATTTGTAAACGCACTAGTGATAATTTATCAAAATTCACTAGACTCTGGGGTGGTCCCAGAGGATTGGAAAGTAGCAAACGTGACACCACTGTTTAAAAAAGGAGGTCGGCAGAAAGTGGGTAATTATAGGCCGGTAAGCTTAACTTCGGTTGTAGGGAAAATGCTGGAATCTATCATTAAGGAGGAAATAACGGGGCACCTGGAGGGAAATTGTCCCATTGGGCAGACACAGCATGGGTTCATAAAGGGTAGGTTGTGTCTGACTAATTTGGTAGAATTTTTTGAGGACGTTACCAGTGCAGTAGATAACGGGGAGCCAATGGATGTGGTATATCTGGATTTCCAGAAAGCTTTTGACAAGGTGCCACACAAAAGGTTGCTGCATAAACTAAAGATGCATGGCATTGAGGGTAAAGTGGTAGCATGGGTAGAGGATTGGTTAACTAACAGAAAGCAGAGAGTGGGGATAAATGGGTGTTTCTCTGGTTGGCAACCTGTAACTAGTGGGGTCCCTCAAGGATCAGTGTTGGGCCCGCAGTTGTTCACAATTTACATAGACGATTTGGAGTTGGGGACCAAGTGCAATGTGTCCAAGTTTGGAGACGACACTAAGATGAGTGGTAAAGCAAAAAGTGCAGAGGATACCGGAAGTCTGCAGAAGGATTTGGATAGGTTAGGTGAATGGGCTAGGGTCTGGCAGATGGAATTCAATGTTGCCAAGTGTGAGGCTATCCATTTTGGGAGGAATAACAGCAGAATGGATTATTATTTAAACGGTAAGATGTTAAAACATGCTACTGTGCAGAGGGACCTGGGTGTGCTGGTGCACGAGTCGCAAAAAGTTGGTGTGTAGGTGCAACAGGTGATTAAGAAGGCTAATCGAGTTTTGTCTTTCATTGCTAGAGGGATGGAGTTCAAGACTAGGGAGGTTATGCTGCAATTGTATAGGGTGTTGGTGAGGCCGCATCTGGAGTATTGTGTTCAGTTTTGGTCTCCTTACCTGAGAAAGGACATATTGGCACTGGAGGGAGTGCAGAGGAGATTCACTAGGTTGATCCCAGAGTTGAGGGGATTAGATTATGACGAGAGGTTGAGTAGACTGGGACTGTACTCATTGGAGTTTAGAAGGATGCGGGGGGGATCTTATTGAAACATATAAAATTATGAAGGGAATAGATAGGATAGATGCGGGCAGGTTGTTTCCACTGGTCGGGGAAAGCAGAACTAGGGGGCATAGCCTCAAAATAAGGGGAAGTAGATTTAGGACGGAGTGTAGGAGGAACTTCTTCACCCAAAGGGTTGTGAATCTCTGGAATTCCTTGCCCAGTGAAGCAGTTGAGGCTCCTTCTTTAAACGTTTTTAAGAAAAAGATAGATACCTTTCGAAAGAATAAAGGGATTCGGGGATATGGTGTACGGGCCGGAGAGTGGAGCTGAGTCCACAAAGATCAGCCATGATCTCATTAAATGGCAGAGCAGGCTCGAGGGGCCAGATGGCCTACTCCTGTTCCTAGTTCTTATGTTCTTATCCAGGTTGAACTCCATCTACCACTTCTCAGCCCAGCTCTGCATCCAGCCAATTCCTGTTGTAACCTGCAACAGCCCTCGACACTATCTATAACTCCACCAACCTTCATGTCATTGGCAAACTTACTAGCCCACCCTTCCACTTACTCATCCAAGTCATTTAGAAAAACCACAAAGAGCAGAGGGACACTACTGGTCACTGACTTCCAGACGGAATACTTTGCATCCACTCCCACTCACTGTCTTCTTTCGGCCAGCCAATTCTGTATCCAGACAGCCAAATTTCCCTGTATCCCATGCCCCCTCACTTTCTGAATGAGCCTACCATGGGGAACCTTATCAAATGCCTTACTGAAATCCATATACACCACATCCACTGCCCGACCTTCATCAATGTGTCGCGTCACATCCTCAAATAATTTAACGAGGCTTGTGAGGCATGACCTGCCCCTCACAAAACCATGCAGACTACCTTTAATCAAACTATGTTTTTCAAAATAATCATAAATCCTATATCTCAGAATCCTTTCCAGTATTTTGCTCACCACAGACGTAAGACTGACTGGTCTGTAATTCCCAGGGATTTCCCTATTCCCTTTCTTGAACAGGGAAACAACATTTACCTCCCTCCAATCATCCGGTACTACTCCAGTGGAGAGTGAGGATGCAAAGATCATCGCCAATGGCGCAGCAATCTCCTCCCTTGCTTCACGTAGTAACCTTGCGTATATCCTGTCTGGCCCAGGGGACATACCTATCCTGATATTTTCAAAATTTCCAGCACATGCTCCTTCTTAATATCAACCTGTTCGAGCCTATTAAGCTGGTTCACACTGTTCTCACGAGCAACAAGGTCCCTCTCTCTAGTGCACACTGAAGCAAAATATTCATTTCGGGCCTCCCCTAAGTCCTCAGACTCTAGGCACAAGTTCCCTCCACTATCCATGATCAGACCTACTCTCACTCTGATCATTCTCTTATTTCTCATGAAAGTGTAGAACGCCTTAGGGTTTTCCCTAATCCTTCCTGCCAGGGCTTCTACATGCCCCCTTCCAGCTCTCATAAGTCCATTTTTGAGTTCCTTCCTGGCTACCTTGTAACCCTCTAGAGCTGCGCCAGATCCTTGCTGCCTCAACTTTACGTAAGCTTCCTTCTGCCTCTTGACTAGAAGCTCCACTTCTCTTGTCATCCAAGGCTCCTTCACCTTACCATTCCTTCCTTGTCTCAGTGGGACAAAACTATCCAGCACTCGCAGCAAGTGCCCCTTAAATGACCCCCGCATTGCTGTTGTGCATTTCCCTGAGAACATCTGTTCCCAATTTATGCTCCTCAGCTCCTGTCTAATAGCAGTATAATTTCCACTCCCCCAATTAAAAACCTTCCCATACTGCCTGTTCCTATTCCTCTCCATGACTATAGTAAAGGTCAAGGAGTTGTGGTCACTGTCACCAAAATGCTCTTCCACCAAGACATCTGACACCTGGCCTGGCTCATTGCCAAGCACCAAATCCAATATGCACCCCCCCCACCACCCCCCCCCCCCCCCCACCCCCCACCCCAGTCGGCCTATCTACATATTGAGTCAGGAATCCTTCCTGGACACACCTGACAAAATCTGCTCCATCTAAACCATTTGCACTATGGAGGTTCCAGTCAATATTAGAGAAGTTAAAGTCACCCATTACAACTCTGTTACTTCTGCACCTTTCCAAGACCTGCCATCCAATCTGTTCCTCCATCTCTCTGCTGCTATTGGGTGGTCTATAGAAAACTCCCAATAAAGTAACTGCTCCTTTATTGTTTCTGACTTCCACCCATACTGACTCAGTAGGCAACCCCTCCTCGACTACATCCTTTTCTGCAGCTCTGATGCACTCTCTAATTAACAGTGCTACTCCCCTTCCTCTTTTACCTCCCTCCCTCCCTATTCTTCTGAAAACATCTAAACCCTGGAACATCTTAACAACCATTCCTGCCCCTGTGAAATCCATGTCTCCGTAATGGCCACAACATCGTTGTTCCACATACTGATCCATGCTCTAAGTTAATCTCCCTTATTCTTGATACTCCTTGCATTGAAACAGACACACTTTAACCCATCCCACTGAGTGTAACATTGCTCTAGCAACTGGCTATCCCTCCTTACAGACTCGCTGCATACTATTTCTGCCCATTCAACAGCTACCCTATCCTCTGGTTCCCACCCCCCTGCCAAACTACTTTAAACCCTCCCAAAGAGCTCTAGCAAACCTCCCGCCCAGGATATTGGTGCCCTTCCTGTTTAGGAGAAACCCGTCCCTCATGTACACGTCCCACCTTCCCCAGAAGGCACCCCAATAATCTAAATATCTGAAGCCTTCCCTCCTGCACCAGCCCTGCAGCCGCCTGTTCAGCTGCACTCATTCTCTGTTCCTTGCCTCACTAGCAAGTGGCACCGGTAGCAATCCTGAGATTACTACTCTGCTCGTCCTGCTCTTTAGCTTCCAACCTAACTCCCTAAAATCACTTTTTAGATCCTCATCCCTTTTCCTAGCTATGTCATTGGAGTCAATGTGCACCATAACTTCTGGATACTTCCCCTCCCCCTTAAGAAATCTGTAGACTCAATCCGAGACATCCCTGACCCTGGCACCTGGGAGGCAACATACCTTCTGGGAATCTCGTTCGCAACCACAGAATCTCCTATCCGTTCCCCTATCCATTAAGTTCGTATCACTATCGCTTTTCTGTTCTTCTCCCCTTCCCTTCTGAGCCACAGAGCCAGGCTCAGCGCCAGAGATCTGGCCGTTATCCCCTTCCCCTGATTGGTGCCCTTCCCCTGGTTGGTGCCCTCCACCCCCAAACAGCATCCAAAGTGCTATACTTCTTTTGAAGGGGAACGGCAACGGGCGGTCCCTGCACTGTCTGCCTGTTCCCTTTCCTTTCCTTAACTGTAACCCAGCTACTCTAGTCCTGAACCTTGGATGTGGCTACCTCCCTGTAACTTCTCTCTATCACCCACTCTGCCTCGCGGATGATCCAAAGTTCATCCAGCTCCAGTTCTCTCACGCAGTCTGCGAGGATCTGGTGTTGGGTCCACTACCCTCAGGTGTAGTCAGTGGGGACCTAGCGGTTTCCCTTACCTCCCACATCCTACAGGAGGAGCATGCAACAGCCTTAACTTCCATCCCCGCTGATCTAAATTCCCAAATAGATTTAAAAGGGAAAAAAAGAAATTTAAGATTAAACACCCATTAAGCCCTTAAAAAAACTCTTACCTTAACAGAATGTAGCTGAGATACTGCCCTGTGAACCAGGTGCTAGGCTCCCCCCTCTGGACACTGCTCCCACGATTCCCGGCTGCTCCTGGGGTTCCTGTAAAGACAAATCCCGAGTGACACTCGCGCTCTTTCACTGTGCCCTCGCCGCTCTGCTCGCACTCTTTCACTGTGCCCCGCCGTTCCCCTCGCGCTCTTCTATCCTGTGCACCCGCCAATCTCCTCGCGCTCTTTTACTGTGCCCCCACAGCACTCATCGTGCTCTTTAATCCTGTGACGCCGCCGCTCTCCTCGCGCTTTTTCACTGAGTCTCCACCGCTCTTCTCGGGCTCTTTTATCCTGTGCCCCCGCCGCTCTCCTCACGCTCTTTTACTGCGACCCCACCGCTCTCCTCGTGCTCTTTCAACCGGTGTCCCTGCCGCTCTCCTTGCGCTTTTTTATCCTGTGTTCCCGCCGCTCTCCTCGTGCTGTTTTATCCTGTGCCCCCGCCACTCTCCTCGCGCTCTTTCATGCTGAGTCCCCACCGCTCTTTTATCCTGTGACCCCGACGCTCTCCTCACGCTCTTTTACTGTGTCGCCGCCACTCTACTCACGCTTTCACTGAGTCCCCACCGTTCACCTCGCACTCTTTTGGTGTCCCCGCTGCTCTCCTCGTGCTCTTTTATCCTGTGTCCCCGCCGCTCTCCTCGCGTTTTTCAGAGTCTCCGCTACTCTTCTCGTGCTCTTTCTGTGCCCCCGCCGCTCCCCTCTCGCTCTTTTACTGTGTGCCCGCCACTCTCCTCGCGCTTTCACTGAGTCCCCACTGCTCTCCTCGCGCTCTTTTGCTGTCCCCGCCGCTCTCCTCGCACTCTTTTACTGTGTCCCCGCCGCTCTCCTCGCGCTTTCACTGTGTCCCCACCGCTCTCCTCGCGCTCTTTTATCCTGTGTCCCTGCCGCTCTCCTCGCGTTTTTCAGAGTCACCGCCGCTCTCCTCGCGCTCTTTCTCTGTGCCCCCGTCGCTCTCCTCGCCATCTTTTACTGTCCCCGGCGCTCTCCTCGCGCTTTTTTATCCTATGTCCCTGCTGCTCTCATCATAGATTATCATAGAATTTACAGTGCAGAAGGAGACCATTCAGCCCATCGAGTCTGCACCAGCTCTTGGAAAGAGCACCCTACCCAAGGTCAACACCTCCACTCGATCCCCATAACCCAGTAACCCCACCCAACACGAAGGGCAATTTTGGACACTAAGGGCAATTTAGCATGGCCAATCCACCTAACCTGCACATCTTTGGACTGTGGGAGGAAACCGGAGCACCCGGAGGAAACCCACGCGCACACGGGGAGGATGTGCAGACTCCGCACAGACAGTGACCCAAGCCAGAATCGAACCTGGGACCCTGGAGCTGTGAAGCAATTGTGCTATCCACAATGCTACCGTGCTGCCTCTCCTCAAGCTTTTTTATCCTGTGTCCCCACCGCTCTTCTCGCACTCTTTAATCCTGTGCCCCTGCCACTCTCCTCGCGCTCTTTCATGCTGAGTCCCCACCGCTCTCCTCGCGATCTTTTACTGTGTCCCCGCCGCTCTCCTCGAGCTTTTTTATCCTGTGTCCCTGCCATTCTCCTCGCGCTCTTTCATTGAGTCCCCGCCACTCTCCTCGCGCTCGTTTGCCGTGACCTTGCCGCTCTCCTCGCGCACTTTCACTAAGTCACCGCCGCTTTCCTCACGCTATCTGATCCTGTGTCCCCGCCGTTCTCCTCGCGTTCTTTTACTGTGTCCCCGCCACTCTCCTCGTGCTTTGACTGAATCCCCACCGCTCTCCTCGCGCTCTTTTGCTCTGTCGCCGCCGCTCTCCTCCTGCTCTTTTACTGTGTCCCCGCTGCTCTCCTCGTGCTTTCACAGAGTCCCCACCGCTCTCCTTGCGCTCTTTTGCTGTGTCCCCACCGCTCTCCTCGCGCTCTTTTATCCTGAGTCCCCGCCGCTCTCCTCGCGTTTTTCAGAGTCTCCGCCGCCCTCCTCGCGCTCTTTCTCTGTGCCCCCGCCACTTTCCTCGCGCTCTTTTACTCTGTCCCCGCCACTCTCCTTGTGCTCTTTCATGCTGAGTCCCCGCCGCTCTCCTCGTGCTGTTTGATCCTGTGTCCCCGCCACTCTCCTTGCGTTTTTCAGTCACTGCTACTCTTCTCGCGCTCCTTTACCCTGTGCCCTGCCGTTCTCATCGTGCTCTTTCACTGAGTCCCCACCACTCCCCTCGCACTCTTTTACTGTGTCCCCGCTGCTCTCCTCGCACTTTTATCCTGTATTCCCGCCGCTCTCCTCGCACTCTTTTATCCTGTGCCCCCCAATCTCCTCGCGCTCTTTCATGCTGAGTCCCCCATCGCTCTCCTCGCGATCTTTTACTGTATCCCCGCCGCTCTGCTCAAGCTTTTTTATCCTGTGTCCCCACCGCTCTCCTCAAGCTTTTTTATCCTGTGTCCCCACCGCTCTTTCATTGAGTCCCCGCCATTCTCCTCGCGCTCGTTTACCCTGTGACCTCGTTGCTCTCCTCGCACATTTTCACTGAGTCACCGCCGCTTTCCTCGCGCTCTCTTATTCTGTGTCCCCGCCGTTCTCCTCGCGTTCTTTCACTGTGTCCCTGCCGCTTTCCTCGCGCTCTTTTACTGTCAATGCTATTATTTTGTTAACTGTTTCTCAATAGAGTGTGCAAACCAATTTAAGTAGTGTAAAATAAACTAGTTTTGACTTAAACATATAGCTTGATGTTCTTTGTCAACTCTACGACTTTGGCTATCTTGGAGAACAATACAAGGAACGTAACACAGACCTCGGGCTAAAAGGTGGAGTTGGAATTGCTGCTTAAAGAAGCACCAATGTTTTTCTATGTTACCCGTGAACCGGAGCTGGCGGGGTCCCCTGACCTCGTGAATCTGTAGCTCCAGCATCATCTGGTGCGTTGAGTCACCTCAGGCTGCAGGTCACCGGTTCGGTCTTCCAGCCAAATGCCTAACGTTGTCATTGCCGTCGTTATCTTTAAATCTTCAGCACTTGTAGAAACATGTTATGTTTGGGCTTGTGTACCTTACGAAGGAATCGACCAAACACCTAGACTTGTCCAAACCTGAATCTTTATTGAGTCTTGTGTTGTAAGATAGCAATCTATTGCAGAGTACGTTATCATGGAGTCTGCTTATTACTCCTCAGGACCTGCGCCGAGCGCCGACCATTCACTTCATTATCTTATTACCCTCCGCCACCAACTGCCGAAGGCCAGATGTGTCTTCACTTATAAGACAGTCCCTGGTCACATGACCAAGGTCTTGAGACTGCATGGTGTGTCCGCACCACCACCTGCTGGTTGGAAGTCACACACCATCCATCTATGATATTGCCTAAAAGCATATCACCAGACACGATGGGCCAAATGGCCTCCTTCTGCACCGTAACAACTCTGTGATTATGTGCTAATCTGCCTTATAAGGAACACTGTCCACACAGGCTGCTTACTAAATTAAAGAATAGTAAGCCTGACCATGAAACTCACTTGGACAACACTCGCTCCATTGCCTACCTGCATATTGCTAGCATCCAAAAATGTCCAATATATATCAGATAACTTACCGGGAGCTCACTAAATTTTCCACGTTAGTGCTACTGGTGTGCACTAGTGTACAGATCAAGAAACTGCTTTCCTCCAACTTACAGTTCACTAACATTAAGAAGGAACATTGTAAGGAAGGAGTATAAATCAGCTGGCAGTGAGGTAAAGTGATGGGGTTGGGGGACACTTCTGAGTTTAAAAGGGATGGATTGAGGAAGGATAAGCTCTTGGGCAGGAACATGGTGGAAGGTGGCACAGTGGTTAGCACTGTTGCCTCGCAGTGCCAGGGCCCCAGCTTCGATTCCAACATTGGGTGACTGTGTGGAGGTTGCACATTCTCCCTGTGTCTACGTGGATTTCGTCCAGGTGCTTCGGTTTCCTCCCACAGTCCAAAGATGTGCAGGTTGGGTGAGGTTACGTCGATAGGGTGGGGGAGTGGAACGAGGTAGGGCGCTCTTTTGGAAGATCGGTGCAGACTCAATGGGCCGAATGGTCTCCTCCTGCACTGCAGGGATTCTATGAATTCAATGGACAGATAGTTTGGAAGGGGCCTGTAGCTACATTGTTGTGGGCCTCCCTATCCTGTAATAGACAATGCATTAATACTCTGAAATCTCCCTATCACACTTTCAGATTTTTGGTCATTTGTTCTCCTGGAAATGATTTTAGGACTGTGTTATGTTTGCCTTTTTTTTCAAATCAATGTGAGTTTGCACAAATTTAACAAGATGGGTCACAGGCTGCAGGCGTTAATAAATGCATATTGGAATCAGTTTCAGGAAAGTCATAACTCACAAACTGATACAATACGGCCTATTGTTTCATCCAAGGACGGCAGGGACATTAAGTGGTTCATCATCTTGTTGCAAATATTCACAGCCAGTGAAGCAGTCCTAGCGTCCGTCAGGGTGCGCCACGTAGGCGTACTGCGGGTTCGCATGCAGCAGCTGTACCCTTTCGACCAACGGGTCCGCCTTGTGGAGCTACACGTGTTTGCGGAGTAGGACGGGTCCTGGAGCTGCCAGCCACATTGGGAGCGAAACCCCGGAGGTGGACTTCCTAGGGAAGGCAAGGAGATGTTCATGGGGGGTTTCGTTAGTTGCAGTGCAGAGTAATGATCGAATGGAGAACATAACTCCTGTGAGAGGTGGTAATCAGTTTCATTTACAGGCCCGAAGGAAGGCTCTGCATGGGAATGTGTCAGAGATATTGACCCTCTTCTTCGAGGAGTCAGAATGAGGAGAAAAAAGAAAAACACTTTCAAAGGATTTTGATCAAAAAGATGATGAGAGCCAACTCCTGGCCTGGAGCTGGAAGCTAATAAAGTCAGCCATCAGGTCTTGTGATGGAGAAAAAGACATACAAAAACAATAAAATCTACCCACAAAAAGGGCAAGGATGTGATTTATTACCTTTTTTCCTCAATTTTTTTGGAAGGGAGCAGGTAGATTGAATGGGAATTGATTTACTGTTCGTCTATATGTTCACTTATTGTCTGTGAAATAAAGTTCTTTAGTGATATGAATCAGGTTTCATCTCACAAATGAGGTAAGCAGAATTGTTCAGTTCACTTACTGTGTCTACAGTGCTACAGAAATAGTTGCTCAAAGACCATCTCGGAACCTAAAGAAACATTTTACAGAGGAATTGCCAAATTCAGGTAAAATTAGTTTGCAGATAAATAATTTAAAGTTGAACCCTTTGAAATAGCTCATAGATGCTCCAAATATACAATCCTGTTCACTTAATTGAAACACAGCACATAAAATAACAAAACTGACATATAATTACCCTTTTCCAACATTTTTAGTAATAAGCAATTTGCAGATGTTGTAATGCCATTCAGAAGCAACAAGTGGCTACATGAACATCTTGTCAAGTGTCTCATCTCATTGATTCATGACTAGATGATGACAGATTGTCAGCACTTGTACTTCCAAGTTGATGCACAACAACAATCTTGCATGTCTGCAGTGTCAGGATAAATATTAATGTTCTTTATCTAGTCACTTGCTCACCGTTGTGAGTCGAATGAAACATAATCTGTCATCTAGTGTATTGAAAGTTAAGCTTTTGAAAAATCATAAAGAATTGATTCAGAAATTAACTATATAGTTCAACAGCAGCTGATAAACAATGTAACTTTCCACACTTGTGATTAGGCGACAGCGCATCGGGTTCCAAACTAAAATTAATTCTCTTGAAACAGATTTATATTTTTCAAAGGCTTCCACTAAAAAGTACATATAACTCTTGGATGCCACCATTTCCTGCTCAATACAAATAATGCCAAGTGTTTCATACTTTCATTTACTAGATTTTGAATGACCATTTTTCTTAATATTAAGTGAAAAAGTAAATGAGTAAATTTGCTAAAACTGCCCAAAACAGAAATTTCATTTTGGGGTGATGCACTATCAATTACGACGAGACGAGGGTAGAGAGTAATCGAGGCTTTATTAAGCAGAGATGTGTGGCCTCCTGCAGCTGCTACCAGAAATGGTGGCAGCTCGGTGAGCACACACATTTATACTCCGCCAACTGGGTGGAACCAGCAGGCAGGGATCTACCCCCGTACCTGTAGTACAGGAGCCTTACCGTATTACCTCTAATGCAAGTATTATACAAACAGTGGTGACTACCACATTCACCCTGTTAAAAAAGAGTCCAGCGGGGGTGGTGGAAAACTATTTACAGGTATGTGAGCATTTAAAGTTTACAGTTTGGTGAAAATTTACAAATTTAGCCGGTCAGGTGCCTTGATCCTACGCTGTGAGTGCCTCGGTCCCGGTGGTGATGCAGGCGCCGGCTTGGTCGCCTGTGACTCCGGGAGCGTGTTGTCCTCATCTTCATCCCCCGGTGGCACCAGTGGGAGGACAGATCGTCCTGGGGCGGGGGCTGTAGTGAGGTGCGCTGGAGGGAGGGTGGGTGGCGCCGGGGTAATCGGAAGAGGGGGAGGTGTCGGGTGATGTGGGGCCGTGGGTGGGGATCCAGCGGATGCCAGGTCCCGGAGGGAGACTGTGTCCTAGCGTCCGTCGGGGTGCGCCACGTAGGTGTACTGCGGGTTCGCATGCAGCAGCTGTACCCTTTCGACCAACGGGTCCGCCTTGTGGAGCTGCGCGTGTTTGCGGAGTAGGACGGGTCCTGGAGCTGCCAGCCACATTGGGAGCGAAACCCCGGAGGTGGACTTCCTAGGGAAGGCAAGGAGATGTTCATGGGGGGTTTAGTTAGTTGCAGTGCAGAGTAATGATCGAATGGAGTGGAGCGCGTCGGGGAGGACCTCCTGCCAGCGGGAGACTGGGAGATGTTTGGACCGTAGGACCAGCAGGATGGCCTTCCACACCGTCCCATTCTCCCTCTCCACCTGTCCGTTTTCCCAGGGGTTGTAGCTAGTTGTCCTGCTCGAGGCAATGCCCTTGCTGAGCAGGAACTGACGCAGCTCATCACTCATAAAGGAGGATCCCCGGTCGCTGTGGACGTAAGCGGGGAAACTGAACAGAGCGAAGATGCTGTTGAGTGCTTTAATGACCATGGCAGACGTCATATCGGGGCATGGGATGGCGAAGGGGAATCTGGAGTATTCATTGACCACGTTCAGGAAGTACGTGTTTCGGTCGGTGGAGGGGAGGGGCCCTTTGAAGTCCATGCTGAAGCGTTCAAAGGGGCGGGAGGCCTTCACCAGGTGCGCTCGATCTAGCCGGTAGAAGTGCACTCCTCGCAGGCCTGGTAGTCTCTGGTGACAGCCCTGACCTCCGCAATGGAGTAGGGCAGGCTGCGGGCCTTTATGAAGTGAAAGAACCAGGTGACCCCTGGGTGACAGAGGCCATCGTGTAGGGCCTGTTTTGTTATGCTCTTGGCGTTGCATAAGCTGCTTACTGACCTATTGGTTGACTGTCTGTGTGTCATGTCTCTGGTGCTCCCTCTAGTGTCTAGCTAGGTGTAGTGCATGTACATTAACCCTTTGTGTACTTACAATGATGTATATCACCACAGGGCCCGAAGTCGGTCCACTTGTGTCCTGGCACATGAACCTCGGGGTAGGGTATCGGGGGGCTCGTTGAGCTTACCGGGGCGATACAAAATCTCGTAATTGTAGGTGGAGAGCTCGCTCCTTCACCTTAAGATTTTATCATTTTTGATCTTGTCCCGCTGTGTATTATTAAACATGAAGGCAACCGATCGTTGGTCAGTGAGGAGAGTGAATCTCCTGCCGGCCAGGTAATGCCTCCAATGCCGCACAGCTTCTATGATGGCTTGGGCCTCCTTTTCGACAGAAGAGTGCTGAATTTCGAAGCATGGAGGGTGCGGGAAAAGAATGCCACGGGTCTGCCTGCCTGGTTGAGGGTGGCGGCCAGGATGACGTCCGATGCATCGCTCTCGACCTGAAAGGGGAGGATCTCGTCGACCATGTGCATCGCGGCCTTGGCGATGTCAGCCTTGATACGGTTGAAGGCCTGGTGGGCCTCAGCCGTCAGGGGGAAAACTGTGGAGTGGATGAGTGGGCGGGCATTGTCCGCATAGTTAGGTACCCACTGGGCATAATACGAGAAAACCCCAGGCATCGTTTGAGGGCCTTGGGGCAGTGGGAGTTCCATGAGGGGGCGCATGCTGTCGGGGTCGGGCCCTAGAACTCCATTTTCCACAACATAGCCAAGGATGGCTAAGGCTTGGTGCGGAACACGCACTTCTCCTTATTGTACGTGAGGTTCAGGAGTTTGGCGGTGTGGAGAAATTTGAAAAGGTTAGCGTCGTGGTCCTGCTGGTCGTGGCCGCAGATGGTGACGTTATCTAGGTACAGGATGGTGGCCCACAGCCCGTACCGGTCAACCATTTGGTCCATCTCACGTTGGAAGACTGAGGCCCCGTGAGTGACGCCGAATGGAACCCTAAGGAAGTGGTAAAGGCGGCCGTCTGCTTTGAACGCAGTGTATTGGCGGTCCGCCTTGCGGATGGGGAGCTGGTGGTAGACAGATCTCAGTTCCACTGTAGAAAAGACCCGGTACTGTGCAATCTGATTGACCATATCAGATATGCGTGGGAGGGGGTATGTGTCGAGCTGCGTGTACCGATTGATGGTCTGACTGTAGTCAATGACCATCCTGTGTTTCTCCCCAGTCTTTACTGCTACCACTTGGGCTCTCAGGGGCTGTTGCTGGCCTCAATGATACCTTCCCACAGCAGCCGCTGGACTTCTGACCTGATGAAGGTCCTGTCCTGGGCACTGTACCGTCTGCTCCTGGTGGCGACGAATTTGCAAACAGGGATAGTGGGTCGACCTTAAGGGCCGTGAGGCCGCATACGGTGAGGGGTGGTAGGGATCCGCCGAATTTTAGAGTTAGGCTTTGGAGGTTGCACTGGAAGTCCAGGTCAAGTAACAGGGCAGCGCAGAGTTTGTGGGGGACGTAGAGCCGGAAGTTGCTGAACTCTACGCCCTGTATGGTGAGAGTGGCGGTACGGTACCCCCGGATTTCCACGGAGTGGGATCCAGAGGCCAGGGAGATTTTTTGGGTTACGGGGTGTACTGCGAGGGAGCAGCACCTTGCCGTAGAGGGGTGGGTGAAGCTTTCCATGCTCCCAGGGTCAAGAAGGCAGAATGTCTTGTGTCCATCGACTTAAACCGTCGTTGTCGCGGTTACGAGGTTGTGCGGCCGGGACTGGTCGAGCGTGATGGAGGCGAGCTACGGCTGGTGTTGGTAGGCCCCGGGCTGGTCAGCGGCGGTGGCAGGCGATGAGCGGCCAGATGAGGTGCCCGACGAGATGGGGTCCTGAGGCGACGCCAAAATGGCGGCGAAGATGGCGGCGCCCACGGGACACACGTGGCGGGCGGCGTTAAAGATGGCGGCGCCCACGGGACGCACATGGTTTGATGTGAGGAAAATGGCGGTGCCCACGGGCCACATGTATTCTGCTGGAAGATGGCAGCACCCACGGGCCACACGTGGGCTGCGGGGACGAAAATGGCGGCACCCACGGGTTGCACGTGGGGGTTGCAGGAACAGTGGGGCTGGATACAGCGCCGATCGACCAGCCTGGCACACCGCAGCGAAATGTCCCTTCTTCCCACAGGCCTTGCAGATTGCGCTCCGCGGCAGGCAGCGCTGCCGGGGGTGCTTTGTCTGCCCGCAGAAATAGCATTTGGGCCCCCCGGGGTTCGCTGGCTGTCGCGCGGCGCAGGCTTGGGGTTGACTGGGAGCGGCCGCTGGTGAGGCCCACGATGTCCATGAGGGCGTCGTGCAGTCGGGGGGGGGGGGTACGACTGTACGTTACGGGAGGCAACAGTCAGCGAGTTTGCGAGCTGCCTGGTTGCCGCAAGGTCAAGGGTACCGTCTTCTAATAGGCGCTGGCAGATGTACACTGACCACATGCCCGGAACAAAAGCGTCACGGATTAAAAGATAAGTATGTTCGACTGCCGAAACTGCCTGGCAATCATAGTTCCTCGCCAGGATGTGCAGGGCATGCCAGAAATCATCTAAAGACTCACCAGGGAGTTGCTGTCTCATGGACAGGAGGTGCCTGGCGTACAGTTTGTTGATTGGGCGAATATAATGTCCCGTCAGGAGCTCCATTGTTTCCGTGTAAGTAGGCGCATCCCGGATAAGGGGAAAAATATCGGATCTCACCCGTGAGTAAAGGACCTGGTGTTTCTGTTCTTCCGAGGGTTGATCCGTCGCGGATCGGAGGTAGCTCTCGAAACAAGCGAGCCAGTGGTCGAGGGACGACGCAGCGTTGGCTGCTTGCGGTGCAGCTGTAGGCGATCTGGCTTTTAAAAAATATATTTTTTTATTCAAATTTTTTACATATTTAACACAGTAGTAAACACAAAGTGCCCCCCACCCCCCCTCCCCGGGTTGCTGCTGACCACCTCCTAACGCTCCGCTAGAAAGTCTAGGAACGGTTGCCACCGCCTGAAGAACCCTTGGACAGATCCTCTTAAGGCAAATTTTACGCTCTCCAATTTAATGAACCCTGCCATGTCGCTGATCCAGGCTTCCACGCTTGGGGGCCTCGCATTCTTCCACTGTAGCAGAATCCTCCGCCAGGCTACCAGGGACTCAAAGGCCAGAAAACCGGCCTCTTTTGCCTCCTGCACTCCCGGCCCGTCCGATACCCCAAATAGTGCGAGCCTCCAACTCGGCTTAACCCGGGTGTTTACCACCTTAGACACCGTCCTCGCAATGCCCCTCCAGGACCCATCCAGCACTGGGCACGTCCAGAACATGTGGGCATGATTTGCTGGGCTCCCTGAACACCTCACACACCTGTCCTCCACTCCAAAAAACCGACTCAGCCTTGCCCCCGTCATGTGCACCCTGTGCAGAACCTTACATTATATCAGGCTAAGCCTGGCACAAGAGGAGGGAGAATTTACCCTACCCAGGGCGTCCGCCCACGTACCCTCGTCTATCTCCTCCCCCAGCTCCTCCTCCCATTTACCTTTCAGCTCCTCCACCGAGGCCTCCTCCTCCTCCTGCATCTCCCGGTAGATCGCCGAGACCTTGCCTTCTCCAACCCACACCCCGGAGAGCACCCTATCCTGGATCCTATGTGCTGGCAGCAGCGGAAATTCCCTCACCTGCCGTCTTACAAACGCCCTTACCTGCATGTACCTGAAGGCATTTCCAGGGGGAGCCCGAATTCTTCCTCCAATGCCCCAAGGCTCGCCAACGTCCCAACTTTAAACAGGTCCCCCATCCTTCGAATACCTGCCCTGTGCCAGCTCAGGGACCCCACATCCATTCTCCCCGGGACAAACCGATGGTTCTCTCGGATCGGGGACCACATCGAAGCTTCTGCCTCCCCCCTGTGGCGTCTCCACTGCCCCCAAATTTTGAGGGTCGCCGCCACCACTGGACTCGTGCTGTACCTTGTCGGCGGGAGCGGCAGCGATGCCGTCACCAGCGCTCTCAGGCTAGTGCCCACACAGGACGCCATCTCCAGGCTCTTCCACGCCGCACCCTCCCCCTCCATTACCCACTTGCGCATCATCGCCACATTGGCAGCCCAGTAGTACCCACACAGATTAGGCAACGCTAGCCCTCCTCTGTCCCTGCTCCGTTCCAGAAACACACTTCTCACCCTCGGGGTCTTTTTCACCCGTACAAACCCTATGATGCTCCTGCTGACCCGCTTAAAAAAGGCCTTAAGGATCAGGATGGGGAGGCACTGGAATATAAAAAGGAACCTCGGGAGCACCGTCATCTTCATAGAATTTATAGTGCAGAAGGAGGCCATTCGGCCCATCGAGTCTGCACCGGCTCTTGGAAAGAGCACCCTACCCAAGGTCAACACCTCCACCCTATCCCCATAACCCAGTAACCCCACCCAACACTAAGGGCAATTTATCATGGCCAATCCACCTAACCTGCACATCTTTGGACTGTGGGAGGAAACCGGAGCACCCGGAGGAAACCCACGCACACACGGGGAGGATGTGCAGACTCTGCACAGGTAGTGGCCCAAGCCAGAATCGAACCTGGGACCCTGGAGCTGTGAAGCAGTTGTGCTATCCACAATGTTACCGTGCTGCCCTAACCGTGCTTCACCGACTGTACCCTACCCGCCAGTGAAAGTGGCAGCACATCCCTCCTTTTAAACTCCTCCTCCATCTGCTCCACCAGCCTCGTCAAGTTGAGCTTGTGTAGGGCCCCCCCAGCTCCTGGCCACCAGGATCCCTAGGTACCGAAAACTCCTTTCCGCCCTCTTCAGTGGAAGCTCGTCTATCCCCCTTCCCTGGTCCCCCGGGTGTATCACGAATAGCTCACTCTTCCCCATGTTGAGCTTATACGCGGAAAAGTCTCCAAACTCCCTGAGGATCTGCATCACCTCCGGCATCCCCCCACTGGGTCCGCCACATACAGTAACAGGTCGTCTGCATACAGTGATACCCGGTGTTCCTCCCCCACCGCACCAGCCCCCTCCAGTTCCTGGACTCCCTCAAAGCCATCGCCAAAGGTTCAATTGACAACGCAAATAGCAGGAGGGACAGTGGGCACCCCTGCCTCGTCCCCCGGTACATCTGAAAAGTATTTCGACCTCCTCCGATTTGTGGCCACACTCGCCACTGGGGCTTCGTACAGTGACCTAACCCAACTAACGAACTCCTCCCCGAACCTCCTCAACACTTCCCACAGGTACCCCCACTCAACTCTATCGAAGGCCTTCTCCGCATCCATAGCCGCCACTATCTCCGCTTCCCCCTCCACTGCAGGCATCATGATTACATTTAGGAGGCTCCGCACATTGGTGTTTAGCTGCCTTCCCTTCACGAAACCCATCTGGTCCTCGTGGATCACCCCCGGAACACAATCCTCAATTCTGGTAGCCAACACCTTCGCTAACAGCCTCGCATCCACGGTGAGGAGCGAGATTGGCCTATACGACCCACACTGTAAAGGGTCCTTGTCCCGATTCCAAGATCAGCGCCCTGGACATCATCGGGGGTAGGGCCCCCACCTCCCTCGCCTCATTGAAAGTCCTCACTAGTAGTGGGCCCAACAGGTCCATATACTTCCTGTAAAATTCCACAAGGAGACCATCTGGCCCCAGGGCCTTCCACGCCTGCATATTCCCCAGCCCCTTAGTCAGTTCCTCCAGCCGTACCGGTGCCCCAAGCCCCGCCACCTGCCCCTCCTCTACCCTTGGGAACCTCAGCCGGTCTTGAAAACGATGCATCTCCCCCTCCTCCGTCGGGGGCTCAGACCTATACAGCCCCTCATAGAAGTCTCTAAATACCCCATTTATTCCCACCGCACTCCGCACCGTGTTCCCCCCTTTATCCCTATCTCCCCCGATCTCCCTCACCGCCTCCCGCTTCCGCAGCTGGTGTGCCAGCATCCGGCTAGCCTTCTCCCCGTATTCATACACTGCCCCTTGCGCCTTCCTCCACTGCATCTCCGCCTTCTTGGTAGTCAACAGGTCGAACACGGCCTGGTGGCTTTGTCGCTCCTTGAGTAGTCCCTCCTCGGGGACCTCTGCATACCTCCGATCTACCCTTAAAATATCCCCCACCAACCTCTCCCTCTCTCTCCTCTCCTTTCCCTCCTTGTGGGCCCTAGTGGAGATTAACTCTCCCCTAATCACCGCCTTCTGTGCCTCCCAGACCACCCCTACCTGCACCTCCCCATTATCGTTCACCTCTAGGTATCTTTCAATGCACCCCCGGATCCGCCCGCTCACCTCCTCATCCGCCAGCAAACCCACCTTCAGGTGCCACAGTGGGCGCTGGTCCCTCTCCTCCCCTAGCTCGAGCTCCACCCAGTGCGGGGCATGATCTGAGATGGTTATGGCCGAATACTCCGTGTCCTCCACCCTCAGGATTAGCGCCCTGCTCAAAACGAAGAAGTCAATCCGGGAGTAGGCTTTATGGACGTGGGAAAAGAAAGAGAATTCCCTGGCCCCCGGCCTAAGAAACCTCCATGGGTCCACTCCTCCCATTTGGTCCATAAACCCCCTCAGTACCTTTGCCGTCGCCGTCCTCTTACCCGTCCTGGACCTGGAGCGGTCCAATGCTGGATCCAATACCGTATTAAAGTCCCCCCCCCATTATCAAGCTCCCTGCCTCCAGGTCCGGAATACGGCCCAACATGCGCCGCATAAATCCGGCATCGTCACAATTCGGGCCATACACAATCACAAAGACCACCCGCAGCCCCTGCAGCTTACCGCTCACCATCACGTACCTACCCCCATTGTCTGCCACGATGCTCAGCGCCTCAAACGACACCCGCTTCCCCACCAAAATCGCCACCCCTCGATTCTTTGCGTCCAACCCCGAGTGGACAACCTGCCCGACCAACCCCTTTCTCAGCCTAACCTGGTCTGCTACCCTCAAATGCGTCTCCTGGAGCATGACCACATCTGCCTTTAGTCCCTTCAGGTGCGCGAACACACGGGCCCTCTTGACCGGCCCGTTCAGGCCTCTCACATTCCAAGTTATCAGCCAGATCAGGGGGCTGGGGGCTGCCCGACCCCCCCCCCCCCCCCCCCCGCCCGCCCCCCCCCGCCCGCCCCCCCCCCCCCCCGCCCGCCGATTAGCCATCACTCTTTCTAGGCCAGCTGCGTGCCCGCACCTCCCACGACTCTCTCTTCAGGCTCCAGCTCCCCTTTGGCCAATGCAGCAGCAACCCAGTCCTCCCCCACCCTCTCAACCAGCTAGGTCCCCCCCCTAGCTGCGTTGCTCCCCCCACAGCACTCCCGTAAGTCAGCTGACACCTGCTGACCCCGGCCGCTCCCGCCACTCCATCGACCCCCGCAGTGTGAGAATCTCCCCCCCTCCCCTGTCCATCAGCGGGCGCTCCTCTCCAGCACCACCCCTCCCCCCCTGACCCCATCCCCTTCCTTCCCTAGCGCAGGAAAAAAAAACGCGCTTTCTACCAAGCCGGCCCCGCCCCCTCAGACGCAGCTCCCTTTCGCGGCCTGATCCCAGCTCCCCCACCTAAGGCCTCCCCTCTCCCCTCGTCCCCAATGGGGCCCCCTCTTCCAACCACCAATGCCCACACTCTCACTACGAACCATTTCACCCTACCCAACCCAGCACCCAAAACAAAAACAGTACCAAACAGAACAGACCATCACCCCAAAACACAACAATCACATCAATCCCCTCTCGACATTCCCTCACAACCGACCCTCAATCCGAGTCCAGCTTTTCGGCCTGGATAAAGGTCCACGCCTCCTCCGGCGTCTCGAAGTAGTGGTGGCGGTCACTGATAGTGACCCACAGTCGCACAGGCTGCAACATTCCAAATTTCACCCCCTTCCGATGCAGAGCCACCTTAGCCCGATTGTACCCGGCCCTCTTCTTGGCCACCTCCGTGCTCCAGTCCTGGTATATCCGGACCTCTGCATTCTCCCACCTGCTGCTCCGCTCCTTCTTTGCCCACCTTAGGACACACTCCCTGTCCACGAAGCGGTGGAACCGCACCAGCACCGCCTGCGGTGGCTCTTTGGGATTGGGCCTGCTCGCCAGGACTCGGTGGGCCCCCTCCAGCTCCAGGGGCCCCGGGAAGGCCCCCGCGCCCATCAACGTGTTCAGCATCATGACCACGTATGCTCCAACATCCGACCCCTCCACTCCCTCCAGGAGACCCAGAATCCGCAGGTTCTTCCTCCTCGACCGGTTCTCCATGTCCTCGAACTTCTCCTGCCATTTCTTATGCATCGCCTCGTGCGCCTCTACTTTCACCGCCAGGCCCAAGATTTCGTCCTCGTTCTCAGAGGCCTTTTGCCGCACCTCCCGGATCGCCGCCCTTTGGGCCTTCTGGGTCTCGAGCAGCTTGTCTATCGAAGCCTTCATCGGCTCCAACAGCTCTGCCTTCAATTCCGTGACGCAGTGCTGGAGAAACTCCTGCTGTTCCTGCGACCACTGCGCCCACGCCGCCTGGTCTCCACCCACCGCCATCTTGATTTTCCTCCCTCGCACTTTTCGCTGCTCCAAAACTACTTTTTTCACCGCTCCACTCCTGGTCCAATCCATACAGTGCCGGGGAAATGTTAATGTCACCTTCCCACACTGGGAACCGTCGAACAAATGCCGCTGGGGGCCCTAAAAAGAGCCCAAAAGTCCGTTTCTGTCGGGAGCTGCCGAATGTATGACTTAGCTCCGCAGAGCCACAACCGGAAGTCTAGGCAATCTGGCTTGATGCGTAGTTCCATCGCTGTAATATCTCTGCTTAATAAATTGATGCACTATCAATTATGACGAGACGAGAGTAGAGAGTAATCGAGGCTTCATTAAGCAGAGATGTGTTGCCTCCTGCAGCTGCTACCAGAAATGGTAGCAGCTCGGTGTGCACACACATTTATACTCTGCGGAACCAGCAGGCAGGGATCTACCCCCGTACCTGTAGTACAGGAGCCTTACCGTATTACCTCTAATACAAGTATTATACAAACAGTGGTGACTACCATAAGGGGGTTTCACAGTAACTTCATTGCAGTGTTAATGTAAGCCTAATTGTGACAATAAAGATTATTATTGAGAGGTTGTTTGTCAATATGTGTTTTCCATTAGCCAAAAGAACAATCAAGTTCACAGATTTATGCATAACTATCATGATTGGCTCAATAGGTGTAATAGCAATTAGTTATACAAGTTTTAATCAGAGATGAGGTTTCGCGCTTGAAGGGCAGCACGCCATTTAATAGAAGAGTCAAAGATTGACAAGACTGACAATTCTGTATGATGTACAAGATGGATACACTTAAGGAAAGCTACTTATCTAACTTTTACCAACAAATGTAGTCTAGTATGCCATCCAATCATTTAGTTTTTAGTAGTACAGAACTTGAGTACTGCTGAAAATAGAGACATGCTGTCAAAGCTTTTTATCTTGCACTCATCAGAACAATTCTCAAGAATACCAATTGTAAAGAGAACAACAATTTATACTGCATGAGAAGAAAGTGCTGATTGATTGGCAAGTGGAATGCATTGCCATGGAGAAATCAACAGAGAACAGTTAACTGCCACACTTTGTTTAAATTCAAACCGGGCAGGTTGACTTTGATGAGTCAAGGCATTGTCATGGGGAATGAACCAGGAGATGGCTGTCCCCCAAGCTTTTGTTTAGTTGAAAAAGGCGCAATGAGTGGACATGCTTCTTCTGTCTGCAAAGGATGGAATGACACCTAACCTTCTACACCCCTTGCATATTTCCGATATGTCGATATGTTTCCGATATTCAAATCCGCAGCTGCATGCAAAAATTTCCTTATAGACCTCAATGGACTCCATCCTGCACTCAAACTCACCTTTGAAATGGAGCAGTTGAATGAGCTCCCTTTCCTTAATGTGCAAATTAAGAAATATGCCAGTGGGCTATTACTGACTCCCACAAGCCTGCCTTCACTGGCCAATAGGCTCATTGAGATTCCTACAATTCCACATGCCATGTTCACAATCCTGTAAATGGTGCCAAAGCTATGTGCTCACCATGCAAGCTTGGAGCTGAACTAAGACACATCAAAGCTATCCTATGGAATAATGACTACCCTAATAATGCTTGCTGCTTATCGCACAAAATCATGAATGCGCTTTAGGCCACCACTTGCAGTGTTGAAAATTGCTACTTTTCAGTAACAACACGAATAGTCATCCCAGATGGCTACACAACCTACTTGATTTGGATTTAAACAGAACTGGGCAGTTAATAATAATCGCTTATTATCACAAGTAGGCTTCAATGAAGTTACTATGAAAAGCCCCTAATCACCATGCCTGTTTGGGGAGGCCGGTACGAGAATTGAACCTGTGCTGCTGCTTTGCTCTGCATTACTAGCCAGCTATTTAGCCCACTGTGCTAAACCAGCCCCTTTAATTATTTTCTGATGCATTTTCCATGGTGATGCCTCTACCAGAGCCCAATGTCTTCTCATGCAGTATAAACTGTTGTTCCCTTTACAATTGGTAGTCTTGTGAATTGTCCTGATGAGTGCAAGACGAAAAGCTTCAACAGCATGCAGTTTTTCAGGAACATTCAATTATTTCTTAAACAATTCAAGCTCTTTGTCTTCACTCTCCCACATGGTTATCCATTCCAGGTGATTATTGCTTTCTGTGAAGAACTTCCTGACATTTTTAAAAGCAAAATACTGCGGATGCTGTAGATCGGAAATAAAAACATAAAGTGCTAGAAAAATTCAGCTTGTCTGACAGTATTAGTGGGGAAAGAAACACAACCAACGTTTTGAGTCCAATGTGGCTCTTCTTCTTAAGATAAATTATACAAAGAGTCATCTTGGACTGAAAACGTTAACTCTGTTCCTCTCTCAACTGAAGCTGCCAGACCTGCTGGGTTTTTCCAGCACTTTCTGTTTTAATACTGACATCGTTGATTGCGAGACAGTGTTTGGCATATTGAGTCCAAAGCATGCCTAGATCGCCTTCAATTTCATTTTTAGGTATTTCAGACACTTTGAGTATATATTGTTATGCAAGGTTTTATAAGATGATGATGATTTGAGCTGTCTATTTAATTCAAGGTGAAACGGAGTAATGTAGAGGATCAGGTGATTTCCTTGTTCTTACCTGACAACAAGCATATGCACCTTGGTAGCCATGGTAACAGGTTGAGATCCACAGGAGCACGGTGCAAAAAGGGCATGAAAACCAAAGCAAGAGCAACTGGGCTGACAGTGGACAAACTTCTGATCTCGTCTCACAGGGACAAGAACTGCAGCTGGCATGGTCAGCAGTGTAGAAAAAGCTGCGAGTCATCAACAAACTATGGGCAGAACGCGTGAGGGAGGACAGTTTCTGGTCGAAGAGATGCATTCTATGACATTATAGCTTCAGCAAAGTTTTCCCTGGCAAGGCCGGGATGAGTAATTACGTGAATGGGTCTAACTGCTGCTGGTCAGTTCGGAAAGTCTCCAAATACAAATGAATGGTCTTTCAACGTCACAGCATGGTAAAATGGAGAAAAGTGAACCAATTGGAAGCTGGGAGTGACTGTATAAAGATTGTAATCCTGTAGGGAATGTGCTGTAATGCTTATGTATGCGGCACACAGTTATCAATTGCGTTACAGCATTCATGAGGTTTATCTTTTCTGTAGTTTAGAGTATTGATTGCCTACAAGGTAATGTTTAGGTTAGGTGCTTTTAGCTTGTTTGTTACAGTAGAAGTCTTAAAATTTGAATTCTTGTTGTGCAATCGCTTTCACTTGATCACTGGACGGACATTCAAATATATTTTTGAAATTGTCTGGCTCTATGGAATCGTTGCAATTATTTCCGTTATTTAACGGAAAAAGTTCTGTGTAGTTTCGGGAGTGACTGGTTGGGTGCTTCCTGATGGCCATGCTGACGAGATCACAGCCCATATTCAACAGCACTTTGTGCTACTCACCATACTGGCTGATTCGTTAGACTCATGCCTCAGAGCCTTGCTTCTAAAAAGAGGAGCTGCTTTTTAAATGCTCCCTCATTACTCATTCCGAGACACACAAGCATGGCAGTGTGCAGACCTTGTCTTCGCTTTGGGGATGCTGACCTGGCCAGGCTTCTGGATATAATGAATGCGAGATTATCATAGAATTTACAGTGCAGAAGGAGGCCATTCAGCCTATCGAGTCTGCACCGGCTCCTGGAAAGAGCACCCCACCCAAGGCCAACACCATCACCCCATCCCCACAACCCAGTAACCCCACCCAACACTAAGGGCAATTTTGGACACGAAGGGCAATTTATCATGGCCAATCCACCTAACCCGCACATATTTGGACTGTGGGAGGAAGCCGGAGCACCCGGAGGAAACCCACGCACACACGGGGAGGATGTGCAGACTGCGCACAGACAGTGACCCAAGCAGAGATGGCGCATACTGTTCCCCAGAGGGAGGTCGGAGTGCCAGCAGCACGGCCACCAATGCCTCCAGTGAGGTAGCCATGATGTGGAGATGCCGGGGTTGGACTGGGGTGAGCACAGTAAGACGTCTTACAACACCAGGTTCAAGTCCAACAGGTTTGGTTTGAATCACTTGTTTTCGGAGCACTGCGCCTTCCTCAGGTGAAGGAGTCACGAGCTTTCGGAGCACTGCTGTTCCTCACCTGGTGTTGTAAGACGTCTTCCTGTGAGGTAGTGGAAGCAACTGGCACTGTGGCCAGCGTGACCAGGGGAACCGCTGAACAATGTCAGAAGATGAGGGCAGCATGGTAGCACAGTGGTTAGCACTGCTTCACAGCACCAGGGTCCCAGATTCGATTTCCGGCTTGGGTCACTGTCTGTGCGGAGTCTACATGTTCTCCCCGTGTCTGCATGGGTTTCCTCCGGGTGCTCCGGTTTCCTCCCACAGTCCAAAGATGTGCAGGTTAGGTGGATTGGCCATTCTAAATTGCCCTTAGTTTCCAAAAAGATTTGGTTGGGTTACAGGGATAGAGTGGAGGTGTGGGGCTTACGTGTGGTGCTCTTTCCAAGGGCTGGTACAGACTAGATGGGCTGATTGGCCTCCTTCTGCACTGTAAATTCTATGTTCTTGACCAACAATCTCCACCGAGCTGCAATTTACTACCTCTCTCCTGGCATCAGTTCCACCTGTCACCCCTTAAATTCCCAACTGCCCTCCCTCCACAAATCACTGGCTGACACCTCGCACCCTCCGCACATTTGGTCTTCATGTTTGTTCCTCAGCATCCCCTAGCACCCTCCAGCACAATCTCTTTGTGTCAAATTGCGGTACCCACACATACCACCTGCCAAAGACCCGCCGATCCATCAAGGCTCACAATGCCCCCCTCTTTGTCCCCACAGCATAAGTTGTCCCATAATAAGTGTGAAAGGGCCAAGGTGGGCGGCGGAATACCAGAGATCCACACCCCCTATGTATTTATTATTCAGTTGTACATCCTACCTTTCTAGCCATTTCATTTACTTTAGACTGAAGCTAGCCTAGGCTTCAGCCATTGTAATGCAAATACGCCTAGGCCTATATGAGGTATCTGAAAACTGAAATTATCTGAAATCTAAAATGCAATTGGAGCTAGGGTAGTTGGATAAAGGATACTCGACCTGTAGTTGCAGTGGAGGCCATACGGCCTAGGTTCATAAGATTAGTTCCTAGGACTAGAGAGGCTGAGCAAATTTGACCAAAGTTAAGAATAAAAGGTGATCTCATTGAAACATACAAGATTCTGAAGGAGCTTGGCAGGGTAGATACTTGAGCAGCTATTTCCCCTAGCTGAGAAATTTAGAACAGGGGACAAAGTTTTGGGATAAAAAGTTAATAATTTAGGACTGAGATGAGTACTTCACTGAGAGGGATGTGAATCTTTGGAATTGTCTACCCAGAGGGTTGTGGTTGAAGAACCCCGCTGAAAATAGCCTATCAGTCATAAATCACCTGTCGACCATTACACTGTGTTTTCCGACATTGAACCAATTTTGGATCCAACTTGCCACATTCCCTTGGATTATATGGCCTTTTAGCTTGTTTGACTGATCTACCTTGTCAAAAGCCTTGTGAAAATCCATGTAAAATACATTGGATTGGATTTGTTTATTGTCACATGTACCGAGGTACAGTGAAAAGTATTTTTCTGCGAGCAGCTCAACAGATCATTAAGTACATGAGAAGAAAAGGGAATAAAAGAAATTACATAATAGGACAACACAACATATACAATGTAACTACGTAAGCACTGGCATCGGATGAAGCATACAGGGTGTAGTGTTAATGAAGTCAGTCCATAAGAGGGTCATTTAGGAGTCTGGTAACAGTGGGGAAGAAGATGTTTTTGAGTCTGTTCGTGCGTGTTCTCAGACTTCTGTATCTCCTGCCCGATGGAAGAAGTTGGAAGAGTGAGTAAGCCAGGTGGGAGGGATCTTTGATTATGCTGCCCGCTTTCCCCAGGCAGCGGGAGGCGTAGATGGAGTCAATGGATGGGAGGCAGGTTCGTGTGATGGACTGGGCGGTGTTCACGACTCTCTGAAGTTTCTTGCGGTCCTGGGCCGAGCAGTTGCCATACCAGGCTGTGATGCAGCCCGATACGATGCTTTCTATGGTGCATCTGTAAAAGTTGGTAAAAGTCAATGTGGACATGCCGAATTTCCTTAGTTTCCTGAGGAAGTATAGGCGCTGTTGTGCTTTCTTGGTGGTAGCGTCGACGTGGGTGGACCAGGACAGATTTTTGGAGATGTGCACCCCTAGGAATTAGAAACTGCTAACCATCTCCACCTCGACCCCGTTGATGCTGACAGGGGTGCGTACAGTCAATTACTGAAGTCAATTACCAGCTCTTTAGTTTTGCTGGCATTGAGGGAGAGATTGTTGTCGCTACACCACTCCACTAGGTTCTCTATCTCCCTCCTGTATTCGGACTCATCGTTATTCGAGATCCGGCCCACTATGGTCGTATCGTCAGCAAACTTGTAGATGGAGTTGGAACCAGGTTTTGCCACGCAGTCGTGTGTGTACAGGGAGTAGGGTAGGGGGCTAAGTACGCAGCCTTGCGGGGCGCCGGTGTTGAGGACTATTGTGGAGGAGGTGTTGTTGTTCATTCTTACTGATTGTGGTCTGTTGGTCAGAAAATCGAGGATCCAGTTGCAGAGTGGGGAGCCAAGTCCTAGGTTTTGGAGCTTTGATATGAGCTTGGCTGGGATTATGGTGTTGAAGGCGGAGCTGTAGTCAATAAATAGGAGTCTAATGCAGGAGTCCTTGTTTTCGAGATGCTCTAGGGATGAGTGTAGGGCCAGGGAAATGTGTCTGATGTGGACCGGTTGCAGCGGTATGCGAATTGCAGTGGATCAAGGCGTTCTGGGAGTATGGAGGTGATGCGCTTCATGATCAACCTCTCGAAGCACTTCATTACGACTGAAGGGCCATCAAGTGCATGTCTCTCATCAAGCTGGTCGTTATTTCCTCAAAAGTCTCAATCAAGTTAGTCAATCTTCCCATGACAAATCCATGCTGACTGCCTGCTTAATGGTTAATTTGTGCCCTTCTAAATGACAATTAAATGTGAAAGCATATACTCACACCAATGGAGATGAAAGAATATGGCAGCGAATTGACAAAAAGTGCCTAACCATCAAAATTAAGCAGTTTTAAAGAGTTCATGGAACACTAGCCGACACAACCATACATCAATGTATTTTGATGAGCAGTTTCCATTAAAATCTGACTGTATTAGACTAATTTGATGTCAACATTAGAAGCTAAAGAAGGAATTGGAAAAAAAAAGTGATCAGTATCTGGTAATTGACAACATGCTGAGGGGGTTGTGGACAGGCAAACTAATGGTGGGGGAACAGAGGTGTTCCAGGACGGGGTTGCCCCTGGGCTTTTGGGAGGAGGGGGGTCATGGTTGAGGGGCTTTTTGTCTCAGAGGTCTTCAAGCCATCTTTAAATATTGTGGATACCTATATTCCAGCCATCTACAGCTGCGATATGTCCTACCAAACACTTCCAGGAGAAAGACCTGTTCTTGGTTCGTGCACAAGGTCACTAACTCTTTTGAGCAGCCTCTAGCTTCACAGCTGATTGTTATTGCTAACGAGGAATTGGCCTTACTAGTTGTGAGAGCAGTTGCTTCTCGTGGGTGCACATGCCATGTCTCAGATGGTGATTATTGCAACACAATTTCAATCAAACTTTAAAGCCTAAACCGTTTGACTTAACTCTAGAAGCGTCCGCATCTTAGAGGCAGCAGCCAATAATCAAATACTCGAGAGATGGGCTTCTGAGCTGGAGATATATCCTCAGGAGCATAGGGTAAAAGTGTGGATCAGGGGAGGGCACCTGAGCACGGTTTTCCTAATGTTCCCGGCAAGTGTCTGGGGTCTTGGGGCTCCTGCAGTGGCTGCAGGTGAGTGTGCAGGTTTTCCAGCACAACTGTCTCGGTGGATGGTACTCAGAGAAGGCGGAACAGGGGAGGCAGTGGCGTAGTGGTATTGGTGCTAGACTAGTAAACCAGAGACCCAAAATCATGCTTCTGAGGACCTGGGTTCGAATCCGACCAAGGGAATTTGAATGAAAATCTGAAATTAAAAGTCAAATAATGACCATGAAACTATTGTTGATTGTTGTAAAAACCCATCTGGTTGACTAATGTTCTTTAGAGGTGGTAATCTGTCGTCCTTACCTGGTCTGGCCTACACGTGACTCCAGACCCTCAGCAAAAGGGGCTTTTCACAGTAACTTCATTGCAGTGTTAATATAAGTCTATTTGTGACAATAGAAATTATTATGTGTTTTGTAAGGGCCACGAAGCATCCAGCACGAGTTTTAAGGATACAAAATAATAACGTTTATTTACTATAACAATATATACATAACAGTAGCAGTAACTTCCCTTGCTACCTTCTCCTTCCTGCTGGTTCCTGAACTGGCCAGCTTATTTATACTAGGAGTTTCTCCGCCCCCCTCATTGGGGAAGTTCATACTCCCATAGGATTGTGGGATAGTCATTAGTCCCCAGCCAATCGTAAGTAGGCAGGTTATAACATCCCTTCCCCGCAAAGTCCAAGGAATCCACCGAAGACCCTGGCGAAGGAAGGCGTCGAACTCGTTTGGCCGCAGGCCGGACGCCATTTGCACGCGGCGCTGGATCAGGCGGCGTGTAACGAGACGGAGACTGGCGCTTCCGTGATGAACGGCGCGGTTGTACATCCACGGCCTGTGGACCCGAGGATTCCCCCTCTGATGCATCCTGTGTCTCCATCTCGGAGTCAGAGTCTGCTGCCTCCGTCATGTCAGCGTCTCTATCTCCATTCGGTCCCGTAACGACCTGCGCAAGCTTCGAGTGAGGCACCAGTGGAAGATTTTGAGGACTACCTTCCCTTGTCTCTGGTCTTTGCGGCTGTTGAAATGAGCTCCGGGGGCGGGGAATCTTTTGAGGGGATGATCTTCTGGACCGGACGTGGTCTACATGTTTTCGCTGGAGACGACCCTGGGCTTGCACTTGGTACGATATAGGGCTCGTTTGGCGAAAGATTACACCAGGAACCCATTGGGCACCACCAGCAAAATTCCGCACGAATACTGGGTCACCGGGCGCAAACTGCCGAATCGGACGATGCCGAGACAATCCCTGTCCCTGCCGTTCTTGTGTGCGGCGTACTTTTGCGCCAATGTCCGGGAAGACCATACTAAGGCGGGTGCGAAGTCTTCGGCCCATTAGGAGTTCTGCGGGAGCTACCCCAGTCACTGCATGGGGGGTGGTCCTGTACGTAAACAAAAAGCGAGCCAGTCTCGTGTCCATTGATCCGGAAGACTGCTTTTTTAGGCCTCTTTTGAATGTTTGCACTGCACGCTCTGCAAACCCATTTGAAGCCGGGTGGTAAGGGGCAGTGCGGATATGGCGGATGCCGCTCATCTTTGTAAACCTAGCAAACTCCTCACTCGTGAATGGAGTGCCATTATCCGTGACCAGCACCTCGGGGAGGCCATGCGTACTAAATGATAAACGCATCTTTTCAATTGTTGCGCAGGACGTTGTCCCCTGCATCTTATGCACCTCCAGCCATTTGGACTGGGCGTCAATTAGTAGTAGGAACATGGATCCCTGAAAAGGGCCTGCAAAATCTGCATGTAAGCGTGCCCAAGGCCGCCCTGGCCATTCCCAGTGATGTAGGGACGCGGCCGGTGGAAGCTTCTGATGCTCCTGGCAAATGGAGCAGTTTTGGGCCACCTTCTCAATGTCGGTGTCGAGGCCTGGCCACCAGACATAACTCCGGGCCAACATTTTCATCTTGGTCACGCCCGGATGCCCATTGTGCAAGTCTGATAATATCAGCTCCTGGCCTTTTTCCGGGACAATCACACGCGTCCCCCACAAGAGGATGCCGTCTTCCACGCTGAATTCTGACAGCTTGGAGGAAAATGCCCGCAACTCGCCTGGGAGCTGTCTATGCTGCCCACCATACAGGACTATGTGCCGAACCTTTGACAAGACTGGCTCCGTCTGGGTCCACTCACGGATCTGTGATGCCGTGACAGGCAAGGTGTCCATAAAATTTAGGGTTACAACCACCTCACTGGTCGTGGGGGTCGACATGGGGCCGGTCGATAAAGGCAATCGGCTCAGTGCGTCGGCATTTGCTATCTGCGTACCTGGTTTGTGCTCCAGAGAATACTCATATGCAGCAAGCAACAAAGCCCAGCGCTGGATCCGTGCAGAAGCAATGGGCGGTATTGGCTTATCCTCTCTGAAGAGTCCCAGCAGGGGCTTATGATCAGTCACGATAGTGAAATGGCGGCCGTACACATACTGGTGGAAGCGTTTCACCGCGAAAACCACTGCCAGGCCCTCCTTCTCGATCTGCGCGTACTTTTTCTCCGCTGCAGTCAATGTGCGGGAGGCGAAAGCTATCGGTCGCTCGGCCCCGTTCTCAATCTTGTGGGACAGGACAGCCCCAATACCATACGGGGATGCATCACATGTGACAAGCAAAGGCTTTCCCGGATCATAGTGGGTTAGTAACCCAGACGACGACAATTGTTGCTTTACCCGCTAGAAAGCGGTTTCTTGCGGCTGACCCCAAACCCAGGTGTGATTTTTCTTTAGCAGCAGGTGCAAGGGGGCCAGTGTAGTTGCCAGATTGGGGAGGAACTTCCCGTAATAGTTTACGAGACCGAGAAAAGAACGAAGATGCGAAGTGTCAGTCGGGGTGGGGGCATGTTGAATTGCACGCACCTTCTCTACGACGGGGTGCAGACCCTCGCGGTCCACCCGATAACCTAGGTAGACTACTTCTTTTGCCTGGAATACGCACTTTGTGTGACGTAAACGGACTCCAGCCTCCGAAAGGCGTCTAAGGACAGCCTCCAGATTTTCCAAATGCTCTTACTCCGACGTCACTGTAATCAACACGTCATCTAGGCAGACAGCCACACGTGGTAAACCTCTCAAAATGCCCTCCATAACACGTTGAAAAATTGCGCAGGCAGAGGATACTCCAAAGGGCAACCGTGTATATTCATACAGGCCCCGGTGTGTGTTAATTGTTACATATGGTCGGGAGGCAGGGTCCAGCTCCAACTGCAGGTAGGCGTGACTCATATCTAATTTTGTGAATGAGAGTCCACCTGCCAGTTTCGCGTAGAGATCCTCTATGCGAGGCATTGGGTATCGGTCGAGTCGGGAAACTGTATTCACTGTAAGTTTATAGTCGCCACACAAGCAAACTGTGACATCTGGCTTCATTACTGGTACAATTGGTGCTGCCCAGTCAGCAAAACGGACGGGCCTGATAATACCCAAACTCTCCAAACGAGTGAGCTCCTCTTCTACCTTCTCGAGCAAAGCGTAAGGCACTGGGCGCGCCCAGAAATAGAGCGGCGTGGCTCCTGGTTCAACTTGGATACGGGCTACGGCCCCTTTTATTTTCCCTAAACCAGGCTGGAATACCTCTGGGTATCGTCCTAGCACCTCAGTCAACCCTCCAGAAACTGTTTGGAGGATGTGCTGCCATTGCAACCGCAAATGGAGCAACCAGTCCCGACCCAACAGGCTGGGCCCATGGCCACGCACTACGATAAGTGGGAAACGCCCCTCCTGGTGTCCATAGACAACAGGGGTCATTGTAGTTCCTGCAATGTCCAGTGGTTCCCCCGTGTAGGTGGCCAACCTGGCCTGTGAGTCAGTTAATGTAAGGGTCTGTATACCCTGCTTGATGCGGTCGAATGTCCTCTGGGCGATCACGGAGACCGCTGCGCCAGTATCCAACTCCATCTCCAGCGGGTGGCCATTGACCCGTACTGTCACCTTAATGGGGGCCACACGGGGAGCTGCCACACAATGCAGCTGCAGGCAGTCGTCCTCCATCTCCACGTCCTCAGGAGTGGTCGCCGCAGGTTAATCCACATGGAAGGTACGGCCTCTGGGCTGGTCCCAGTTACGGCCCCTGGACTGGTCCCAGTTTTGGTCGGAACGACGGCGCCTCTGGCGTCCCCAGGACCGCCGTCCGCGACGGGATCGGCGCCTACAAGTCTGACACGGACATGGCTCCTCATCCATTGGCTCTGGAGAAGGCTCCCTTCGGGGAGGAATGTCCGATGGCCACTGGCGTCGGTCCGGTCGTTGCCTCGCCCAAGGTACCGCAGGAGTGCGGGGGGGACGTTTTTGGGCGGAAAGGGTTGCGCCCCAAGGCATGCACTTCCATTCCCTGTAGCTCCTGTACTCCTCGCTCTGCGCTCTCTCGGGACAAGACTATTTGTATTGCCTGTTGAAAAGTCAATGTTGGCTCCGCTAACAACTTTCTCTGGGTTGCTGCATTGTTAATACCGCAAACCAAACGGTCGCGTAACATTTCTGACAAGGTTTCACCATAGTCACAGTATTCCGCAATCCCGCGTAGCCTGGATAAAAAAATCGGCAAGGGATTCTCCAGGGGTCCTCTCAGCGGTATTAAACCGGTAACGCTGGACTATCGTGGACGGGGTTGGGTTAAAGTGTTGCCCCACTATATTCACAAGTTCGTCAAACGTTTTGGTGTCCGGCGCAGCTGGGTACGTAAGGCTCCTAATCACCCCAAACGTATGCGGGCCGCAGGCGGTGAGCAATATGACCACCTGGCGCTCGCTTTCGGTGATATTGTTTGCTCGGAAATAGTAACGCATCCGTTGTGTGTACTGGTTCCAGCTTTCCAGCGCAGCATCAAAAACATCCAAACGTCCGTACAGAGGCATGGTATAATAGAAAACAACTTCCAACCTGTATCCAACAAAAATCCAGGGAGGTGGCTTCAGCAGTGTAGACAGCTATTCACTTTTACCTTCGTCGCCAGTTTTGTAAGGGCCACGAAGAATCCAGCACGAGTTTTAAGGATACAAAATAATAACGTTTATTTACTATAACAATATATACATAACAGTAGCAGTAACTTCCCTTGCTACCTTCTCCTTCCTGCTGGTTCCTGAACTGGCCAGCTTATTTATACTAGGAGTTTCTCCGTCCCCCTCATTGAGGAAGTTCATACTCCCATAGGATTGTGGGATAGTCATTAGTCCCCAGCCAATCGTAAGTAGGCAGGTTATAACAATGTGGTTGACTCTTAAATGTCCTCAGGGTTGAGCAATAAATGCCTGCCCAGCCAGTGACGCCCACATCCCATTCACAAATAAAAAAAGGATGGGGAGGCTTGGGGGAATTTGAGGGTCCGGGGGTGAAAGCCCTAATTGATTTTCGGTCTCTCTCCTGCTCCAATTCCTTTCAGATCTAACAATATGGCTGGTTATACCAGCCACCACTGAGCCACCATTCAGTGTCCCTCCTATCTTAAAACCATCCATCCCTCCAATTCTGCTGAGAATGTATTTACTGCATAGGGAGAAACAGGCTTGTGAGAGAATGCAGTCTTGTTTAACCCCTCCTTTGAAGTTGCTTCTCATGTCTGATTGCCACTACCTGTTCAGTACATATTCCTGATGCTACAAGATCTTTCTGTTGATATTGATGCCTTCCAGCACTTTCAGGTGATGATTGTGTTGGACTTCATCAAATGCTTTAGGATAATTAATATAACATTGGTAGAGGTTGTTTTGCATTCAATGGCTCTTTCTGCTAAGGGTTTTAGAAGATTGATTGCATTTTGTGTTATTTTATCTTCGACAGAGCCTCACTGAGTATTTGAAATCTCGGATTTAATTTTCTCTCTGACTCTGGTCATTAGGATTCTGATTTACTACACGGCTCATTAGGCTGATTGCTGTATTTTGCATTTCATGTGCCAGGTTTCTTTAGCAAAGTGATGAAAACAGGCTTAGATCCTCAGGGATAATAACAGTGTCGCAATCTTGTTGGTTACAATAGCTGGCTTTTCAGTTCATTTTTCTATAGCTTCTCTTTTGTCATTTAAAAAAAAAATACATTCTTTCATAGGATGTGGGCATCACTGGCAAGGCAATTTATTGCCCATCCCTAATTTCCTTACAACTGAGTGACTTAGAACATAGAACAGTACAGCACAGAACAGGCCCTTCGGCCCTCGATGTTGTGCCGAGCATTGTCCGAAACCAAGGTCAAGCTATCCCACTCCCTTTCATTCTGGTGTGCTCCATGTGCCTATCCAAAAACCGCTTGAAAGTTCCTAAAGTGTCCGACTCCACTATCACAGCAGGCAGTCCATTCCATACCCTAACCACTCTATGAGTAAAGAACCTACCTCGGACATCCCTCCTATATCTCCCATCCTGAACCTTATAGTTATGTCCCCTTGTAACAGCTACATCCACCCGAGGAAATAGTCTCTGAACGTCCACTCTATCTATCCCCCTTATCATCTTATAAATCTCTATTAGGTCACCTCTCATCCTCCTCCGCTCCAAAGAGAAAAGCCCGAGCTCCCTCAACGTTTCCTCATAAGACCTATCCTGCAAACCAGGCAGCATCCTGGTAAATCTCCTTTGCACCCTTTCCAATGCTTCCACACCCTTCCTATAATGAGGTGACCAGAACTGCACACAATACTCCAAATGTGGTCTCACCAGGGTCATGTACAGTTGCAGCAAAACCCCACGGCTCTTAAACTCAAGCCCCCTGTTAATAAACGCTAACACACTATAGGTCTTCTGCACGACTTGCTGGCATTTAATAATAATCTTTATTGTCACGAGTAGGCTTACATTAGCAATGCAATGAAGTTACTTTGAAAAGCCCCTAGTTGCCACATTCCGGAGCCTGTTCAGGTGCACGGAGGGAGCATTCAGAATCTCCAATTCACCTAACAAGCACGTCTGTCGGGACTTGTGTGAGGAAATCGGAGTGCCCGGAAGAAACCCACGCAGACATGGTAAGAACGTGTAGACGCTGCACAGACAGTGACCCAAGCCGGGAATCGAACCCTGGCGCTGTGAAGCAACGGTGCTAACCACTGTGCTGCGGTGTGCCATTTCAGAAGGCAGATTTTCTTCCCTACAGGACATTAGTGAACCAGATTGGTTTTTAAGTTAATGGAAGAAAGGAAAAAAAAGCAAAATGGTCAGAATTGGAATATAACAGACTGAAGCAAGAAATAAAAAATAAAAAAATCTGCAAGTAGTGGAAATAAATTTATCCTGAAAGAAAATGTTTTTTATTCTTGCAGAGATTTATTAGGTTATGTAAGAGGAATATAGGAATTAAGAGCAGAAGTAGGCAATTTAGCCCTTCGAGCCTGCTCTGCCATTCAATCAGATCATGGCTAATCTCTTTCTGGTCTGAAAGCCACCTCATTACCTGTTCCCCATATCCCTTTAACCGTTTTTAAAATCAGAAAAATATCCATATCCCTCTTGAAACCATTTAATGATTCAGATTCCACCGCACTGTGGGGTAGCAAGTTCCACAAATTCACCACCCTCTGAGAAGTTGTGCCTCCTCATCTCAGTTTTGAATCTACTGCCACTCAACCTGTATCTGTGACCTCTTGTTCTAGGTTACCACACAAGGGGGAACATTTGGTCTACATTTACTTTATCAATCCCTTTCAGTATTTTATATACCTCGATCAGATCCCCTCTCATCCTTCTAAACTCCAGCGAGTATAAGCCCAAACTGTTTAATCTCTCCTCAGACGCCAATCTCTTCATTGCCAGAATCAATCTGGTGAATCTCCTCTGAATTACTTCCAATGTCACCACATCCCTCCTCAAATAAGGAGACCAAAACTGGACACAATACCCCAGATATGGTTTCACCAACACCCGATACAATTGCAACAATACTGCTCTACTTTTATACTTCAGTCCTTTTGCAATAAATGCTAACATTCTATTTGCCTTGTTACATTTTATATCTGCTTACAGGCTTTCTGCAATTCATGAACAAAGACACCCAGATCCCTCTGCCCAGACGCATTTTGAATTTGCTTTTCATTTAGATAATAATTTGCCTAACTATGTTTTGGCAAAAATGGATAAACTCACATTTATCCCCATTAAACTCCATCTGCCCAATCTCCTAGCCTACCTATATCCGTCTATAAAATCTGTATCTCCTCTTCATTGCCTGCTTTCCCACCGATTTTAGAATCATCCACAAATATTGCTTTGTGCCTCTGTCCCTGCCTGCAGATTATTTGTATAGATTGTAAAAGTTGCGGTCCGAGGACTGAACCTGCAGCACCCCACTAGTTACAGTTCGCCAGCCAGAGGACACAGTTAACCCGATCCTCTGCTTTCTGTCAGTCGGCCAATCCTCAATCCAATCTAGTATTCTACCCCTAAACCCCTGCGATCTTGCCTTCTAGGTCAATCTTTTATGCAGCACATTGTCAAACGCCTTCTGGAAGTCTAGATGTACCACATTCACAGGTTCACCAATATCCACCTTGCTGATCACATCCTCAAAGAACTCAAACAAGTTTGTCAAGCATGACTTACCTTCATAAAACCATGCTGATAATGGTGGATTGAACTTTGTCTTTCCAAATGTTCTGTCATTTCCTCCTTAATGATTGATTCCAGCAACTTCCCCACCACAGAGGTCAAGCTAACCGGTCTATAGTTTCCTAATTTGTGCCTCTATCAGAGACAATGGTGGAAGCAATGCTGTAATGATGCACTCTCAAAGACTTCTTTAGAAATACTAAAAGGTACTTATTAATAAGAAAAGTTGTACAGAGGTCAGCAGTCCCCTCGGCTGCCCTAGGACAGCCCACTGGCTGCCTTCATCCCTACATGTCTTCTTACTGTCTTCTGCCCAAGAGTGGATTCCTGGGTTGATTATCCACTCTCAGTCCCAATTGGTCCCCCAAGCCAGGTGACCTTCTACTGCCGTGTTGCTCTTAAAGGGACAAGCACCACAAACCACCACATTTCTCCCCCTCTGTCTCCATTATACAGTCTTCAATATCTAAGTTACTCAGTCCTAACCTCTAACATTATAAATGAGTTGGACAATTTTAATAGTTTTTGAGGAGTTTTTCTGCTTCCCGTAGAGCGGTGTAATTCTGCAATCGGAGATGCTTCCACAGGATCAACGTTAACAGGAACTGCAATAATGACTACCTCTTCTGGCACAGGCGATTCATCTCTATTTGCTTCCACAGAGACATCAGTTATGTTAATAACAGGTCGATCAGGTAGTTTGATGCTTACAGATTTGAAAACATTTTGTGATGGTAACACTGACTGCTGGAGTGACTCTACTCCCCAAGTGGTCCACATGTTTACGAAAGTTCTGTTCCTCCATGCCGATTGGGCACGTCAGGAATCTGGTCTCAGAGAATAATTCCAGGGATCTAGCTTGATCCTTTACTGGAGTTTCATGTCTTGTCAATGCACTTAATATGGCTTTTTTATTGTTGCGGTGGAGATGGCTCATTGATGAGATCTTGAGGGTTGCGTTTTTATTGGTCGGCTTTAACTATGAACACTTCCAAATATAGTCTTACACTGAGCTCTTCCATACAGGATTGTCGCTTTTCCATTTGTGTGACCATTTCAGCAATCTTGGGCGGGATTCTCCCATACCCGGCGGAGCGGGCGGTCCCGGCGCCGAGGAGTGGCGTGAACCACTCCGGCGTCGGTCCGCCTGGAAGGTGCAGAATCCTCCGCACTTTCAGGGGCTAGGCCGGCGCCAGCGGGGTTGGTGCCACGCCAACCGGCGCGGAAGGGACTTGGCGCTGCACCAATTGGCGCGGAAGGGGCTCGGCACCTCGCCAACCGGCGCCGAAGCACCTCCGCCAGCCGGCACGGGTTGGCACATGCACGGGAGTGCCAGCGTGTGCTGGCGTCATCCCAGCGCATGCGCAGGGGGGTTCGTCTTCGCACCAGCCATGGCGGAAGGTCCACAGCAGCCGGTGCGAAGGGAAAGAGTGCCCTCACGGTACAGGCCCGCCCGCAGATCAGTGGGCCCCGATCACGGGCAAGGACACCATGTGGGCACCCCGCGGGGCCAGATCCCCCCGTGCCCCCCCCGAGGCCGCCCGCAGAGCCAGTTCCCGCCAGTAAGTACCAGGTCTAATTTACGCCGGCGGGACTGGCCTAAAACGGGCGGCCGCTCGGCCCATTGCGGGCCAGAGAATCAGCGGGGGGGGGCGCTGCTAGCGGCCGCAGACCGGCGTGGCGCGATTCCCAACCCCGCCAAAACCCTAGCGCCAGAGAATTCGGTTGCCGGCGTCGGGGCGGGACTCATGCCATACCCCGGTGATTCTCCAGCCCGGCGGGGGGTCAGAGAATCCCACCCCTTGTTCTGGCACACAATCTCAGTTTCTTTCTTTGTCTGGATTGTTGATGTCGTGTTGGGTGCTCTGCTACATAGACAAACCAACACGGTTGTGGATGGTACAACTCAGTTTTATTACTAATACTAACAATAATAACATCTGTAAACTGGTTACTGTGGTTCGTTCATTACCCTCTAACCTGTGGACCTAGCCCTAACACTATCTTGGAGAAGCACTCAGCACATGGTGAATGTCTGAGTCGCTTGCTGTGAGCTCTGTCCCCGGAGCTGTCTCCTGCTGGAATGAGCGAGAAGTGTCGTGTCGTGTTCCCCGTTTTATAGTGTGTATGCTCTTGCCTGTGATGTTGTGTGTGTATTGATTGGTCCATTGATCTGTCCATCAGTGTGTATGTATGCTTGCACCATGATGTTTATCTGAATATCATGACATCCCCCCTTTTTTACAAGAATATGTGCCTTTGTGGTAATAAATATAGATGTGTACTGAGTGCAGCTGAATGTGTGTGTGTGCAATATCTACAGCATGTACATGAGGCTAAACTATATATAGACATTGGAAGGTGTCAGGTGCAACATAGCAACGAGGTTGTACCATAAACAAAACACGTGTAAACATTAAGCATCAAAACGAACTCCTGTAACAACAAAAAGAGAAACATTAACATTGTGGCATAATACGTCAGTGATTTCAATGTTCAAACAGGCTCATAAGTCCAACCTAGTAGGTGGGCGACAAATTTGGGTTGACCACCTCAAGGGTGGGTCAGGATCCACCGGCTGAGGAATGGGCCTGGACACAGGCGACAGAGGAATGGGCATGGTGGCAGGAATCTCCACGACATCAGGAACAACAGGAGTGCGTGGCACCGGTGTATGATCACGTAGCGAGCGCGAAGAGCCCGGAGATTGCGCCTGTGAATGGAGCCATCAGACATGCAAACCAGGAACGAGCGGGGAGGCACACGTCGGAGAACTTTGTCAGTTGCCGACCAGCCACCCTCTGGTAAGTGGCTGCGGACGTTGTCTCCAGGCGCCAGGGCAGGGAGATCAGTTGCCCGAGTGTCATGTGCCACCTTCTGCTGAGCACGCTGCTGTTGCATCCTTTGCAGTACTGCAGCATAGTTGGGTGTAGGGACCAGAATGGATGGCACAGTCCTGAGGGTGCGACCCATCAACAGCTGGGCTGGTGAGAGGCCAGTGGCTAGTGGGGCCGAGCGATAGGCCAGCAGGGCTGAGCAGAAATCCAACCCGGCATCAGCACCCTTGCAGAGGAGCCGCTTGACGATGTGAACGCCCTTTTCTGCCTTGCCATTTGACTGGGGATGCAGAGGGCTGGACATCACGTGTGTGAACCCATACAAAGCAGCAAAAGACCATTCTTGGCTTGCAAAACAGGGCCCATTGTCCGACATGACAGTAAGCGGAATGCCATGGCGAGCGAAGGTGTCTTTGCATGCCCTTATGACAGCGGACGATGTCAAATCGTGCAGGCGTATGACCTCTGGATAATTCGAAAAGTAATCTCTGATGATGACGTAGTCCCTGCCAAGTGCATGAAAAAGGTCCACATCCACCTTCGCCCAGGGGGACGTCACCAACTCATGGGGCTGAAGCGTCTCAGGGGGTTGTGCCGGCTGAAACCTTTGGCAGGTGGAGCAGTTGAGCACCATGTTGGCAATGTCATCGCTGATGCCTGGCCAGAATACAGCTTTTCGGGCCCTCCGTCTGCACTTCTCAACCCCCAGATGGCCTTTGTGTAGTTGGTCTAGGACCAGCTTGCGCATGCTGTGTGGAATCACAATCCGGTCCAGCTTTAGGAGGACACCGTCAATGATGGCCAAGTCGTCCCGGACAGTGTAGAATTGTGGGCACTGTCCTGTGAGCCACCCTCCCGTCATGTGGCACATCACACGTTGTAGAAGGGGGTCAGCCGCAGTCTCCTGGCGAATACGGGCCAGACTTGAATCGTCAGCTAGCAGATTTGCTGATGTGAAGGCCACCTGCACTTCGACCTGACAGACGAACCCCTCCGAGTCGGGCGGTGTGCTCACTGCTCTGGATAGGGCATCCGCAATGATGAGGTCCTTTCCCGGGGTGTAGACCAGTTGGAAGTCGTACCTCCGGAGCTTGAGTAGGATGCGCTGGAGGCGAGTGGTCATCTCGTTCAGTTCCTTATGTATGATGCTGACCAGGGGGCGATGGTCGGTTTCCAGGGTAAACTGGGGGAGACCATACACGATTTCATGGAACTTGTCGATGCCGGTTAACAAACCCAGGCACTCCTTCTCGATCTGCGCGTAGCGCTGTTCTGTGGGGGTCATGGCCCGCGAGGCATAGGCGACCGGGGCCCATGATGCAGTGTCATCCCGTTGCAGAAGTACCGCTCCAATGCCGGACTGGCTGGCATCCGTCGAGATCTTCGTATCACGAGAGGTGTCGAAATACGCCAATACCGGGGCTGCGGTGAGCTTAATTTTGAGCTCCTCTCATTCCTTCTGGTGTACGGGCAGCCACTGGAACTCCGTGAACTTCTTTACTAGGTGGCGAAGAGCCCTTGTGTGGGAGGCAAGGTTGGGAATGAACTTCCCCAGGAAGTTGACCAGGCCTAGAAAGCGTAGCATTGCTTTCTTGTCTGCCGGCTGCAGCATGGCTTAATGGCGCTGACCTTGTCTGCATCCAGACGCACTCCTGACCGGGATATGTGGTCCCCCAGAAACTTTAGCTCAGTTTGGCCGAAAGAACACTTGGCTCGGTTGAGGCACAGGCAATGTTCCCGTATCCGCGCAAAGACACGCTGGAGACGACTGATGTGCTCCTGTGGTGTGGTGGACCAGATGATGACGTCGTCAACATAGACACGCAGCCCTTCAATGCCCTCCATCATCTGTTCCATGATTCTGTGAAATACCTCGGATGCCGAGATGATGCCAAACGGCATTCTGTTATAGCAGAACCTGCCGAAAGGAGTGTTGAAGGTGCACAGCTTCCTGCTGGACTGATCCAGTTGGATCTGCCAAAAACCCTTCGAGGCATCAAGCTTTGTGAAGATTTTAGCCCGGGCCATTTCGCTCGTGATCTCTTCCCGTTTGGGTATGGGGTAGTGTTCCCTCATGATGTTGTTGTTCAGGTATTTTGGGTCGATGCAGATCCGGAGTTCGCCAGAGGGCTCCTTAACACACACCATGGAGCTGACCCATGGCGTGGGCTCCGTGACCCGGGATAGTACCCCTTGGTCCTGGAGATCCTGCAGCCGCTGCTTGAGGCGGTCTTTGAGTGGGGCTGGGACCCTGCGAGGTGCGTGAATGATCGGGGTGGCATCCGGTTTGAGCCGTATTCTGTATGTATAGGGCAGTGTGCCCATGCCCTCGAATGCTTCCTGGTTGTGGGCGAGGAGCGAGTGGAGCTGTGCCCTAAATTCCACATCCGGGAAGTCTGATGTGCCTCCTGGAGACAGAGCGTGTACCCGCTGAACGAGGTGGAGAACCTTGCATGCCTGTGCGTCTGGCAGGGAGTCCTTCGATGATCCAACTATCTCAAAGGAGTGTGTGGCCGTGTATGTATTATGTGTCACCTGGAGCTGGCAGGATCCCATGGCCGGGATAACGTTTCCGTTGTAGTCGACCATCTTACAACGGGATGGCGGAATTGGTGGTCTGACCTTCAAGGTGTAGAAGGCTGACCATGCTATTAGGTTGGCAGAAGCACCAGTGTCCAAACGGAATGTTATTGGTGATCGGTTGACCGTTAGGGTGGCACACCATTCATCACCCGGATTGACACTGTTCACTGGCATCGGCTGGTGGGTCCTGCTTGGAGACATCCGGTTCCTGTCAATGACCGCAACACGGAAGGCTTCCCAGTCGTCTGTATCACCAGTTTGTATATCGTCCAGGTATGACTCGGAGTACGGAGGCTGAATGGTCTGCACGTCCCTGCGAGGCTGTCGGAATTGGGGAGCGTTGGCAGGTTGTGCTGCTCGACAGCAGGCAGCGTAGTGGCCCATCTTGCCACAGCGGAGGCATTGTTGGTTCTTTGCCGGACATTGCCGCTTTAAATGTGCGGATCCATAGTTGCCGCACGTTGTGACATCATGGCGTTCATTGCGCATGTACAGTTCGGTCCTACGTAGAGCGCGCCTGCGTGTCACGTCCCTCTGCGTCGACGTCTCTTTTGGCGCGTACAAACGCGGGAGGCAGCGGAAAGCGCGTGAAATGGCCGCCCTCGTCCGGGCCGCGGGCTGGGAGGAACTCGATCGCCTGGCCATGCTCGGCCTCGTAGGACCCCTGCCTTGCCGATTCGGCCGCGTAGGACCCCTGCCGTGCCGATTCGGCCGCCTGGAATTGGGAGTAGCGGCTGGTCGCGTTTTCATGGCGGACGAAGGCTTCGATGGCGGTGGCTAGGGTGAGACTTTTAATTTTGAGGAGCTGCTGGCGCAGGGTGCCCAAGGTGACCCCCAAAACAATCTGGTCCTGAATCATGGAATCGGAGGTGGCCTCGTAACCGCAGGACTGCGCGAGGATACAGAGGTGTGTCAGGAAAGATTGAAAGGGCTCATCCTTACCCTGCAGGCGCTGCTGGAAGAGGTACCTCTCGCAACTCTCATTTACCTTGACGCTGAAGTGTTGCTCGAGTTTGAGAAGGACCGTCTTGTACTTCGTCTTGTCCTCACCTTCCGCGAACACCAGGGAGTTGTAGATGTGGATGGCGTGTTGCCCTGCCGTGGAGAGGAGGAGGGCGATTTTCCTGGTGTCTGAAGCATTCTCCCTTTCTGTGGCTTCAAGCAAGAACTGGAAGCGCTGTTTAAACAGCTTCCAGTTGACGCCGAGGTTTCCAGCGATTTGGAGCGGCTGCGGCGGGCTGATGGTGTCCATGGCGCAGGATGGCGGATTCCTTAAGATGCGTAGGTAGGTCTCACAGTTACTGGGTTCCAACCCTGGTACCATGTCGTGTTGGGTGCTCTGCTACATAGACGAACCAACACGGTTGCGGATGGTACAACTCAGTTTTATTATTAACAATAATAACATCTGTAAACTGGTTACTGTGGTTCATTCATTACCCTCTAACCTAGCCCTGCGGACCTAGCCCTAACACTATCTTGGAGAAGCACTCAGCACATGGTGAATGTCTGAGTCGCTTGCTGTGAGCTCTGTGCCCTGAGCTGTCTCCTGCTGGAATGAGCGGGAAGTGTCGTGTTCCCCGTTTTATAGTGTGTATGCTCTTGCCTGTGATTGGCTGTGATATTGTGTGTGTATTGATTGGTCCGTTGATCTGTCCATCAGTGTGTATGTATGTTTGCACCATGATGTTTATCTGAGTATCATGACAGTTGATTTTGCTGTCAATGTAAATGTTTTGACCTTTTCAGTTAATTTCTTATTGCCAACCTTCCTTCTTCAAGCTCTTATTCTCCTGATTCAATTATTCACTCGACTTGTTATTATTTTCTAGTTGCTCTTTTCATGAAGCTCAGCCTGGTATACATTGTCACATTAAGTTCTCCTCCTTAATTTCATTTTGTAAATTGTTGCAACTTTTTAAAAAGGTTTGTTGTCAGTCATTTCAACTTATTTCAATGTCTTCTCTCGAGCTTTAATTCTTTCTGCTGATTCCTTTATATGTTTAATAGTTCCTACTTTCTTTGAAGTCTTTAATTTCTGCTTTTCGTCCGAGGGGAATCACTCATGCTTTTACTGGACATATATATTTCACAAATGAAACCTTCATTTCTACTTGACTTAACTTCAACCAAACCCTTTTGGCTTCGCTGTTGGTCAGGAATGTCTCTGATGAAGTGTTGACTTGTTTCCATTCTGCAATTTTCTCGTTGCCCTTCATTTGGTCTTTCCCCATTCACTCGGGTCTCAGATGTTCAGTTTCCCTTGGTGAAACATTATCAATAATTTGCAGGGCCAAATAGTGTTAAGATTAAATAATCTTGGGAAAGTTTAACTAATGGTAATCACTCCTCCAGCAAACTAACAATATCAGTATCAATATAAATAGCCTGGACTGCACTGTCCCCATGAATACCTGAAACATTAATTTTTTTTAAAAAATTTGCTTCACAATCAATTGTCATGCAACCTCAAGCTTTCCACAGTATTTCAATTGAGATTTGCTTCAAAGCCAAATGCTGCAAATATTCAACCTACCCGATTCTAAATTTCAGCTTGCCCTGGAAGAGCTCTGGAGAATTAGAGATAAGCCATTCAATGTGAATGACAAGTTCATGCTGGGCACATTTAGTGTAGACAATCTTCTTTATGTCTCCCTGGAGACAAGGGGTTTGAAATCACTGCCTCCTCATATCCGAACACTCCGAGCGACACCTGGCAAATAGCAGTGAAGAAAAAGCGAGTAAAGCATCTGAGCCTGATTTTTAAATATAGTGATATAATAGATAGTAAAATAAAGAATTCTAGTTAATATGTAATGGATAAACATATATATATAAAGTTAGTGTTAAGCAATAAAAGGCTATAAGCACAACAAAAACTAAAAGTGCGGCATTAAACATGCCAAATTGTTTGCTCACTATTAGTCTTTACCATCAATAAGATTCCAAATTATTTTGTATTGTTTCAAAATTGTGCTCCAGTTTGGGGTGTGAAAGTGAGGCAATACAGCAATTTGAATTACAATGGAAAAAGTTAATAAGAATACTACAGCAGCACATGCAGTAACATTCCTTTACTCAAGATGCCTTGTTAAATGTGATGGAAAGCCTCCTCCAGAAACGGTATCAATTTCCTCTTGGCTGTTAACCTTTTTGGTATGTGTTGACAAAAATGCAAAAAATATTTTAGCAAGAAACAGATTTGTGAAAATTGAAATTGACCTGTGTGTAAATATATTGGAGATGAGTTGTTTAAATAAGAGGATATTCAGATTGCAACTCCTTTTTAATATATCTGTGCAAAGTCAAAATCCAAATAAAAGCAGCTGTTATTTAGCCATTTAGCTGCATTGTAAAATAAAAACTCCCTGTTAAATTAATGATTTTTAACAAGCCAGGCTTATACAAAAGGAAAAACAAACAATTTGCTTCTGGTGTCTTATTCCTCATCCTTTGCGTAAAATTATCTGAACATCAGGGGGCAGCACGGTAGCACAGTGGTTAGCACTGTTGCTTCACAGCGTCAGGGTCCAGGTTTGATTCCCACTTGGGTTAGTGTCTGTGCAGAGTCTGCATGTTCTCCCCGTGTCTGTGTGGGTTTCCTCCGGGTGCTCCGGTTTCCTCCCACCTGCTTGTTAGGTGAATTGGACATTCTGAATTCTCGCTGTGTGTACCTGAAGAGGCGCGGAGTGTGGCAACTCAGGGATTTTCACAGTAACTTCAATGCTGTGTTAATGTAAGTCTACATGTGACAATAATAAAGATTATTATTATAAAATCAAGGTCTTTGTTCAAATAGGTGACACAATGAATTAGAACACAGAGCTTTTATCAATGAAATCTGGGCCGGAGTCCAGGTTTCACGTTTGTCAAGAAAGTATCCAATTTCTGCTCACTCAATGGGTTGTAAATAAAATAGAATTTAGTTGAATCTCCCAAGATGCCAGGATGCATGAGTATACCAAGAAATTGTTCATACTTTTTCACATGATTGGAAAATTTATTCAAAGCAGTTAAAAAATATATATCAGCCATGGGAATTAATATTTTTACAGCTGATCTTTTGGGCAGAGGGTAAAGAATGGTGAAAGAAAATGTACAAACATTCTGCTCATCAGCACTGTATTGCGGGCCAGGGTTTTGAGAACCCCAAAATCTATCATGGAGGTCACCTGACCCACAATTTTTAATAGATTTTGGTTATGAGGAGCACAAGGGCCCACTTTACAGGTGTGATGCAACAGAGATCTAAAGTACTTTTAAAACAAAACAATGTTTATTCTATGAACCAGTTAACATTTTATAAACACACAGTAAACATCTTAGCAACTATCAACTCAAATACTCCCCCCAAAGAATACAGTACTCCATAAGTAACTCTTAATCTTTCCTAGCAACATCCATAAGACAAGTACCCTCTTTAACAAAGATATCAGGTGTAAATTCGCCACTGAGAGCAGTTATCACTTTTAAATTAGCAAGTGATTTGAAGACATTCTTTTTCATGAAGAGATCATAATTACACCTTGTTTGGCTGGATGCAACTCCAACTCTGAAAATGAAACCAAATACACACTAGCTGCCTGCTCAAAATCAAAAGTAAAAGCAACCAGACAGCCCAGCTCAACCCACACTCTGACATCACTGCAGCTATTTGATAAACACCCATTTCTTAAATCTACATCCACTACAGCTATTTGCTAAACACCCATTTCTTAAAGGTACTCTCACATGACACCTCCCCCGATAAAAAAAATAAACCATCAACTTCAAGATGATTTCATTTTTCACCTTTTCACTTTCCTTTAAGAAATATGGACAGTGAATATGCGTTTTCTTTTCACAAAACAAAGCACGCAAACCTTTATAATAACATAGTCCATTTTAGTTCTTCTTCCTCCAACTGGAATCCCTCGTGATTGACTGTCTCTTCGGACAAGAAGGTATATGCACGATCCATCCATTTCTGTATGCCTCGGAATTTCTCTTTAAAGTCAGATACTTTAGTTCAATCCGATCACAGAGCCCTTTATTATTCTTCAACGCAGGAGCATTGGTTAACAGCTCTCAGGCTGTCAAATGCCTGTTGATACTGCACTGTACACTTAAATTTGCTACGTTACTTTAGCACGTCCGTCAGTGGAGAAACCACGCTGCTAGAATTTGGCACCAATTTCCGGTAGAATCCACTCATACCAAGAAATCTTATTATTTCCCTTCGTGTCGAGGGTATTGGAAACTCCCCAGTAACTTTTGTTTTCACATCCCGTGGGACCATTCGACCCTGTCCGATTGTATGGCCAAAGAAAGTGAGAAGGGCTTATCCAAATTCACTTTTGGTTAGGTTTACCGCCAAACTTGCCTTCTGAAGTCGATCGAATAACTCCATCAGGTGCTTTAAATATTGTTTCCATGTCTGACTGAAAATAACCAGATCATCGATGTATACCGCGCAATTGGGTAATCCTCAAACGACTTTGTTAATTAACCGTTGAAATATGGCTGGGGCGTTTTTCATGCCAAATGGCATAATTTTGAATTAGTATATACCATCTGGAGTCACAAAAGCTGAAATCTCCTATGCCCTTTCGGATAAAGGTACCTGCCAGTAACCTTTAAGTAAATCCAGTTTGGAAATAAAAGCTGATTGTCCCACCTTCTCAATGCAATCCTCCAAACGTGGGATAGGATAAGTGTCCGTTCTTGTAACTGCATTAACCTTTCTATAGTCCACACACAACCGTTGGGTACCGTCCGGTTTTGGTACCATCACTATGGGTGAGCTCCATTGGCTGCAACCCACTTCAATTATGCCATTTTAAAGCATATTTTCAATTTCCTTTTAAACCTGTGCCAATTTTAAAGGGTTAAATCACATCTGGATGTTGTTTAATTGGAACAGCATTTCCCACATCTACATCATGTATAGCCATTTTAGTGCTTCCCAACCTATTGCCACAAACTTGCCCATGCGATATCAATAACTCTTTCAGGTCATTTCATTTTTCCTCTGGAAGGTAGCTTAACAATTTATCCCAATTTTAAAGAACATCCTCGTTTTCCAATTTAATTTGAGGGATGTCAAATTCAAAGTCATCTGGATTCTTCACTTTGAGCTAGAATCAATAAAACCTCGTCCTTTTGCTCTCCTTCCCTTTCAAAGTACATTTTAAGCATATTCACATGACACACTCGGTGAGTTTTCCTTCTTTCTGGGGTTCTTACCACATAATTCACCTCACTTAATTTCCTTTCAATCTGATACGGTCCACAAAACCTTGCTTTTAAAGGTTCACCTACCACTGGTAACAATACTAAAACTTTATCTCCACTGGCAAAACTCCGAACTTTGGATTTCTTGTCCGCGACCCGTTTCATCACACTTTGAGCAACTTTTAAATGTTGTCTAGCCAATTCCCCTGCTCTATTTAATCGTTCCCTAAAATTTGACATGTAATGCAATAATGTAAGTTCCGACATCTCACTCACTAATTTTTCCTGAATCAATTTAAGTGGTCCTCTTACCTCATGACCAAAAATTAGTTCAAAAGGACTAAATTTGGTTGACTCATTAGGCGCATCCCTAATTGCAAACAGTACGAATAGAATTCCTTTATCCCAGTCCTCTGGATAATCGTGACAATAAGCCCTCAACATTGTTTTTAATGTCTGATGCCACCTTTCTAACGCTCCCTCCGATTCTGGATGGTACACAGTTAATTTAAATTGTTTTATTCCTAAGCTATCCATAACGTCTTTGAATAACCTTGAGGTAAAATTTGATCCTTGATCCGATTGAATTTCTGTGGGTAGTCCATATCTAGTAAAGAATTTAAGTAACTCCTCCAAAATCTTTTTAGCTGTAATATTGCATACTGGAATGGCCTCTGGAAACCTAGTAGACACATCCATTATAGTCAAAAGATATTGCTTCCCACTTTTTGTTTCAAGAAGCGGTCCTACGCAATCAATTAAGACCCTGGTAAAAGGTTCCTCAAATGCTGGAATTGGTATTAAGAGCGCTGGTTTAATCACTGCTTGAGGTTTCCCTATCACTTCACGCGTGTGACATGATCGACAAAATTTAACCACATCTTTATGTAGTCCAGGCCAATAAAAATGTTTTCGGATTTTAGCTTGAGTTTTCCTTACTCCCAAATGACCTCCCACTGGTACCTCATGTGCAACGCGCAATGCCTACTTTCTATACCCTACTGCCGATACCACTTGATGAACTTCAGCCCACTTTTCATCCGCCTGCATATGTAAAGATCTCCGTTTTTTCATCAAGACATCATTTTTATGGTAATAACATTCTGGTATACACACAGATTCCTCCTCCGTGTATGCTTTGATACATCTGTTTTATTTCTATATCTTTCTGTTGTAATTCCGCCAAATTTCCTGAACTAAAAATATCCGCCTCATCCTGCACCTGTTCTTTTCCAACCATCTGATCAAAAATTGTTTCTGATAATTGTACTTCAACTTTATCTTCACTCTCTGATTTCTCCTCTTGTCTTAACCTGTGACTTTGCGACCGTGCTACTACACAATCCGGAAAAATCCCAGGATATTCGTCCTTCAACAGTTCAGCTGTCTGATTTTCCACTGGCTTATCAACCACGGTAGGCATCACTTCCACCTGCGATCCAGCTATATCATTACCCAAGATGAACTGTATTCCTGGACAAGATAGTTTCTCTATTACCCCTACTACCATTTCACCACTCTTCACTGGATTTTCCAACCTTACCTTACATAATGGAACACTACTCTTCTCACCCTGAATTCCACATATTACCACCTTTTCTGGCAATATTCTTCCCAAACTACAAAACTCCTTATCTCTTACCATTAAAGATTGACTAGCTCCCATATCTCTTAAAATTGTTACTTCTTTACCTACTCCTCCTGATACACATGAGTAAACTTTATCCACACAAGTAAATTCTTTAAAGAGATCTGGCACCTTCTTATCAATTACCTCTTGATCAGGCTGTACAATCTTTTGCACCTCCTTTGCTTCATTTGGGCTTTTCTTTACCACTTTAACAAACCCCACTGTCTTATCCTGTTTTACCACATCAGCCTTTCCCGTGCATTTCTTCAACCACCAATACTGCGACTTTACATGGCCTAGTTTATTACAGTGAAAACATTTGAAACTTTTAATTTCTCTTCCACACTCCTGGATTTCTATTTTAATCTGCGGTACACTCTCCTTATTATCTTCCATCAGATCTCCTTGACTTCTACCACTTCATTATTTCTCTTTTCCCCAGTTTCTATCCCTCACAGGCTGAAACTGATGTCAGAAACTAATTCATTATCATCTGCCATTTCTGCTGCTAACCTCGCAGTTTTCACCATCTGCTCTTCCACATGCGTTCTCACTACATCAGGAATTGAATTTGTAAACTCCTCCAAAAGAATAATTTCTCTGAGAGCTTCATACGTTTGGTCTCTTTTCAAAGCCCTTATCCACCTATCAAAATTACTCTGTTTGATCCTTTCAAACTCCATGTATGTTTGACCAAGTTCTTTCCTTAAATTTCTAAACCTTTGTCTGTAGGCTTCAGGCACTAGTTCAAATGCACCTAGGATTGATTTTTTTCACCTGTTCATACATCCAGATACCTCCTCTGGTAGTGATACAAACACTTCACTCGCCCTACCTACCAGCTTTGTTTGAATCAGTAATACCCACATGTCCAGTAGCCATTTGTTTAGCCACCTTCTCAAATGAAATGAAAAAGGCTTCTACCTCCTTCTCATCAAACCTTGGCCACGCTTGGACATATTTAAATAGATCCCCACCAAGCCTTCGACTATGACGCTTTCTCTTTATCCTTATCACTAGTCTCCAACTGTACGTTTCCTTTTAAATCCGCCAATTTTAACTGACTGTCATGTTTCAAGGCCATTTTCTGAAGTTCAATCTCTCTTTTTCCCATTCCTCTCTCGCTTTTATTTTTGTTCTGCTGGGGCTATTCTTTCTTTGCTTCTTTCTTCTCACTCCTTTTATTAATCCCTGATCTGTATCTCCCTTTCTCTCTCTTTTTCTCTTTCCTCTCTCTCTTTTTCTCTCATTTCGTGTTCAAACTGCTTTAATTCTTTTTCATGTTCAAGTTGCTTGATATGTAACTGAATTTTTGGCGTTTCTAATGAGTCAGACTGTAACTCAGGCAATTTTAAATGCTCAGCTAGCACCGTAAGTACCTCTTCTTTTTGTGTGCTGTCAGATAACACTAACTGCAATGTTTTTTGCCAAATCTAAACGGCTTTTCTTAGTATCTGTTCATAAGGTACTGCGTGTGACCTTCTCCACTCTCAAAGATTTCCGAGCCTCTGAAAGAGCCGTTGTCCACAACACACTCCCTACTTAAACTGATATACCACACCTGAAAAGCAACTACAAAAATGCTCACCCCTCACTGTCTTTAAGTTCACTAAGCCAATCCAATCATGAAAGATAGACTTTTATCCCTCGAGCCCCCAATTAAATTACGGGCCAGGGTTTTGAGAACCCCGAAGTGTATCATGGAGTTCACTTGACCCACAGCTTTTAATAGATTTTGGTTATGAGGAGCACAAGGGCCCACTCTACAGGTGTGATGCAACAGAGATCTAAAGTGCTTTTAAAACAAAACAATGTTTATTCTATGAATCCAGTTAACATTTTATAAACACACAGTAAACATCTTAGCAACTATCAACTCAAATACTCCCCCCAAAGAATACAGTACTCTTTAAGTGACCCTTAATCTTTCCTAGCAACATCCATAAGACAAATACCCTCTTTAACAAAGACATCAGGTTTAAATTCTCATCACTTTTAAATTAGCAAGTGATTTGAAGACATTCTTTTTCATGAAGAGAGAGATCATAATTACACCTTGTTTGGCTGGATGCAGCTCCAACTCTGAAAACCAAACCAAACACACACTGTAGCTGCCTGCTCAAAAACGAAAGTAAAAACAGACAGACAGCCCAGCTCCACCCACACTCTGACATCACTGCAGCTATTTGATAAACACCTATTTCATAAAAGTACACCCACTGCAGCTATTTGATGAACACCCATTTCTTAAAGGTACTCTTACATGACAATTGACATCCCTTACACAGATGGATAAGACAGTGTTATTCTTCCTGGGAACTTGGGTCTCAACAGATTGGCTGACATGTTTCCTTACATAACAGTGATGACTTCATTTTAAAATGTACTAAATTTCAGTGTTTAAGGATGTTCTCAAATTGTGGAATGTAATTTCTTTCTTTGTAATGTTCAGGGGTGAGAATTTATTTCATTCACAACAGCAACATAAATGAGACATGCTTTGGATGACACTTGTATGGACACTCTTTGTAGTGCATGGAAATGGAATATTGGGTGGTTTAAATATGAAAATCTTTCATTTTTTCACATGACTTACCTATGCAAGCAATAGAAAAAAAATGTGGTGAATGAAAAAAATGCTAAATTAACAGCAATATTAAATAAACAAAGAAAAATTACCAAAGAACTGTTATACTGTTGAGTAAAGTGTGTACTTACGTTTTACCCTGAACTAAAACCCTAGTAATTGATGGAGCAATGCTGTCCACTTGTTTACCTAAAGTACTTGCAGTGAAGCGTACATTAGACCTGGTAAACAAAAAACAAAGTTCTACGAAATATTAGCTGTATTAAATAATTTAAAGAAGAGCCAACTAACACTACAGTATTCAAACATATATTTCAGTGGCAGACTATTGCCCTTATCAGGAGCTTTCGACTTACTTGAGTCGATTTCAGCGGGAGCGGTGCGCAAGTGATTTCTGGGAGGTAAGTTTCTCCTTTAAAAACACTTACCTTCACAGGAGCAGGCCAGTCGATTTCAGCGGGAGCAGTGCGCAAGTGATTTCTGGGAGGTAAGTTTCTCCTTTAAAAACACTTACCTTCACAGGAGCAGGCCAGTCGATTTCAGCGGGAGCGGTGCGCAAGTGATTTCTGGGAGGTAAGTTTCTCCTTTAAAAAAAACCCACTTCTTTTCTGGTTTATTTTTTTCGACCCGCGGACTTCTGGGAAGGTGCCCCCCCCCCCAACCAATAGATTCTGGTGGAGAGGAAACCCGAGACACTACACGTGTAGTGTCTCCCACCCACCCTCCTCCACTAACCTAATAATAAGACCCATTGGTGTGAGGTAAGTGCCATATTATATTATTATTATTAGCATTATTATATTATATTATTAGCATTGCGCAGGTCAAGGAGACACAGCCGGAGTGAGAGAGATACAGACAGTGAGAATTTGCTAGTTTGGTGCAGTGAGGTAACCAGGAAAGGTAAGTGGTTAATCTAATTGTGCTGTTTTTCAGTTAAAAGTGCAGGGTAGTGTCTGATTGGCTGAAGCTGCCCCCACCATAAACTTAAATTAAATTAATTAATTAGTGATGGCTAGTCAGGTGATGTGCTTGAGCTGCTTGGTGTGGGAGCTGGCAGATCCCATTGCGAGCTGCAGCGACCACATCTGCAGTAAGTGTTGGCTGCTCGAAGAGCTCCGGCTCAGAGTTGATGAGCTGGAGTCTGAGCTTCAAACACTGAGGCACATCCGGGAGGGGGAGACTTAGCTGGACACTGTGTTTCAGGAGGCAGTCACACCTGTCAGAGTAAGTAGTTTAAATCCTGCTAGTGGCCAGGGACAGCAGGGTGTGACTGCAAGTCAGGCAGGTAAAGGGAACCAGCAGTCAGGAACTCAGGAGCCTCAGCCCTTGACTCTGTCCAACAGGTATGAGGCACTTGCTCCCTGTGTGGATGGCGAACAGGGTTGCAGGAAGGATGAGTCAGCTGACCAAGGCACCATGGTTCAGCAGGCCATTCAAGGGGAGGGAGTAAATAGGCAAGTTGTAGTTGTAGGGGATTCTATTATCAGGGGGATAGATAGTATCCTTTGTGAGCAGGATAAAGAGTCCCGCATGGTATGTTGCCTGCCCGGTGCTAGGGTGCGGGACATCTCTGACCGGCTTGAAAGGATACTGGAGAGGGAGGGGGAGGATCCAGTTGTTGTGGTCCATGTCGGTACCAACAACATAGGCAAGTCTAGGAAAGAGGACCTGTTTAGAGATTATAAAGAGCTAGGATTCAAATTAAAGAACAGGTCCTCAAGGGTCATAATCTCCGGATTACTTCCCGAGCCACGTGCAAATTGGCATAGGGAGGCAAGAATAAGGGAAGTTAACACGTGGCTGAAAGAGTGGTGTGGGAATGAGGGGTTCCTTTTCATGGGACACTGGCATCCGTTTTGGGACAGGGGGGACCTATAGCGTTGGGATGGTCTCCACCTGAACCGAGCTGGGACCAGTGTTCTGGCGAAAAGAGTAAATAGGGTGGTCAATAGGACTTTAAACTAAAGATTGGGGGGGAAGGGAAAGTCAGGGAACCAAGAGGTGAAGTAATCAGTGGGAAGCGTAGCTGCTTAGGAATACAAAAAAGCACGAAAAGACAGAACTCAGGAGAGGTTACAATAGTCCCCATCCCACAAAATATGACACAGTGTATGGAAAGGCTCAGTAAACCAAGGTCCACCCACACTAAGAAAACAAAAAGGGACGGTCAATAGAGAATTAAAGGTGCTATATTTAAATGCGCGCAGTGTACGGAACAAGGTAGATGAGCTTGTGGCCCAGATTGTGACTGGCACGTATGATGTGGTAGGCATCACAGAGACATGGTTGCAGGGGGTTCAGGACTGGCATTTAAACATCCAGGGATTCACAACCTATCGAAAAGACAGAGAGGTGGGGAGAGGGGGCGGGGTTGCCTTGTTAATTAGGAATGAAATTAAATCAATAGCACTAAACGACATGGGGTCGGATGATGTGGAGTCTGTGTGGGTAGAGTTGAGGAACCACAAAGGCAAAAAAACCATAATGGGAGTTATGTACAGGCCTCCTAACAGTGGTCAGGACCAGGGGCACAAGATGCACCACAAAATAGAAAGTGCATGTCAGAAAGGCAAGGTCACAGTGATCATGGGGGACTTTAATATGCAGGTGGACTGGGTAAATAATACTGCCAGTGGACCCAAGGAAAGGGAATTCATTGAATGTTTACAGGAGGGCTTTTTGGAACAGCTTGTGATGGAGCCCACGAGGGGACAGGCCATTCTGGACTTAGTGTTATGTAATGAGCCAGACTTGATTAAAGATCTTAAAGTAAGGGAGCACTTAGGAGGCAGTGATCATAATATGGTCGAATTCAAGCTCCAATTTGAAAGAAAGAAGGTAGAATCAGATGTAAAGGTGTTACAGTTAAATAAAGGTAACTACAGGGACATGAGGGAGGAACTGACGAAAATCGACTGGGAGCAGAGCCTAGTGGGAAAGACAGTAGAACAGCAATGGCAGGAGTTTCTGGGAGTAATTGAGGACACAGTACAGAGGTTCATCCCAAAGAAAAGAAAGGTTATCAGAGGGGGGGATTAGGCAGCCATGGCTGACAAAGGAAGTTAGGGAATGCATCAAAGCAAAAGAGAAAGCCTATAATGTGGCAAAGAGTAGTGGGAAGTCAGAAGATTGGGAAGACTACAAAAACAAACAGGATAACAAAGAGAGAAATAAGGAGAGGATCAAATTTGAAGGTAGGCTAGCCAGTAACATTAGGAATGATAGTAAAAGTTTTGTTAAATACATTAAAAACAAACGGGAGGCAAAAGTTGACATTGGGCCGTTCCAAAATGACGCTGGTAATTTTGTGATGGGAGACAAGGAAATAGCTGAGGAACTGAATAAAACTGCGTCAGTCTTCACAGTAGAAGACATGAGTAATATCCCAACAATTCCGGAGAGTCAGGGGGCAGAGTTGAATATGGTAGCCATCACAAAGGAGAAAGTGCTAGAGAAACTAAGAGGTCTAAAAATTGATAAATCTCCGGGCCCAGATGGGCTAGATCCTAGAGTTCTAAAGGAGATAGCTGAAGAAATAGTGGAGGCGTTGGTGATGATGTTTCAGAAGTCACTGGAGTCAGGGAAAGTGCCAGAGGATTGGAAAATCGCTGTTGTAACCCCCCTGTTCAAGAAGGGAACAAGGAAAAAGATGGAAAATTATAGGCCAATTAGCCTAACCTCGGTTGTTGGCAAGATTCTAGAATCCATTATTAAGGATGAGATTTCTAAATTCTTGGAAGTGCAGGGTCGGATTAGGACAAGTCAGCATGGATTTAGTAAGGGGAGGTCTTGCCTGACAAACCTGTTAAGAGTTCTTTGAAGAGATAACAAATAGGTTAGACCAAGGCGAGCCAATGGATGTTATCTATCTTGACTTCCAAAAGGCCTTTGATAAGGTGCCTCACGGGAGACTGCTGAGTAAAATAAGGGCCCATGGTATTCGAGGCAAGGTACTAACATGGATTGATGACTGGCTGTCAGGCAGAAGGCAGAGAGTTGGGATAAAAGGTTCTTTTTCGGAATGGCAACCGCTGACGAGTGGTGTCCCGCAGGGTTCAGTGTTGGGGCCACAGCTGTTCTCTTTATATATTAACGATCTAGATGACGGGACTGAGGGCATTCTGGCTAAGTTTGCCGATGATACAAAGATAGGTGGAGGGGCAGGTAGTATGGAGGAGGTGGGGAGGCTGCAGAAAGATTTAGACAGTTTAGGAGAGTGGTCCAAGAAATGGCTGATGAAATTCAACGTGGGCAAGTGCGAGGTCTTGCACTTTGGAAAAAAGAATAGAGGCGTGGACTATTTTCTAAACGGTGACAAAATTCATAATGCTGAAGTGCAAAGGGATTTGGGAGTCCTAGTCCAGGATTCTCTAAAGGTAAACTTGCAGATTGAGTCCGTAATTAAGAAAGCAAATGCAATGTTGTCATTCATCTCAAGAGGCTTGGAATATAAAAGCAGGGATGTACTTCTGAAGCTTTATAAAGCATTAGTTAGGCCCCATTTAGAATACTGTGAACAATTTTGGGCCCCACACCTCAGGAAGGACATACTGGCACTGGAGCGGGTCCAGCGGAGATTCACACGGATGATCCCAGGAATGGTAGGCCTAACATACGATGAACGTCTGAGGATCCTGGGATTATATTCATTGGAGTTTAGGATGTTGAGGGGAGATCTAATAGAAACTTACAAGATAATGAATGGCTTAGATAGGGTGGATGTAGGGAAGTTGTTTCCATTAACAGGCGAGACTAGGACCCGGGGGCACCGCCTTAGAATAAAAGGGAGTCACTTTAGAACAGAGATGAGGAGAAATTTCTTCAGCCAGAGAGTGGTGGGTCTGTGGAATTCATTGCCACAGAGGGCGGTGGAGGCCGGGACGTTGAGTGTCTTTAAGACAGAAGTTGATAAATTCTTGATTTCTCGAGGAATTAAGGGCTATGGAGAGAGAGCGGGTAAATGGAGTTGAAATCAGCCATGATTGAATGGTGGAGTGGACTCGATGGGCCGAATGGCCTTACTTCCACCTTCCACTCCTATGTCTTATGGTCTTATGGTCTTTACTCAGAGTGTTGTTGCGATCTGAAATATGCTGCCTGGGGGAGTAGTGGAAGCATATTACATAGGAGGTTTCAAAAGAAAGCTGGATATATATTTGAAAGAGATTAAATTAGAGGGCTTCCCAAATAGGGCTGGGGAATGGGACTAGTTAGGTAGCTCTTTCGGGAGCTGGTGCAGACACAGTGGACCGAGTGGCCTCCTTCTGTGATGGAAAATTCCACGATTCTAAAATATCTCCTTTCCTGAAGCTGACAATAATCCAATGGAAGTTGCTTTAGTTGCCGGAAAATTGATACGATTTTAACATGCAGTTAATTTCTTTTCACATATAACTCACTCTACATTCAAATCTTCTCATATAGCTAAGATTTACCGTGATGATTACAGTATGCATTCTGCTAAATTTTGACGTTGTAGACAACCTTTTTGTTTAATTAAACCAAGACTGATACATGCAGTCTTCACATTTACGGCACAACTGATTCTCGAAAACCATGTCCTAAGTCAAAATGTTGGAAGTCAGAACCGACTTTCCAATAGGAACATTTTACATGAGGGATTGGTTCCTGACCCAAGGCGCGATACCCTATTGAATAGTGCTCTTGTAAACAGTGAAATCGACTTGATTCAGATGTTGCTTCCTTTCCATCAATTTGTGGCCGTGACACCGTGAACAAGAGATCTAGAGTCACCCCTTATTTGTGGTTTTATAAATTTGTTTCACTCTCCAAGGTCTCTCAAATGCACTGTTCGTTTATCAGTGAAAGATTTGTGGTAGAATGACTGGCTCTCATGTTTTCTCGCTTCCTGAATATTCATCTGGGAAATGGATCACAGAACCATTAGATAATCCATCCAGTAGTTACTCAAAGGATTCAAGTGGTAACTTTTTGCAAAATATGCATCCAACTCACCAATTTCCACTGAATCTGTTAGTTTTAAGCTGGGGCTTTTATCACGTTAAAGTTTGTGAGATCTTACTTCAGTAAACTTGCCTGATTTCCTATAATACAATAATCCCTACAATTTCAAAAGTACTTTTGCATCTGAGAAGCAAATTGTCCTTCCTAAGTGTGAAAGGCAGAATATAAAGGAACAGAATAGTTGGTAAAGACCAACAGAATGTCAATTAACAAACATAATAAGTACCATTCATCGTAGCTCAATTGCCATAAAGTTGAAGACTGCTTTGTAGAATAAAATGATATGGAAATTGCATGAATAAATGCAAAACATCTTAAACAGAGCAGTTGCAAATCAACTGAACAGACCTGTATTGCATATTTGTAGAACTGCTGCGATAGTTCACTCAGCTCCCCAATACCATTTGTGTATTGTCCCAGATGATTAAGTTGCTCCACTTAAGCTACTGGATACGATTTCTCCTTCAGCACCTCGAGTGTTTGAAATCAACAGAGGCCTGTGACAAACAGGATATAGTGTGGCTTTTGCCAATTACTACCCAAGACCTGTACAGCAATACCAGCTGTGCCAATCCTACAAAGAAGAAGAAAAACTGTTCAGAAAATGAGAAGAAAGGTAGAGTATGAATTTACCTTTTGTGTTTAAAAAACACTATCACATGACTGATATAAAATTATTAAATGCAGCAATAAGAAAATTACAACAAAGAAAAAAATATATACAGATAGATAAAGTCCCTGTTTATAGCCTGATAGGAGATCTAAAGAAAGCAAAATGACAATTGGGAGATCTGGATCGATACAGTACTTCATGGTGAGATGTACTGGCATTCAAATTGTTGCATTGGTTTTTGGATTTTAATTGACATTTAACGTTCTCCCAAATAAGAATGTATCAGGAAACAGAGGTAGGTTTGAGGATCTATATTTGTGATGTTATATATTAGGGGAGGCAATGGCGTAGTGATATTGTCACTGGACTAGTAATCAAGAGACCCAGGTTAATATTCCAGGGTGTTAGGAATGGGTTAACAGACCTTACAATTAAATACTAATTTGATGTCAATTATCCAATAGAAGTCACTGATAGATAAAGGGGTTATCGGTGGCACTATTTGCTGGTGGAGATTTGTGTGCGAAGTTGGATCAAAGAAATAAAGCTGTTTTGTGGAGAAGCAGAACTCTTGTCTCCTTTACAGCAACCCAGAAGCTTAAACATGGGGACCAGGATTCAAATCCCACCATGGCAGAAGGTAAAATTGGAATTCAATAAAGAAATCTGGAATTAATAATCTGGAATTAACGATGACCACGAAAACATTGTCGTCAAAATTGGGGATATATATAAGTGACTGGGGGAGCAGGGAGGTGAGTGGGTGGTGAAGATCAAGGAGAAATGGGAAGCGGAGTTGGGAGGGGAGGTCAATTGGGGTGTATGGAGTGAGGCACTGCGTAGGGTAAACAGGACCTCCTCTTGTGCAAGGATGAGCCTGATACAGTTTGAGATGGTGCACAAGGTGCATATGACTCGGGCGAGAATGAATGGGTTCTTTCAGGGGGTAGCAGTTGAGTGTGAGAGGTTTGGGGGGGGTGGCAGCGAATCACAGGCACATATTTTGGGGTTGCGAAAAATTGGGAAGATTCTGGGCGGGGGTGTTCGTGGTCTTAGCCAGGATAGTGGAGGAGGAGGTGGATTCGGATCCTTTGATGGCAATATTTGGGGTTTCAGAGAAGTCGGAGCTCATGGAGAGGAGGAAGGCCGATGTCTTGGCCTTCACCTCTGTTTGCACGGCGGCGAATTTTGCTAGAGTGGCGGTCGGCATCACCACCGGCGGAAGCGGCTTAGTTGGGCGACTTGTAGGACTTCCTGTAATTAGAGAAGATAATGTATGAGTTAAGGGGCTCTTCAGGGGGGTTTGAGGAAAGGTGGGGGCTGTTTATGACCATGTTTGAGGGGCTGTTCGTCTCAAGGGAGGGGGGTGAAAAAGGGGAAAAATCTGTCCAGACTGTACAGTTGATTGTTGGGAAGTATGTTTCCCGGGGTGTTTATTCGCCGTAACCTGTTTTGATACATGTCTGCAATAAAATATATTTTTTTAAAAACATCAAACAGCAGTGGTACTCAGAACTGAAGCTCCTCCTTCCATGTTTATTTTTGTGACCCTCCCTCACAGCTAATGTTTTTCTCTGACCTTAACTCACGAGTGCAAATGGTTCACCAACTGAAAAACTGGAGGATCACACAGGAGAAAGGCACAATATCCAGTTCATAGGTTTAATGGAAATAAAGTTTTAGATTCCTGGGTTACACAATCATATAAGAAGATCTTGAGGAATGTACATTAATGCTGCAACTTAAGAAACATAGGCCGGGATTCTCCCCTACCCGGCGGGGCGGGATCCCGGCGGGATAGGGTGGCGTGAATCACTCCGGCGTCGGGCCGCCCCAAGGGTGCGGAACCTTTAGGGGCCAAGCCCTCACCTTGAGGGGCTAGCCCCGCCAGAGTGGTTGGCGCGCCGCCGACCAGCGGGAAAGGCCTTTGGCACCAAGTCAGCCGGGGCCGAAAGGACTCCACCGTTCTGCAGAAGTCCGCGCATGCGCGGGAGCGGCTGCTGACGTCATCCCCGCGCATGCGCATGGGGGGGGGGTGTCTCTTACGCGTCGGTCATGGTGAAGACTGTGGCCGAGGCGGAGGGAAAAGAGTGCCACCAATCGGTGGGCCATCGCAATCTGGGAGGAACCTACTTTACTCCGCGCGGGCCCGCTGTATGGGTCCGCCATGTCGGCAGGCGCCCGCACCGAAGTGGCCCGCCGTGCGCATGCGCGGTCTGGACAGCAGAGCCCTGCCGGCAACCAGAGTTGTGGGACGCATGCCGGGGCCGTGGTAGCCCTATGGAAAACGGGGAATCACCCCGGACTTTCAAGAAAAAAGTCCAGAATGATTCTCACCAGTTTTCCGCCGGGCGCGGGGACTTAAGCCCCAAAAGCGAAAATCCCGCCCAAGATCTACCAATGGCAAAAAAGATCTCAATGACGGATCCAAATCTGTAACAGTGGATTTCTGAATCGAGATAAACATGGCTTTGAAATGCCTCAGACTGTTGATTGTTAGACGTGCAATAAACAGACCTTTTTAACAAGAGAATGAGAGGCATGATGTTGGAGATAGTAGCATATAATACTGGGCCACAACACAAAGGTTGTCAATTCAAATCCCATCATGGCAAACTTGGAAAATGAATTTTAAAAACTGATAGTCATGGGTTAGGGCAAGAAAACATTGACAGGAAATCTTCCTTTTTATTCTTGCAAAAAAAACAACTGGTTCATTAGCATCTTTCAAAGAAGGGTAACTGCCACTACCACCCAGTCAGGCCAGTGGTTGATGATTGATGCTCCTTTAAATGGTGAGAGTTGCTCAAAAACAATCTCCCCTCACCTTCTGAGGGTAATTGGGAATGTACAAAATGTATGTTTGCCCATATCCTCCATATCTGTAGAAGACTCCATAGTATCTAAGAACCACTACAGTGCAGGAGACCATTCGGCCCATTAGTCTGCACCGACCCTCTGAAAGAACACCCTACCAATCTCCATGCCCCCCCCCCCTCCCCCCATCACCCAATAACCCCATCTAATCTTTTGGACACTAAGGGGCAATTTGGCATGGCCAATCCACCTAACCTGTATATCTTTACACTGTAGGAGGAAACCGGAGCACCCGGAGGAAACTCACGCAGACATGGGGAGAACATACAAACTCCACAATATCACACAGACATGGGGAGAACATAAAAACTCCACAATGACAGTGACGCAAGACTGGAATTCAACCCGGATCCCTTGCGCTGTGAGGCAGCAGTGCTAACCACTGTGACACCATGCCACCCAAACATAGTGTGATTTCTAGATATGTATTGTCGGATATTGTTACTATGTATTTGTTTTTAATTTTGTGCCTATGTGCTTTGCACTGTATGGAAAAAAAGATATATAAATAAATATCTTGTGCACAAATTTTTTAAAAATTGGACAAAAATATTCAGATTTGAAGAAAGAGGAAATTGACACAAAGATGATGACCAGTTCTGAACATTCATGGAATCATAGATAAATATAGGACAGAGGTCAGAGGTAGGTTCTTTACGCAAAGAGTAGTGAGGCCGTGGAATGCCCTACCTGCTACAGTAGTGAACTCGCCAACATTGAGGGCATTTAAAAGTTTATTGGATAAACATATGGATGATAATGGCATAGTGTAGGTTAGATGGCTTTTGTTTCGGTGCAACATCGTGGGCCGAAGGGCCTGTACTGCGCTGTATTGTTCTATGTTCTATGTTCTATAGAATTTTCCAGCAAAGAAGGAGACCATTCGGCCCATCATGTCTACACTGGATCCTAAAGAGCTACCTAGCTAGTCCCATTCCCCAGCCCTATCTCTGCAGCCCTCTAAATTCATCACTTTCAAATATATATCCAGCTCTTTTGAAATTGTGGACCCCTAGTCACTGACTTACCAACTAGTGGAGACAGAATATCGTCTTTACCCTGTCAAAATTGCTCATAATTTTGAAGACCTCAATAAGGTCACCTCTTAATCTTCTCTGCTCCAAGGAGAACAAACTCAATTTCTCGAATCTTTCCTTGTATCTAAAATTCCTCATTACAGGTATCATTATAGTAAATCTTCTCTGCGCACTCTCCAGGGCTTTAACATCCTTCCTTAAATAAGGTGCCCAGAACTGAACACAATATTCAAAATTTGGTCTGACCAATGATTTATAAAACTGTTGCATCACTTCCTTGCTTTTCAACTCTATGCTTTTATTTATAATCCTAATGATCCTATAAACCTTCTTAACAACTGTTTCAACTTGCCTGGCCGCCGTCAGAGAATTATGCACTTGAACCCTGAGGTCCCTCTGCTCCTCTACTCCCCTCAAAGTTGTACCATTGAGCCTGTATTGTCTCCCTGTTTCTTTTCCAAAAATGCATTACCTCAAATTTCTCTGCATTGAAATTCACCTGCCAGGCGACTGCCCATTTGGCCAACTTGTCAATGTCTCTCTGAGGTCACTCAGTGTCATCCTCACAATTCACTATTCTCCCTAGTTTAGTATCATCTGCAAATTTACAGATCGTGCTATTAGGTAATTTGGACATTCTAAATTCTCCCTCTGTGTACCCGAACAGGTGCCGGAATATGGCGACTATGGGCTTTTCCCAGTAACTTCATTGCAGTGTTAATGTAAGCCTACTTGTGACAATAAAGATTATTATCATCATTTTGCCCTCAACACCTATCTCTAAATCGTTTTTATAAATCAGAAAAAGCAAGGGTCCCAACACTGAACCCTGGGGAACACCACTTTCAACTCCTCTGCAGTCTGAGAAATGCCCATCTAGACCTACCCCATTTCCTATCTCTTAGCCAACTTCTAATCCATGCTGCCAAGGACCCATTAATCCCAAACATTTCTAATTTTCTAACCAACCTGCCATGTGGTACCATATCAAATGCTTTCTGAAGTGCCCAGTCTGATTGTCATCACCCAGTGTCCAGTCTGATGGTCACTCACCCAGTGCCCAGTCTGATTGTCATCACCCAATGCTCAGTCTGATGGTCACTGTCCCTCACCCAATGCTCACTCAGATGGTCACTGCCCCTCACCCAGTGTCCAATCTGATGGTCATGCCACTCACCCAGTGTCCAATCTGATAGTCATTCACCCAATGCACAGTCTTATGATAACAGCTACTCCCTCACCTGGTTCCCAATCTGATGGTCACAGCCCCTCACCCAATGCCCAGCCTCTTGGCCACTGCCCCTCAACCAGCGCCCAGTCTAATGGTCACTCACTCAATGCCCAGTCTGATGGTCACTGCCCCTCCACCTGTGCCCAGTCTGATGGTAACCGCCCCTTACCCAATGCCCAGCCTCTTGGCCACTGCCCCTCAACCAGTGCCCAGTCTGATGGTAACTCACCCAATTTCCAATCTGATGGTCACACCCAATGCCCAGTGTCCAGTCTGATGGTCATTGTCCTCACCCAGTGCTCACTCAGATGGTCACTGCCCCTCACCCAGTATCTAATCTGATGGTCGCTGCCACTCACCCAGTGCCCAGACTGATGGTCACTCACCCAAACCCCAGTCTCATGGTCACTCACCAAGTACCCAGTCTGATGGTCACGCATCCAGTCCCGTATCTGGTCACTGCCCCTCACCCAGTACCCAATCTGATGGTCACTGATCCTCATCCAGTGCCCAGAGTGATGGTCACTCACCCAAGCCCCAGTCTGATGGCCATTCACCAAGTTCACAGTCTGATGGTTACTGCGCCTCACCCAGTCCCAGTCTGTTCGTCACTGCCCCTCACCCAGTCCCAGTGTAATGGTCATTGCCCCTCACCCAGTCCCAGTGTAATGGTCATTGCCCCTCACTCAGTGCCCAGTCTGATGGTAACTGCCCTTCACACAGTGCTCAGTCTGTGTTCTTCACCAAGTGTCCAGTGTGATGGTCAATTTCCTTCAACCTGTGTCCAGTCTGATGGTCAATGTTCTTCACCGTGTGTCCAGTCTGATGTTTACTGTCACTCACCCAGTGCCCAGTCTGATGGTTACTGTCCCTCACCTAGTGTCCAGTCTGAAGGCCCCTGCAGCTCACCCAGTGCCCAGTTTGATGGTCAGTCCCTCACCTAGTGCCCAGTTTGATGGTCACTGTCCCTCACCCAGTGTCCAGTTTGATGGTCACTGTCCCTCACTCAGTTGCCAGTTTGATGGTCACTGCCCATCTCCCATGGTCCAGTTTGATGGTCACTGTCCCTCACCCAGTGTCCAGTTTGAAGGTCACTGCCCCTCACTCAGTTGCCAGTTTGATGGTCACTGCCCATCACCCAGTGTCCAGTTTGAAGGTCACTGCCCCTCACTCAGTTGCCAGTTTGATGGTCACTGCCCATCACCCATGGTCCAGTTTGATAGTCAGTCACCCATTGCCCAGTGTCCAGTCTGATGGTCACTGTCCTCACCCAGTGCTCACTCAGATGGTCATTGTCCCTCACCCAGTGTCCATTCTGATGGTTGCTGCCACTCACCCAGTGCCTAGACTGATGGTCACTCACCCAAGCCCCAGTCTGATGTCACTCACCAAGTTTCCAGTCTGATGGTCACTGCACCTCACCCAGTCCCAGTCTGTTGGTCACAGCCCCTCACCCAATACCTAGCTTCTTGGCCACTGCCCTTCAACCAGTCTGATGGTCACTCACCCAATGCCAAGTCTGATGGTCACTGTCCTCACCCAGTGCTCACTCAGATGGTCACTGTCCCTCACCCAGTGTCCAGTCTGATAGGCGCTGCCACTCGCCCAGTGACTAGACTGATGGTCACTCACCCAAGCCCCAGTCTGATGTCACTCACCAAGTTCCCAGTCTGATGGTCACTGCACCTCACCCAGTCCCAGTCTGTTGGTCACAGCCCCTCACCCAGTCCCAGTCTGTTGGTCACAGCCCCTCACCCAGTCCCAGTCTGTTGGTCACAGCCCCTCACCCAGTGCCCAGCCTCTTCGCCACTGCCCCTCAATCGGTGTCCAGTCTGATGGTCACTCACCCAATGCCAAGTCTGATGGTCACTGTCCCTCACCCAGTGCTCACTCAGATGGTCACTGCCCCTCACCCAGTGTTAAATGTGATTGTCACTGCCCCTCACCCAGTGTCCAATCTGATGGTCACTGCCACTGAACCGTGTCCAATCTGATGGTCACTCAGCAGTGCACAGTCTTATGATAACAGCCCCTCCCTCACCCAATGCCCAATCTGATAGTCACTGCACCTCACCCAATGCCCAGCCTCTTGGCCACTGGCCCTCAACCAGTGCCCAGTCTGGTCATTGTCCTCACCCAGTGCTCACTCAGATGGTCACTGTCCCTCACCCTGTGTCCAATCTGATGGTCGCTGCCACTCATCCAGTGCCCAGACTGGTGATCACTCACCAAGTTCCCAGACTGATGGTCACTCATCCAGTCCCCAGTCAGGCGACTGCCCCTCACCCAGTGCCCTCTTTGATGGTCACTGCCCCTCACCCAGTGCTTAGGCTGATGGTCACTTACCCAAGCCCCAGTCTGATGGTCACTCACCAAGTTCCCAGTCTGATGGTCACTACACCTCACCAGTCCCAGTCTGTTTGTTACTGCACCTCACCCAGTGCCCAGTCTGATGGTCAATGGCCTTCACTCAGTGTCCAGTCTGATGGTCTATGTTTTTCACCCAGTGTCTAGCCTGAGGGTCAATGTCCTTCACCCTGTGACCAGTCTTATGATGGTTACTGCCCCTCACCCAATGCTCAGTCTGATGGTCACTGTCACTCACTAGTGCCCAGTCTGATGGTTATTGTCCCGCACCTAATGTCGTCTGAAGGCCCCTGCCCCTCAGCTGGTGTCCAGTATGATGGCCCCTTATCCAGTGTCCAGTCTGATGGTCACTGTCCCTCACCCCGTATCCAGTCTGATGGTCATCGACCATCATCCAATGTCCAGACTGATGGTCACTCTCCCCATCCAGTGTCCAGTCTAATAGTCACTGTCCCTCACCCAGTCTCCAGTCTGATGGTCATCAGCTCTGATCCAGTGTCCAGTCTGATGGTCACTGCCCCTCACCCAGTGCCCAGTTTGATGGTCACTGCACCTCACCCAGTGTCCAGTTCGATGGTCTCTGCCCCTCACCCAGTGCCCAGTTTGATGGTCACTGCCTCTCACCCAGTGCTCAGTTTGATGGTCACTGCCCCTCACCCAGTTTGATGGTCACTGTCCCTCACCCAGTGTCCAGTTTGATGGTCACTGTCCCTCACCCAGTGCTCAGTTTGATGGTCACTGTCCCTCACCCAGTGCTCAGTTTGATGGTCACTGTCCCTCACTCAGTGCTCAGTTTTATGGTCACTGTCCCTCACCAGTGCTCAGTTTGATGGTCACTGCCCCTCACCTAGTTTGATGGTCACTACCCCTCACCCAGTGTCCAGTTTGATGGTCACTGCCCCTCACCCAATTTGATGGTCACTACCCCTCACCCAGTGTCCAGTTTGATGGTCACTGTCCCTCACCCAGTGTCCAGTTTGATGGTCACTACCCCTCACCCTTGCTCAGTTTGATGGTCACTGTCCCTCACCCAGTGCTGTTTGACGGTCACTGCCCCTCACCCAGTGTCCAGTTTGATGGTCACTGCCCCTCACCCAGTGCCCAGTTTGATGGTCACTGCCCCTCACCCAGTGTCCAGTCTGATGGTCACTGTCCCTCACCCAGTGTCCTGTCCGATGGTCATCAGCCCTTATCCAGTGTCCAGTCTGATGGTCATCAGCCCTTATCCAGTGTCCAGTTTGATGGTCACTGCCCCTCACCCAGTGCCCAATTTAATGGTCACTGCACCTCACCCAGTGTCCAGTTTGATGGTGTCAGGGTGACGACTTTCTTCAGAGACCTACCTGTGTAAGTGAGGCAGATCCTCGGACTCGCTGTCGGGGTCGCTGGTGTTGGGGATGACCCCGATGATGGTGCTTTTCACCGATGTCCCCCTCAGGAGGCGGCTCTTCACCAGCTGGAAGTTTCGAGAACTTTCCACGCTGATGCGCATGGACGAGCCGGGCAGTAAAACCCCTTCCTTTGTCAGGAGTAGAGGGAGCCGGCTCGGGATCTGGATGGCAGTTGAGCCCATACCGATACTGGAGCCGGACCGAGTCAGGCCGAGTTGGACTTCACTCCCCGGGAGCCAAACAAACCAACGAATATTAACCGTCAATTCACCCGGTCTGGATGCCCGCGTGTACCGGCAGCGGCACAAATTAACGGCAGCCTGCCGGCAGCGGCGCATGCGCTTTATGGCATGCCCCACATTTGCTCCTCATGTGGGTGTTTGACCAGTTTGACACAACTCAGAATGATAGTGCTGCAGAGCCTTCAAGTATAATTTCATTAAATATTGGGTTGACATGTGGCATTTTACATTCTTGACAAATAAAGGAAAGAACATACACGAATATAGCATTTATCAGACTTAAGAACTCAAAATGCTTTTAGCAATTAAAGTTGTAGATGTTGTTGGTTCCCGAATCACTGACAGCAATGACCTTCAACAAATAGTATTTTAGTCGCTAGCTTAGCAGCGACTTCAACACTTGCGTTTTGCGCGCGCTCCCAGGATAACACCCGCCTTCCTGCCATGTGACCTCTTTGCACTGGATGGTGTCAGGGTCTACAGAAGTATTTTCTGAAATGTGGTCATTGTTCTACTGTAGACAAACATAACGCCAATTTGTGTCCACAAGGTCCCACAAGCAGCAATGAAACATATGACTAGATAATTGTTTTAGTACTGAATAATAAATATTGACCTGGACACTTGGGAGAGCTGCCATTCTCTTCGCATCAAGCCATGGGATCTATGACCGCCTGAGACAGCAGTGCCTTGGTTTAAAATCTCATCATAAAAACAGTACGACCAACACTTAACAACTGCCTTTACTGCATTGGAATGCCAGTCTGGGTTCAGCATTTAAATCTTTGAAGTGGAAAGGTATCCCACACAATCGTTGACAGAGCCCTCAATTCTCTCTCATACATTTTCCCACAATTGTTCTCCCCCACCCTCATCCTCCCATTCCCCATGCCTTCAAGGAATGCAATAGGGTTTCCCTTCTCATCTTCCAGCCAACATATTCAACAGTTCATCCTCTGCCATTTTCATCACTTCCAGGGTGATGCCATAGCCTAAATAATCTTCCCCTCACTCCCGGTTCAGCATGTCAAATTAGTGTTCCCTCCGCAACACCTTCGTCCACTCCTCTATCATCCCCAACAACCATGCGACTTACCATGTAATCACAGGAGATGGAACATTTACCCTTTTTACCACCTCCCTTCTCACCATTCAAGGACCCAAACATTCCTTCCATAATAAACAGCAATTAACTTAAATGAAAGCAAATTACTGCGGATGCTGAAATCTGAAACTAAAAGAGAAAATGCTGGAAAATCGCAGCAGGTCTGGCAGCATCTGTATGGAGAGAAAAGAGCTAACGCTTCGAGTCCAGATGACTCTTTGTCAAAGCTAAAAGATAAAGTGGGACACATTTATACTGTGGGATGAGGGAATGAAAGTTGAGTCATAGTCACAGAAACCAAGGGAAAAGAGTGCTAACGGCAGTCCCCTGAGGGAATGAAAGGTGTGAAAGGCCAAACAGCAGAGAAACTGACATCAGAGGGTGTGGCAGATGTATGGGGGAGAGGGAAGCAAAGGGGAGAAAAGGTAAGGAGAGGGGGATAAGATAGGGGGAAAATATATATATAAAGAAATAAAATGTAAAAGACAGTTAAAATGAAACAGAATGAAAACAAATGGGTTGAGCTAATCATCTGAAGTTGTTGAATTCGATGTTCAGGCCGGAAGGCTGTAGCGTGCCTAACCAGAAGATGAGATGCTGTTCCTCCAGTTTGCGTTGAGGTTCACTGGAACAATGCAGCCAGCCAAGGACAGACATGGAGGCATGGGAGCAGGGTCTTGTGTTAAAATGACAAGCAACTGGAAGATCAGGGTCCTAAATGCGCACAGGCCGAAGCTGTTCAGCAAAGCGATCACCCAGCCTATGTTTGGTCTCTCCGATATAGAGGAGACCACATTGGGAGCAGTGAATGCAATAGACCAAATTGAAAGAGGTCCAAGTGAAACGCTGCTTAATCTAGAATGAGTGTTTGGGGCCTGGGATGTTAAGCACGGAAGAGGTAAAGGGGCATGTGTTACACCTTCTGCGATTGCATGGGAAGGTGCCATGGGTGACTAGAGAGGTGTCGGGTATGCTGGAGGAGTGTGTAATGATATGTATAATCTAAGCAGAGTAAAGGGTTGACAAGATGATGTTCATGTATATCAACACTAGATGGCATCACTGAGCAGTCTTATAAAAGGCTGCGTCTCCAACCATTCTGGGAGAAGCTGTTGGAGAAGTTGATGTAGAAGGATAGTGTGAAGTTGAATTAGAGTGTAGGTTATATATATCAGAGAGATAATTAATTACTGTATCATAGATTCAATACTATTATTTTGTTAACTGTTACTCAGTAGAGTGTGCAAACCAATTTAAGTCGTGTAAAATAAACTAGGTTTGATAAACATTTAGCTTGATGTTCTTCGTCAACACGATGACTTTGGTTATCTTGGAGAACAATACAATGAACATAACAAAGTGGACTAGATTATCTTGGAGAGAATGGTCTCTGCGGAGTGCTGACAGAGGGAGTGAAGGGAAGATGTGTTTGGTGGTGGCATCACGCTGGATTTAGCAAAAATGGCAGAGGATTATGTTTTGCATACGGAGGCTAGTGTGGTGAAATGTGAGAACGAGGAGGACCCTATCCTTGTTCTGGGAGGGAGTGATGGTAGTGGTGCAGGAGATGGACCGCACACTGTTGAGGGCCGTGTCAACAACTGTAGGTGAAAATCATGGTTGAGGAAGAAGGAACTCATTTTCGGAGCACCGCTTTGGAAAGTGACGTCATCGGAACAAATGCGACGGAGGTGAAGGAGCTGAGAGAAAGGGATGGAGTCCTTACAGGGTGTAGGGTGCGAAGAGCTGTAGTCCAGATAGCTGTGGGAGTCAGTGGGCTTGTAATGGATATTGGTAGATAGTCTATTGCCGGAAATGGAGTCAGTAAGGTCAAGGAAGGTAAGGGACGTGGTCCAGGTGAAAGTGATGGAGGGGTGAAAACTGGAAGTGAAGTTGATAAATTTATCCAGGTCCGGATGAGAGCATGAAGCGGCAGGAAAATAGTCAGCGATGTACCGGTAAAGGAGTTGTGGGAGGGGAGCTGGGTAGACATACCCCATAAAAAAAGCAAGCGTAGCTAGGACCCATGCGGGTCTTGAATGTCTCAATTTAGAATACAGGGCATGATTCTCCCAAAAAATGGCGAAGTGTAATTTTGGGGGGCATCATGGGGTGATTTCCACTGGGTGTATGGGCGCAATCAAGATCGCCATTCACCCATACTTGAACATTTGTTTTGGAGCTTGGGAGATTCTCAGTATATTATCCCAAACTGAGAATTTTTTCTGGAGAAGGGAACTAAAGACCCCTGCAAGACCAGCTCCTCAGAGATGGGGGCGCCCTTTTTAAAGGGTGCCCACACCTCAAAGTTAAGTTGAGGAGCCCTATATCCCCCACCCACGAATATCGCGATCTCCCCCCACTCCCGGCAGACTTGTGTAACACACCCAAGTCTTGATCCCGGAGGGGCAACCTTTCCCACATCTGAGTCACCACCTCCTCCACCTCAACCCCCATATGACCACACATAAGGATAACCCGGCCACAGCCCAACACATGCTCATCGGCATCGGGCCATCGCCTCTTCCCCCTCCCCAGTGAGCATAACTTGTCATGGGTTTGCTGACGACCCCCCATCTTTATGGCCACCTCCCCTTTTACCCCCTGCCCCTTTAGAGGCCCTCTCCATGCACCTGCTTCAGCCCCCCCCTCCACCCCTACCCTTCATACTATCCCTTCCCCCTTCATGCTGGCCCTTCATTCACCCCCATCCTTCGTACCCCCCTCCCCCCCTCTCCACCCTTTATACACACCTTCAGGCACCCCTTTATGCACACCCATCATGCACCCTTTCACCACTCCCACCCCCCGGCCCCGCCTCTTAACATTGCTCGATGGCACCTGAGCAGTGGCAACCTGGTACCCCTATGGTGCCAACTGCTGCCAGGATGCCAGGGCGACACTGTCACGGTGCAGTTTAGCACTGCCACAATGCTGGATTGGCAGAGTCAGGATGGTACTATCATTGTGCCTGCTTGACACTGCCAGGGTGCCATATTGGCATAGCCATTGTGTCAGGTTGGCACTGCCACTGTGCCACATTGGCACTTTCTGTGTTCCAGGAGTACTGCTCTGCCCCATCACCGACGACCAGGGGTTCCAATGGCCTCCGAACCCCCCAAGCATGGTGTAGCGCACAATGACTTACGAGAGAGACGAATAGAGGTGAAGTCGATGAGGCTTTATTAAGCGTGACTTGTTCCCAGCAGTTCAGCAACAGACTGGAGCTGCCGGGAGAAGCCCAGGTTCTTATACTCCGCCTTCAGGGCGGAGCTAGGGATCAACAGCCAACCAGGACCCGGGATCTGTCAGCCAACAGCATCACGGCTTCACAGTCCCACATGACCCCTAATGCATACTACCACATTCACCCCTTGTTAAAAATGAACCCGGCGGGGTGGTGCTTCGCATGGTGGTAGGGGTTTACAAGGCTGGTCCTGGGAGGAGAACATTTTTGGCATGTCCTTTCAATGCTCTACACTTGGCCCTACATTGGGCTATGTACAGGGTTTGTGAACTATTTACAATATTCGTAAGAGGAAAAGAACATTCTCATTAAAGTTCACAACATTCTTGTGTTACACCGTTGCCACGAGTCGAGCGGGCGGTCTGGTCTTCCTTGTCGATCGCCTCAGCCCCGGTGTTGGTGCAGGTGCTTGTTCCCGCGTTGTCGTCTCCGGGAGCTTTTCGGTGTCTGCTTCTGTTTCACTCCTGGTCGGGCATGGGAGGAGGACCGATCCTCCCGGGAAGGGGGCGGTCGCGGGGTGCGCTGGTGGCAGGGAGGGGGTGATCGGTGTCGGGGGGTGTGCGTGTTGCCGGCGGGCGCCAGGTCTCGCAGGGAGACCGTGTCCTGTCGGCCGTCGGGATACGCCCGTAGGCGTACTGCGGGCTCGCGTGGAGGAGATGAACCCTCTCGACCAACGGGTCCGACTTGTGCGCCCGCACATGTTTCCGGAGCAAGATGGGTCCTGGGGCCGCCAGCCAGGTCAGCAGCGACGTTCCGGAGGAGGACTTCCTGGGGAAGACAAGGAGGCACTCATGAGGCGTTTGGTTAGTGGTAGTACACAGCAGCGACCGGATGGAGTGGAGAGCGTCCGGGAGGACCTCCTGCCACCGTGAAACTGGGAGATCCCTGGACCATAGGGCCAGTAGGACGGTCTTCCAGACCGTGCCGTTCTCCCTCTCTACTTGCCCGTTCCCCCGGGAGTTGTAGCTGGTCGTCCTGCTCGAGGCTATGCCCTTGCTGAGCAGGAACTGGCGCAGCTCGTCACTCATGAAGGAGGACCCCCTGTCGCTATGGATATATGCGGGGCAACCGAACAGTGAGAATATAGTGCTAAGGGCTTTAATAACTGTGGCCGCTGTCATGTCAGGGCAGGGGATGGCGAAAGGGAAACGGGAGTACTCGTCCACCACGTTCAGGAAGTATGTGTTTTGATCGGTGGAGGGGAGGGGCCCTTTGAAATCCAGACTGAGGCGTTCAAAGGGGCGGGAAGCCTTGATCAGGTGCGCTCTATCTGGCCTGAAAAAATGCGGTTTGCACTCAGCGCAGATGTGGCAGTTCCTGGTGACAGTACGGACCTCCTCCACGGAGTAGGGGAGGTTGCGGGACTTTATAAAATGGTAGAACCGAGTGACCCCCGGGTGGCAGAGGTCCTCGTGGAGGGTTTGGAGACGGTCTATTTGTGCGTTGGCACATGTGCCGCGGGATAGGGCATCGGACGGCTCGTTCAGCTTAAGGACGGTACAAGATCTCGTAGTTGAAAGTGGAGAGCTCGATCCTCCTCCTTAAGATCTTGTCATTTTTAATTTTGCCCCGCTGTGCATTATCGAACATGAAAGCTACCGACCGTTGGTCAGTGAGGAGAGTGAATCTCCTGCCGGCCAGGTAATGCCTCCAATGTCGCACAGCTTCCACTATGGCTTGGGCTTCCTTTTCCACTGAGGAGTGGCGGATTTCTGAGGCGTGGAGGGTTCGGGAGAAGAAGGCCACGGGTCTGCCCGCTTGGTTAAGGGTGGCCGCTAGAGCTACATCGGAGGCGTCGCTCTCGACCTGGAAGGGGAGGGACTCGTCGATGGCGCGCATCGTGGCCTTTGCGATATCCGCTTTGATGCGGCTGAAGGCCTGGCGAGCCTCTGTCGACAGGGGGAAGGTAGTAGTCTGTATTAGTGGGCGGGCCTTGTCTGCATACTGGGGGACCCACTGGGCGTAATATGAAAAAAAAAACAGGCATCGTTTCAGGGCTTTGGAGCAGTGTGGAAGGGGAAATTCCATAAGGGGGCGCATGCGTTCGGGGTCGGGGCCTATTATCCCATTGCGCACTACGTATCCCAGGATGGCCAGCCGGTTTGTGCTAAACACGCACTTGTCCTCGTTGTATGTGAGGTTCAAGGCGTTTGCGGTCTGGAGGAATTTTTGGAGGTTGGCGTCGTGGTCCTGCTGATCGTGGCCGCAGATGGTTACGTTGTCGAGATACGGGAACGTGGCCTGTAACCCGTGTTGATCAACCATTCGGTCCATCTCCCGTTGGAAGACCAAGACCCCGTTTGTGACGCCAAATGGGACCCTTAGGAAGTGGTGTAGTCGCCCATCTGCCTCGAAGGCTGTGTACTTGCGGTCACTTGGGCGGATGGGGAGCTGGTGATAGGCGGACTTGAGGTCCACGGTGGAGAAGACCTTATATTGGGCAATCCGATTTACCATGTCGGATATGTGGGGGAGAGGGTACGCATCTAGCTGTGTGTACCTGTTGATGGTCTGGCTATAGTCTATGACCATCCTTTGCTTCTCCCCGGTCTTTACTACTACCACCTGTGCTCTCCAGGGACTATTGCTGGCCTGGATTATGCCTTCCTTCAGCAACCGCTGGACTTCGGACCAGATAAATGTCCGGTCCTGGGCGCTGTACCGTCTGCTCCTAGTGGCGACGGGTTTGCAATCCGGGGTGAGGTTTGCAAACAAGGATTGCGGTTCAACTTTGAGGGTTGCGAGGCCGCAGATAGTGAGTGGGGGTATTGGGCCGCCGAATTGAAACGTTAGGCTCTGCAGTTTGCACTGGAAATCTAATCCCAGTAATGTGGGTGCGCAGAGTTGGGGAAGGACGTAGAGCCTGTAGTTTTTAAACTCCCTTCCTTGCACCGTTAGGGTCACTATGCAGAACCCTTTGATCTCTACGGAGTGGGATCCTGCAGCTAGGGAAATCTTTTGCGTACTGGGACGGATGGTCAAAAAACAGCGTCTTACCGTGTCGGGGTGGATGAAGCTTTCGGTGCTCCCGGAGTCGATCAGGCATGGTGTCTCGTGTCCGTTGATCAGCACCGTTGTTGTCGTCATCTGGAGCCGTGCTTGATCCAGCGTCACCGAGGCCAGATGTGGTCGTAGTGTCTCAGCGTCTTCTTCGGACCCCGTGGAGCCGTCGATGCTGGGGTCCATTGTTGTCATTCAAGATGGCGGCATCCATGAATCGCACGCGGCCGGGGGTGGACAAAATGGCCGCCCCCACGGATCGCACATGGTCGGGGGTGGACAAAATGGCCGCCCCCATGCATCGCACATGGCTAGGGGGGGTCACAAGATGGCGGCGCCCATCCTCCCCTCGTGGTGGCCGGGACCCAAAATGGCGGCGCCCGCGGGCCGCACATGGGGCGCTGGGGGGGTTGGGGAGCGTTTGGGATGCGCTGGACTCTTTCTTCTCCGGGGACAGCGGCGATCCCCCGGGACCGGCACACCGCCGCGAAATGGCCCTTTTTCCCGCAGCTCTTGCAAGTTGCTGCGCGGGCCGGGCAGCGCTGCCGGGGGTGTATCGCCTGCCCGCAGAAATAGCAGCGGGCCCCCCCGGGATGGTCTGGCGTCTTAACCGCGCAAGCCTGTGAGGGAGGGGGGGGAGGGGGTTTGTCGCGACGGGGGTCCACGGAGCCCAAGGGGCTGCCGCGCGGTCGGGGCCGTAGGCGCGGGCGTTTTGCGAGGCCACATCTAGGGAAGCTGCAATGGCCCGTGCCTCCGAGAGTCCTAACGACTCTTTTTCTAAGAGTCTTTGGCGGATTTGGGGAGAGTTCATACCTGCCACAAACGCATCGCGAATTAACATGTCCGTGTGTTCCGTCGCGTTTACCGGCGGGTAGCCGCAGCCCCGTCCCAAAATTAGCAGCGCGGCGTAGAACTCTTCCAGCGATTCTCCGGGACTTTGCCGTCTCGTTGCGAGTTGGTAGCGTGCGTAGACCTGGTTCACTGGACGAACGTAGACGCTCTTTAGTGCTGCGAGCGCCGTTGGGAAATCCTCTGCGTCTTCTATGAGAGGGTAAATTTCCGGGCTTACCCTTGAGTGCAGGACCTGTAGTTTCTGGTCTTCTGTGATCCGGCCAGGGGCCGTTCGGAGGTAGCCTTCGAAACAAGTCTGCCAGTGTTTAAAAACTGCTGCCGTGTTCCCTGCGTGGGGGCTGATCCGCAGGCATTCCGGGGCGATCCTGAGCTCCATAGTCCTTTAAGCACGCTTAATAAATTGTAGCACACAATGACTTACGAGAGAGCCGAATAGAGGTGAAGTCGATGAGGCTTTATTAAGCGTTCCCAGCAGTTCAGCAACAGACTGGAGCTGCGGGGAGAAGCCCAGGTTCTTATACTCCGCCTTCAGGGCGGAGCTAGGGATCAACAGCCAACCAGGACCCGGGATCTGTCAGCCAACAGCATCACGGCTTCACAGTCCCACATGACCCCTAATGCATACTACCACACATGGCCATTACATTTGGTTTATGTTTTCTTCAGAAACCAGAACTGATTTTCGTCGGCCTCAGGCTCCGCCAGTGGGGCCGGTGAATCCTGGGAGCCGGGAGGCTCCGACCTCGAACAGGCTCCTCATACTGAAATGAGTTTAAGACTCATTTAAAAATGCTAATCTGGATCAGGCCCAGAGAGGGGCTCTCCTGCTTTTCACCGGGGATAGCGGGAGCGGCGCTGGGTGTAAAATCAAGCCTATGGATTTCTTTGTTCAGGATGCAGTCTCCTCTACATTGCGGTGTCTAAATGCAGATTAAGTGACCACTTCACAGAACATCACATTTTGCCTTGCATCACATCCCTTTTGTCATTAATCTCTGTGCAATTCCACCATAGAACATACCTTACATTTCGTATTATCTTCCCCTTCCTCTTTTCCAGGTCTCTATACCTGTCATATATCTACCTTTTTCCATTTCAAATGCTGCTAGGTCTGCTGAATATTTCCAGCATTTTCT